>NC_065595.1:42808449-43433449 GCF_024542745.1 Macaca thibetana thibetana
AATCAATCAGTATGGCCTGACTCTGGGGACAGCCCGACTGGCTCACAGACACCTCTGGATGACAGGGGAGGTGAGGTGAAAGCCCTCTCATTGGCTACCTCTGGCCTGGAAATCAAACATGATTTATCTACATTAGTGGGCTTCATCTTTGTCTTATTATCTCGGCCACAGCTTGCGACCCAGGCCGACTCTCCTGCCTTTTAATAAACAGATTTAATAGGACTGATAGTTTGGCAATTTGTAGAGTAAATTAGATTTAATTTGGCCTGAATGCCACTGATTTCTCATATTGTTCAAAACAATATTATCCAGGGATGCATGTCATCCCAACACGTTCTCTTCTGATGCAGCTGAAAATAGCCAACTGACAGACTTAAATGAGTGTATGTTCTCCAAGAAGGTTGTGGCTTTTCCTTTTGCTTCTTGTGTCTCAATGCACTTAGAGATAAGGTGCAGTGGGAGTACAGTGACTATGATAGTGACAAAACCAGTAATAATTCCATTGTGTCTTTACTATAAGGCATCTTTGCAGAATAAAGACCTGAACATAGTGTCCCTTTACATATAGAATATCAGCATCTTAGGGATTTGGTATGGAAATAATTCTAATGTCACATAAAAGCCCAAACCTTCTTAAAGAATGTACACAACACAATGTTACCATTCCTTGACGACTATGAATTTATCTGAGCATCCTTTTCTACACTGTGCTGGAAAGCAATGAGTAACTCATGTCTATGTGGCTAACCACCTGCCCCTAAACTACATGGTCCCAGTCTTACACCTTGACTTCTAGCCTTTTCTTTTTTTCTTCCTTCACAAGTAATTGTCATTCTTCAGCTGTGGGGGACCCTAACAGCTACTACATTCTCTCACCTCTGGAGTACTCATTAGCTCTGACCACCAAAAATTTTTTGGCTTTGATAGCATTGACTTTTCTGGTTCTCTTGGGTTCGAAGGCCTGTTGCCTGGACCTGTCATTTTTATCCAAATATAAGACCACCCCATCAGTTTTTCTCTCTGCCATCATGTGGATAGACTTATCTGAATGTGCACCCAGAATGGAATACTTGTGATCAGTCAGAAGTGGCTGATTTGTCAACCAGGGCCCTGAATCAGAGCTCATAGACAACTTACAATGACAACAAAGAGAAATAAATGTTGTATTAGGCAATCAGGAGTTTGAGACTATTTGTTAGTGCAATTTAATCTAGACTACCCTGGGAGTCTTACTTTCCTGCTTCCTAATTTGAACTTTCTGACATGATATGAACATAGACATACAATAACCAATCTTGTGTTTTGTTTTTTAATGGTACATAAAACTGTAACCTTTCAGTGGGCTCTTATCTATACGTAAAATGCATCAAAATGCACTAAATTTATGACTTTTGTTGGTGTTTAGAATTTTTTTTAACTTATCTATCACCCATGGCAAATTCATACAGAGAGTGAATGTCTTTTCCAGTAAGAACAATGTGCTACACTTTCCATGATGGAATTAAGCCAATGTAATCAACCTGCCTCCAGGTAGCTGGCTGGTCACCCTGGGGAATGATGCCATGTCAGTGTTGGTCCTTGCTACTGGCAGATTGAGCACTCAGCAGTGGCCCTAGCCAGGTCATCCTTGGTGAGTGGGAGTGCATGTTGCTGAGCCTATGTATACCCTCCATCCCTGCCACCATGGCCACTTTGTTGATGAACATATTAGGCAATGACAGGAATGGGTAGGGAAGGGAGCTGTTACACACAGAACAGGTCATTCTATCTGCATGACTATTAAAATCCTACTCTTCTGGGATCACCCTTTGGTAAGGTGTGACCCTAACATGGGTCACAAATATTCCATACTAGGTGAGCATTCAGATAAGTCTATCCATATGCCTCTTCCCCAGAGGTTGTTATAACAAATTTTCCATTCATGTTATTTCCAAGTCCCTGACCAACCAGCTAAACCATTTATAGTCCATGAATTGGTATGAACACATAACCCTTGCTGTCTCTCCTTCTTGGCACTGCCCAGCATTTTGCCACTGGGAAGGTTTCCCTTTATTATTGTTTTCAGCGCCATCTGGAATAGGGCTATAGTGTAACCATGTAATTTTTGATGGTGCCTGAATATCATTCAGAATTATCAGTAAAACACAAGACCAAGATTTTCTTCAGTGAGCTCCTTGTGAGGCCATAGGTTGAGAGAAGACAGTGTAGTAGGAATAGGGGTCATAGGCATCTGGACCACTTCCTCAAGCAACTTACTTGTGCCTTCAGACTCGGTTGAGCCCAGTCTCATATATATCACTTCTATCTGGTAATGAAGAACTTCTGTGCATACCCAATTTTATGGCTTGGGTGATAAGGCAGTATCAGTTTATGATGGGAAGCTCAGTTGCATGGTAACTTGGTGGCCCAGGGTCAAGCATTCAGTCTCTAGTAAGACCCAGTAGAAAGTGACAAATGTGTATCTCAACAGAAGAGTTGTTACATGAAGAGATAATATGGTTTTATTCCAAAATACTGTGGGTCTGTTTAGTGATTCACCTGAAAAGGCTTGCCAAAGACTCCAAACATCATCTCTATCTGCCAGGGACACTTCAAGTACTATTGAATCTTCTAGATCAGATGGCCCACGTGGCAGAGTAGTTTTCATGGCAACCTAGACCCATTGCAGAACCTTCTCTTATCCTGAGCCCCGTTCCAAATTAGCAGTTTTTTGTATCGTTCAGTAAATGAGTCAGAAAAGCACAACCAAATGAGGTATATATGGCCTCAAAAAACCAAAGCAGCTCTGTAGGCATTGCACCTCTTTCTTAGTAGTAGAAGAGATAAGATGCAGCAACTTATCCTTTACCTTGAAAGAGATATTTTGACCTGCTCCAGACCATTGGGCATTTAGAAATTTTACCATGGCAGTAGGCCCGTGAATTTTTATAGGATTTATTTTATACTCTCTAGCATGCAAGTGTCTTACTAATGTGTATAGAGTAGTGGTTACTTCCTGATTGCTGGGTTCTATCTGCATAATACTATCCATTTAATGAACCAACATAGTGTCCTGTGAAAGGGAAAGTCAAGGTCTCTGTGGGCTAGATTATGACACAGGGATAGAGAGCAAGAACAAGTTTGATTGCACAAGCATGAGCTGGAGGCCATGAAGATAGACTGAAACTCATGTGAGTTCTTGCCTATGACTTTGAGGGCATCCTGCAGAGGCCAGAGCCCTGTATCACAGAGCTAAACATACACACCTGGCCTAGGATTCCTGGGAAGGAAGGGCAGTTGCAGGCCCAACTATTGTTTCACAACAAGGTGAGTCAGCAGAGAGTGATAATGTGTGTAAGATACTAAATGACTGCTTCTTCCCTTTAGCCCTTCAAACCTCCTATAAGAATCTCTTTTGTGGCCCAGCCAAACCAGAAACATGGGAAATAGAGTTCAGCCTAACTAAATTGGCATATTATAAAGCCACTGTGGTTTATAGATTTTCTGGGTGTAGTTTTCTTTTCACATGAGTTGGGCAAATAGGGATGCATGGTGTGAAGCAGATTCATTCTAAGGATGTCGCCATCATTTCGTAATGGAAATTTTGTCTCCATTATTGTCTGGGCAACCTGCCTGTCACACTTTGGACTGAAGCATGGTTGTTTGGACCACGTGGTGGCAACTAAGTTCCCAACACCCATCTAGGAGAGTATATGCTGATACTGCCAGCAAAGGCTAGTCCCTAGAGTTCTGGATCTACACTGCAGCACATTTTAATTCATACCAAAGATAGGGTGCATGCTACTAGAATCTCTTGAAGAGAGACAAAGAGAGAGAGAGAGAAGGGATGGAAAGGGGGAAGGGAAGGGAGAGAGGGAGAAAGGAATGAAGGGAGGGAGGGAGGGAAAAAAAGAGACAAAGAGAGAGACAAAAAGAGAAAAAAAGAAAAAGAAAATGACTTATATATGATTCTGCCCAGGTTTCTTCTAGTTACCCAAACAGGACTAGGATCTCAGGTTGCTCTACAGATTTAGCTCCGCAGAATCCCTCATCCCTCAGGATCCCTAAATGTGAAGCCATGCAGTGAATAAATCAGAACAACTTTCTTTTGTCATCTCTCCTCCACGAGTCACCATCATTATTTTTAATACCAATTGCTGTCTTGTGCACAGAGACAGGCCTGTTGGTAGGGGCTGATACAAGCCAACTGACGTCAGGACTGAGGAGACCCTGCCCAGAAAGTGTGGCCCCTTCATTTCCCAGATGAGGTGCCAAGGTCACACAGGTGGGTGCCTTGCCCAAGGCAATCCGGGTAGGTCTGTGGCTCCAGAGCCAGGCCAATGTCTGGGTGCCAGGCCAGTGTTCCTACTGTTACCCTGGACTCAGTTGGTAGGGACCCTCAGCTCCTGGATTGTCAGAAACTCTTGTCACTTTGACAAGCTCAAGCATTCCAATACATTGTTCATTTGTTTCCCACCTCCAGAAGTGTCTAGGGGGCCACAGGTGGCTCTACCTCAGAAAACTACGCTATGGTCAGTCTTATATCCTCTGCACCAGAAAAAAGGAGATGGGAGGTCCTGCCTGCCAAGGAGTTAGGGGCTTCTGCTTTGCCACTACTACTTTGGTGACTGATATGGTTTGGCTATGTGTCCCCAACCAAATCTCATGTCGAACTGTTGTCCCCGCATGGTGAAGGAGGGGCCTGGTGGGAGGTGATTGGATCACGGAGGTGGTTTCTAATGGTTTAACACCATCCCTCTAGTGCTGTCTTTCAATGGCATCCTCAAGAGATCTGGTTGTTTAAAAGTATGTAACACTTCCCACTTCGCTCACTCTCTCTCCTACTGCCACATGAAAATGTGCTCGCTTCCCCTTCACCTTCTGCCATGACTGTAGGTTTCCTGAGGCCTCTCATTCATGCTTCCTATTAAGCCTGCAGAACTGTGAGTCAATTAAACCTCTTTTCTTTATAAATTACCCAGTATCAGGTAAATCTTTACAGCAGTGCAAGAATGAACTAATACAGTCTTTTTTTCTACTTCCAAACATTGTCCCATTGAGAACACTCCCTAATGACTTCCTGTTGAGGTTTTGATTTTAGGTGTTAGCTCCAGAAGATGGCTACTTTTTTTTTTTTTTTTTTTTTTTTTTTTTTTTTTTTTGAGACGGAGTCTGACTGTCACCCAGCCTGGAGTGCAGTGGTGCAATCTTGGCTCACTGCAAGCTCTGCCTCCCAGGTTCATGCCATTCTCCTGCCTCAGCCTCCTGAGTAGCTGGGACTACAGGCACCCACCACCACGCCCGGCTAATTTTTTTTAATGTATTTTTAGTAGAGATGGGGTTTCACCATGTTAGCCAGGATGGTCTCGATCTCCTGACCTCATGATCCGCCCGCCTCAGCCTCCTAAAGTGCTGGGATTACAGGCTTGAGCCACTGCACCCGGACAAACATGGCTACTACTAAAGAAGAGAGTGTATAGGAAAGAAACAAACAGTGGGAATGATTAAAACAAAGTCAGTGTCTTCATTTATTTTATCCCCCATCCTTCCCTTTCTTTATTCCCATGTGTGTGTGTGTGCTTGCATGTGTTATCTATAAAACAAACCCTCCCAAGGAGGAGCTCACAGACTCAGATCTATGATTCTAACAAGATGACTACCAAAAACAGTTGTTCAGGTAATACGTGGCAGAGGACAAACAGAATCAGTATGTACTCTAATACCAGGCTGTGGTATTTCAGGTAAAATGAGCTGGGAAGAAACGAGAGAGGAGTGGCAGGATGGTCTGTGGCAGCTACTGTGCTCAGGCTTACTGAGGCGAATATCTCATCTCATCATCACAGGGGCTCTCAAGGGTGTGCTATTGCTTTATGATCCCCATTTTATGGATAAGAAAGCTGAGGCCCTGTACCTGCAGCAATCTGCCCAAGGTCACTGTGCATATAGACACAGTAAAACAGGGCACAAACTCGAGTGGTTGGACCTTGGCTCCTTACCAGCATGCTGCCCAGTATCCAGGCTGAGAGTCCAGGTGAGGGCAGAATGGAGCACCGCGTAGGAGGGCTGGGACAAGAGCAGCTAGGGTCAGATTTCCAGGGCTTTCAAGAAAGCCCAGCCCTCTTCACATTGGCTACTTTGCCTAAGCCTGATCCACCCCCTCTGTGTATGGCTTGGCCCCATCCGAGCTGTCAGCACTGGGAGCAGATGCTCACTTAATCCTTGGGATTAGCTCCAGATCCTGGAGAATAATCAGCAGTCAGCCAAGGTGCAATGCAGGTGGTACCTTGCATGCACACACTTCCAGATCCAGTTTCCTAAATGTTATGCTGATACCCAGTTTTATCCCTAAATTCTCCTCCATAATGCATAGAAGACACAGAAAGCTGAGACAAGCCGGCCAAAAGTTCAAGCTATCATACCTGACAAAGGAGATGTTGTCTTAGTTATTTGGAAAATGATTCAAAACCTATAAATGAATGACTGTGTGTGTCTGTGTATGTGAGAGAGAGAGAGACAGAAACAGAGAGAGACAGAAGAACAGAGAGAGATGAAAAAAAGGAAGATAAAATACACCCCAAACTTGATAGCACTATGTATTTAAAGTATAAAAACTCAACTTTTGATGTATGGAATATATTATACCTGTGAATGTGGAAAGTAATACCTATTCTTCTGATGAACCAAATATGCAATTGAGGGACAGACCTACTGACTAACAGATGCCAGGGTTCCTTAATGAGCTATGACCCAGGATGAGGGAACTGCACATTTTAGCTTCACTTCTCAACTCCAAGATGGGTTGAGCAGCATCTGACCTTCTGCCTTCCAGGCTTGCGGTGAAGGGATATATGTGTAAGTATTTTAGAAGGCAGAAAATGCCAAGTAAATGACAGGGATAATTATCAGTAATCACCATCATCATCATAATTTGATCCTGAGGATGACAGGATGGTCAGGGAGAAACAGACTCCAATATAATTATCTGGCAGATACAGTCAAAAGCACATTTCAGCCCTATTTCCCACCTACAACATTTCCTACTTCTGTGCTTTCTGTTCTGAATCCCAGAGATTCATCAGGGAGCACTGCTACTTTCTTACTGCAAGGCTATTACTGGCATAAAATTCACAAATTAAAAAGGCCTTTTTCCTCCTGTATTTGTTGAACTACTTCTAGGCTGAAAAGGTTTGCAAGGATGTGAAAAATCTTATTTGCCTTGATTTTATAGAACACATATGCCTTCCCAGGTATAGAGCCTTATTCAATCTCATCCCTTCCTTCCCTTTGGACTTACTCCACTTTGGGGAGCTCTTAGTAACCCCCAGCCTCTCTCAGTAAAGCACACTTGTTTGGGAAACTAACCTGGGCTAACCAAATGGAGAAGTCACCAAAATTAAGCAAACTTACTTATAGACTCCCTTAGGGGGCCACATGCCCACCCTGGCTAAAGCGTACTAATTAGCTAATTGTTGGCTCCTTCTAGGAATTGATCTCAATGCTCCTTCTCTAGCCAGGTTCCTTGTCCGGAGTTCCTTCTCTGTTTACTCCTTCTCCCAATCTTTGCACCCACTAATGTAGTTTGGATACCTGTCCCCACCCAAATCCCATATTGAAATGTAATCCCCAATATTGGAGATGAGGCCTCATGGGAGGTGATTGGATAATGAGGCTGGTTTCTCATGAATAGTTTAGCACTGTCTCCCTTGGTACTTTCCTTGCTGATAAGTGAGTGAGTTTTCCTGAGATCTGGTCATTTGAAAGTATGTAGCACCTCTCCCCTTGCTGTCTTGCTCCTGCTCCCGCTGTGTGACTGCCTGTTCCCCCTTGCCCTTTCACCATGATTGTAAGTTTCCTGAGGCCTCCCCAGAAGCTGAGCAGATGCTGGCATCATGCTTCCTGCACAGCCTGCAGAACCATGAGTCAATTAAAGCTCCTTTCTTTATCAATTACCCAGTCTCACATATTTATTTATAACAATGTGAAAACGGCTTAATGCACCCATCTCAAATCCCTTTACCCCCTCCCCATCCTGCAACTTTCTCTTCTTTCTCCTACTTTTCTAAAGGCTGGCACAGAAAGTCACAAATGAGGTTCTGACTTTTTTTCCTTCTCCTGTCTCCCCCTTTGTCTTTGCTACTTCCTCAGATTTATTTTCTCAGATGGTTTTGCAGGTCCTCTGATTTTTATAATCTAATGTGATTGCTATTTTAAAAATAAAATAAGAAGCCTGTGCATCATTCTTCTTCTTTTCCCTTTTCCTAATTGGAATTATTGCACCCTGCTCAGTTATGTTGTGTACTGGAGGGCAATAGACAGAACCTGAGAACAAAATCCCTGTTTCCAGACATTATGGCTGAGGTAAGGGAAAGGGGATACATAATGACCTAGTCACCATGCTCACTTCTGGGTTGGTTCTTCTCCCTGTTGGATATTCCTGGGTCCCTGTCTACTGCCTCCACTCTCACAGGCTTGATACAGGGTCTGGTCATCTCCAAGACTGCAGAACACCCTAGAGGAAAATACACTGTTAAAGGAGCAGCTATCCTAGGCCTGTGAGATTGTGGGCAGTTTTTGATTTCTTCTACATCACTTTTCTTTATTTTCCAAATGTTCTACCTGGAACCTGTGTTGGTTTAAAGAAAAAACACAATAAAGTACATATTTTTAACTTACCCTTGACAAATGTCTCTGCTATTTACTGTACTGTTTCTCTCCTTCCCTTCATATCCAGCTGATCTCCACAGAAGATTCCACTAGGACAGTTGTCTATACTTCCTTACACTCTTAATTCTTTTGAAAGTAATGTTTTCACATCAAATAAACCCTCTTTGACCATTACTTAATGCTTTTTGCTTTAATTATGCATAGACTGATATTAATATTTACAGAACTGATTTCTTTTGTGTTTTTCTGTTTTATCTTTATCCAACTATTTTATTTCTAACTTTTCTTTCTTGGTCATCTTGTGTAGGTGATTCTCTTATATTTATTACTACTGCAATAGGAAAGTTATCACTTTTAATATTAAATATTATAGCATGTATAATTGTGGGAGGAACATATATCTTGCTGCATTTATTTCATCCTGTAAGCTGTCTATTGTTTCAGCATTCTTGCTATAGTTTTGGTTTTCTCTCTTTAACTCTATAGATGCAATCTATCTGCTTATTGTTTCTGTAGTTATTTGTAAATAAAAACTATGTTTTTTCTAATAGCTCACCAAATGTACATTTAAATTTCTCTCTAATTATCAAAGTTGATATCAAATCAATATATTTTGAGCTGATTCTCACTACTCTTACATTCTCTCCCCTTCTTTTTTCAAGAATTATTTCCTGGCTTTTGTAACTTGAGCTCCTGTGCATTCTCATTTCTAGTATTTCCTTATTTCTATTTGCTCCTCAGTTCCCGATGTCCCCTGCTCCTATTGCATGTCCTGTAAACAGGACATGTTTACTTCCATCAGAATAAGCAGCAAACTGGAACAATTTGTGGTTAACTAGGGAAGACAGAAAGCATTTTGAGAGGGCATGGACTAGAGTTAGGGGTGGTGGTGAAGGTAGAGAAAGAGCTTCTGCCCATGATCTGATTACAGGGCAGATCCTGGTCACCTGTGGAGAACTGAAGGTACAGAGATAAATGCAGCTTCTCAAGAAGATGTTTTTGAGGCTCTGTGTCAATCTCAGCTGCTTTGAAACCAGTGTGGCCCTGAACTGGGAAGAAACCTTCCTTCCTCTGAGTGTGGCCCTTTTCAGGTCTATGTCTCTGAAGCCTAAAGAACAAGGATTCCCAGACACTGTTGCCTGACTCTGTGTCCCCACAATGGGTGAGGCAGTAGGCATGGACATACCAATGGACATCAGAGCAGAGCAGCCAAAGGGGGCAGGAGCCATGAGGTGATCCTGAGGTGAGCAACAGCTCTGCTCGCCCATGAGTTACTCTCCTGGGACTATCAAAAATAATCAGTGACCTTTGCACGGCAGTCTGAGGGTCTACTATATACGCAGAAGGGGATCAATAGCAAGTTCTGGACTGCAAATTTCTTGACCAAATTGTCTGTATTTTTCTAAGTTCTTTATCTTTTTCGTGTTTAAAATAATAGCTATGCCACTTCTTAAAATATTCAAAGCACTATTTGTTATAAAATTACAGGCTTTAAACCTACACACACACACACACACACACACACACACACACACTTGGTATCTAGTGGTTCTCATTGGCTACATGTTGCCCGCACACTTTGGCCTCTGCCTTTCTATCGGTCTTTTTCTGGCCCCCATGGACTCTGACTTGCAGTTCCTGTTTCCACTGCAGTCATTACCCGTCTTGTTCTTATTTGTGATGCTGCTTCCAGCCAGAGGGACTCCTCCACAGTTGCATGGTAACATTGTGGAGCCACCTCTACCACAAAACCTATCTAGTCCATTTTCCCACCCCATTCCTGAGCAAAATGGAGCTTCTCCTTCTTGTACCCTTCCTCTGCCCTAAGCAGACCTCCAAGACAGCATTATGTGGTTAACATCTTTATATTCTTACTATGAAATATTAGACCTTTGAGAACAGAAGCCTATGTTTTTCTTGTTTGCATGATACCCAGATCCTAAGACAGGGGTAGTGGAAGAGGCAGTGAATCCATGTTTATGGCACAAAGAGTAAAATGAATGAATGAATAAGACAGATGGATGCTGAGAGAGCACTTGTAAACTAACTGCAAAGGGAAATGGCAGGCCCAGCTGAGGCTCTCAGTTTACTGGCAGTAGGGAGCCACTGAGAGCCCCTGACAGCAAATGTTCTAAGTGTGCTGGATAAAGCACCAATAAAGGGCAATCTTCTGGGCCCCTGTGTACTCTGACCTCAAGTGCACTTGATGCCTGGAAACGGCACCCTGCAAAACAAGCATGTGGGCAACATCCCTTCTCTGCAGTCTCTGGGGATATTATGCCAGTTAGAGAGAGAGAAACAAAGTGGAAATCATAGGCTCGTGAACCATGGGGGCCTTTTTCCCTATAATCATAGAGGTCATGATCTCAGGAGTTGTGTCTACCTGAATGGGAAATTCAAAATATAATACTGGAATCAGGAAAATAATTTAAAACCCCTTTATTTCCACTCCATTTTTTCCTATAATTACCAATAACCCACTATTAGACTTCAAGAACAAAAATAACTCTTAAAGTCCCAGACAGAGGAGCCAAACTAGTCTTTTTCACCCTGGAAGCATTTGGGGAAGATGATTTCTTTGGACCTCAAGGGTCTGTAATTATCAGCATCCTCAAGCCATGGAAGCAGGGGGTCTCCACTCTATGATTATGCCTTACCCAGGAGCCATATTCTGACACCTTTGGGGCTGTCAGTCTGGCAGTATTTGCCCAAGGAGAAGCGAATGGGAAGGAGAGGAAGGCAGGGGTAGTCTAGGAAAGAAGAGGTTGGGGTGGGGACAAGACAAGAAGCTCTCAGTGAACAACAGTGGCTGGAGAACAGTGGAAAAGAAAAGCAGAAGTACAGGTTCATCAAAGAGAAGTCCAACCTGTCCCTACTTAAGGGACTGAAAGAGCTACTGTATGCCTGCAAACCGTTCAGGCCTGACTCTCAACTGCTGCTGGGGAAGAGTGGTTATGGGAGCTGCTGACCACTCTACCACCAAAGAACCACATCTTATACTTCTCACACATGGAATTGCTGTGTGAGAAAGAAATCCTTCCTTTCCCGTGATGTGCAATGTCTTTCCCCAGGCTAACATGGACAAATCCTGTTCAGCAGAGATGTGCTAATTGTGTAAGTAAGGACCATGTTGTGTCAGGGCCATTGAGATTGAGGATACGGGGAGACGGGCAGTAAGCAGGAAGGGACCACACAGCCGGTGGGGACAGCAGTGGTTCAGGAACAAGGGCACATGGGGGCTTAATTTTGAAATAAGCACTGATTTGGGTGGCAGCAGACGTGTCCTCAATATCTGTGATGCTCCAGTTTCCCCTGTCACAGGTTTTGTAGCCCACTTGCCAGAACAGTTAAGGGTATATGACCTCAGAAGGCCCTGCTTGGACTATGGAAGCACAACTCAGGCTTTCTGTGAGGTATGAATTCTAAGAAGGAGAGAAGACAAAACTTACACTGAGCCAGCCACCAGTGTGACTGGGGAAACAGGATTCTCAGCATGAGGCAATGAATGAAGGAGGCAGAGCCTCAGCCCTTGAGGAGCCCAGACTCTGAAATCGAGAAGGTCAGAAAGAGATTTCTTATAGAAGCCAGGTCAAAGTGTTCAACCTCAATCAGAATGTTTCCTGACTACCTGCAGACTCTGGCCTGCACTGTCTCTGCCTCATTTTGTATTCCTGCCACAAAGGAGTGGCTGGAGGTGAGAAGACCTGGAGAGAGGTGGCCTCCAGCCAGGGCATCCGAGAGCTGGATCCCTGCTCAGAATACCCAAACCCCCTGGGAAGGCTCAAGCAACAGCGATGGGCACTGCCATCGGTAGTATGCTTCCCTTTCATTCATGCACCAGTGACTGCATGAAAAGACAGCACTTGGCTACAGCTTGTTGAATCTGGAGAATACTGTTCTGTGAGGTCCAATTTGCAGAAGACTCTGCTTGCTGATATCATCCTTCAGCATCTGAGGCTAGATCCCAGCTGCTGCACTTTAATCAGACAGAATGACACCAGCATAGACTCTCTCTCCTCATCCTTTACCCTCCCTTGGCCCACAGGAGGTTGGAGAAGGACAGCCAAGGCAAGAGACCCAGGATCTAAGAGCCAATTCAAATCCTTTTCTTTCAGGAGAGCAAATATAATGAGGCTTTGAGCTGTGAAAGTAGGGAGAGGGGAAGAAGAAGGGAAAACACACTGGAGCTCCTAGGTCACAGCCAGGAATCAGATGGGGATAGAAGTGAGGCCACCTGGTTGGACTTGGACTCTCACGCAAACATGGGGAGCCACAAAGTGACCTTGGTCTCAGGAAGAATTTCCCTTCTCCGTATGTCTTCTCGCTCTATGTACAGCCGAGCTCCCTCTTTCAGACGTGATTAGGAAGACTACATTCACCCTTTATTCATATCATCACAAATATACAATGGTGCACATTGGGGTTATAGACATGAATAAGTGGGGGTGAGCAACCAAGAATGGTTACCCAGTTTGTTTGCAACCTACACAGCCTTCCATACTAGTTTAGCAGGGAGGCATCAGGCAGAAAGACCTGATGCATGCTTCAGGGAATGTCTGAACAGAGAACTGCAGGGCTTTTTCTGCCTGAATGACTCAGGGAGCATTTCCAAAAGGAGGTGAAATTTGAATGAGTAGAAATTCTCCAGGTCATGAAGCGGAAACATACAAATGCAAGGAGCCATGAAAGAGCCCTAAGTGGTTGTGCAAAATGAAAAGTTGGATGGGGCTTCGGCATGGAATAGTGGGGATGGAAGTGGACAGTTGGCAAAGGAGTGGCACCAGTGTCATTGGAAGGTAAGAAGCCACATCTAAGTGTAAAGAGAAAGAGCCCAAGTGCAGAGAAAAATAAGCATGAAGTTTCTTATGTCAGTGATATAAACAGATTATTAAGTAAACAGCATCCATTTAGCATCTACCATGTGCTAGATACTGCACAGGGTGTGGGACCATGGAGACAAATAAGATTTGATCCTTATCCACCAGGAACTCACTATCCAGTGAAGGAGTTATGCAAAGAATCGTATAATCCAGTATAATGTGGTACAGGAGCAAACTAACTGAGAAACTTCAGGGACCCTCCCTCAATTTTATATTCATTCATAATTTTTTTATTTTAAAGCTTCATACTCTACAAAATCTAGATCCACCCATTATTGCTGAATAATATGATAACAATGTCACACAAAGAATGTGCATGTAACTCTGATTTAGGCTGAGAGAGGGTCAAATAAGCTGTTACAATGAGCCATCACCTGGTTAATTAAGCCAGGCTAGATCATCAATTAAGAAAAAGCTCAAAGGATGATGGAATGGAAGGAAGAGTAAAAGGTAACTTTTGAACTCAGAGAAGAGGTAAAAATAATGAGGTCCAAGACCAGTGGTTTTTAAAGGTAGGGAGTAGGTCTTCAGATCAGAAACATCAACATCCTCTGCGAACTTTGAAATGCAAGTTCTTTGGGCCACTCAGATGTATTGAATTGGAAGCTCTGAGAGTGGGCCTAGGAATCTGTGGTTTCACAAGCCCTCCAAGTGCTTCTAGATGCATGTCAAAGTGAGAGAACCACTGCCTTACACTAAGGGGTGGGAAATAAGTGTGGCTTCCCTAAGAACTCTTCTTAAACTGTAGTCTAGTTCAAATGAGAAAGGAATTCTGTCACCAAGAAAAAGTGATTTCACATGGTAAAGAAGAAAGGGAGGAATCTACACTCAGGATTGTGGTACATTTTGCAGAGGGGAAAACCCATTAGTATATTCTGTCAAGACCAAACTTTTCACTGTTTGATCACACCTCATTTGCATTTTTAATAGCCCCCATTAGACAGTCTCTGAGCTAATTAGGCAGGCGTCTATAATAGAAGACTTCTGTTTCCTGTTTTCAGAACTCAGAAACTAATGGCTGAAGCACTGCTAAAACAATTAAGTAATAAGAAAAATACTGTGTAAGATTGGCAAAAGCACAGCTGCCATAAATCATTACAAATGACTCGCAGCTCCAAATGTTTAATTAGGGAAGAAAAGTAACCTATTGCATGTTGGGATGGCAGGGGCAAACTGAAGGAGAGGGACCCTGGAGCAGAGAGTTCCTTGCTCTCTGCCAAGTGGGGATGAAGTTGGGGTTCGAGAATCCAGGAATTCTAGAATTGACAACACAACCCCAGGCCTTAGGGGGTATGCAGAGGCAGCTTTTACTATATCTAGCAGGAAATGAAAACTACAGCAACCCAATAAAATCAGGACTACTGAAGACTCAGACTTATGGAACTATAATGTGGATTAGCCGACAGGGAAAGAACCCCAATAAACTGAGATCCTGGCTGAGGGCAAAGAAAATATGTAATGAATAGGTAGTAAAATAAGGAAGTTATAAATATCAACTACAGATTCATGATTACTTTCAGAATTGAGAACAGTATTTCCTTTCCGTTTTTTAATGCACATATTTGTACATGTTAATTTGTTTCCTACTCCCTCTTTCCCCTATGTTTTTGTATAAGGAGGGTGGGTGATGGTTAGTCCCGCAATTTAGTCTTCAGGTTATATCCAGATGGAATTGTGACCGAAAGCTTAATATTACCCAAAGATAGATAGGCGATTGATAGGACTTCATGTCTCCACTTTTTAGGAAAGGGCCAGCCAATCTTCATTAGTGTGAGATTCAGTTGCTGTCTCCCAGGTGGAAGAAAGATGGTCTTAATATAAGTATATGAAAACTTAACTATAAGCAGAAGAGAATGGGTGTGGATGCTGAGAAATCAAAGGGGTGGACTGTGCCAGTGAGTATCTCTTGCTCCTATCTGTACATTTGCTCTCATATCTCTCTTCTCTATTTTCATGACAGAGGCTCTGCAAATTACATTTCCTACTTTGTCTTCCTTTCCTTTATGAAATACCCAGAATGGTTTCTGTTTTTCCTGACAGGGCATTGAATGCAACATAGGACTTGATTGATTAGAATGTAATCTTTATGCAGATCTATTTTATTTGCTAGTGTCACTGTAAATAGGCTCACCTACATTCTAAATGCTGTTCATTTGTATTGTTTAAGGATGAACTCCTATAATTCATATTGAGTAAAGTATAAGTTTAATACAATTTCAAGACAAACTACACACAATTTAAAAAATTATTTTGATTGTTCCAGAATCAACTTCAATTTGTATTTATTCTTTCATGAATTACATTTACTATCTGTAGACCATAGACCATGCATTCTGCACTGCATTTGGCACTGTGAGGGAAAGAAGGAAGGATAGCATTTTTCTAGGTCTTGATTAAAAGAGATGTTACAAGGCAATATTGAATGAAAAGAATAAAAACAAATGATTAATACACATTTAGGGAGTTATATGTTCATAGGAAAAAGAAGTAACATACTAGCATATTAAAGTAAAAATTCAGCTGAATCTTGAAGAAGCATTTAGAAAATAGAAAAAGAAAATAAGTTAGTCTACACAAAGTTAACATTTCAAAATGTATTCTTACTTTTACTCACTTTACCCATTCTTCTATCCTCTCACAAGTCACTTAACACAGGGGTAAAAAACTACGGTCTTTGGGTCAGGTCTGAACCACTGTCTGTTTTTGTTCATTCATGAGCTGTGAATAGTCTTACTATTTGGGAAAAAAAATAAAAGAAGAAGAATATTTTATGATAAATGGAAATTATCAAATTTTAGTGTTTATAAATACAAGTTTATTGAAACACAGCCATACCTATTTGTTTACATATTGTGTATGACTGCTTTCACCCTACAAAGGAAGAGTTGAATACTTGTAACAGAAACTGTATGGCCTGCAAAGCCTAAAATATTTATCGTCTGGCTCTTTGCAGAAAAAGTTTGCTGACTCCTGACAATACATTATCTTGCAATTCAATTTCACCATCTCAGTTCAAAGCTCAAAACATAGAAGACATTTTCAGAAGCCTTGTGCTTGACATCTAATGTGGCTCCTCACCTGTTAGTTCTCATCTCTGTCTTGTTGTTCACTTGTCTCTTCTTCCCCATTTTTTCCCACATCAGGGTTCTCACCTTGTATTCAAATGGTTGGCTCATAGACCCCGGTGCACCAATTCCCCTGTTCTTCCTACTGAAAATCTCTTCTTTCTGCTTTTTTATTTTGCTTTGTTTTGAGAGGGTGATAAAATATTGAGTAGATCCAAAAGAACAGACATGAAATATCTCTCAGTTATAAAGAATAACAATAAAATGGACATGTATCCTCTCTCTAGTTCAAGAGATGAAACAAACGTATCCTCTCTCTACCTCAAGAGACAAAACACTATCATTATTTCCATAGCTCCCAGGACACCTATGACTCCTTTTATATCTTTGATTCTCAAGTCTCACTTCCTTAGGAAAACCCTCCTAGGTAGCTCCTGCCAACACTGATGGTGCATGTAGCTTACCATCAGCACCACACATTTCAGTGATAGTTTGGAAATTCAAAAGTTAAAAATTAGGCTTAGAAGCGCGATGCATAATTTTAAGTATATTCAAACCCTCCCACAAAATATATGCAATTTCATATATAACTCTTTGCCTGTAATATTCTGTATCCCAAATACATTCATCCATATTTTGGGCTCTTTTTCAACCAAGAAAGTAGACAGTTTCAATATGCCAGCTATGAATTTTATTTTCCGCTTTTGCTGAATCCTTTTAGACATTTGGAAGATGGGTGCTCCTGCTTTTCACATGCTACCATCTAATGGTGATTAAAATCTATGAAAGCATGTGAAAAAGGAACTGGGTCAACTTCATAGTTTTATGTAAGTCCAAAGATGACTCTATGAAACTGTCCAGATTAGTGAAATAAGAATCTAAACAATCCCTGGATCTTCCCTGCCCAAAGTGATAAATTTCAACCTCTTATACATGTACTAGTGCTTAAGCTCAAAGAAACTAGTGCAGAGAAAAAAGTTCTGGGCTAACAGATAGTGGTATTAAGGTCTAGTTCTGATTCATCATGAAGTCTTTCTGAGACCCTTGGGGAAAAATTACTACTGTCTTGTCCTCAGTTTCTTCATCTGTAATTTCTGAGGTACTTTCTGTCTAACATTTTCTCCACTCATGGGTGATGGCCAACATCAACTGATAACAAGGCCAAAGCTTCCCTCTCTATACTCCTCCCTTCTTCTAAACCTCTCTCACCAACATAGCCTTCTACTCTGACAGCTGAATATTATTAACCAAGAAATTGATTTCCAACATTCCATCAGCTGCATAATTTAGGCTTGGAAATCTATGTCCTCACCATGACCCAGCTGGTCATATGAAGCCCAGCCATTAAGAAATGCTCCAAAAAAAATAAAAATAAAAATAAGTAAGAGTAAAACTGCTCCTATGAATCACCATGCCAACAACTTCAGCTGTAACGACCATCAGGGGGAGAATGAAATTGGTTTTGCTATTGCCAAGAGGGAATTGGCACCAAAATTGCCAGCCTCCGTTGTTCATGGAGCACAAGAGCCTTCTCAGAGGAACTGCCGGCCTCCCAACACAGCTTCGACACATTGTTTTGATAGGCAGCATGCCTCCATAATTATCTCATTCTTTTGGCCAGACCTTTTCTTCCTTTCCTCTTGGGTAGGTGCTCTTGGCTACTTACAAGCCAGTCATGTCACAGTTCTACCTTCATATGCCTTACTCTCAATTCAATACTTTTCCTTATGAATAATGTGAAAAATTAGGTATAGACTGTCTCTTTATACACTTATCTCACCGCTAAAATCTTAAATCTGATCCTTCCTTAAAAACGTTGCTCGATCAAAACTTTGGCTATTTCATTCTCCATTTTCTGAAATGTAGTTTAAGATATTGCTTCCTCAGTGTTGCCAGGATAAAATCACTCTCTCCTTCTTCCTTCCTTCCTCCCCTCATAATAAAATTACTCTCTCTTTTTCATTCCATTCCTCTTGTGTTCATCCTTCTTTACTTTCTCACTTTCCTTTTGCTCGCTTGCTTTCTCTCTCTTTCTCTCTTCTTTCTTTTCTCACATTCTCTCTTTCTCCAAATGCCAGCCCTGTGCCTGAAATCTAATGCTGGATAATGCATGCCTGGGAGTATATATTTTCCAAAAGCTGTCCCAGTGATTCCAACGATGAAGGTAAGGTGAGAAACACTGATCTAGAACATGCCTGAGAGCCTAAGAAGACACTAAAATGGCTTCAGTAGCCAAAACAGATATCTAAATGTTCAGTTATTACATGCCTTCTCATGGAAATTGATGTATTTTCTTACTTAGAGTTTACCATACTTTATATTTAGATACATTAGAAAAAGTCATTTCTCAATTTCCTATAATAAATTTAAAACCATAAATGAAAAGTATGTGCAAGATTTGACTAAGATTTAACTAAGAACGGACATGCCAATCACACAAAGAAGTGACAATGATAACTCCCTACCAAAGGGATGTGAAGGAAAAATAAGAGTGTTCAGGAGACATGTGTGTCCTCCCCAGGCCTCTTTGAGCTCTTTTCTTGTCCTGCCAACAAGGGAGACTTTGAAGTTTGTTTTTGGTTCTTTTTTTTTTTAATTTTTATTTTTTATTTTCTACTTTCTAGTTCTAGCCATTTGGGTGGGTAATAAGCATTTGTCTCTTATTTCAACTTCCTTCCTCTATGAAGCTTTATTAGGTTGGTGCAAAAACCTGCAATTACTTTTGCACCACCACCTTAATAAATGCAGACCAAAGAGAAAGGTAGAAGATCTGACTTAGGCCACAAGCCTGAGTTTCAGGCCCCAAAGACCTCTGTCAGAGTTGTCCATAGAGTGGTTAAAACCCAGAACTCTGACAGCCACTGTTCTTTGTCTTCACATTTAGCAAGTTTAGTCACCACAGTGGAGAAAGAAGGGTCCATAGAGGTGATTTGCTAGGACAGATTTCTGGTTCTCATGCCCTCGATGCCATTAAATCACTACCAGTGTCCAAATATGGCTGCCAGAAATCCTTCGTTCCCTACAAAGCATGCCACTTCTCCCATCAAAAAGTGGGGACTGCTCTTCTTCTCCTTAAACTTGTAGTGACCTTGGGAATTGCTTTGACCAACAGAACATGACAGAAATGTTATGCTAGCATTCTTGAGTCCAGACGACTTCTGAGGATAGACAGTCTCTGCTCCCTCATTCTTATAGACTAGCATGCACACTATAAGAAATTGTAGAAAGAGAGGACCTGGAAGGTGATAGGCCATCCCAGACACCCCAACCACAGCCAAGCTCTCAGCTGAAAGCAACTGCATGAACGAGCCCAGCTGGCACCACATTGTGCAAACGATCTCCCCAGTTGAACTCTGCCTGAACTCCCGACTTACAAAATTGGGAGAAATAACAAACTGTCTTTAAGCCAAAGTTTGGGGTAGTTCATTACGTCACAATGGATAACCAAACCACTCTCCATTGCTCTGAACTAAAACCTCATGGAGCACAGCAATTTAGATCTTGCTTGGGGCAGGAAAAACAGAAACTGTGTGTTACAGCAGCGTGTACTGATATTAATAACAATGATCTTAAGCCATTGTGATGGCTTAAATGCTGCTTAAGGAAATAGGAATACCCTGCCTGAGCCCGTATGATATATTTTAGACATAATCCATTTGAATTTGTTAAAATTTGAATATTAGAATAGCAAATTTAAGAATAAGTATCAGGAATCTGGAACATTGGCTTATGTAGGCAGCTTCATCCCTGAGGAAGTTAGACAAATGATTTGTTGTCATACAGAGGAATTACCCTTGCCTTGAGATCAAAGAGAAAGCAGATGAGTACAGGGCTTGCAGAGAGAAGACCAAACTTACTGTGAAAGACATCTCAAGACTAAGGGTTGGAAGGATAAATTTTGAGCCCTAGAGAAACTTCCCTAACAGCCTACTCTCTGTCCTGACCTTGCCACTGAACAATGTGCTTTTCACAGAAAACTCAAAGAGGAGATCTGGATGCTAGCCATACACCATCACCATTTATTTACTATATGATTTTGACTAAATTATCTAACCTCTCCTGAACCTTAAAGAACATATCTGAATCCCACTGATTCTCCTCTCAGATAAACACTAGGGATGCGTGTTTGGGTGAAGAAATCCGTATTCCTAGTTGGGAACTAGGACTCCAGGAGAGACTAGGTTCATCATTACAGGGCTAGTGGAGCCTCCTGGGGTATTAGTTCTCTAGGCTTGCACTAACAAAGGATACAAACTAAGTGACTGAAACCACAGAAGCTATTGTCTCACAGTCTGGAGGCCAGAAGTCTGAGATCAAGGTGTTGCAGGGGTGTTTCCTCCTGAGGACTGTGAGGGAGAATGTGTTTCGGGCCTCTCCCCTAACCTCTGGGGGCTTGCTGGCAATCTTTGGCACTCCTTGGTTTATAGATTAATTACCCTGATCTCTGCCTTTATCTCACATGGCACTCTTCCCATGTGTGTGTCTTTGTGGTTGACATTTCCTTATTTATAAAGACACCAGTCATACTGGTTTAGAGCCCACCCTGAGAACTTCACTTTAATTTGATTACCTCTGTAAAGACCTTATCTCCAAACAAGCTCACATTCTGAGAAACAGGGAGTCAGGACTTCAACATATCATCTTTGGGGAACACAATTCAAGCTATGACACCCGAGTCGGTTAGGATATGCTATTTGAACCTGCAGGACCTTAGAGTCTGAGTGTCCCTGGAAACAGCAAACCCCACCAATGCCTATCCTGATGTCTCACAGAGGCTAATTCAGACTCCTTATTCCATCTTGGCCTGAAACTTCTAGAGAAAGGGTCCCATCACTTGTCCTGACAGTCCTTACCAGCCTGGACCCCTGCCGGGCCTCCCCCATCTGCTGCCTCAAACTCCAGTACCACCCTCATCACTCACCCTTGTCCCCCACTCACTCCACAAGCATCCCCTCAGGGCTGACCCCCCCTGCTTCACTGCCAAATCCTGGTCATCTCCAGAGTTTCTTCCACCAAAGAGACCCAGACATTGAATTTAAGGAGCTTATTTGGGGTTGTTTTTGTTTTTGTTTTCTGGGTTTTTTGTTTTTTGTTTTAGTTTTTCTTTTCCAAAAGAAAAGACACAATATCTGAATGACAAATGTGTCTATCCCCTTGCTTAGGTATTTCAAAGGGAAAAACAACAACAACAACAACAACAACAACAATCCTCACAAAGCAGGAAGGAATAACCACTTAACAATTCAGTGGCTGTCTTGGTTCACATGCCTCCCTCCTAGTGAATTCTTCTATACTAACAACTGCTTTGGGCATCATAAATTATATACCTGTTTTTACTAAAAGGAGTTGCATGATGAGTGGTGGGGCTTATCAAAATCGAGTCCACATTGCAGGTGCTGTCAGTATGACAGACAGAAAGGCACAGCGTAATCCCGATGACTTCCCAGTGAAATATAGACAGAGGCTTAACCTGATCCCTGAAGGAATGACAAGGAAAATAAGGGGAAAGACCAATTAGCCTCTTTCCATATAATCTGAAACTTATTGGCTGGCTACTTTTACTCTTTCCACTCCCTGACTCACCAGGTAGCAGCCAGGAGGTGACAGAAACCAATGCTTTCTCTTCAGAGCCATCTGACAATTTTTGGTGGAACAGCTACCTGACTTTTACTGGACTAAAAAGTGTGTCATATCGACCTTACCCACAGCCTTCTTTTCCTTTTAGAGAGGTAAGCAAGGCAACACATGTGCACCTGTTTTGCTAAGCGCGAGGAACAAGGGATGTGGAGAGAAGCGGCAATTCTCTCAAATGTTATCCGTCAGTTGCTGCGTGCCTGCTTTGTGTTCACCCTTTGCTAGGCATTGTAGAAGAGACAAGAAAAGGAAAGTCATATTCTATGGCCTCTCAAAATCTAGTGGAGAGGAGTAAATAGATAAAACTCTGCTGTAGAAAGAGGAAGTCTTAATGATGCTGCTGGTTTTCATGTGTGATGAAATTGCCTCTTCCTTTTTCGCAGGTCAAGTATTACCTTTGGGGTTTTTATCCAGCTCTGGGGATAGGTGTGCACCGGATACCCATCTTCCTGGAGTCTTTCATTTGGCATCCTTTGTGACCAATGGGATATAGTTGAAAGGAAACTAAGCAGGGTTTAGAGCAGCATGTGTGGTGGTACTTAGGGTTGAGATGAGGAATACACAACCATCTGGCTTGAGCCACACAGTTACGTGTGGTGAGGTGACGTGTCCATAATGGGAAGTTGACCAAAGGTCAGTGTGACAGAAGCTGGAAGAAGACCATGAAGGGTGAGGGAGTCAGTAATTCTAGAAGAAAGTTTCCTCCATTTTCCTGGTGGTGATGTTTACAGTGCTCAAATGCACTATCCTGGCCACTGTAGCCATGTCTCCTAACTGAATCTCCCATATAACCTGTCCTGAGAGAGTTGATAAAGCCACCAAAGGTGTTTCACTTCTAGGACACGGATCAGTCACTGAAGGACCACAGCATCCAGGCAACCAGTCAATTCTCAGGAAATGGAGCAAGTACATTTAGGAGGCAAAACCCATGTTAATCACTTTGTTGTTTCTCCTGTTATCTTTGCCCACATATGCCATGTTCTCCCCAATCAACTTCAATTAATCATAACAAAGATTGATAATAATTATCATTAGTATTAAAAAAAACCTCTTTCTCTTCTCATAGTGCTTTTTTCTTTCTAAACCATTTTCACACACATTACTTAATTCAATCTTTATCATCTGCTGTATGCCCAGCCAGGGGCTAGGTACTGTGGGGGATGCAAGAAGCAAGGCTTTGCACACCACGGAGTGGCTAGTGCTATCTCTCCCTTTGCTTTTCCTGGTCTTTGTGACTAAACCATCAGGCACAGATACCAGAGAAAGGACAGGGCTCCGTTCCAGGTAGAAAACAAATGGAAATCTGTCACTTTGCCCACCCAGAACCTCCTGTTATCACTCTATCATAGTCCATGACTGACCCAGTCCCTCTGACTGCTCCCAAAACCTCTAAGATTTTAGAGCTGCTATTTCACCTTTCTGGATGGCCCTGATGTTGTCATTTCCAATCTTAACCACACCCTCTTCCTACGCACATATCCTCATAACTTCTCCAGATTCCTTTATGTTGCATTTTGGCTCTCTGCTGGGTTTGCAACTCCTCCCAATTTAGCAACATCTAAAAATTTAATTAGCAGGTGGTTGTCTCCCTCTTCCACGTAATTAATGAAGATGTTAAAATAAAACTGGATTAAGAATTTATGACACTATAATTTGCAAATCATTGTCACAGTTACTATATAAGCTCTAACAAGGCAGGAGGGAGCAACTTGAGAGGAGCAAGGGTGGCTAAGGCACCATCATCCTCCCTCTAAGCCAAAGGCAGTATGGTACAGGGGAGAGAACTCAGACTAAGAGATGGTAGCCAGGGTATTGGCTGAGAGTCTGTCACTAACTGGTAGAAACTCCCTCATCATAATCTATCCCTAAACCCCAAGGCACATGTTAAAGAACACCAAGAGAATCTCAGCTCGAATCACCAAGGGGCCAGGGAATTTTTCCTCTGAGCTTGGAACAAATGCAGTGATCCATTAGAAAGGGAGGGAGTGTCCTTTATTTCTGTCTCTTGCCTGATTGCCCTGGCCAGAATTTCCAATACTATGTTGAACAGGAGTGGTGAGAGAAGTCATCCTTGTCTTGTGCCGGTTTTCAAAGGAAATGCTTCCAGCTTTTGCCCATTCAGTATATTAGATGTGGCTTTCTCATAAATAGCTCTTATTATTTCGAGATGTGTTCCATCAATACCTAGTTTATTGAATGTTTTTAGCATGAAGGGGTGTTGAATTTTATCAAAGGCCTTTTTGGGATCTATAAAGATAATCTTGTGGTTTTTGTCATTGGTTCTGTTTATGTGATGGATTACGTTTATTGATTTGCATATGTTGAACCAGCCTTGCATCTCAGGGATGAAACTGACTTGATGGTGGTGGATAAGCTTTTTGATGTGTTGCTGGATTCAGTTTGACAGTTTTTTATTGAGGATTTTCACATAGATGTTCATCAGGGATATTGGCCTGTAATTTTCTTTTTGTTGTTGTGTCTCTGCCAGGTTTTGGTGTCAGGATGATGTTGGCTTCATAAAATGAGTTAGAGAGGAGTCTCTGTTTTCTATTGTTTGGAATAGTTTCAGAAGGAATGGTACCAGCTCTTCTTTGTACCTCTGGTAGAATTTGGCTGTGAATCCATCTGGTCCTGGGCTTTTTTTGGTTGGTAGGCTATGAATTACTGCCTCAAATGCAGAACTTGTTATTGGTCTATTCAGGGATTTGACTTCTTCCTGGTTTAGTCTTGGGAGGGTGAATACATCCAGGAATTTATCAATTTCTTCTAGATTTTCTAGTTTATTTGTGTAGAGGTGTTTATAGTATTCTCTGGTGGTAGTTTGTATTTCTATGGGATCAGTGGTGATCTCCCCTTTATCATTTTGTATTGTATCTATTTGATTCTTCTCTCTTTTCTTCTTTATTAGTATGGCTAGCAGTCTATCTATTTTGTTAATCTTTTCAAAGAACCAGTTCCTGGATTCCTTGATTTTTTTGAAGGGTTTTTCATGTCTCCATCTCCTTCAGGTCTGCTCTGATCTTAGTTATTTCTTGTTTTCTGCCAGCTTTTGGATTTGTTTGCTTTTGCTTCTCTAGTTCTTTTAATTGTGATGTTAGGGTGTCGATTTTAGGAAGAAAGGAAGTCAAATTATCTCTGTTTGCAGATGACATGATTGTATATTTAGAAAACCCCATTGTTTAAGCCCAAAACTCCTTAGGCTGATAAGCAACTTCAGCAAAGTCTCAGGATACGAAATCAATGTGCAAAAATCACAAGCATTCCTATACACCAATAATAGACAAACAGAGAGACAAATCATGAGCAAACTCCCACTTACAATTGCTACAAAGAGAATAAAATACCTAGGAATATAACTTACAAGAGATGTGAAGGACCTCTTCAAGGAGAACTACAAACCACTGCTCAAAGAAATAAGAGAGGACACAAACAAATGGAAAAACATTCCATGCTCATGGATAGGAAGAGTCACTGTCGTGAAAATGGCCATACTGTCCAAATTAATTTATTACTTTTAATAAATTTAATAGATTTAATGCTATTCCCATCAAGTTACCATTGACTTTCTTCACAGAATTAGAAAAAAACTATTTTAATTTTCATATGGAACCAAAAAAGAGCCCATATAGCCAAGATATTCCTAAGCAAAAAGAACAAAGCCTGAGGCATCATGCTACCTGACTTCAAACTATATTACAGGGCTACAGTAACCAAAACAGCATGGTACTGGTACCAAAACAGATATATAGACCAATGGAACAGAACAAAGTCCTCAGAAATAACACCACACATCTACAACCATGTGATCTTTGACAAACCTGACAAAAACAAACAATGGGGAAAGGATTCCCAAATGGTGTTGGGAAAACTGGCTAGCCATATGCAGAAAACTGAAACTGGACCCCTTCCTTACACCTTATACAAAAATTAGCTCAAGATGGATTAAAGACTTAAATGTAAGATCTAAAACCATAAAAACCCTAGAAAACCTAGACAATACCATTCAGGACATAGGCATGGGCAAAGACTTCATGACTAAAACACCAAAAGCAATGGCAAACAAAAGTCAAAATTCATAAATGGGATCTAATTAAACTAAAGAGCTTCTGTATGGCAAAAGAAACTATCATCAGAGTGAACAGGCAATCTACAGAATGGGAGAAAACTTCTGCAATATATCCATCTGACAAAGGGCTAATATCCAGAATCTACAAGGAGCTTAAACAATTTTACAGAAAAAACACAAACAACCCCATTAAAAAGTGGGTGAAGAATATGAACAGACACTTTTCAGAAGAAGACATTTATGCAGCCAACAAACATATGAAGAAAAACTTATCATCACTGGTCATTAAAGAAATGCAAATCAAAACCACAATGAGATACCATCTCACACCAGTTAGAATGGTGATCACTAAAAAGTCAGGAAACAACAGATGCTGGAGAGGATGTGGAGAAATAGGAACACTTTTACACTGTTGGTGGAAGTGTAAATTAGTTCAACCACTGTGGAAGACAGTGTGGCAATTTCTCAAGGATCTAGAACTAGAAATACCATTTGACCCAGTAATCCCATTACTGAATATATACCCAAAGGATTATAAATCATTCTACTATAAAGACACATGCACATGTACATTTCACACTATTCACAATAGCAAAGACATGGAAACAACCAAAATGCCCATCGATGTTAGACTGGATAAAGAAAATGTGCCACATATACACCATGTAATACTATGCAACCATAAAAAAGAATGAGTTCATGTCCTTTGCAGGGGCATGGATGAAGCTGGAAACCATCATTCTCAGCAAACTAACACAGGAACAGAAATCCAGACACTGCATGTTCTCACTCATAAGTGGGAGTTGAACAATGAGAACATATGGGCACAGTGGGGGGAACATCACACACCGGGACCTGTTGGGGGATGCGGGGTAAGGGAAGGGATAGCATTAGGAGAAACACCTAATGTAGATAACAGGTTGATGGTTGCAGCAAACCACCATGCACATGTATACCTATGTAACAAACCTGCATGTTCTGCACATGTATCCCAGAACTTAAAGTATAATTTTTTAAAAAAAGAGAAAAAAAGAACAAGAAGAAGAAAGGGAGGAAACAAAGGATGCAGTGGGGCAACATGTATCTTTTACTGAATATTGTGTCACTAGTAAGAACAAGGTTTTCTTGGAGACCAAACAAAATAGTGATAAATCAAATCATTTGACCCAGGAAGTCTTCTTTCTAAATATCTATTCTTGGCTAGTAAAAACAGCCAACTCTAGACAGAAATGTTTAATCACAAGGAAGGAGAGTTTCTAACATTTAAAAATAATAGATCATGAGGAAAATCCTATACCTTATTTTATCTCAGGTCATTCCCAACTAATCTCACTATCACTACTTTTAACTTCTGCTGGCCTTGGCCTGACTCCAGTTACTATTGTTTCTTCTGACATGGCCTCTCTCAAGTATATCTCTTACCTTGGGTTTTCTCTTCTTTTCTTTGACTTTCATGACCTCACACCCTCATCTAGCCCCTCCTTCAGCCTAGCTCTTCCTGGGGCTACATGGCTCATATCCTTCCAGCAATAATAAACAAGACCCCTGCATCAGTTCATTTCCACACTGCTGATAAAGACATACTTGAGACTGGGCAATTTACAAAAGAAAGAGGTTTAATTTTACTTACAGTTCCACGTGGCTGGGGAGGCCTCACAATCATGGCAGAAGCCAAGGAGAAGCAAATCATATCTTACATGGCTGGCAGCAGGCAAAGAGAGCTTGTGCAGGGCAACTCCCATCTTTAAAACTATCAGATCTCATGAGAGCCATTCACTATCACCAAAACAGCACAGGAAACACCTGCCCCCATAATTCAATCATCTCTCACCACCAGGTTCCTCCCACGACACATGGGAATTGTGGGAATTATAATTCAAGATGAGATTTGGGTGGAGACACAGCCAAACTATATCAACCCCTCACCTGTTGCAACAAACAAGCCAACCCCACCTCTGGCTCCTGAGATATTCTGGTGCAGGCAACTCTGCTATGTCTTTCACATTGGAGCTGCCATCTGCTCTAAGGCCATGCCTACCCAGCAAGGCCAGAGAGCAAGCTTTGGAACAGGATTAAATAACTTTATGGTGGAAGACATAAAATGGATTATTGAAGGATTATTAGTGTGTTTAGGAGAACACTCTTAGCTTCATACAGCAAATATTAAAGATCACTATAGCTGTGAAACCTTTTCAAGGAAACAAATGTTGAAAAATAGAATTCCTAAATCTAATTTGATTTAAAAGTCATTTTGTTATGTCCAACACATGATTTGGCATATCATGCAGGACTTGACTGACTTGCTGGCCCCATATTGCGAATTCCAGGTCAAGTTTGGTACCAAAAACATTAATTTTAAAATTTGAGCTCCTATAATTCTTTATCTCAATGTATTGTAAAAAAGAAGCCTGTTTTGTTGAAAAAAGAAAAAAGAAAGAAAAGACAAAGTAGTGATTCACGCAAGGGAATACCTTGAAATGGGTATAATTTATAAAACAAAATACCCTTAATATGACAGCAGTCAATTTAGCCTGATATAAAAGAGGGTCTGTGTTTTCTTTCATTTATATTTTTATGATACGTAATGTCTTTATAATTTCACCACTCCACATCAAAACTGCCAACCGCTGAGTGCCTAAATAAGTAGCATGTGAAGAAAATGAATGAATTGCTAAATGTCCCATTATGTCCACAGAGACTATCCTTCTATTTGGAGTCAGGAATCTTAAATTGAGACGACAAATGAATGGTTTTCACTCCAATGGAGGGAGCGTTTTGGCAACTTTATTATGCTCAGCGGTTGAATTGGAATAAGGGGAAATATAGAGAGAAATGAAGTTTTAAAAAAATAATAAGTGTTGTTGGTGTTGGGTTCTGGCTCTGAATGTCAGTTCATCTGTGAGACAGAGTGATGGGGACTGTAGGGGGCATAGCACATGCATAAAAGCTCCAGGGAGATGGAGCAGAGGGCCTGTCACTGTTGTGATTTCTTCTGCACAAAGAAGCTATTTGAAGAATCTTAACAAGTTCCAACGTGTTCGGCCCAACACATTAGGGCTGACATCAAAAATGGAAAAGCAGAGAATCTGTCGAGCTGGTTAAAGGAAATCACAATAATCAGCAGCTCTTAAGGCACTTAACCACAGGCACCCAGTGAGCCCCAAGTCAAGGAATAAGAAACGGGCGGGGGGTGGTGGGGAAGGGGTGGTGATTGCAGCAACATCCAAGAGCTCATTGACCTTAAAAATCTACCCAATGTGCATCGGTGGAAAACAGGATGAATACTATAGCAAATATAACACAACTACAGATCTGTGTACACTGAAGCAACAAAGGCTATGGAGATCCAATTTCACTGGCCCTAATTCACCCTCTTAAAGCCTCAACATTTAAAACTTCTATGCTTCATATTCCAGATCTCATCTCTCTTCATCTTACTATCTACAAATGTCCACAGAAACTTCCTCTCAGCACAGTGTTGTGTACCACAACTGATGATAGAGAAAGGATGGGCTCACTAGTGTGCTATAGTGGCCTCCAGATCAGGAGGCTGGCATTTTCTGGGTAAGACATTTAACCTACTGGTTGAGAATTAACTATGAGTACATTATCAAAATAGGGCAGATGTACTTAACTTCTGACCTATTGCAGTGATGAGATCATAATCCAGGGTGAACAGTTAGTAATCAAGTCAAATGTTTCACTCTCTGAGTGAGGTTGATCTGTACATTTGTGTCTGTGTGAGAATATATGTGTCGTGCAACGTGCAGGCAGTCAGAGCAGAGTAGGAAGAGGCTTGCTCTCTGATACATTTTAGGGTCTATATTTTAAAGAAAAAGTTCATATCCTGATAGAGGGAAAAAGAAACTGAAATTCAGAAGGGTCACCTTTCATGCTAAATAGAGAGTAGCATTTTATTCCTTTAACTGGGAAAATCTGCTCTATGTGTAGCAAATACAGTATTAAATTTCAACATAATGCATGTAACTATGAACACATGCTTTGAAGCTTGAACACTGTTCTTTTAAGACAAAATAATCATTGGACAGTCTGTTCCTGATATAGTTTGGATCTGTGTCCCTGCCCAAATCTCATGTTGGATTGTAATCCCCAATGGTAGAGGTGGAGCCTGGTGTGAGGTGACTAAATCATGGGGGCAGTTTCACACAAAAGGTTTAGCACCATCCTACTTGGTACTGTCCTCACAATAATAATAGTGAGTGAATTCTCATGAGATCTGATCATTTAAAAGTGTGTAGCACCTCCCCCCAGCCCCCCTGCTCCTACTCTGGCTATGTGATGTTCATACTCCCACTTCGCCTTCCACCATGATTATAAGTTTCCTGACGCCTCCCAAGAGCTAAGCAGATGCCAGCATCATGCTTCCTTACAGCCTGCAGAACTGTGAGCCAATTATACCTCTTTTCTTCATAAATTATCCAGTTTCAGGTATTTCTTTATAGCAATGTGAGAATGGACTAATATAGTTCCTCTCTGGCCTCAGTTTTCTTATCACAGGAACAAGCAGCTTAGATTATATAATTTTTAAATTCCAATCCAGTCTCATAGTGTATCGTCTTTAACAATATTAATAACAATGTCACAACTATACCATAATGGCATATCATCAACAACAACTTTGTCAACAACTATTTGCTAAATGCTTAAGAGGCACCAGTGTGCTGAGTGGTTTATGTACTTTAACTTTTATTGAATCCTCACAATAATTTGTTAATAAAAGAATAACTATTCTCATTTTTATAGATGAAGACAAATAAATTTTCTAATATTACATAGTTTATGGGTGGCAATATTAAAATTCTAACTTAAATCTAACCCCACAACCTGTGTTCTTAATTTTTAAAAAAACTGTACTGTATATTTCAGTTTTACCTAGCATACAGGGAGGGGGAGACAGGCTATAAGAGACTGAAAAGCAGAAATGTTTTCAGTAAGTGTTTACAATATTATTGAAGAGAAAAGAGCCACATGGGAAAGAGATAACCATACAGTATAGTATGTGTGTAAGTGCCAGATTAAATAGATCGGTCAATAAGAACTACAGGACTTAGAGAAGGGAAAATCAGTATTAGTTAGATACTAGCAACAAGCCTAGCTAGAAAGGGCTTCGTGTCATTGGGCTTTCAAACGGAGAGAAAACAAGCCAGACAGAAAGGCTAGGTCAAAGCTTTTTGGTGGGGGAAAAGTGCATTAGCAGAAGCAAACACTGGGATTGTTGTAGTATGAACAAAAGACAATGACGAGAGAAGCTTGCATTTTCTAGTCTGAAGAAAACATGTAAACCTTCATATTTTGCAAAAATAAGTTAATACATTTTCCTTAAATAGAGAAGACTTCAGAGACAGCACATTTTTGTAGCTAATGGTTAAGTCATTCATTGTTGCAAAATATGATCAGCATTTCTGGACATACAGTATTATGGCAGATCAATACTTTCAACGCATATACAAGGATCAACCCGGGACTCTTGTTAAAGATGCAGAAAAGTGGTTCTCACCACAGACCCACTGAGTCAGAATTTCTATTAATGAACTCAGGAATTTGCACATACAAATGCTTCTCAAATTATTGTTAAAAAATGTTATTGCAGTATAGTTTTCACGCATTAAAATGCACAGATTTTAAGTATTTAGCATGATACATTTTGACAAATATATACATCCCTGTAACCTTTATCCCAACTAAGATACAGAACACTCCTGTCACCCCAGAAAGTTTTTTGTACCCCTTCTATATTTTTGATATTTGGCCCTCCAAACCTCATGTTGAAATTTAATCCCTAGTTTTGTAGGTGGGGTCTACTGGGAGGTATTTGGATCACAGGGCAAATCCCTCATGAATAACTTGGTGCAGTCCTTGCAGTATTGAATTAACTGCTCTATTAGTTCCCATGAGAGATCCCCCAAGAACTGGTTGCTGATTGTTTAAAAGAGTCTGGCACCTCTCTCTTCTCCTTTCTCTCTCTCTCTATCTCTCTGTCTTCCTGCTATTGCCATGTGGCACACTCCCTTTTGCCTTGGGTGGAAGCAGTATGAGGCCCTCACCAGATGCAGATGCTGGCATCATGCTTCTTGTACAGACTGCAGAACCTAGGTGAAATAAACCCCTTTCTTTATAAATGACTCAGCCTCAAGTATTCCTTTATAGCAACACAAGTGGACTAAAACAGCCCCTTTGCCATCAGTCCCCTACTGCTCCAGGAAACTGTTGATCTGATTTTCAATCTCTGAAGATGAGTTTTGTCTGTTCTAGAGCTTCCTATAACTGAAATCACACAGAGTATACTTTTTTGTGCCTGACTTCACAACATAAAGTCTATGAGAGTCACCGCTGCTGTTGTGGGCTTCAGCAATTTGTTCATTTTTGTTGCTGAGTAGTATGTCATTTTATGAATATGCCATGATTTGTTCTTCCATAGTCTTGTTAAAACACATTTGGGTGGTTTCCAGTTTTACATTCTTGTGACAAACATAATTATATAAGTCGTTTTATAGACAAACAGTTTTTGTCTTGGATAAATAATTAGGAGTGAAATCGCTGCGTAATAGCATAGGTGTATGTTTTAGCTTTAAAATAAATGACCAGTTTTCTCAAGTGATTGTGCCATTCTATTGTCCCACTAGCAATGTATGAAAGTTTCAGTTGCTCCACATCCTCACTTGATACTGTCAAGCTTTTCAATTTCACCTACTCATGACCAACTTTTTTTAATGGTTAATGCTTTTGTGTCAATGTGGTATAAAAATTTTCAATATTTTAATTCTAGTTCATTGAAAATATTTTTCTAATTTCTTTTAAAATCTCTTCTTTGACCCATGGGTAATTTAGAAATATGTTTTTTTAATTTCCAAATATTTGGTCATTTTTCTATATATCTTATTCTTAATTCCATTGTGGTCAGAAGACATATTTTATAAGATTTTAATTTCTTGACATTTATGAGATGTATTTTAGTGAAGAATTCATGATTTTTCTTGTGGGATGTTCCATATTCACTCAAAAAGAATTTGTATTCTACAGTTGGGTGTGATGTTCTGTTAATGTCAATTATGTCAAGCTGTTGAATAGTGGTGTTTAGATTCTCTATATTCTAAATGATTATTTGACTTATTTGTTCTATTAACTGAGAGGTAATTAATACCTCTCAGTATCTAATTCCTTTCAGTGTTAAGAGAATAGTTAATATTCTATCATAAAGGATTAGAGTTAATATGTCCTACTGAGAGGATTTATTAACACTGCATCTATAATTGTGTTATAGATAGATGATAGATTTCCATCCTTTTATATCCATTCTGTTTACATTAAATTGTCTCTTGTAGACAGTATATATTTTACTTTTATAGCCAGTCTGACAATCTCAGCCTTGTAATTTGCGTGTTTAGTTCATTTATATTTAAAGTAATTATTTATATGGTTTGGGCTAAATATATCATCTTACTATATATTTTCTATTTATTTAACTGGGCACTTTTTGGATATTTATTTTTGGAGTTAATTGAATAGTTTTGGTATTATATTTTCTTTATTGGATTTTTAACTATGCTACTTTTATTTTTTTTCTTTGTTATTCTAGAAATTATAATATGTATTCTTAATTTATTAGAGTATCCTTACAATTAATATTTTCTCAGTTCACACTTTACACTGTCAACTTCACAAATGTAAAAATCTCAAATCAGTTAATACTAATGAGCTCCACCAACTTTTATAGAATCATTGTCTTATATTTTATCTCTACATAGGTTTTAACCAAACCTTCTAATGTGATTTTTTCTTTAACAAGATATTACTCCTATAAAGAAAGTAAAAGAAGAAAAACTAAAAGTAAGTGTTTTTTTGTTTTTGTGTCTTTTTTTTTTTTTTTTTTTTTTTTTTTTGAGATGGAGTTTTGCTCTTGTTACCTAGGCTAGAGTGTGATGCTGCAACCTCAGCTCACTGCAACCTCCACCTCCCGGGCTCAAGCAATTCTCCTGCCTCAGCCTCTCGAGTAGCTGGGATTACAGTCATGTACCACCACACCTGGCTAATTTTTAGTAGAGACGGGGTTTCTCCATGTTGGTCAGGTTGGTCTCAATCTCCTGACTTCAGGTGATCCACCCATGTTGGCCTCCCAAAGTGCTGGGATTGCAGGGATGAGCCACCACATCTGGCCAGTAAGTGTTTATATTAACTTACTATTTACCATTTTTAGTGCTTTTCATCTCTTCTTGTATAATTAGATTTTCACTTGATATCATTTTCCTTCATTGTGATAACTTTTTTTGAGTGTTTCTTATAGTTCAGGTCTGCCAGCAACACATTTTCTCAGCTTTTATTTATAAAACGCAATTTTAAAAAATACTGTCATTGCATATAGATTCTCCGTTAGTAGGTTTTTTTGTTTGTCTTTTCTTTCAGCACTTTAAATAGTCATTCCATTGTCTTCTGGCTTTCATTGTTTCTGATGAAAAATCAACCATCTTTCATATCGTTCTACTGTGTATAATGTGTTGTTTTGCTCCCAGCAGCTTTTAATATATTCTCTTTATCTCTTTATTTACAGTTTTCATCAGTTTGATTATGATATTCCTAAATATGGTACTTTTTGTATTTATTATCCTGCAGCCTTTTGTTACAAGTGCGAATTACTGATTCCTATCCCAAATCCATTGTATCAGAGTCACAGTGTAAGAAAGTTCCAAATGTCTAAATATTCCCAAAATTATCTTTACTGACACTTAAATTTAGATAATCACTAGGTTATAGGCATAAAACTCACCTCTAGCCTGAAGAAATTTAGAATATTTAATAAATTAAGATATGTACTCAAAAATATATAATATCATTAGGATACAAAAGTATTCCATATCAGTAGAGATGATTTGCCATGAAAGTTCAGAAAATAAAGAAGAAATCTACATGGTAAGAAAGAAAAGCTTATTGAAAGGCATATCATTTAAGTAGAATCTTAAAATATAAGTGACATTTTCATTTGGAGAGTTGGAGGGGAGTTGAACATTTCTAAATTTTATCATAAAGAATAATTTCACTATTCCAAAGCTAATCTTAAGACCTCTATCAGAGATGGAAAATAAGGGCTCTCAGCCAACCTAAGGGAATATATCTGGCAAACTTAAAATTAAGGTCTCCAATCTTTCAACCTTTAATACAGAATTGTACCCCCCTCTCCCCACCCTTCATCCCCCCATACACACATTCATAATCCTTTACCAAGCAGAAAAAGATAGCTGGAATGCTTTCCAACTCACTAACAAAATGCAATGGCTTCTTATTTTTTTTAATACAACATAACCTGGATGTCAGGTTGCATTAAGATTCCTTGGGTTACGATGACATAAATAGTTCAACATAATGAAACATGACACTGAGAAATATGGGCATTGATCTGTGCCACTAATTTAAAGATGCACTGGGTTTTGCCTTGATCTGTTTTTATGTCCTCAACAAGGAAATGACACATGGATAATGGGTATTGTCTGCTTTGTTGTTCCCAGGACAGGCTGCAAAGAAGAGTTTTTTCATTATTGACATATCCATCGTATTGACAAAAGGGTTATCATATTCTCTTTCTCGTGAACTCTTGTCAAATGATCATAACTTACAGAAACAAGAACAGAATCATTCTAAAGACAGTCTTCGAGAAAATACAAATACTTTCCAACTCTATCTTCCTCACACTTCAGTCTGCATTTGAACTAAAATTCAATCTTATTTATGCAATCAATAAACTACGGGCTAGGTAATATGCTGGGGTTAGGAATAAAATGACTAAGATCCTTACTTCATAGTCTTGTCCAGTGTTTATCAAAATGTATTTTGCGGAGCTGTTACTAGGTGTAGCCCTAAAAACTAGATGTTTTGGAAACACAGAGTTAAACACATAGCAAGGATTGGGGATCAAAAGTAGAAATTAAACTGATTGAGAATTGCCTGTCCCTTCTATATTGGAGCAGTATAGTCACAGACCTCTGCTGTGTGGGAACTGGAACTGAGTTATAAAATCTGGGAGTTGTCGAGTACTTTTCTATTTATGAAATGAAGATTAAATATTCCACCCATCAGCCAGGAATAACAGCAAAGAATCAGGTTTTAGCTGCTATTTATTGAGGCTATGGCTGTGGTCACTAAACAGTTGTTAGAGACTGCTCTAACAAGGAGTTGGCAAACCTGCTCCAAATACAGGTATGAATTCCAAATTTGTAAATATAGCATAGAGACCCCAAATTGGGACCAAACATAATATTGATTCATAAACAGTGATGCCCCAGAGTGGCAAAATAATCATCTGTCATAAAGAGCTTTATAACAGTCCAGAAACTGATGAATTCCTACAGCAAACAGACTCTACCAACTATAGATAATAATAATAATAAACTACAAGCCATTTCAGGAAATAATTCTCCATGAGAGAAAATGAACACAAATAGCAACAATAACCAAAGAAGAAAAAAATGTTTAAAACTCTTAAGGAGACTTTAAAATAAGTATATTAAAATGGCTTTATAAATCCACAGCTGGGCATGGGGGCTCATGCCTGTAATCCCAGCACTTTGGGAGGCCAAGGCAGGTGGATCACTTGAGGTCAGGAGTTCAAGACCAGCCTTATCAACATGGTGAAACCCCATCTCTACTAAAAATACAAAAATCAGCTAGGTGTGATGGTGAACACCTGTAATCCCAGCTACTTGGGAGGTTGAGGAGGGAGAATAGCTTGAACCCAGGAGGCAGAAGTTGCAGTGAGCTGAGATCACGCCACTGCACACTGCACTCCAGCCTCGGCAACAGAGTGAGACTCTGTCTCAAAAAATAAATAAATAAAAATAAATCCAAGTTATCAGTATTTTCCTCAATGTTAGTGCCTTCCATGTTGTGTTTAACAAATGTTTGCTTATTCCAAGGCCATACATGTAGTTTTCCATTGTTTTCTTCTATAAACTTATTTTAAAGTCCATATGTAAAAAGGTAGTACAGGGTAGGTGAAGGTGTTTGTAATACATATACTGACAGAAACCTCCTGTCTAGAATATATTAAAAACTCCTGCAAATCGGTAAGAAAAAGGGAGACATTCCAATAAAACAACAGACAAACAATTTGAACAGGTACTTCACAAAAAAGGATATGAAAATGGCCAATGAGTGTTAGAAACAGTATTCAACAATGTTAGTTATTGTGGAAATAAAAATTAAAACCACTATAGGATACTACTACACACCCCACAGGATATCTAAAATTATAAAGGCTCTCAATATGACGGGTTAGCAAGGATGTAAAGGAACTAGAATTCTTATTTGTTGATGGATTTAATTGCAAATCATTATAACCACTTACAAAAATGTGTTGGCAGTATCCATTAAAACTAAACACATGCATAACTTATGACCCAGCAATCCAACTAATGGATATATATACCCAATTAAAATGAATGTTGATGTCTATCTAAGATATATAGAATGTTCATCACAGCATTATTCATGGTTATCAAACTGGGAACCACCAAAATATTAATTAACAGTAAAATGGATAGAGAAATTGTGGTATATCCACACAATAAAATACTATATAGCAATGAAATTTTAAAAAGCTAACTGCCTCACAGCATGACCTAAATTTTACAGACATTATATTTATCCAAAGAAGCCAGACATCCCCTTGATACGACACACTGCAACACTGCAGAAGGGAACAACAAGTCTGCTGCATTGTATTTGTTTTCTTTGTGTATAAAAAAATTTCCCAGTCTTAGTGGCTTAAAACAGTATATATTATCTCACAGATTATTGAATCAGAGGTCTTATTGTATTTCAGCTGGGTTCTCTGCAAAGCTGTAATCAAGGTACTGGCCAAAAATTGATTTTCATAGAGAGGTTCAACTGGTAATGGATCTACTTTTAAGCTCACTCCAGTTGAAAAAATCCATTACCTTGCAGCTTTAAGACTGAAGTTCCCAGCTTCTCGTGGGCTGTCGGCCAGAGGACACTCTCAACTAGAGGCTGCATGCAGTTTCTCTTCACACAGCACTCGTCATAGGTCCTCTCACAACATGGCAGCTTGAGTCTTCAAAGCCAGCAAGGGAGAAAGACTGAGTCTGCTAGCAAGATGGAGTTTTATGTAATGTAACATACTCAAAGGAGTTACATCCTATCACCTTTGCCACAGTCTGTCGGCTAGGAGCAAGCTACTGGTCTTACCCACACTCGAGTAAGTAAGTATACAAAGCATGAACACCAAAACGCAGGGATCATGGGTGCTACCTTAGAGTCTGTCTGCCACAGACAATAATGCATAACCTCAATCTAATTACGAGAAAATATCTGGCAAACGTAATCTAAGGGAAATTCTACAAAATAACTAGCTGGCTTCAAAAGTGTTGAAGTTATGACAGATGAGGAAGGACTGAGGAACTGTAATAGATAGAAGGAGACTGTGGAGACGTGACAACTAAATGTAATGCTGATCTTAGTTTTGGTCCTGGAACAGCCAAAAGGCATTAGTGGAAAACACTAAATTCAAGCAAATTTGGTATTTTAGTTATTAGTACAAGGTTAATTTTTTAAATTTTGATAAATATACCAGGGTTATAGAAACTGTTGGCACAGAAAAAAAAAACTGAGTGAAGAGTATATGAGAACTTTCTTTGCTATTCTTGCAACAATTCTGTAAGTCTAAATTTATCTAAAAATAAACAAAAACATGCTAAAGAAGCAGCCAGGCAAAAGTAATACAAACTCAAGGTTCTATATATGGAATTCCAAAAATAGGCAAAAGTATTCTATAGCTATAGAGGACCCTTTGGGGAGATATTGACTAAGAAGAGACTTAAAGGAGCCTTATGTGGTACTAGAAGTGTTTTATATGTTTTTTGAGTGGTGTTAATGTAATATATATATATGAAACAGAGTCAAACTGTTAAACTCAACATAGAGTGATAATTCATCTGAATGCAGTGTTAAAATAGAAAGAGATGGGAAATATGAAACAAAAGAGAGGTGAAGGACGGAATGAAAAAGTCCATCTATATCTAATAGGAGTTTCAGAAGTAAATTTAGAAATTTTGGGGGGCAGTAGTACTTGAAGATATAATATCTGAGACAGTTACATAATTTAATAAAGAGGTATCTTTCATTTGAAAGAGCACATTGAGTTTTAAATATAGTAGATTAAATCAATACCAAGTTCCAGTGTAATAAAATAATGGAGTATCAGAGACCAAAAAGAAAATCTTAAAAATTACCAGAATTAAAATTCTCATTGTTGGAGTGGGATTTTACAGATAAGCAAGGGGACAGTAGAATGATCCATGCAGTAATGGATTAGAGTTGGAAACACAGTACATGTTTAGCTTAATTTTGATACAGATGGTCACATAAAGAAATATTTTTGGTCACATAAAGAAATATTTGTTGATATCTGTATATACAGGATTGGTATACACACATACATTTCTTTGCTGTCAGTTCAGAGAGCGTACATGAAATAAGCAGCAATCTACTAGTGTCTAAATCTTGGTCTCTAATGCCTTTATCTCATAAGAAAGGCTTCTTGGAGAAATGGATGATTCTAGAATTGGAGCAGAAAGTGTACAAGATGAGCCCGAAACATCTTGTAATGTCAGAATGTAAGGGGGAAAAATGATGAGGATATGGCAAAGAAGCTCAGAAGTCAACAGAAAGAGTTCCCAGTGATCAAAGCTGGAACAATTTGAGAAAACAAAATAAAGTAGTAGAGAATTATAACCCCAAGTGTAAATATTAATTCATATTTATTATGAATACTCATATAAATAATTAGATACATTAATAAAAGAAAGAGAAGAGACAAATCTCTAGTGCAGAAGACTTCCTAGTAATTTTCTTTTTTTTTTTTTTTTTTTTTTTTTTTTGAGACGGAGTCTCGCTCTGTCGCCCAGGCTGGAGTGCAGTGGCCAGATCTCAGCTCACTGCAAGCTCCGCCTCCCGGGTTCACGCCATTCTCCTGCCTCAGCCTCCCGAGTAGCTGGGACCACAGGCGCCGCCACCTCGCCCGGCTAATTTTTTGTGTTTTTAGTAGAGACGGGGTTTCGCCGTGTTAGCCAGGATGGTCTCGATCTCCTGACCTTGTGATCCGCCCGTCTCGGCCTCCCAAAGTGCTGGGATTACAGGCTTGAGCCACCGCGCCCGGCCGACTTCCTAGTAATTTATGTCCCACCCTTAAGGAAACAGAGCATGACTCCCTATTCTTTAGACATGAGCTGCGCACAGTGACTTCCTTCCAGTGAGTACAACATTGAAAGGGGGCAAAAAAAGCGTAACTTTATGATACATCTGAAAAAACCTCAGCCAGGTGATCGAGGTCAACATCAACAGTCAAAACTCATGTTGAGAGTGTACAACCTTGATATGATATGATGAAAATGGCACTTTACCTCTGTGATTTTTTTCCCCAAAACCCATATGCCCAGCTCTAGCATGAGAAAAAATTAGAAAATTTTCAGTAGTAAGACATCTTACAGAATATCTGACCAGTACTCCTCAAAACTGTCAAGATTGTCCAAAAACAAGGGAAGTCTGAAAAACTGTCATAGTCAAGAGGAGCTTAAAGAAACATGATGACTAAATTGACTGTGTTATTATGGATGAGACCTTGGAACAGAAAAGGGACATTAAGTAAAATCTACAGAAATCTAAATAGACTATGAACTTTAATTACTGAAAATGTATCAATATTGGTTCATTCATTATAACGAATGTTCCATACTAATCTAAGATGTTAATAAAAGGAGAATGTGGGTGCAGGGTATTTGGAACTCTCTGTACTATATTCCCCACTTTTTGTCAATCCAAAACTATTCTAAAAAAAATAAGTCTATTAAAAAGTACTACGTACAGAGGAATGCCAACTGGATTGACCAGAAACTTAGCAACAACAGCTATTAGTGGTCATAGAAGACAGATTATATATAAAAGTCGTCATCGACTAAAGAAGTATATTGAAAACAAAAGGTGCAAAGTTTCTCACTCTCAGCAAAGACAATTACAAATACGGAAAGAGGATAAATAAGAATGAAGCCTGGAGTGCTGTATTGGAATTAGATATACCAATATAAATTCAGGGTTTTCAAGATGATGACAATTGACAAATGGAAATGAGAAAGAGAGAGAGACAGATTTAAATGTGTGCACATACCCACCCTCCTCTCCTCCATATACATACATATTCCTTAGCTTTGTCCACTTGAAGGACCTGAGAAAAGTGGCATCCCCAAAGCAATGAATGTACCTTGTTTTCTAAATGCCATTGCCCACTAAAATGAACCAGTGCTCCTTGTAGAACTGGCTGATTCCAGGGCTGAGATAGTAGAACATGAGATTGAAACATCTTGTACTTTAAAGTAAGGAATGATGAGGATATGCTAAAGAAAACAGTCCAATTTCCAAGGGTCATCCACTGGCCAAATCTGGGATAATTTCAAAATAAGTAATGATAGCATCTGATTATAACTCATTTAAATAAAATTAAGATGACATGAATATAAAAATATGACTGAATTAATTGAACATTTGTTGAGAAATATTTTTCTTTTGTTTTGTTTTCTTTCTTTACTTTACTTTTCTTTTTTTTTTCTTTTCTCTTCCTTTTGAGGATGTGGGAGACAGGATCTCACTCTACCACCCAGCCTGGAGTGCAATGGCACAAATGTGGCTCACTATAACCTTGAACTCCTGGGCTCAAGCAATCCTCCCATCTTATCCTCCCAAAATGTTGAGACTACAGGCATGAACCACAGCACTGGGCCATGGAGAAATATTTTTGGTCTCAAAATAACTCTTACATGTCCATCAATGAAGGAATGAATAGAAAAAAGTGGTATGTGTGTATATATATATATATATATATGTACACACACAATTGGTATATGCATATACACAAGTGATATCTATACACAAGTGTACAGACACCATATATACATACATATATATATACACACACACACAATTGAATACTATTCAGCATTTAAAAAGAAGAAATTCTTGTCATTTGCAATGACATGAATGAAACTGGAGGACATTATATTAAGTGAAATAAAATAGGCATAGAAAGGCAAATACCACATGATCTCACTTATAGGTAGACTCCAAAAAAGTCAAAATCACAGAAGCAGAGCGTAGAATGCTGGTTACAGGGGAGTAGGAGGGTAAGGGGAGAGGGATTGAGGACAGGTTTGTCAAAGGACACAGAGTTTCAGTTAGACAGGAGAAATAAATTTAAGAGCTCTATTGTACAACATGGTGACTATAGATGATTAAAAATGTATGTTATGCTTAAAAATTGCTAAGGGAGTAAAAATTTTAAGTGTTCTTACCACACACACACACAAAACCTGATAAGCAGATGAGGTAATGCATATGCTAATTAGTTTGATTTAGCCATTCCACAATGCATACATATATCAAAACACCATGTTGTAGACTGTTAATACATACAATTATTATATTTCAATTTAAATAAAGAGTAATTTCACACAGCATATTAATAATTACAAAAAAGAAAAACTTTATCGTGGAGAAGCTGGGCAGATGCCAGTCAAATGATTGAAGACATTTCCAGCGATGGCATGAATCAATATTGTGCCACCGGAGAAGATGCAATGAGTAGAAAGCAGTATTGCTTCTGTGACATTCCCGCCAAAGGTATAAAACTTAGATCTAACGATGAGGAAACACCAGACAAGCCCAAATGGAGGGACATGCTTCAAAATAGCTGGCCGTAATCTTCCGAAGTGCCAAGATAATGAAAGTCAAGAAAATAACTGCGGAACTCACCCAGTTTGAAGGAGACTAAACAGACATGACAACTAAATGCACATGATTCTGAACTAATCCTTTGGCTATCAATGATAGCATAACGATAATTTTTGAAACGAGAAGGGGTATGATGATTAGCTGAAATGATGCATTAATGTTATTTTTCTGATTTTGATAGTTGTACAGTTATGTAGGAAAATATTCTAATTTTGAAGAAATACATGCTAAAATATTTAGGTATGATGGAACATTGTGTTGACAAATTTTAAAAAGCTCAAAGAAAAAAGTTCTTTTAATCATTTTATCAGAAGACACCCGCACTCATATATTTATTGGAGCACTTTTCACAATAGCAATTAATATAGTTTGGCTATGTCGCCATCCAAATTTCATCTCAAATTATATTTCAAATTGTAATCCCCTCTCTTCCCCTGCCACCGTGCCCAGGGAGGGACCTGGTGGGAGGTGATTAGATCATGGGGGCTGTTTCCCCTATGCTGTTCTCCTGATGGTGAGTGAGTTCTCATGAGATCTGGTTGTTTGGTAAGTGTCTGCCACTTCCCCCTTCTCTTTCTCCTGCTGCCTTGTAAAGAAGGTGTTTCCCTTTTGCCTTCCGCCATGATTGTAAGTTTCCTGAGGCCTCCCCAGCCATGCAGACCTGGGTCAATAAAGCCTCTTTCCTTTATAAATTATCCAGTCTCAGGAAGTATCTTTTTTTTTTTTTTTTTTTTTGGAGATGGAGTCTCGCTCTGTCGCCCAGACTGGAGTACAGTGGCGCGATCTCAGCTCCCCGCAAGCTCTGCCTCCTGGGTTCAAGCCATTCTCCTGCCTCAGCCTCCCAAGCAGCTGGGACTACCGGCGCCCGCCACCACACCCGGCTAATTTCTTTTTGTATTTTTAGTAGAGACGGAGTTTCACCGTGTTAGCCAGGATGGTCTCCATCTCTTGACCTTGTGATCCTCCCACCTCAGCCTCCCAAAGTGCTGGGATTACAGGCGTGAGCCACCATGCCCGGCCTTCAGGAAGTATCTTTATAGCAGAGTGAGAATAGACTAATACAGCAGTGTCATGGAATCAACCTGTGTCCATCAATTGTGAACTGGATAAAGAAAATCTGGTGTACATATACACCAGGAATACTACAGAGTCACAGTAAAGAATGAAATCATGCCTTTTGTAGCAATATGAATGGAGCTGGAGGCCATTATCATAAGTTAAATAGCTCAGAAACAGAAAATAAAATACCACATGGTCCTCACTTATTAGTGGTAGCTAAACAATGACTACACATGGACATAAAGATGGAAATAATAGACACTGGGGACTCTAAAAGAGTGGAAGGTGGGAGGGAAGTGAAGACTGAAAAACTACCTGTTGGGTATTCACTATCTGGGTATGAGTTCACTTGAAGCTCAAGCCCTAGCATTACTAATACACCCATGTAACAACCCTGGACATGTACTCCCTGAATCTATAAAAAAATAAAATAAAATAAAAAGAGAATAAAAAAAGAAAAGAAAAATATTCTTTTGACTGTCAGGGAAGTTTTTTGAAGTTTCTTTAAAAACGAGAGAAAAAAAAATGAAAGGACCGACAAGTTTTGTGAGCCGTGGAGGTCACAGCCTGCCCCTATATCATGCTGTGCCCTGAACACACAAACCTACCTTTAACTCAGACATAACCAGCATCAGTGGGATTGCTTAGCAATCAAGTTTCAACTTGATTGACTATTGAACTTCAAACCTTTAAGAAAAGAGGGAGCAATTTTTTTTTCTGCCAATGACTACAAGATTTTATTATAAGCAAACTCTCAGTGAGAAAGCTCTTAAAAGACAGACAATTGTATATCGGTAGGAGGAAGAGGTTCAGGAGAGGTTATGTTATCCCAAATCAACAAACCACCAAACAGTTCTCAGTGGATCACATCCCATGTTGGCCAGGGGTCACTAGAGCCCCACCCCAAATCCTCTTCACTTAGCACTCCCATTGCCCTCGTAGCAACATCTCCTAAACCTTCAGCTCAGCAGTGGCCCACTTAGATTTGCTCACATTTCATTGGCCAAATCAAGTCTGGCATCCAGGAGGGAGGAAAGCATAATTCTATGACAGGAAAGACAGTGAATGTTTTGAAAATAGTATATCCTCTACATCTTGATAGGAGTGGCATGCAAGAAAAATAGTAAGCACTTAATAAACTAAGCATATTTGTGCAATAAAAGTATTGATGGAAAATAATTTAGAAACTAAATTGAGGTTTTTAAAATAAGGCAGGAAATATAGGACAATGAAAAGTGGAAAACACATGAATTTCAAAGATTCTAAGATCCTTGTACTTTTTTGTGTAAGAGTAAAGGCATTGATTAACTCAATTATTTTTAAGTAACTAGACAAATTACATGAAGCTATTAAAACAATAGAAATGTAATGTACACTTTCCTATTTCAGTTGAGAAAAAGGGGGAAAGAAAGAAATCATGTCCAATCTAATATAAATCAGAATGGCAGATTAAAAAAATACAGAAGGAAACATAGTAAACTGAAAACACAAAATAAGATGGCAAAAATAAGTTCAAATATTTAATGGTGATATTAAATGTAAATGGATTAAATATAACCATAAAAGGCCTTTAAAGTAAATTTTTAAGAGATACATAATCCATCTACATGCTGTCTTTATAAGATAATCTTTTATAAAATGGTATAAAAAGTTGAATATAAAAGGATAGAGACATAACTAACATGCATACAGTTCAATATAAACACAATTCTAGTGATACTAATATCAGACTAAGTACAATTAGGGCAAAGAGCACTGATAGACTCAAGAAGTATTTAAATGTAGAATAAATTACACACAAGATATGATCATGAACTTATCTGTACCTAGCTACATTTTCTTGAAATATATAAAGCAAATCAGATAAAATTAGAAAGAAATAAATCACTCTAAAATCAGTGTAGGAAATTTTACTACAACTTTTTTAGAAACTAAAATTTCAAACAGACCAAAAAATCACTAAGCTTAAAGACAATTTGTATAACAGAATAACAAACTTTATTAACTCCAATTTCAACAAAATAATAATATTAATTATTTGCAAGGGTATATTGTAAATTTATAAAAATTGACCATATAAAAGACTACAATGCAAGCCTAAACATTTTTCAAAATATTTACTGTCTTGCAGATTAAGTTCTTTAATTGGAATTTGATTTAGCTATGAAATATAAAACAAAATGTTAAAAAACTAAAAAGTGTGATCCTGAAAAAAATAATGAGTTGAGAGAAGGTATCAGAGACTTGTGGTCAAGATGGAGCAGTATTTTGATCATCTGTGTGCTCAAGAAGAAAAAACTAAAAAGATTTAGCTGAGGACAAATGCAATAAAAACATCTGTTGCGGCAAGAAATGGAACAGAATGCAAGTAGTTATGAGTAAGCTGAAACCAAAGGTTTGTGCTTTCTCATCAGGCAGAGAAGGGCTATATGGTTTTCAAAGTCACTAGACAAAAGGGGAGTAGAGGTGCCCCACTCAAAACACGGGCCTGATACTTTAGCCAGCTTTGCTAAAGCTGTGGTGGAATGTGCTTGCTTGAGAATTAAGGCCAAAAAAAAGTAGCTTATAATTGCTGTCTTGGATCATGGCTAAAGCAATCTTCAAGCCAAAATAAGTGCAGGAACAGAAACAGCCTTTCAACCAGTAACAGAAACAAGATACCCACTGGCTAGCCAACTGAATCTGCAAGAACCTCAAAACAACTATGGAGAGAAGGGTAGGAACTACCAATCATGAAAGACCTTGACAACTGGGTAAGGACAACCCAGAGAAATCAGTAAACAGGAAGGAGTGAAGAAGGAGAAGAGAGAGAATATATGTGTATATATGTATATACATATATATTAAATATATATGTATATACGTATATACATATATTAAATATATATGTTAAATATATATGTATATACGTATATACATATATTAAATATATATGTATATATTAAAATATTGCTATAAATATATATTTATAATTGTATGCATATATTATATATCAAAGAGATAGTATTTACAAAAACACATTATAAATCTATAAGAATTGTAACATGGTATATCAAGGTGTAGATTAGTGTCTGCCAACTCTCTCCCTTCTTTAACCTTTTACCCTCCCCACCTTTCTTGGAGGAACTCCCTGAGGCCAGATTATGCGAAGAATTCAGAGATACACCCAAGCACACATGTCTCTCCAGACTAAAGACTGGGCAGTTGATTCCAGGGACCTCTCCAACAGAGGTCGCTTTACAGCTGAGCAAAGATAGACCTTAATGATAAAATTAGGCTCTAGGAGGGAGAGGAAGACCACCTGTATTATTTTCCTAGGGCTGCCATGACAGATTGCCACAAACTAGTGGCTTAAAGTAGAAAAACTGTATTCTTTCACAGTTGTGGAGGCCAGAAGTCCTGATCAAGGTGCAGGCATGGTTGTGCTCCCTCTGAAGAATCCAAGGAAAAATATTTCCTTGCCTGTTCCTAATTTCTGTTGGTTGTTGCCAATAATGTCTGGTATTTTTTGATGTGGTATCACTTCAATCTCTCACTCCATCCTCATGTAGCCTTCTTCTCTGTCTGTCTTCTCTGTGTCTAAATCTGCCTCTCCTTTCCCTTATAAAGATACTAGTCATTGGCATCCTTGGATACCAGTCTTTGGATTAGGATGGGTGATAATCCAGTGGGATATCATCTTAAATTGATTACATCTGCAAAGACCCTGTTTCCAGACAAGGTTACATTTAATTAAGGTACTGGAGATTAGGACTTCAGCATACCTTTTGTGGGGATGCAGTTCAACCCATAATACTACCTGTGAACCAATACATGTTTTTATCCCTTTCTGTAGTTTTGGGGAAAGAAATTTAAAGTGCTGCCTTTTCCCTGATTTCCTCATATCTGGCAGAGATCCCCACCTAAACCTGATGTCTTATTAGGACAGCATCACTGTTTTAGGCCTCCTTGTTCCAGACCTTAGCTATGACTCAAAGAGTTCTCTACGTGCCATCAACACAGAAGTCAATATTTAAAGTGGAGGCTATCCCTTAAACTTGGTCAGGTAGGCTGCAACCTTTAACAAATGTTGTGTTGAAAGTTCTGCTCTAACTCTAGGATTTTCAGCAGTACCCTAGACTCCTCCAAAGTTCTTAATAAAAAATATTTGTTTTTTTGTTTGTTTTTTTTTTGAGACTCACTCTGTCGTCCAGCCTGGAAGGCAATGGTGCGATCTCAGGTCATTGCAACCTTCGCCTTCCAGGTTCAAGTGATTCTCCTGCCTCAGCCTCCTGACTAGCTGGGCCTACAGGTGACCACCACCATGCCTGGCTAATTTTTCTATTTTCAGTGGAGACAGGGTTTCACCATATTAGTCAGGCTGGTCTCGAACTCCTGACCTCAGGTGATCCACCCACCTCGGCCTCCCAAAGTGCTGGGATTACAGGCATGAGCCACCACGCCTGGCCAACATTTGTAATTTTAAGTAATTGTAACATAGAGTCAGGTGAAGTAACATAACAGGTGAAGTTTGTTTTATAAAATGTCTTACAAAGGCTTTGAACTAAATGTTTATGATGCCTAAAAGATACACAAAGCTATAACACCTCCTAAAAAAAAACAAGAAATTATGAAACAAGATTATGCATGAGTGAAGCAAAAGCACAGAGATTATTTAAAAGAAAAATATCAAAAATCTTGAAAACAAAAATTTAGTTTTTGCTCCACCCTGGATATTAGTGAGTTGGAATTCATAAATTTGAAGATAACTCCAAGAAACAGTTTTTTTTTTTTTTTTTTAATGTGGAAAAAGTAGTTGAGAGCCTAGAAAATAGGATGAGAAAATTCTGGGGAAAAACATGGGAAGGGTGGAGAAATTTGAGAAGATGCTATCTAAGAAATATTCAAAATGTAATAAAACAATTAGTCCTCAGGTTTAAAAGAAACTTTTAAAAGAAAGTTAGAATATGGAGCAATGCATGTATATATGCATATCTGTACACACACAGACATGTACATAAGACAAAAACATACCACTTGGATTTGACAGCGGAAGTGATTACTGGCCTTAACAAGAGACGATTCGGGAAAATAATAAAAACAAAAGTCTGACTAGTTGGGGGAAATCAAGAGATTTGGAGAGGAGAAGAAGTGAACAGATTGATGTAGACAATTCTCTTCTATTTTCTTGGAAAGTCTGTTTTGGTTATATAAATACTAAATGAGTTTATTACCCATAGACTTTCATCATAGAAATTATTAAGGTATTCACTTCAGCAAGAAGTACGTGTGCTTAGAGGTAAGACTCACGATGATGAGCACCGAAATGGATTTTACAAATGAGTAAATTTAATTAGCTGTGGAATGTAAATAAATTTAACATTTACTTTAAAACCTAAAAATAATTTTAAATTAATAAGTTAGAAGGGAGGGTTGTTCAATGAAGAAATATGTCATGCTAAAACTGACAGAATTTTGAGAACAAATGACTAATATATAATTATAGAGGAAATTTTAAAACAGATCTGTCAGGGACTGATACATTAAAATGACAATAAATCTCTACCAATATGGAAGTTTTTAACAACAAATTAAATATACCTATCTGATGGGCTTTTGTCGATTTCTGCTTTGAAAATAAAGATTACATATTATTTTAATGTACATATAAAATATTTTTAATTCACTATATATAAATGAAATCAGAAAGCAAGTATCAAACAATTTCAAACACTCAACCTTATGAAGGCCATGATCACTGACCAAACTGCCATTAAATTAAAAATTATCAGGAAGAAAGCAATAAAAAAAAAAAAAGTTTGAATTGTTTTAATAGTTGCTAAATAACTTGTGAGTTAAGAAAGAAATCACAATGGAAATTATGTTTTAAAACATTACATTTAGCTGTAAAAGTATTAATTTAAAATTATAATGATTAAAAAATAAATGAATTAAGTTTCTCTGATAAGGAAAAGAATAAACCTAAAAAGTAGAAGGGAATAACAATGATAAAATCAGAAATTAATTAATCAACTAGTTGTACTTCATAATGTTTATAATTAAAAAGAAAAATCACAAAGAAGCAATACAGAGAATCAACAAAATAAGAAATGGTGTTGCTTTGAAAAACTTAATAAGAAAAATAGACTTCTAACTTCAATGTGTAAAAAATAAAGATAGAAAAGGCAAAAATAAACATTAGTAATTAATAAGGGACTCCATGAACAGATATATAAGATAAAAAGCAATAGACCAATCTTATAAAAACATTTGGAACAATAAAGGGTACATAAATTAAAATGCAAATATGATTTTTAACTATGAAAAATAATACTTAAACTTTATAACAATGAAAAAGATACCATAAAATATAGAAAAGTACTCTACTAAAAATAATATGCAGATGCTAAGAAAGAGATAATCTATTTATTACACGATTATCTCAAAGAAGGGGATAAAAACACCAGTTTTTAAAAATATTATACTGGGATAACTTTGACACAAAAGTTGAACAAGGACACTTAGAAATAATTAAGCTGTAGACTAACTCTCATAAGTATAGACACAAAGCCCCCAAATAAAGCATTAAAAACTGAATTTTATGTGCATTTAGACATAATACTATGGTACACTTAATAGACTACAGTATAGCATAAACATAACTTATTTGCATTGGGAAACCACAAAATTCAGATGACTTGCTTCGTTGTGATATTCACTTTATTGCAGTGGTCTGGAATTCAACTTGCAATATCTCCAAACTATGCCTATAATTTCCATAGAGTAAATATTTTATTAACTTTTTCTTCTTTTGGTGTATAGTTCTATGAATTACAAGATGTATATATATTTGTGTAAATAAAACTGTCATCATACTAAATGTTCGTAACAGCCCAAATATCTCCCTAATGCTGTCCTTTATTAGTCAAACCCTCTCTCAATACCTAGCTCCTGGCAACAATTGTTCTGTTTTCTGCCATATGTTTTGTTTTTTAGAACATCATATAAATGGAATCTCAGTGATTCACTTCTTTCATTGAGCATGATGTGTTTGAGATGCATCCAAGTTGTGGCATGTATCAACAATTTATTCATTTTAATGTTTTTCTCCTATAATTTTCTGATAGCTTTATATATTTATAATTACATCTATAATTCATTTTGAGTCAACTTTTATATAAGGTGTGAGATTTAAATCAATGCACGTATTTTTGAATATGGATGTCCAATATTCCAATACCACTTATTGAAAAGACCATAATTTCTCTATTGAATTTATTTTGCACCTTTGTCGAAGATCAGTTATATTTTTATGTGTTTAATTTTAAATTTTCTAGTCTTTACTATTGATCTACATGTTTATTCTGTCACCAGTACCATAGTGTTTTAATTACTAGACCTTTATATTAAGTCTTAAAATAAGTTGGTATAATTTAAATCCTATTCTCTTTGACAAGTTCTATTTACAAGTACTATTCTCTTTCAAATTGTTTTAGCTATTTTAGTTCCATTTCTTTTCCCTATATATTTTAGAATTGTATTGTCAATATACATTTTAAAAATCATACGATTTTTATTGGAATTAGGCATAATTAATATCTTAACAATTTTGAGTCTTCTAGCCCATGAGCAAGACATACTTCTCCATTCAATTAGGGCTTTTTTGGTAAATTTTATCAGCATTTTCCAGTTGTCAGCATATAGAGCCTGTACAAATTTTATTAGGTTTAGTCTATGAATTTTCTTTATTGAATGACTTTAAATGATGTTTTAAAAATTTAAATATTCAGTCATACATTCCTAGTATAAAAAAATATAATGTACTTTTGTGTTTTGACCCTGTATTGTGTAAACTTCATAAACTTACCTTTGGGCCAGGCACAGTGGTTCATGCCTGTAATCCCAGCACTTTGGGAGGCCGAGGCAGGTGAATCACAAGGTCAGGCATTCAAGACCAGCCTGGCCACCATGGTGAAACCCTGTCTCTACTAAAAATACAAAAATTAGCCGGGCATGGTGGTGGGCACCTGTAACCCCAGCTACTTGGGAGGCTGAGGCAGGAGAATTGCTTGAACCCAGGAGGTGGAGGTTGCAGTGCGCTGAGATCACACCATTGCACTCCAGCCTAGTGGCAGAGCGAGACTCTATCTCAAAAAAAAAAAAAAAAACTTACCTTTAACTTTTCAAAGCTTTTTGGAGACTTTTTTGGGGAAACTTTCTACAGGAGCAATGATGTCATGTGTAAATAACGGCCATTTCATTTCCTCCTTTGCAAATCATGTTATCTCTCTCTCTCTCTCTCTCTCTCTCTCTTTCTCTTTCTCTCTTTCTCTTGCTGTCTCTCTCCTGCTCTCTTCCTCTCTTTCTCCCTCCCTCTTTTTTTCCCTTGCACTGGCTAGAAATTTCAGCACACTGTTGATTATAACTAGTGAAAATAGACATGCTTGCTTGTTCCCAATCTTAAAATAATTCAGTCATCATTAAGGATAATGTTATCTGTAGAATTTTGGTAAAGTCACTTTATCAGGGTGAGAAAGTTCTGATTCTTGTGTGCTCAGAATTTTTATCAAAATGGATATGCTTGTTCTGCATCAATCATATCAATAAAGTGTTTCTTTAGGCTGCTAAAATGCAAACTACATTAATTTTTAAATATTGAACCAACCTTTGCATTTGTACTACAAAACCCAGTTAGTTATAATGATATTTTATTTCTTGTTTCAGGAGTCAGCCAGCCTGGTTAGGTGAGAAGTTCTAATCTTCCTTCTATGAATTGTGGTTCTAATGTCGGTTCAATTTTCAAAGACTTTGCAATATTATTCTTCCCTCGTTGGACATTTTATAACCCTGTCCCTCTTACATTTCTCTGTATCCCAAGATTTCTCCCTAAGATGTATGACTTTTCTTTCCTCAGTGTCACATGTTTCTGCCCCAATTATTTTCTATATCACGTCATCAGGTCATATACCAAATATAATTTTAAATATGTCCTTGGAAAAATTCTATACACGTGCCCCATGAAGTATGCCCAGAGATGCATATTTCAGCATTGCTTAAAGTACTAAAAAATTAGGCCGGGCACAGTGGCTCACACCTGTAATCCCAGCATTTTGGGAGGCCGAGGCAGGTGGATCACCTGAGATTGGGAGTTTGAGACCAGCCTGACCAACATGGAGAAGCCCCATCTCTACTAAAAATACAAAAACTAACTCGGGAGGCTGAGGCAGGAGAATCGCTTGAACCTAGGAGGCAGAGGTTGTGGTGAGCCAACATCACGCCATTGCACTCCAGCCTAGGTAACAAGAGCGAAATGCCATCTCAAAAAAAAAAAAAAAAAAAAAAAAAAAAGTTGTATCATGAGGAATGATCATTAATAGGTAAATCCATGAATTGTGGTATAGTCCTGCATTTGAATGTTATGAAATGAAATGAACCAAGTAGATACATGATTGATAGATATATAGGTAGGTAGGTAGGTAGACAATCTCAAAATCATAAGTTAAAAATGTTATAAAATAAGTATAATATAGATTGCATGTTTCAAATTTAAAATAATGCACACATAGCTACTATAATATGTATTGTTTGTGGATACATATTTATATATAGATATATTTATGTGGTAAAGGAATATATGTTTCTGTAGTAAAATAAAACCTAGACCTGAGGATACACATCAAATTCATAATAGTAGGTAACATTTGGAAGAGAGAACAGATCTGGGAGGGGAGCAAAAAGACTTCTATCCTATGCATCCATTTCTGTGTATGTTTTTAGTTTAAAAATTATAAAACAAAAGTATAAATTGTTAATATTCAGTATTCAGAGTGGCAGGGACACTGTCATATTATTACTGTTTTTTTTTAATGTGTTTAACTTCTCAAAAACAATAAACACAATTATACAAGTTACTTTCCTGGAGGCACGTGATACATGATCAAGAATTAGTACAACTCTGAAATTGAGGCAATAATTAATAGCCTACCAACCAAAAAAAGTCCAGGACCAGATGGATTCACAGCTGAATTCTACCAGAGGTACAAGGAGGAGCTGGTACCATTCCTTCTGAAACTATTCCAATCAATAGAAAAAGAGGGAATCCTCCCTAACTCATTTTATGAGGCCAACATCATCCTGATACCAAAGCCTGGCAGAGACACAACAAAAAAAGAGAATTTTAGACCAATATCCCTGATGAATATCGATGCAAAAATCCTCAATAAAATACTGGGAAACCGGATTCAGCAGCACATCAAAAAGCTTATCCACCATGATCAAGTGGGCTTCATCCCTGGGATGCAAGGCTGGTTCAACATTCGCAAATCAATAAACATAATCCAGCATATAAACAGAACCAAAGACAAGAACCACATGATTATCTCAATAGATGCAGAAAAGGCTTTTGACAAAATTCAACAGCCCTTCATGCTAAAAACGCTCAACAAATTCAGTATTGATGGGACGTACCTCAAAATAATAAGAGCTATTTATGACAAACCCACAGCCAATATCATACTGAATGGGCAAAAACTGGAAAAATTCCCTTTGAAAACTGGCACAAGACAGGGATGCCCTCTCTCACCACTCCTATTCAACATAGTGTTGGAAGTTCTGGCTAGGGCAATCAGGCAAGAGAAAGAAATCAAGGGTATTCAGTTAGGAAAAGAAGAAGTCAAATTGTCCCTCTTTGCAGATGACATGATTGTATATTTAGAAAACCCCATTGTCTCAGCCCAAAATCTCCTTAAGCTGATAAGCAACTTCAGCAAAGTCTCAGGATACAAAATTAATGTGCAAAAATCACAAGCATTCCTATACACCAGTAACAGACAAACAGAGAGCCAAATCATGAATGAACTTCCATTCACAATTGCTTCAAAGAGAATAAAATACTGAGGAATCCAACTTACAAGGGATGTAAAGGACCGCTTCAAGGAGAACTACAAACCACTGCTCAGTGAAATCAAAGAGGACACAAACAAATGGAAGAACATACCATTCTCATGGATAGGAAGAATCAATATCGTGAAAATGGCCATACTGCCCAAGGTTATTTATAGATTCAATGCCATCCCCCATCAAGCTACCAATGAGTTTCTTCACAGAATTGGAAAAAAAAAAACTGCTTTAAAGTTCATATGGAACCAAAAAAGAGCCCGCATCTCCAAGACAATCCTAAGTCAAAAGAACAAAGCTGGAGGCATCACGCTACCTGACTTCAAACTATACTACAAGGCTACAGTAACCAAAACAGCATGGTACTGGTACCAAAACAGAGATATAGACCAATGGAACAGAACAGAGTCCTCAGAAATAATACCACACATCTACAGCCATCTGATCTTTGACAAACCTGAGAGAAACAAGAAATGGGGAAAGGATTCCCTATTTAATAAATGGTGCTGGGAAAATTGGCTAGCCATAAGTAGAAAGCTGAAACTGGATCCTTTCCTTACTCCTTATACGAAAATTAATTCAAGATGGATTAGAGACTTAAGTGTTAGACCTAATACCATAAAAACCCTAGAGGAAAACCTAGGTAGTACCATTCAGGACATAGGCATGGGCAAAGACTTCATGTCTAAAACACCAAAAGCAACGGCAGCAAAAGCCAAAATTGACAAATGGGATCTCATTAAACTAAAGAGCTTCTGCACAGCAAAAGAAACTACCATCAGAGTGAACAGGCAACCTACAGAATGGGAGAAAATTTTTGCAATCTACTCATCTGACAAAGAGCTAATATCCAGAACCTACAAAAAACTCAAACAAATTTACAAGAAAAAAACAAACAACCCCATCAAAAAGTGGGCAAAGGATATGAACAGACATTTCTCAAAAGAAGACATTCATACAGCCAACAGACACATGAAAAAATGCTCATCATCACTGGCCATCAGAGAAACGCAAATCAAAACCACAATGAGATACCATCTCACACCAGTTAGAATGGCGATCATTAAAAAGTCAGGAAACAACAGGTGCTGGAGAGGATGTGGAGAAATAGGAACACTTTTACACTGTTGGTGGGATTGTAAACTAGTTCAACCATTATGGAAAACGGTATGGCGATTCCTCAAGGATCTAGAACTAGATGTACGATATGACCCAGCCATCCCATTACTGGGTATATACCCAAAGGATTATAAGTCATGCTGCTATAAAGACACATGCACACATATGTTTATTGCAGCACTATTCACAATAGCAAAGACTTGGAATCAACCCAAATGTCCATCAGTGACAGACTGGATTAAGAAAATGTGGCACATATACACCATGGAATACTATGCAGCCATCAAAAAGGATGAGTTTGTGTCCTTTGTAGGGACATGGATGCAGCTGGAAACCATCATTCTTAGCAAACTATCACAAGTACAGGAAACCAAACACCGCATGTTCTCACTCATAGGTGGGAACTGAACAATGAGATCACTTGGACTCGGGAAGGGGAACATCACACACCGGGGCCTATCATGGGGAGGGGGGAGGGGGGGGGGGGGGGAGGGATTGCATTGGGAGTTATACCTGATGTAAATGACGAGTTGATGGGTGCTGACGAGTTGATGGGTGCAGCACAGCAACATGGCACAAGTATACATATGTAACAAACCTGCACGTTATGCACATGTACCGTAGAACTTAAAGTATAATAATAATAATAAATTAATTTAAAAAAAAGACAAAACATTTCTCTTTTCTGTGGAACATCTGGTGACACAAGTAGAATACCGTCAAGTCTTGGGCAGAAGAAAAACTTATTTCAATATGGGTATATTCACATCCCTGTTTTTCTTTCTACCTTTCCAGGCTCACATTTGAATGCTGTCACTAAGTATAATAACTCAACATTCCATTCAGTACATATATACAGAGAAAAGATTACGCCCCAAGTACTAACAACACAGTGGTTTTATGAAGCCCTGGGCCTAAAGCTCTGGGGATCTACATTTCTCCTTTCCCTATCCAGTGAGGATAACAACACTTGTCCTCACAGTCTTGTTGTAAGAATCCAATGTGACATGAAAGTACTTTGGAAAGTTAAAAGATCTATATCACTAGTTCTCAGTGGGAGTCCATTTTTCCCCTACTCCCTCTACCCTTGCCTGCCAGGGAACATTTGGCAATATCTGGAGACATATTTTTGATTGTTATCACAGTGTGCTGGCATCACTAGATCTAGTGAGTACATGTGAAGGATGCTGCTAAACATCCTACAATGCTCAGGAAAGCCCTCCTTCATACAAAATTATCTGGTCCAAAATGTCAATAAGGCTGAGTTTAAAAATCCTGATCTAGATAAATGTAAGACATTATTATAATTACATAATTGAGGTTATAATCTCTTGGATAAAGCCAAGCTTCACACACCAGTGGATCAAATCTCTGAAAACAAATATGTAAGAAAGAAACAAACAGATAATTTTTGGAAATACTCATTCTCAGATTATCCCATGGAGGAAAACGCAACATGGCTCCTCCATCCTTTCACTGAATAGCCAATAGGACCACAACAAAGTTCCACTCTACTGAAGAAAACTCAATAAGTCCTGAAGATTCATTTCCTAATGAATCCGCCTCACTTACATTCTCCATAGGAAAAAGCATAATTCCATTTTCCTTCAAAGTCTTTCTTGAAACTTTAATGAAACTTATGCCCTTGAAAAATGACAGAGTTCCCTGGGCCTCAAATAGATATAGGCACAGGACAACTGCTCACTCAGCAATTCAAGAGGCAATAGGCACCATGAGGGTGCACATTGCCTGAAATGAACAGGACTCCTGCATCTGTGAAACTTCAGTGAGATAGTCATCTACCCAGGCTCCTCCAGACATTTTAATTTCTCAGTTGTAAATGGTCATGTTAACTGATTTGGGTTACATGAGCAGAATGGGCATTGGTGATGTGAGATAGAAGGAATAATGTTTGAGGCAAGAGGGTGGAAAAGACACTATGGTTTATAACTTCAATTGTATTCATGCAGCTTCTTTGTCTGTCCTCTGGGCAGCCTAGAGATGAAGTAGCTTATAAGAACTTACCCATATTTAGTAAATTAGGTTTCTGCCATAGTGAAACTGGTCATTCTGATTCTGATGACATTAGTCACCATGTTCATATGGGAAATGACCCCTTTAATTTGGCCAATGTCACTGTCTTAGCAGCAGGCAGGAACGTGGCTATCAAATGGCTAATCCGTCTTAGACAGACATCAAGGTGGAGTTAGAAGCTCAATACCTTTGCAACTGACCCGATGCATTCTCTTTCAGTTTGCAAAACTGAGGACTCTTGGTTTTGCAATCTGGGATTTGAGAAACGTTACTGTGTTCATCCTCTCTGTTTCCTTCACATTTTTGAGCTATATTAGGTAAATGTATATGCCTGTATGTGGTCATTTTTAAATCATTTACATTATTAAAATATCGTTTCTTGAGCCTACTCCCCTTAAAGAAAAACTGTTGGATTTTCCCAAATTTGTTCAAAATGCTTTTTCCATGGAAAATTCAAATGTGGAGAAATTTTCTCCATTATGGCCATAGTGTATTTAAGATGAGTCTTATATTGTACATTTTTCTGAAAGCAGGAAGATTACATTACATCACTTTAGTGACAGCTGAATATGTTTTGCTTTTAAAACACCCATCATTTCACTTTGGACTTAGACGAAAGGGGAATAATTTCAGCAATTTCTTTGAGAAAGGTTTGAAATTATGTTTTTTTCAAAACAGCTTTCCTTGATAAACTTGAAGATGTTTGACAAAGAATTTACCTAATTCTACCAGGCAATAGGGACTTCAAAGATTAGAAAAATCTCTAGGAAACAAGGAAGCATAAGCATACCTTCTTATATGTTGGGCATAGAAGTCAGAAGCACATTTGACATAAAGGGAATAAAAAGGCACATTAACTGAAAAAGGGTGCAACTGGAAGAAACTCAGAGGAATACCTTTTTTTTCTCATGTCTAGTGTGCTAACATACAGACAATGGGGAGCCACGTGAGAGACACCACCTCCAGTGCTCCAGCAGTCCTTCCAATCCAGGGTTCTAACATAAATTATACCCCTGAAGTATGGTCTCACAGGATGTATATGGAAGTTACAATTCTTGAAATTATTTCTTTATTTTTATTTTTATTTTTATTTTTTTGTGTGTGACAGGGTCTCACTCTGTCACCCAGGCTGGAGTGCAGTGGCACAATCATGGCTCACTGCGGCCTCGACCTCCTGGGCTCAAGCAATCCTCCCACCTTAGTCTCCTGAGTAGCTGGGACTACAGGTGCATACCACCATGACCAGCTAAAATGTTTTGTAATTTTTGTAGAGACAGGGTCTCACTTTGTTGCCCAGTCTGGTCTCAAACTCCTGGGCTCTGGTGATCCTCCTGTCTCAGCCTCCCCGAGTGCTGGGATTACAGGTGTGAGCCACCATGCTCCTCAAAATTATCTCTTTAAACCAAGAGTGTACTCCTCCTCTCAAATCCCTATTTTTTTGTTCAATAACCCAATATGGCTGTATCATTTAAGAAACTTTCCTCTTTGAAAAATGGCTTCCATCAATTTATACCCAAGTATTGAAAGCAGGACTTGTTGTTGTTGTTCAACTTATCTTCACCAAGATGCAAAGAATACTCCTATAGGATCATATTTGGAAAAGTGGTTAGAAAGTCCAGGCTTCTCCCAACTGCCAAATATTTAAATAGTCCTACTAATCCTAATTTTTTATGGACACAGAGCCCACGTATATTTATTCATCGCTGATTACAAGCACCACAACAGAATCAAAATACAAAACACTGTGTTCCCTGATCTAATGTTGTTTGAGGAATATTAGAGAAAATGAGCCCATAAATAAATCGCTATACTAATGTGGGGTCAACATTGCTATCATGAAAGAAGGTGTTGTGGGAACACAGTGGTAAGCTGCATATTTTCAAGGGGAGGTCAGAGGTGATTTTTGGAAGAGTGTATTGAAGACTAATGGTCAGGAAGACCAATCAAAAGCACAACAGTCTGGGGGAAAAAATGAAGAAATACTGAACTAATAATATAGTAGCCTTGTTTATTGAGGACAGGTGACATATATGAGGACAATCCAACAGTTCTCAGGAACAGCTGAGATCACAAGGAGTTTATGATGACTTCCCAATTTTCTAGGACCAAAGACAGGCAATACAGAAGGAGACATGTGATACCACCATTGGTTACTCTTGTTACCTTCGGTAAATTACAAACCTCAGTTTCCCACTCTGGTAAACGATAGACCTCCACCTTGGGTACATAGGCCTTCAGGGTATTTTCAGTTGAAATGAGACTGAAAAGCTATTTTCAGTATCTCAAAAACTGATATCAAAAATAGGAACTTTCTTGGTGATATCATTTGGCCTAATATTTTTTCCTTGGGTTGGAATTATAGGAACACTAAGTAGTAAATTTAATTGTTTTATTCTGAATCCAAATTCTGATGGTAGTCAGGTAGGTCTGTGATGATTTAATATGGGAAAACATATAATTACTTAATAAATACATTACTATTATTAAGTAACATTTTACACAGACCTCATGGAAAAACCCGTAAGGAGAACGTTCTTAAAGGTTAGGTTAACAATGAAGCCTATAGTTACTCCACGTTCTGCATGCCTCTCTAAACTTGTTATAAAAACATGCTGTTCTCCCTGAAACCTTATTCATTGCTGATCATAAGCACTGTCATGGAATCAAAATACAAAACACTATGTTCCTTGATCTAATGTGTTTTGAGGAATATTAGAGAAAACAGACCCATAAATAGATCATTATACTAATGTGGGATATGCATGTACAAACCATTTCTGAAAAGGATTTCTGAAAACTCCATATCAAAGACTAACTGTGTGAGTGAGCTATTGTTTTTGAAGCACTATATCATCATAAGGAGAAATCATGGTGATATCCATCTAACACGTTAGAAAATGGATAGGGGAAATTGTTTACTTCCACAAAGGTAAAAGGGAAAACATACTTTCTTTTCTTGAATCATATACCCTTAAACCACAAGGACCTTAGCAATTCTAGAATATAGCCTCCTTTGTATGTTTCAAGACTTCCTGAAGACAGGGACATCCACAGACGTTACGTGGCTTGCCCTACTGCACATTAGATAATGTGAGGGCAGTGGCCGTAGAAAACTGGGCACAGAAGTGTTTCATAAGATTCTCTCCATTCTGCTTCTGCAATATTGAGAAAAATGGTATTTGGAAAAGAGAGAGGAGGGAAACAGTGAAAAGTGTATTCCTTATAGCCAGTAATTAGGCCATGTTAAATGAGAGCATATATATTGAAGATAACTTTACACATAACTCTGGTAGAGTGTTCATATTTTTTGGTTCCAAATAAAGTAACATTTGCCTAGAACCAAATGTTGGGATTCTGAAGTTAAATAAGAGAGCTGGAATTTTCTGTCTAAGAAGTAAATACTAGAAGGTGGTGTAAAAGTATGCATTGTACCTTGGATGTAAGGTACAATGTTTACATGTTACTCTCAAAGAGCATATTTGAATGTACTCTCCATTTTGTTTTATTCATATTAATCTGCTTCAATATATTCTTTAATAATAATGTACTATAAAGTTTCTTATTGTAATCTGGATAATTGATGAATAACGTCAAGTATATATGACTGAAGCAAATTCTGCTACCTAATGCCACTATACATAAATTGTAAGCTTAGCTTTTCATTTGGTTTTTGTTTTGTAGTGACTGAATCAATAGCTTTTGCAGGTTGAGTCTACCAACCTAAGGTTAAAAATAAATGATAAACACAGGAATTTGTAAATGAATAGATATTGGTTATTCAATTTATTTGTTTGTTGGTTTAGTCAGTTAAATTTTGCATTCTTTGCAACACAAACTCTTCAGGTATCAGTTCCTCACTGTCTACCTCCCATATCCCTCTCATCCTTCCACAAGCTTTTACCTGTATAAAGGCCAAATATCTCCTTACAATATTAACAAAATGTTTTTAAAAGAGTGTTAGATAGCATTTCTCTGTCTCCAGGAAAACAGGAACTATAACAATTAATTAGCTTTTGTCTTTCCATATAATAAGTACAGAAAGCAGTAATACCCTTTTTTTTTTTTCTTGGTTGCAAGACAATAGCTTGTGTCTCTTAAGCTGACAGTGTCACTCCTGCAGAATGAATTTCCATAGAAGATAAATGGAAAGTCACTCTCGTCGTATCCTGGAAGTGTTTGTTAAAACAATAATGATCATGGTCTAAGCCATTGCCCCTGGGATTAATGAAAATCCAGGAAGGGTTGATGGTCCAAGATGCACAAAGAGTCATTAAGCCCCAGATAACTATTAAGTCTCTGGTAATTCACTGTGGCTGAAGGAGGTGGATGGTGAGGCAGGCATACCACAGTGATGGGCCTGGGAGGCACAGCAGGAGACAGGTGTGTTTAGTGAAAAGGTGAATTTCCCAGTGCCCATAAAAATGATTGCATTGTACAGTTAAATACTTAAACGCATATCTCAATTCTTTGACTTCACATCAACAGTATTAAACTGAATGATTTTATCTTTGTAGTATTCAGCAGAACCACTCCTGCTTTCATGGAGTTGAAGTTAACATCTCTTTATTTCTTCTCCTTCCCTGACTTGCCTTTAAAGGTCTATTTCATTTACTTCCATCCTGCAAATGCCCATTAATACCAAGTAGTTGTATGCTATGAGGATAAACAAACAGCAGCAGACAAAAAGTGAACATTTGTATCCTACAGTCTGTGGCAAGATCTTTGCCACTTGAACTGAACTAGATGTGTGTTATACTCTAAGTGTGTATTATACTCTGGAGCTCAGGGAAAATAGAAATAAGTCTACTCACCCCAAAAGAGCATGTGCCAACAAGAGGGTTCTAATGATAAGAGTGAGTAAGCAGACCAACACTACCAAAACTGAGATTGGTGACTGTATTAGTCCATTTTCACATTTCTGTAAAGAAATACCCGAGACAGGGTAATTTATAAAGGAAAGAGATTTAATTGACTCACAGTTCCACATGGCTGGGGAGGTATCAGGAAACTTAACAATCATGATAGAAGGTGAAGGGAAAGCAAGGACCTTCTTCACAAGGCAGCAGGAGAGAGAAAAGAGTGAAGGGGGAAGAACCCCTTATAAAACCATCAGAACTCATGAGAACTCACTATCACAAGAATAGCATGGGGGAAACCACTCTCGTGATCCAATCACCTCCCTTCCTCGACATGTGGGGATTACAGGTCCCTCCCTGGACACATGGGGATTATAATTCGGGATGAGATTTGGTTGGGGACACAGAGCCAAACTATATCAGTGGCCCTGTCACTGCCTCTTATTTGTGATTCTTCAATGTGTTCATTCAACACGATTTCAAATTATTCATTGGAGGGCTCTTCTGTTCTCAGAAGACACATGGATGAATAAAACAGTATGGCTTCTGATCTGCATTACTTTCTCTTGACAGATGGTAAGTTCTCAATAAATATTAGCTGTTATCATTATTATTAGTAGTATTTCCTAGACAAGAAGGATGAGATCTTGTAATCCCATCATGTTCTCAATCATGGGTGCCACTCTTAAAAGTATCAATTCCTTTGCTCCCACATCAAATATTCCTCATCAGGGTGGTTTAAAAATAATTATGGTAAACTAATTTTATTACCTCAGAAATATATTAAAAATGTAGATCTTTTATAATTCCTTCAATTAACAGTAGACACTTCTTGATTACTTTCTAATTAAATCATTTCACTCTAAGACTTGGTAATTACAACAAGAAGTTATTAAAATTAGAAAACATTTGCTAACTCAGTACTTTTGATTATTAAGCCTTTGTCATTTAATATTGCCAAACAGTCTATGAAGATATATGAGCAAAGAAACTGATTTTAATGTCTTTAGCAGCAATAATTAACTACAGGTGTCCCAAACAATGCATGCTTCTTTCCTATCACATATTTTCCTATAAAATCTATTGTTAGTGTCACCAATTGGATTTTTTTTCCTTTGGCCTATTAACTGTGTTTCACCCATATATTACTTCTTTCCATAGAAGAGAAATATATCCTTGAATCTCCTTTGCTAAGGAATTTTATCTGTCTTTGGTGCTCTGATGAAAATACATTCACAGCTTATTATAGGAATCAGAGTTACACCGACTTTGATGGTTTTATCTGACTGATCACCACATTCCAATCTATAGAACAATAAACTTCCCAAATCAGATACATTCCTAGAAAGAAAACTATCCATATTGCTGGGGCCTGGGAAATTTGCCATCTCAGTATGTCAACAGAATGACAATTTACTTTCATTAGATTTCTTAGGAGGTGTGGTATCTTTTATCTTCAGTTGCTGGCTTTTATCGAGGTGGGGAGAAGTGGGGAGAGAGATTGTTCTTTCCTTTAGACAAGACTCAAAGAAAACCAAACGACTTTTTTCTACCCTGCTCTTTGCAAATCAGTATAGGCAAGGGGTACACACATTTTCACTGATAGGAAACCGCTTTTAAAACATCAGATTGGATTCACAGAACCAAATGATCCTTGCAAGCTGTGATCAGTCAAAGTAAATTTCCCCAAATGTGATTCTGAAGCATAGGGTGAGGTGCTAATGGCTGTCTATTGGAATACTGGTTTGACAAACCGCACCTAGAAAAGATATTGACAAGCTCTTCAGTGTTCTAGCAGGAAAGAGATTCTTGAAATCAAGCCCATTGCTCCTCTGCCTGCCTTCTGCCGAGAAACCAAGGAAAGGATTGAGCAAATTCATCACCCCTTAACAAAGCAATAAGTGAAGACTGATGAGTCTTTGTGCTTGACGGAAAGGTAGTATCCTGCTCACGGTGAATAACAGCTCCCTTATACTCTACACTGATCAGAGAACATCTAGGAAATCGTATTCTATTTGGGGCACAATGTTTTCCCAAAGACAATGAGAAATACTCAAAGGAGGGGAAACACAATGTAAAGAATGAAAGGGACAATAGAATAGGAAAGCTGAGCCTGGTAATGGAAGATTGGTCTTAAAATGTATAAGGGATGTCATGGTAGGATGGCACTACACAACAGGCAGGGGACAAACTAGGTCAGAGGACTGGGAGTCAAAGAGAATTTAAGGTTAAAATCAGAAACAATATTCCTATGGCAGAATGTGTTATTTCCATCAATGGTGGATTCCATTTATTGTATGTTTGCAAACAGAGCCTGGTTGAGATGTTGGAAAAGCAATGAAAGTTGAATAAATGCCAGCTTGATATGAGAGAAGGAACATAGACTGAGAGCTAAAAGCTCCATGCTCTAGGCCCAACTCTGAAAATAATCTGTTACGAGAGAAATCTAGGTTTGGTCTAAGTTTACTATGTGACTTTGGATGAGTTATAAGCCAGGGGTAATTGGTTATGCCAGGTTCCTAGAGAGATTGAAGAGGAGGTTTAAGTTCAGTGGATGATCTTTAATAATTCTGCCTGGATCTTAAGAATGCATTTTTTATTGATGGGTGTACCTTATAGGTATACAAATAAAACTAATGAAATATTTGTATGTTACCTCAATAAATGTTTACATGCTTACAATGTGTATATACTGTGGAATTGCAGGAAGAAACAAAACCAAGAATTAAACGAGTGGCACCTAAGCCATTCAGATCTCAAAAATGTTTAAATACTTAGGTGGCTTTAGGCAACTTCTTGTCTCTGGGGTTTTGTAGTGTCATCTGTAAAAGCAGACATCAGATAAGACCATCACTGAGGTTGTTGGGGTTTTGTTGTAATATAAGAAGCCATGATTATGAATATGTGCACAGAATATAAAAGCATATCAATGTATTAGGCATGTTATGAAATGTAATGCCACAGACAGTTTGCATTGTAAGAGTATTAGTTTTGCCCATGTGCCTCACATTTTTCATCCCTGGGACCCTAGAAGATGAAAGTGTTGAAGAAGAACTTTGGCAAATGCTTTGATCCACTAAGGAGATTCACAACGTAAGCTTGATATTTCTTGAGTTTTATCCATGCTGAGATAAGCTCAATATCTCTATTTCTGCATTATCGTTATAAGGAAAACAATGTAAATCTTCCCAAATGGCTTATTTACATACCTTTGAGAAACAGACTATTAAAGCGGCGGCGGGGGGGGGGGTGGTTTGAGGCCATCTAATCCCAACCCCCTCATTTGACAATGAGGACATGAAACTCTGAAATACTAAATGACTTAACCAAGGACACAGAATTTTTTTGGGCCAAGGCTAAGAGTAGTTATCATGGCTTCTAACTTCTCATCAAATTATATTCTTTTATTTAAATGTGCCTCTTGCCCATTCTTATTAATGACTTTTTGACTTTTATATTTCTACTAGGATTATCAATATTAAGTCATAAGTTCACATTGAATAGAAATTTTATACTTTCAGAAACATTCTTGTTTAGTTTTACCCAGCATATTTTGTTTTTAATCTCAACTTTTATTTTACATTCAAGGGGTACATGTGCATGTTTGTCATATGAATATATCGCATCATGCTGAGTTTTGGGGTAGGGATCCCATCACCCAGGTAGTGAGCATAGTTCCCAGTAGGTACTTTTTCGACCCCACCTTCCTCCTTCTCTCCCCCTAATAGTCTGAAGTGTCTATCGTTCCTAAGTTTATGTTCATGTGTGCTTAATATTTAGCTCCCACTTATCATTTAGAACATATAATACTTGGTTTTCTGTTCCTGCATTAATTCGCTTAGGATTATGGGTCCAGCTTCATCTGTGTTGCTACAAAGAACATAATTTTATTCTTTTTTTTATGAAGGATTCTCTAGTGTGTAAGTACCATGTTTTTTTATCCAATTCACCATTGATAGGCACCTAGGTTTTTCCATATCTTCGTTCTTGTGAATAATGCTGCGATGAACGTAAAAGAGTGATCCTCCATCTGGGTTGGGAATATACAGAATGATTGTGAAAACAGAACAATTCTCTATCTGGCCTGACCTGGTGACCCTCTGGAAGTTCTCTCATAACTAACTCTAGTCTCACAAGTAAAGGAGAGGAAGAACAACAAATAAAACCATGTTTGTAAGTAGACCCCTGGCTGGTATGAACACCTCCCCCATGTAGCTAAAAATGTAACACTGCCGTCTTTCTGGGAGAATGATTTATTTTTCCTTTGGATATATACCCACTAATGGGATTGCTAGATTGAATAGTAGCTCTGTCTTAAGATCTTTGAGAAATCTTTAAACTGCTTTCCACAGTGGCTAAACTAATTTATATTTCCAACAATGGTGTATAAGCATTCCCTTTTCTCCACAGCCTCTGCAACATCTGTTTTGTTGGTTTTGACTTTTTAATAATAGCCATTCTGACTGGTGTGAGATGGTATCTTATTGTGGTTTTGATTTGCATTTATCTGATGATTAGTGACAATGAGCATTTTTTCATATGTTTGTTGGCCACTTGTATGTCTTATTTTGAGAAGTGTCTGTTCATGTCCCTTGCACATTTTTTAATGGTGTTATTTGGTTTTTGCTTGTTTATTTAAATTTCTTATAGATTCTAGATATTAGACTTTCGTTGGATGCATGGTTTGAGAATATTTTCTCTTATTCTGTAAGGTGTCTGTTTGCAGTGTTGAGAGTTTCGTTTGCTGTGCAGAAGCTCTTTAGTTTAATTAGGTCCTATTTGTCAGTTGCTGGTTTTGTTGCAACTGCTTTTGGGGGTTTAGCCCAAAAATTCTTTGCCAAGGCTGATATTGAAAAGGGTATTTCCTAGGTTTTATTCTAGGAATTTTATACTTTGAAGTCTTACATTTAAACCTTTAATTCATTTTAAGCTAATTCTTGTATACAGGGAGATGTAAGGGTCCAGCTTAATTCTTCTGCATATGGCTAGCCAGTTATCCCTGACCAATGTATTGAATAGGGAATTCTTTACCCATTGCTTGTTTTTGTTGGCATTGTAGGAGATCAGATGGTTGTAGGTGTGTGGCTTTATTTCTGAGTTTTATATTCTGTTCTATTTGTGTATATGTCTGTTTTTGTACCAGAAATGTCCTGTTTTGGTTACTGTAGCCTTATAGTATAGTTTAAAGTTGGATAGTATGATGCCTCCAGCTTTATTCTTTTTCCTTGGGATTGCATTGGCTATTTGGGCTCATTTTTGGTGCCACATGAATTTTACAAGAGTTTCTTTTTTTTTTTTTTTTTTCCTAATTCTGTGAAGAATGACATTAGTAGTTTGATCAGAATAGCACTGAATTTATAAATTGCTTTGGGCAGTATGACCATTTAATGATATTGATTCTTCCAATCCATGAGTATGGAATGTTTTTGCATTTATTTGGGTCATCTCTGATATCTTTCAGTTGTGTTTTGAATCTCTCTTTGTAGAGATCTTTTACCTCCTTAATTAGTTGTATTCCTATTTCGTTTTCTTTGAGGCTTTTGTCAATCTCCATATTGATGGGCAGATGAACCTTGGACCTGATCCTTCTGCACCTTCAGATAAAACTTCTCAGAGGTAGGGTATAGAATCTGTAGGCCTACTCATGAAGGACTTGGGAAAACCAGCTAGGACACCATTTTAACATGAATGGATGGCAGAGAGGACATTCTAGGAGCAGACAGTAGCCTAAGTGGGAGCATCTGTGGCCCATGGCCAAAAGAGGAAGCAGTCTGGTTTTGCCAGAAAGTGAAAACTATGCATACAATTCCCAAACATTTGATCATGGTGTTATGATGACTTATTTGCCCTGCATCCAATGGGTCTGGCACATTATGAGAAAATCAGCTTGTCTCTCTGGATAAGGCTCATATTCCATTCTGAGAGGACACTGAAAGAAAACTGTGGAAAATCTAGATGGTTTTCTTAGATTGCCAAATCAAATAATTTGCAATTTAAAATTTATATCCCTCCAATGCCTCAAATAATCCAAATTTAATTTCTGATACTGTTCTTAATCTTCAAGAAGCTAGAAGCCTGGTTTGTCAGAGTGAATTACTCAGGTAAAATAAACAAAACGACTATTGATGGGTAGGAAAACAAAAACTGGAATTGAGCAGATGGTTTGCCCACATGTAGACACAGGGTTTCAAAGAAATTCTGTGCATCATTTCAAAGAGATTCTATGCTTGTTTGTTGGAAATGACCTGGGCTGGTTGGGAAATGATGTGGGGCTTGGATCAATATAGACACAAATCAGTTTTTTAGTGTTTCCAACAACTTGTGACCCTCCATCTGGGTTGAGAATATACAGAACAATTGTGGAAACAGAACAGTTCTCTCTCTGGCCTGACCTAGTGACCCTCTGGAAGTTCTCCCATAACTAACTCTAGTCTCACAGGTAAAGGAGAGGAAGGACAATAAATAAAACCAGGTTTGTAAGTAGACCCCTGGCTGGTATGAACACCTCCCCTGTGTGGCTAAAACTGTAATACTGCTGGAGTCAAAGAGAGTCCCCTGAAATGAATTGCCGTGCAATTTATTGTATGTCTCCAGCTAAGTCTCAGCAGATATACCAATCCCCAGCCTGGAGAATGAGGCTTCCTTATTAATGTGGGCAGGCTATAATACGGTCGCCCCTAGTCACTCATCAATCCAAATTATTTGATATGGTTTTAATTAGTCCATACAAGGGACCTAGTAGTTACTATAACTTGACTGTAGAAAGAGGAAAAATCAACTCTTTGTTTACTTCTGGTACCCCAGACACATGAAGACACACCAAAATAACTGCTATTTATTTTACAAGATGGAAAAAATATTGACTGCCCTCTGGTCATAGAAGGCATTTTCTTTTGGGATTACAAGTGCAGAGATGAATTAGGTACACTTAGGATCAATATCTGTTTCTCTTCTTGGCTCAAGATGGGATTTGTCAAAATTCGAGAGCAGCTTCTATTGAGTGTCAGCTACAAATCCTTCCACTACTGAGTCATACACCTATTCAGGTTGAAATATAAAAGGCAAAGGGCTTTTTCAGCTACAATATCTGGGGTCAGGATGCTGAATTGCTTCTCAGCCTTTTCCTTTAATGAGCTTTAGTTTGATGAAGTGACCTTACTGGCAGAGAATGGAAGGGAGTAAAGGGTCTGTGCTAGCAAAGGACAGTGGCTGCTGGGGATGGAGGAACATGCAGGTAGAAAGACTGGGAGAGATGAAGAGAGGGAGGCAAGTGGGTTGAAGAAACTGTGGATGAACTACTCTGGCCAAAGATATGGTGGCATAGATATGATAAAGATCAGTGAGGCTAGAGTATGGGGAGAAATTTGCTTTAGAGTGCCTAATTTTTAGGACTGCAACAATTAACTAAGGCAGTGTTCAATATATGGTCTATTCCTGAGGACTTCAAACTTGGAAGATTTCCCTTTGCTTGGGTAGAGGTTAGGCAATAAGGTTGCCAGAAATCCCTCGGTGAGGAGGGTAGAAAGAATTCTTAAAACTATTTCAGGCATCCCCAAAGCAGACTTTTGGAGGTTTGCATTTCACAGCCTAGGACACACATGGCCATCGGCTAGTTGAAATAGCCCAAATGCAGAAGAAACTGCTTGTATTTGTCTTTGGGAATTCTAAACACTCAAGACCTACCAGGAGTAAAGGTGTCTCAGGTGAAATTAGGAAATAGAAGAAAGAAAAGATTGTGTGTGTAACCCAAGGCAGCTAGCCTTTTAGACAAGGAAGCAAAGCCAACCACAATGCTTTATAGAAAAAGGCATGATAAATACCACAGAGTGATAGAAAACAGTCCCTGAGAAATCAGCAGGGCTGCCACAAGTGCTATGGAAATAGCACAGAGAAGAAAGCCATGTGATGCAAGGTAAGAAGTTATCTGTGAGGACCCAGGTCTTGAGCTAGACCCTGCAGTAGAGAAAGAATTTGGTAGTGTAGACAGAAAGAGGTAGGCACTCTGAGCTAAGGAAACAGCTGAATAACAAGAGATGAGGAAGGAAATTGTCAAAGTAGAGGGGAAAGCAGCACTGAGGTATCGCTGGGGGCATATAGAAAATGAACTGGGAAGAAAAAGAAGGCACTCATACAGTACCTATACTAATGAACTTCATCTTCATTTATTCTTCAAACTTCAGTTTTCTCTTCTTTAGAATGGGGACAATAATGCCTACTGCATAAAAATAAAAATGTTGAGGAATTCAACACTGAAGTGATATATGTAAATTACCTACCGCAGCTGGTGGCTCAATATATTAAATTTTTCTATTCTGCACCTACCCTCAGCTCAGGGAAGGAGACTAAATTTAATTCTAGTGTTTTCTTATGTCTTGTGGTCACCCCTAATGAAAATCAGTGGTTGTTTCGCTGGCACATAATGATATCTGAGGGGGTCTTGACACCTAAAGCACTGCTAATTCCTATCCTGGCTGATTTCAGACTGCTGTGCCTTTTGAAAATCTTATGTCTGATTTTTAAATTTTCCTTTCTCTCTCCCTCTGTTGGACTATCAGCTGCCACTTTCTGATACTGCCATTTCTGCCTGTGTGGATACTAATCTGCCAAAGACTAGGAAATCATTGTGAGAATACACTAAATTCATGTAACCTTGAAAATAGGAAATAAAGATGAAAAAGTCAATCGGGAAACCTCTATAAATGTTTTTCTTATGTAAATCTTCACATGTGGCTAATTTTTAAAAATATTTTTCTGAAGGGTAACACCAAGAGCTTTAGGCCCATTGATACTCAATATGCTACAATAATAAAATTGCACACTGTAACAATCAAAGCGAAGCTTCTGCAAAACTGTGAGGGTGGCTAAGTTGATACATCCCTTTTTTGCATTAGTCACCCAGCAGCCTAATGATTTAGGCTTCTTTCTCCAAAAATGGCCCTCAGACCTCTAATTCTATCTAATCCATCTAATTGAAGAATGTCATCAATTAAATATGGCACTACTCAGATAGTCTGTATCTTAATAGAGATATCTTAAGTTGGCAAACAAGAGTTCTACTGGGGAATCTTAGACCTTTGAAGTCGGTGAGATTTTTGAGGGCAAGGAACTAGAAGGACCCTGTTAAATCTCAATAGGTAGTTGGCCTCCTGCCTGCCTTGTGCAGTCCTGACTACTAGCGAAGTGACTAAATCATTGTAATGCATGCCACAATGTTGCTGCTTAATAACACACGACTGTCAGGTGTTCCAGGGGGATCTATTCTTTTCCTTATCTTGGTCTCAACTTCCCCAGATGGATACCATGATAATTTCCCTTTTTCATGTCAAGAGTATGTCCTAGAAACAAGTCATTTACTTTCAGAGCAGGGTTTGAGATTCTTTGGAGAATAATGCCATCTGAGGTTAACATGGTTTCCTGGTCTCTCAGCTGCCTCCTCTCTATATTAGACAGTGAAATTGACTAGGGCATTTCCAATTGAGAAAGACATGTATTTGGGTTAGATTTAACCATACAGGAGAATTAATATCAAGCAGCAATGGTTCACAAGTCAGCTCACTCCTCCTTGAAATTTCAGCGACTGGAAAAATTAGTCTCCTGTTTCCTTTTCGTTCCTTTTTTTTCTTTTTTTAATTATAACTTGCTGAGGCACTAGCTAATACCCTTTAATCTCTTTTAATAACTACCCTATCCTCGGTTTCTCTAAGCATCCTTCTCAAGCCATCCACAAATCCAAGAATGCTCTTAAGATTGACTGACTGACTGATCTCTCAGGTCTGTTGATTTACTGAAGCAAGGTCTATTCCTCCAGTCTCAGCTCTGCAGGGATGAAAGCAAAAACAAAGATATGAACCCTTTTTAGACCCAGGAAAGGGCCACCCCTTAGGAAATTTGGAAGGTAGCCAAGTGTGTCTTTAGCCACCCTCATCCCTCATTTCCTGAATGTTTTATCTCTCTCAAAGCTCACATGTCTCCTGCTAGCATCTTCTCCATCCTCACTTTTTTTCTGGGGCCTTGTAGTTAATAAGTTCTCCTTCTCATGGGGAATTTACATGTCCAAAGAAGACAAAGGCATGAGAAACACATCTCTACTGAAGAAACTGCAGGCACCATGTCAGGTCTTCATGGAACAGAGCTATGGCAGTTAGCTCAGACAAACTCCTACAAGTCACAGTAGGTCAGAAGCCATTGAGTCCTTCTTCTTGTAACACTCAGACCATTCTGGGTGAATGACGTCAAGCTTAAAAACGAGCACCCATGGCTGGGCGCGGTGGCTCACGCCTGTAATTCCAGTACTTTGGGAGGCTGAGGCGGTCAGATCACGAGGTCAAGAGATCCAGACCATCCTGGCCAAGGTGGCGAAACCCTGTCTCTACTAAAAATACACAAATTATCCGGGCATGGTGGCACGCGCCTGTAGTCCCAGCTACTCGGGAGGCTGAGGCAGGAGAATTGCTTGAACCTGAGAGGCAGAGGTTGCAGTGAGCCGGGATTGCACCACTGCACTCCAGCCTGGTGACAGAGTGAGACTTTATATCAAAAAAAAAAAAAAAGCATGGTGCCTGATCTCAAGCTGCTTGCCATCATCACTGCCCTTCTCCACAAAAGGTACACATTTAATGAGAGGCTCTGGCAAGACAGAGGGAAGCAATGATGCAAGCAATCAAGTATGTATTAAAGCATCTACTCTGCTTGACCCAGTGGGGCATAAAATATAACCTAGAAGACAAGACTTTCCACATGTGACATAAGAGGAGGACAATAGGCAGTGTGTGATCAAAGCTATAGTTCAGGAACTAAGAACCCAGGAAGGGGGATTACTGAAAATCCATGTAGAAAGGGAAAGTTTCATAAGCCTTGAATAGTGCTGAGAGACTAGAAACGAGTGAGAAAATAGGAGTTTTTAGAAAGAGGAGAGCGAGAGAAAGAGAGAGGGATACTAGTATAAACATGCAATGGGAAGAATAGGAAGATCAGCCTCGTTGAAGCAGACCTGGTTAGAAATACAAGTTTGATACAGAATGTGGATCCCCTAGAGAGATGCTTTAGATTTAGAAGCCGGCAAAGAAAGTGCCAAGTCATGCATCTATATGATACATATTTGTTTAACCAGCAGATATCCCTCTCAGAAGCTAATTCAGGCAGGTTCTGCCCAAGAGAGTCCAGAACATGGGTACTTCCAGTACCAACCATTAACTCTGCATGTAGCAATCCCATGATTCCAAAGCCCTCTTTGCAGTTCGAAGACCGTTACTGGATGGTACTTCTATCGGCGACACTTCGATAGAAACAACAAAAGCTACAAATGCAAGCTACACATGTAATTTTAAACTTTCTGTTGGCCACATTTTTAAAAAGAAGAAAAAGGTAAAATTAATTTTAGTGTACTTCAATGGAATATATCCAAAATATTATCATTTCAACATGTAATCAATATAAAGCAATTATCAATGATATGTTGCATTCATTTTTTCATACTAAGTTTTCAAAATCCACTATGCACTTTACACTTACATATCAACTCAGACATTCCAAATGCTCAATAGTGCATATAGCTAATGGCTACCATATTGGACAGCTCAACTGTAGAGTGTTGCCAGTCTTCAGTTTTAGCCTCTCATGTCACTGCTTCCTTCAAAGACTAGCCTGGTAAAGTACTCCATCCTAAGGTGCAAAGAGCTAGTCATTATTTGCTATATCAGTCCCTTTAAATAGCTTTTATTTTTATAGTAAGAATCTGACATTCACCCCAGACCCAGTGGGTAGAATCCTGCAAACGAAATTCCCATTATCTTCTGAAATCCTCTCAACTCCAAAAGTCCTACCACAGGTTCTTCTCCACCTGTGGTTTTGGAGGGGCTGGACTGTTCTCTGTGTGATCAGAGGATCTTCCTAGGAGGACTAGGCCTGTTTTCAACCTCAAGATGATCCTGAAGCACTCAGAATGCCCAGTGTCACATAAACTTGTTCACCCCTTTCCTCTGTTTAACAGCTGGTTAGCATGTCCCTCTGGCCACCTTCTGTGACCCAGGACTGATCTTCAGTCTCGTAAGCTAGTTTTAGAAATGCCCTAGGGCCCAGATCTGAAAAGCAGTGAACTCGGTACTAGGGCAGGGAAATAGAAGCTCACTGCTTAGAAGTAGGTACTAAAAATGTTGCCTGCGCTGCATTGGAAGAAGGAAGGTGGTCTGACTGTAGGCCTGGATACTTGCTGGACAGACTACTCCAGGAGCATCATGGCTGAGGTTGTAGATGCAATGCTTTAAATGGGATACTGAAAAACATTAGAGTGAACACACACTGGCCCTAAGGCAGAATCTTTAAAAGGAGACTGTATGTAGAGAGCTGTGACTGCTTGAATTTGATCCCCTGCTGGGCCACTCACAAGTGGACTGACCTTGGGCAAAGTAGTTAGTTTCCTAAATCTTGGTTCTTCAAAGTAACCTAGGGTTATAAAGGCAACCTCAGAGGACTGTTGTATAGAAACACTTAACTAGGTGCTTTGCCATATAGTATTTTCAATAAAGATTGGCTGTTAAATAAAAGCCGAATGTTAGATAATAGATAAATAGGTAGATAGATATAGATAGATAAAGAAAGACTAACAATAACCCAGCAGACGAGAAAGGGACAGAGGACTAGGCAACAGAGGATATGAACACAGGACATGCACATGCAAACACATGCTTACCCATGCACACACATGAATGCACACATATGCATGTAGGCACTCACACATAGGCACGTACAAGCAGCATGTAAGCACACGCACCCACAAGCATGCACACATGCACGTGCACATCTGCCTGCACAATCTTTCTCTGACATTCTGAACCTCAGAAAGTTAGCTCGGGTCCCCAGTCTCTACGCCTGTAGCCAATAGTCTCCAGCTTCAATACGCACCCTGTCCTTGTGACCTCATCAAGTAACACTGCCTCCCTTGTGCCCTGCCTCACACTCTGGAAGAGGAAAAATAAAACTGTGACTTTATCGGGAAAAGAAAACCTTGCCCTCCCTCCACTCAATGTGGCAGACATTTGACTCCCTGACCACATGATCTCATAGGAATGGATTATGCTGCTTGTGTATAAAATACTATATCCCCTCTACAGAGAGCATCCAGAGGTACTTAGTAAAGACAGTAAATTATTATTGGTTGAAAGGCCTTGATGCCCTGGAGTAATCAAATTCTCCTTCCTCACTCACTCACTTCAGTCGCTGCATGAACCATGTGTAATTAATGCTATGACTAGATTTGTTGCTACAATTTATTCCCACAAAATGTGGGGGAGTATGTAAGGATCTGTATCAGAACCGCATAGCAAGAGGCAAGATAATACACTACAATGTGTAAGAGAAACCAAGAGAGGCAATTCAACAGGAAATTACTAGACCTACTAAGTTTTGGTTGCAAGGAAGTTCACAAGAAAAAGAAGCATGGTAGTGACCTCTAGAAGATTAAATGTTCAACCCATACAAATGAAAAAAACACCACCAGTAATATGATACTGCCTCTATTAAGTCTGGGTGGCCATGTTGTATGCTTCCCAAATACCTGCTTCTGTGCTAGGTATATATTACCTAGCTGAATTTTTTCAACAAGGTCAGTTAAATCATACTATCCCAATTTACAGATGAGAAAAGTGAGAATTAGAGGATTCACTCACTTGCCCCAGGTCACACAGCTTCATTGAGAAACACCAATGCGCCATTATTAATGAATAATAATGGCGCCAAAATTCCAGCTCATGTTTTGAACCCCTAGAGCCCAAGTCAAGGCTGGGATTCCTCCCAGCCACAGATCTGCTGGCTTGTTTATACAAATCCAGTTGACCCTTCCAAAGCCAGCTCATTCCTTGCCTCCATCATGAAGTCTCTAAACTCCACCTTCTCTGACGTCTTGCTTAAACATTTTCTTGTCTAACATATTTAAGTTTTGTTTCTCCAACTAACCCCAAAGTTATGTGCACATCATGTCAAAAGAGAGTTAATAGTACCTTGCCGCTATTAATACTAGTGATATTAGCCAGTCTGGAAAATGTACTGCTCATTTATTAACGAGATAATAGAGCAGTGACTCTGCCTTCTTCCTCAAAGTATTGCCAGTGCCTGATGCAGTGCTCAGCTTAAGGCATCATGAAAAAAGTTAACACATTGCCCAAAACGAGCAGGGTAGTATGCAACGCATGGGCATAGCTAGGGGAGGTGTAAAAACTAAATCAAATATCCCACTTGCCCTCATGGCACCCTCAGTAAATATCGTTTATGATGTAAACCAGAAAGTGATAAGTGTAGTAACAAGAATGAGATCCAGAAAAGGGAGAGGGTGTGAGAACAGATCAGCACTGGCACTTAAAAATATGAGGCTTAATTTAATCAGTTTACAATACCTGGATCCTTAGCTTTTTAAAATGTTCCATCTTAAAAGTGTCTGCATCAATAAGTACAACAGATTTGATCTCGAATCTATAGAGTTCCCAATAAGGAAGGGAGGGACAGAAGATATTTTGATTTGACTGTGGTGTGATCTGTTTTTTCTTCTAACTTCATTTCATTTCTCAGATCAAACCATATCTCTCTCCCTGTCATGACGAGTTTCCCAGTTCCACCTGAAAGATGTGAGTAAATCATAAGTGTACCTTGAATGTCCCCTATGGCTGGTCACTCACTGGTCCCTAGATTGGCCATTGTACTGAACTTGTCCTTAAAGTCACATAATCAACATATTCACCTTTTGAGAGGGGATGTTGTTTCTGCTCTCCCTCCATGTGTCCCCAGATGTGGGAAGGGAGCATTTTTCACATTGTGTCTAGTTGTCACTGAATCCTCTGTTTATTGCTTTTTGCATTTGTGTAGCCTCCTACCTCCAGCTGTGGGGCTCCCCGCAGTTCATGGGTGGCTTTCCATTTGCCTTCAGTATCCAGATCCTTGGCGGTCATCACTGCTGCTGCTTCCAGTGGTAAGGCGCTAAGCTTTGGAGCCCAACTCTGGAACTCTCTCTCTCTCCCTGTTTCTCATGGCCAGACCTTGTGGAAGGCTCCCGACAGCAATCCGGTGCTGTCTCCTTCCCAGTGAGCATCAATCCTTCAGAAGCACTGGGTCAGGATAGGTTCGAGTGCAGCTTCACACCACCATGCTGGTGTTCCACACCACCCTGACAGATGTCCTTCTCTTTGATGGGCTCTTTTTATCCTCTCCATTGTTGACTTATATCAGGCAATACCCCCATGCACAGGTTATGTCTGCACTTGCCTGATTCCTAAATGGTGTGGCCAAGGGACCTCAAATAAGCCATGATACTAAGAATGGCCTTGGCTGCCTGGGGCACACAGAGGCCCTCCAGGGGTGGGAGGTACTGCCCAACCCTGTGTATTTTCCAATGCAAGTTCCAGAGTCACATTGCGAAGAGTCACTCCTACAGACCAAGGGAGGAGAGAAAGTTCTAACATGACTGGATTGTGAGGTGACCATTTCCTTTTCCTGCTATTTATTTTGTATCCAAATACATAAGATAACAAAAAGATTCAGTTGACCCTCCTCTCATCAAATACACGCAAGGTAAAATGACATGGGTGATGAAGGGGGTGACTGATAGAAACCTGATAAAGATCCCCAGCACTTTCATTAAAAAAAAAAACTTCATTAAAGTCTTGAGAAATAATTATTATCAATACTAATAAAAATAATAAAGTTAGTAATTACTTTCTACATGAGTGCTTCCTGATAAACTATTAGTGTTGTTTACATAAAATCCATCCATGTGGTTCATCTAGACTGGGAACTACTGTTGCTGTGATCAAGTTCTTTCTCTTGAAGGAAAAGTGATAGACAGAGATCTGGGGAGGGGTGAGAGCTGTGGGATTAAGTCTAGCAGAAAACCAGGGCAGAACCTCCAAGAGGAGCACTGAATACAGAGAGCCACAGAAGAACCTGACTCGCTCAGGATGGAAGAGCTAGAGGAGAATTTGGGTGGATTTGAGGCTGGGATTTGAATTGGTTTAGGGTTCAGGAAGGGAATGGGTTTGTAGAACACTGAATACAACAACCCAAACAATGGTTTAATATTCTTTCTAAAACCATTTCCCAGATGCTCCATGAACAAGAGTTACTCAGGAATCTTGTTCAAAATGTTAAGTTCTTAGTTCTCACCTCATCACCTGCTGAAGCTAATCTCCAGTGGTGGAGGCTGGGAATCTGTATTTTTCAAGAAATTCCCCAGGTAGGCCTAACATTCAGTCTGGCTTGGGAACCAGTTATTTTAACACCCTCAGTAAACTCAGCCCAGGCACAAGGACATAAAAGCCTAAGGCAAAATACTCCATCTTTTGACCACTCTGCTTTGATGTATCATATAATGAGCCAAAATGCATCTCTCAATGACCATTGCTGGGTTCTGCTTCTATTCCTTGGGACTTCACAAAACAAATTAAACCCTTTTTTTTTTTTATGATTTGTCATTTCATCCATAAAAGAGCCAGAATGTCTTCTCCGTGTAGCCTTGGCCTGATTCTGCCAGGACCAGGGCTTTGGGCTAGCTTTGAATGTCATTTTGGAATTCTACTGAATGGCTGAAGAAGCCACAGCTATTATTTTAAGTCTACGTCCATGTACACATAACATCTTCTGGACCTGGTGGCTGAGCTACAGTCTACAAACTGGGCGTGCTCCTATAGGCTTTTATTGTTTCTACTACTGTTTTTCCTTTGTTCCTCCTGCATCCTTAAAGTTTCTTTATTTCAGCTTCCCAGAAGCACAACTCTACAGATTTACACATCAACAAAAGAGCCAGAAGAGACCCTCTTTCTGCAGATTCCTCCTTCTTGCTACAAATGGACAAGTGGACCGTTGCCTCCTCTCTTCACATAACTACCCTTGGCTTTCTCTTCCACATGAAGCAAAACCACAGGACAGTGGATGTGGGCTAGCTCCATGCCACTGGTTATAGCATTCCATTTTATTCCTCTAAGGCCAGCTTTGGCATTTGGTAGAAATTGTACTTAATTAGCATATATATATGTACTTAAAAAGTGTTCCATGTTCTTTGGTCCAGTATGCCAAATATATTTAATTTCAGGTACTAGGTACAAGAGCATGAAAAAATATCAGTTAACAACGAAATTGTCTTTTGTGCCACAGTTTCCTTGAGGGACACTGAAAGGATGAAGGAGTTATTGGCTTGGGTCACTTATCCCCAAACTATCAAACCTCACATAGCCATGCCGAGGTGCGCAGAGAATGGTGTGATTGCTTTATCATGGTATTCCAAACTCCAGGCAACTTTTCAGACACAGGAAAGCCAACTAAAAGGATGTGATATAATCTGCATGTATTTGTACCACTGCACTGCTCAGTGTTTAAATGAATGTACATCATTTGGGTCATATGTACTCATACTACATAATTCTTTTTATACTATGACAGCCAATAACTTGAGTAGATGATAAGATATCCACAATGTTTTCAGAAAATCTGGAGAATTTGAACTCAGAATTTATATTCTGACAACACCATATGCTGCTTGCACCTGAAATCCAGCCTTGCTCCTCTGTGGCTTGGTCTTTCTTCTCTGAGGATAGTGCACTAGGGCAACTATCTCCTTGAGGCTTCTGCCCCAGGCTGGCTGGCTGTACCTCTCACCCTGCACGTGAACCTGATGAACAGGTTTCTGGTTTTCCATTGTGATTTCTTAATCATTTCCTATGTGTCTCCAAGTCCCTATGCAGCCTTGCCATCTGCAGGCATCCTAGTCCCAGGGCACCTGCTTGATCCTGACTTGTCTCTCTCTAACCCATGAACCCTAACTAATTTCATGGGAAAGAATTTAGGAAAGGAGAAAGCAAGAGTGTATCCAGGTTAGGCCTTGGATTGTGATGTACCAAAGAGTGCTCAGAGACACCTGGGTTCAAACCTTATCTCTGAAAAACACTGGCTATGTAATCTGTAAGACTATAGACTCAATACCATCAACCTCATGGGATGGATGTAGAAATTAAATGGGATAATATATTTAAGATTAATGGCAATCAGGAACCTCATAAATATTAATTTTTTCTCCTTCTCTTTCTTTTACCCTTCATGTACATTCAACTTGAGGAATGAGAGCTTGTCTCTTCCTAATGTAGCTAAATGCTCACACCTTGCATTGTATAATACTTTGTAAAATACAAAACACATTTCAGAGGCCTTTCACCCTCAAAGTTCTTCTATAAGTGGGTGGAGTAGATGTAATTATTTTCATTTTTCAGATTAAGAAATGGAACCTAACGGGGTTAAGTGATTTGCCCAAGTTTCCGTACTGTGATCTCTTGAGTACAGACAATACATCTTCTTAAGAGACTGCTAAGCAATCTGAATATATGATAGAGGAACCACTGCTAGTCATTCCACACTCCCATCAGGCCTAGCATTCCTTAGGAAACGAGTTCTTCTATCCCAGCTCAGTTCCTCTGAGAGCTTGCACAGAGCAATCTGACAAATGAATTCATATGAAGGTGCCAGGGGCTGATAATGGCTTAATATATTAACATTCCACAAGTATTGACATTTTAACAAAGAGAAACTCTGGACAACACCTTAATGCAGGGAGAGCAAATAGATTTTGTCCCAAGTGCCAGCTCTGATCAATTAGTAGTGGACTCTCAGCATTGTTTTAAGAGACCCTGAGCTGTGTCTGGGCTCAGAGGAAAGCCTGTGTGATCCATTGTCAAGGCCTGCCATAGGTGTGGATGGGACAGGATAGACAGGCTTGCCACTCGGACCCTCCTCCTCCAGCTCTGATCCTGAATCCACCAGACAGCTCCAGGAGAGCAACCTCATCTTCCACCTTCCCCAATTTGACCCACTCCCTTCAAGAGCTGCTATGTGAGGTAGAGATGACAAAATGAGGCTAGGCCAAGTCCCCTGCGTGAATCCTATTACCTCCTGAGTGTAGGTTTTCTCATGATGAACACTAAACGAGATATTAGATAGAAAAACACTTTGAAATGATAAAACACTATTCACATATGACAAGGAACTGCTATTAGTCCAGATACCACAGCCAGCTGGAGGGGTGGGAGCCTTCAGGCATTCTCAGATGGCTCCTTGAAACAGTGAGTGACTTATTTTGCCAGATTGAGGAAGAGGGTTTGGTTTTCTAGGGTCACCTTCTTCTTTGCCTGTCTCTTCCCCCCTCCTTTCAACCCTCCAGGAGATGAGCTAAACAAGCTGCCCCAGCAGCATTTCCTCCTCCCTCCTGAGCTGGGTATTGGCGTCATTATCTGAATATCAGCAATAACAGATAGGAGTAGCAGATACCGATGTTTCATTACCTTTGGCGCCGCTGGGGATTGCTGTCCGGATATTTGGATTCATGTGGCTTTCTCTCTCTGAGACTGACTTTGAAAAAAATATAGTGACTTTGCCTCAACAGGTTAACCACTGCAGGCCTGGGGGATAGAGCCCCTCTGGCCTTTGTCCTCTTTTGGGTTCCATCCCGGGTCCATGCTTGGTGTCACCTGGTTCTGTACATAGTAATGCCAGGCTCATATTCCTGGAGTCACTTAATCACTTGCATAAACATATCAACCTGGCATGTAAGGACCTGCATAGCCCTTACCTGTCTTTCCAAATTATCACATCTTCTCCTTGTAACTCACCCATCTCTTCCAGAAAACTGGGCTATGTATTCAGCCCCATAAAGGTCAGCCACATCCTCACTTCCACAGTTTCCCAGGCTGTCTGCTATCCCTGGCTTCGAGTCTCCACCTGCTAAGTGTCACCCTTTGCTTACCTCACCCTTTGTTCACCTCAGTTGGCACCTTCATGAGGTCCATAATGGCTCTTCTCAATCATGGGTCATCTTCTTTTCTTTTCAATATTTAATAATCACTAGCATCTATGGGGGTACATACAAAGGCCCTAGACTATGCTTTATTCCATATCCACAGTCTCAGTTAATCTTCACAATAGCCCTATGATTAGGCACTACTATTAATCCAGTTTTATGGATGATGAAACACAGGCCAGAGAAACAAGGGATTTGCACACAACAAGGCAGACGGTAAGTGCTACAGCTGAGATTTAAGCCCAGGCCTCTGTCTCCAGGATCCATGCCTGGAAGCCCTACACTCCAGGGTTCATCGAGCCTATCCCTAAGCCCCAGAAGCATCTGTCTCCTGCTGACATGGATTATACTCTTCTGAGTGTGAAAGCTCTTTGTGGTCTTGTCTTCATCCCCTGCCTTGACTATAAACTCTTGTATAACCAAGAGAGGTCATATCTTCCTTAAATTTATCTCCCCAGTGCATAGGACATGCTGAGGACCTCTCTGATTTAAATTAACCACCCTCTCATCCCAGTCTATTCTCACGGGCTCCACATCCTGAACCCACCTCCTCACAGCCTAATCTGTTGATATGTTTCAGCTAGCCAGTTCTTCCTGCAGCCTCCCCCAACATCATGTTGTTTTTCCTGCATGCTCTTTATTTTTGCTGTGCCATTTACACTCCCCATCCTGAATCACTCTGTCTTTCTCAATTTTCTCCAAACTTCACAGCTCTACTCTAAAGGTCCACCTCCTTAGGAGAACCCTTCCTAACTATTATAGGTCACATTGGTCTCTCCCTCCTTGAACTAGTAACACATATATAGATCATTCCCCAGGTCCTTCACTAATTGATGATTAGTAATACCTACCCTGTGCTGAGTTACATAGTAGGCACTGTGGAGATATTTTAAAAGTATGGCACATATATAGCCCATGGATTTGAAAGGTCAAATACTGGTGAAACAAGGATTGCTCACATGAAAAGCTAACAGTCACTTAAACGTGTCAGGTGGAAAGTTCAGACAAAAATATGTGCTAGGCAAAGCAAAGTGGCCCACATCTATAATCCTAGCCATTTGGGAGGCCAAGGCAGGAGGACTGCTTGAGCACAGGAGTTCAAGACAAGCCTATGCAACACTGCAAGACCCCATCTCCACAAAATAACAAAATAAATAAATAAATTACCCAGGTGTGCTGGCACATGCCTGTAGTCCCAGCTACTCAAGAGACTGAGGTGGGAAGATGCTTAAGACAGGGAGGTGGGGGCTTCAGTGAGCCATGATCACGCCTCTGCACTCCAGCCTGGGTGACAAAGTGAGGCCCTGTCTCCCCAAAATAAAAATAAAAACAAAAATATGTGCTAAAGGAGATCCAAGGAGGATGAGACAACTGGGCATTCTGGTGGTTAGGCTGGAGGTGACCTGGAGGGAGCAAGGTTTGGAGGATAAGTTTAATCTGGGCAAAGAGAAAGGAAAGAGGAAATATCACAGGCAGGGCAATAATTCAATCAATTGATGAGATTATAAAACAAGAATGACTGGTGAAATAGGTGATAAGAAGACAGGTTTGATGGGTGGGAAAATTAGACTTGGAATGAAACAGGGAAAATCCAAGCTACTGAATACACCTATGCAATCCTAGCTTCTATGTAGGCCATCTCTTATTCCATCTTTGATTCTTCCTATGAGACAATGGAGTCCAAGGACGGGAATGTGGCTTGGGAAGGGCAAAGCTAGGATAAAACCTAGATCCCCTACGTTCCAGGTCTGTGCAAGCAAGTGGAAGAAGCCTTTAAGCTGGACAGTGCCACAACACCTTGGACCAGCTTGCTGATTCTCAGTCTTATGTCAGAAACAGTACGTCTTAGTGTTGCAACCATATGTCTTAAAACTATGTGTCTCTGACAACAGCCTGGTGGCTACCTTGTTCACTTCAGCTTATCAGAACTTGAATTTCTTCATCTACTGGGAAAAATAAAACCAAAAAAAATGTTTAAGGGTAAGCCTAATTCCAGGGTTGTGGTAAAATTTAATGAGATGGGCTTTTCTAGTGCACAGCTCAGTGCCTACCACAGAGGAAATTCTCAACATAAAATCATCTTTTATGTGAAATGGGGGTTACGGTGCCTCTCCCAAAAGGATATGCAGTCTATGCAATTAAATAACAAAGAAACCAACACCAAGGGTTCAGGGGACCAGGAATCTATTCCAACTTGAATCTACAAGTGCCAGCATAGTGTCGACCTGCCAGCCACAAATGTGGAGACCTGCACTCTCTAGCCCAGGGCACAATCCATCATAGATATTTAATAAAGGTTTCTGAGCTGAATGGATTTAAATTGGATCAAATTTAATTGGATCCTTTGTTTAAGATTTAAAAGTCTGCCTCTGAGAAGAGGCTGAATAGAACACTTCTTGAGTTTGGAGATTGTTAATTCCAGTGGTCAGACTTGGCCTGATAATTCCCAAAAGAATGCCCTAACTATGTTTTCCCTCCTCCACTGCTCAGAGAGTTGATTGAACATGAAATCCACAGCTGTGGTTGGGGTTTTCTGGGAGTTGTCAGCAGCAATTACTTCCATGGGATCCAGACTGCCCAACCCAGACCTACAGGCAAGATAATGAGCTTTAGGATTTCAGAAGGAGATCCATCTCCCAACCATATCACATGCACTCTGTGTGCCAGATAGTGTGTACTGATATTCAGACCCAATTCTACCCTGCTTTGCTTCCCTCTATTTCTGAGGCTGAAAGCCTGGAAACTGCCACCCAGAATCCTTGGCCAGCATAGACTGCTGTGGAGAGGCACTCGCTGGAGATTGGAAGGCAGAAGGTAGGGGATGTCATGCTTCTCCCGACTCTGTCAACAACCACAGGGAACTGCGGGCAATGGAAGGCTCTGGCCATATCACTGGCGGTTTCAGCATCAGGGCTTAAGCTTGTGGTTTTCTTCTGGCAGCAAAGGATGGTGATTTCTATGGCAGCAACATCTGCCGGCTGTGGAGCTCGCCAGCAAGTGCTGCTTCCTGAGTGCTGAGCAAAGCCACACAGTCATTGTTCTCCTTCAGCCATTCCAACACACATGCAACCCAAGTGCCTGTATTAAATCCTCACCTGCTTGAAATACCTAGAGTTTTCTGTGTTTTTGCCACTGGACACTAACTGAAATACCACTGAAAACCTTCTCTCAATTAGTATAGTATTACATAAATAAACTTTTTATGCTACTAATGATGAATAATAAAAAGCTTAGCACTTCTAAGAGTAAGGCCTTTCTAATCATAGGCTTAAAGGAACACAGTTCTGAAGGTACTTCAGACTGAAGTTCTGAAGGTGTCCTTCAAACTGACATGTGATGAGGGATGTTTAGGCCAACAGGTTCTTCCTCATGTATTGATCAAGCAGGACAGAAATAGCCATCTGCAAAAACAATGTGAATAGTTAGCCATGAAATGAACGGCCAACATCGAACAGGGCACCATGAGCAGGTGCCGCAGCGGCTGCAGATTATGAAATGGAAAGGGAGAAGGCAAGGAAGGTTCTACAGCCCACTGAGAAAACCGTGTCCTCACTCACTGGGTTGGTCCAAGAATGGCTCATCCATTGCAGCACTAGCAGGCCTCTGAAGCAAGCAGTAGCCACTGGGGAGCAGGGGTGGGATTCTGTTTCTGAGCCAAGGCTCCAGGTCACCCCTGAGGCTGAAATCATAGACAACACCCGTGGCCAACTCTGCAGTATCCAGGCCAACTCCTATGCAATGCTTAGAAAGAACATTTCTTTCTTAAGTTAGCGTTATGCCCAGGTCTCTACCTCCTTGCAAAACACAACCTCAGTATGCACTGGGGGTTCCTCTAAGGTGAAACTGCAGATCTTAGCAGCATTCACAGCTTTGAAACGATGTGTGCCTTAAAGTTATTGCTTTTTGCTTTGTTTTGTGTTCAGAGAGAAAAAAATAACAACAACAAAAATTCAAACCTTTAAGAAATCTAATTATATGTTTGAGTTATAGACTAGTTTTTGACAACAAAAAAAATTAACAAAAAAGGGGGCTCATTAAGAGGCTTTTGTCTCCAAAACAAGTGTGTTTTCGTAAGCCATAGAGCAAGCAAATTCTAATTGCTGGCTTCATTATACAGAAAAGTCTAAGTGTAACAATCAGAAGCCTTATTACACATACATAATTGAGTTTCATTGCAACTTATGAAAACATAAACTCTCTTAAACACACTTGCAGAAAATGTCGCATCATCAAATCAACACTTTTATTATACAAAAGTAATTGTGTTTAAAGACACCAAACATATGTTACTTATACAAAAAAAAATGAGTTGTACTATGATTCAGAAGTCTAAATCTTGAATCTGAGAGCAATGTTTTGTTTGCAAATGCAGGGTAAAAAAAAAAAGGCAAATTAAAAACTTTACTAATGAGATGTAAGGGAACTTCCTTTGGAAATATTTTACTTTGGAAAAAATAATGAACCGAACTCTCCAATTCCTTTTTCTGGTCAGATCTTCCATAATAATACATTGCTCTGTGCCTTGCTCCTTCTAAATCTATTTCTCATCCTGCATCTTCATGTTTTTCCTTTTGATTTGAATTCTTTCTCTATCCAGTCTAAGCTGTGATCATTTGAATTTTTCTTTTGCTAACACCAGTAGTTTCTTTGCCCCTGCAAAGTTCCACCATTCTCACCTGGTCACGCCCATCACTCAGTTAATTGCCCCTTACTTCCTACATTCTTTCTGGGCTGATGGGCCCACCAGGAATGTGTAAGCTCAAATCCAGCTGACCCTTAATGGTTACCCTGCAGCCCCCTTGCTTCTCCAGGCGATGCTCCTTCCCAGGGCAGGCTACAGAATTTGTGGGGCCTGGTAGAAAAATAAAAATGCAAGTCTCCTTGCTCAAACAGCAGAGGAAATATTTTTTTTCGTTTTTCCAAATGTTTGTATTTACTATTTAATATCTTGCTCCCTCCATTATAGGAATACTGCAAGGTAAGTGCAGACCCCCACAGGCACCTGCAGCACATGGCGTATATGCCTAACCCCCAACTCCTGCACCGAGGCCTCTAACGTAGAAAGCAGCAGTGGTCAATGAGTGGGAGCAGGGAGCAGAGAAGCCATCCTGGGGAGGTGGGACCCCACATAAGCCAGGTTCCAAGCCCTTGGTATGTGCTGTCTTCCCCCTGGACTCACTTATAAGACATAATTCAAAGATAAAATTATTAAGAATTTCAAATTGCAACCACAAATTATTAAACTCCAGTGGTTGGGCCCTGTGTGATTGCACAGGCCACTGGCCCTTGAGGCTGGCCCTGCTCATCCCCATTCTCATTACAGCTCAGGATTCCTATCACAAGCCTCCATCCCTGGGTACCCTTCGCTCACCAACTGCACAGGCTGCAGATGAGCTGACCTGCATTTCACGGGTAAGTCAGCAACCATCCCAACTCCTTCCACTGCTCCCCAGCCTGCCTCTGAAATCACTGCAAGCCACACAGCTCCACCTCTTTTCTCACAGAAGAAAAAATTTATGCCTCATCCTAAGACAGGCCCTCTCCTGCCACATGGGGCTCAATCGATCTCTTCCTGCCATCTCTGAACATCTCCTGCCTCAGTGTTCTGTTCCTCCTCTGCCATACTGCTAAGGGCTTCACTGAGACTGGCACACATGCCTCCCTACAAATCGGGAGAGTGTGTGCTCTTTTTATCCTCATTTTGCATTTGAAACTTAGGAGTTTAAAGAAACTCACCCAAGGTTACACAGATACTAAGAAGCAAACTACCATTTGAACTCAGACTCCAGAACCTAATAACACTTAGCTAGCAAATCCTCTGGCATTTTCAAAATCCTCTTTCTTCTGGCATCTTTCCCCTAAATGGACATTTTCTCTTAGTCCACATCCAAAGACAACCACAAATGTCAAATAAACACAAAGATTGCAAAGTTTTCATGATCCAGCTGAGTTCAGATGTTCCCCTTTCTTCCCTTTGCTACTGCACTTCTTTACATCATAGCATATGATCCCTGCCACTGCTTTCACCCTCCATCGCTTTTCCTCATCCGCACGTCATGGAGATGTCTGCCCCTGGTTTCATCAGTTAGGGATCCTGCATTTTGATGGATACTTTTTCTCCTTGACCTCTCCTCACCCTAAAGCACTGGTGTCCTACCTGTTTCTCAGCATCTGCTCATCCTTGGCAAGCTTAGATCTCATTCTACCTCTGTCATTCAGGCCACACCCAAATGGCAGTCCCTAAGCTACACCCTTTGCCCTCTTGTCCTCTGACCTCTTACTAGGTAACTCCCAACTTTTGTATAGGTACCTCCTAGATGCCACAGACATGCATAATCTTACACTTGTGAGAAAGTCAGAACAATAAACAAATTAGGTATAAATCAGACACTTCATACATATCATCCTCTTGAATCTTCACCTCCTCTTCAAATAATAGACATGAGTCGGCCTGACGTGGTGGCTCATGCCTATAATCCCAGCACTTTGGGAGGCTGAGGAAGATAGATTACTTGAGCCCAGGATTTTGAAACCAGCCTGGACAACATGGTGAAACCCTCTCTCTACTTAAAACAAAAAAATTAGCCAGGAGTGGTGTTGCACACCTATAGTCCTAGCTACTTTGGAGGCTGAGGTGGGAGGTTTGCTTGAACCTAGGAGACGGAGGTTGCAGTGAGCCATGATTACACCACTGCACCCCAGCCTGGGTGATAGAAGTTCTCAAAAGAGAAAAAAATAAATAAAAGAAATAAGAAGTTTGAAGCTCAGGACATCTAATTTCTCTCTGCACAATCATTCTGCTAAGCAGTCCAGAGCCAGGATTTCAGTCAGGTCTACTGATTCCAAGTTCTTCTCCCACCACTGCCCAGGTACCACTGCATCTCTGATGTGTCTGTCAAATTTCACGGGTAGATTTCTGACTTTCTCAGATTATATCTCACATAATTCAAAGTTAAAATACCAAGATTTCACTAAAGTGCTATCCCCCCTGGATTTCCTATTAATTAATAGAATAGGTATGTGACCAAGCTTTTCCATTCCCTTGTTCAAAATTCCTGAGGGGCTCCCTATTTCCCTCATGATAAAGTTGGAAATTTTCCTCCAGGGCATATAAAGTCCTCTGTGACCTGGCTCTTGTCTGCCGGTACACTGGTCTTCAATGGTGCCTGCTGAAAGCATTCAGATGTTGCAGTCAGATTGCAAAACCCCAGTACATCATAGTCTATGGTTCATCCAGTCATTCATTTGACAAGTAATTATCTATTGAGTGCCTACTATGTGCCTGGCTCTGTTCTGGGTACCTTGGGCTATATCCATGGGGGGGAAAAAAACAGCAAAAAATCGCATTACCTTTGACCTTTCAACCTACCAAAGATAGAAAAGCAGACAACAAATGAAAACTAATAGTAAATCATATAAGAAGAGGATGAAACAAACAGAAAAGGAAAGTAGGGTAAAGGGGAGTCATGAGAAATTTTGTGGTTTACAATTAAATGGCAGGCTAAGAGTGAGGGGCTCATTAAGAAGGGAAGACTTGAGCAAAGACGTGAAGGAGTTGAGGAAGGGAGCCATGCTGCCATCTGGGAGAAGAATGTCCTAGGTGAAAGGAACAGATCATGCAAAAGTCCTACAGTGGGAGTGGGCTCCAAAGAGCCTCAAAGAAGGCCAGCTGTGACTGGAGCAAAGTTAGCAAAGCGGGAGGGTAATAACAGAAGAGGCTAGAAAGGTTAAGGGGGCCAGGTACTGTAAGACCTTGGATATTGTCAGGACTTTGGCTTTACCCTGAGTGAAATAGGGAACCCTTGTAGGGAGTGACCTGATATAATTTACATTAAAAAAAAAAAAAACACTCTGACCACTTGAATGGAATAGACTATATGCAGGCAATGACAGGAATAGGGAGCCAGGAAAGTAGTGCCATGGCCTGGGCAAGAGATGATGGTGGGCAAAACAAGAGTTATAGCAACAAAGGTGGTAAGAAGTGGTCTGAATGTTAGCACATAATGCCCCCCTGGCCTGTAATGTTCTTCCCAAACCATCCAGGTGGCAGACTCACCTGACTTTCAGAAACATTCTACTCTCTGGGAAATCTTCTCAAACCTCTTATCCTTGGCTAAATTCAGAGGTTCTTCTATTTTATCTCCCTCTGAATTTTCATAATACTACAGATATTTCATTATTAGAGCATATATCTGTCTATGTCAAAATTACTGATATTATTGTCTGTCTCCCAACCAGAATGTGGGTGTCTTGAGGCCATGCTACTTTACACTTCTTTGTGTGTTCAGGATGCAGTCTTCATAAATGTTCGGTAAAGGCTGGTGATTGAATGAATGACATAAATGTACACGGTAAACTATCTATCGCCATCTAGACACTAAACCCCAGTGTCAAGAAATTTGGACACTGGTTAGTTCTCAGAAGACTAACACTCAGCAGTAATCATCTACACAAGAGCCCTACCAACTGGGGAAGGATAACATGACCAAAGAGAAGTCCCACCATCTTTTCTTCAGCCACTGAGTGAAGAAAAATCAGGAAGCGATTGATGTGTAAAGTAACTGGATGGAAAAAGGCATATGTCCTGATCACCACCTATTCACTCTATTGGTGGGAAGGGAATGTCTTGTACTCAGTAATATGAGATGGCAACACAACACCTACAGGGGACAGATGAGCCACACAGCAGTTCATTAGTCACATTTAGTCACAGCCTCTGGGAGCAGGACACCACACAACATGAAGGACCAAACAGGCATTGCACTCAGGAATAGAGAGAACAAGCAGGGGCTCTTGGAGACAATTTTTGTAGTAACAAAAGGATGAAGTGACCCCCAGTTTCCACAAGTGGATGTAATTGGCTTGTTTGAATGATTTCATGGGTTGACCTGGTGGTCTACTGCTGGTCCTGCTAATTAGGGAACTTAATAGAAAGGTTTTCCCACTAAGTGGGGGTCATATCTGATAGAAATTCATGGTTAGACCTTTGGAGCTCTACAAGGCTCAAAGATGTGATGCCAGCATTTAATATTGCTCACATTACAACATGGAAGCAAAATAAATGTTCAGTTCTAAGACTGGAGGAGGAAGGATCTAGAAGAAGACAAAATTAGGAATAGTTTGCAACTTGGGGACAGCACTGGAATACGGGGTTATCACTGATGCAGTAAATACAGAATGTTACTAATAACAAAAGATGTTCTGGTAACAACATATATCATAACACAATTCCAGGTCTAGATGGATAAGCTAATTCTAAAGCACACGAGAAAGACACCTCAGGAAGACTACAAATATATTGCCTGCCTTCATCTGAAAGTTCCTGGAAAACTGAGCTGAGCTGATCTAGCAGTGGGGAAAATGTGTGGACTCAACTGGTGGCTGACACAGAACCACCTAGAGAAAACCTATTATGTATTTTAATACTATATTCAGAGCAATATTCCTAGAACACAGAACTGCCACCACCAATGCATTCATTCATATCAACAATGCTTCCCCACTGCTGAACAATAAACTCTGAACTCCTGAGCCTATTGGTGAATACCCTAAAGAAGCCAATTCTACTTACTTAGCCTTAGCTTTTATTTCTCTCCTACAAGCACTATCCTTTGTCAAGTCCCACTTTCTTTGTGAAAGCCTTCCAATGTAATGAGGCTCACAGTTATGACTCTTTTGGTAATTAATCTCCAGCTGTAAGAAATGCTTACTGGGTATCAATTAGATGTCAATACTGTGCTAGAAGTTGAAAATACAAAGAGATATGAGATAAGCTCTTACCTTCAAAGGCCTACAAATCTGACTGAGGAGCAGAACAATGCAAGGTTGAAGCAAGTAATGCAGGATGAATGGTAAGAAGTGGAAAGGAGAGATCACTGTACTAATGTATTTCTAATGTAAATTGGGGGCAAAGAGACTTATATTTTACTTGTTGTATCTCAGTATATATGGTACAAAAACAAGGGTACCACCTTCTACTTTTGTATAGCCAGCACCTAACATTTTTTTTTAGGTTGACTGACTGACTACACAATTCACTTATATATTGATGTTTGCTTGCCCCTTGGGAATCTTCTAAATATGTCTATTCTATTCTCTAATCATATTAGTAACTTTCAAGTTAACTCATCTTAAAAGGTCTTATTACCCTTGGGAAATTTAGTATCACTAACTTAATATCCTACCTTTTCATGATTGAGGTAGGTATTATTACTGCTATAATTAAGACCATATTAATTATATTTTTCTCAGTAACATAAATTCCATCAGACTCCAATACTGGGGGCTGTGTAGCTGTTTACAATATGGGATACGAAAGGCATATTTTTTGTAGCCCCAAAAGATTATGCCCAGTTGGACTCCTGTAGTGGCTAACACTGGAAATCAGTCTCATTAGATAACACCACTCTTGCCCATGAATAAATTGTTTCTGGAATGTGAATGCCTCTGGTACAGGTGAAACCAAGTCAGCAAGTTATTTGTGGACTTGGGGTTTTGTTTGCAACCTTTTTAAGATCTTCTCCTGTGTACTGGATGTTGTGCTTGGCATCATAGGGATACAACATTGATCAAGTTTAATTTCCTCCTTTCAGTACATCACTATCTGGTTAGTTGAAGGTCTTTAGTTACCTGGCCATGCAGTGGGTATTTACAGGGCAGCAGCACATAATTAAGTGACAATTATGGAGTTATTGTGACAAGAAGACTTGGTTTAAAAGGGCTGGAATCCAGCCTAGATTTTGTCATTAAGCCACTGTGTGACCTTGGGTATCACTTGCTTCCAAAGATTTGCCCTGATTCTGATGCGCTTTGCTTCCATTGGGTGATTCCCAGCTTCAGGAGAAGTTCAGAATACCCTCAGTGATATCAAGGGAAGCAGAGATCAGAGCCTAGTATAGTGCCTGACACACAGTTGATGCCACCATCTTAGCTCCCAACTTTATCTAACCTCAACCCCAGAAGGACTTTTTTTACTTGGAATCACTATCTCCAAAGCAGAATGGGAAAAGGAACAAAGGTGAGCTGGAGTAGCTAGAAGAACCTCAAAGATGATGGGGCATGAGGTGGACTTCAAGGAGAAGGTAGGATTTGGAAGGAGTGGGATGTGGGGGCATGGCAGGTAGGGCAAGAGTCATAAGAAGGCTCCCCTTAACCTTACTGTCAATAATTTTTATCAGACATAGACCTGTGTATGTGATGGCTTTAGATACCTTTTGGAGCTCATTAGCAATCATGCCTTTAGCTATGACAACTTAGAGGTGAAACTGTCAGCATCACAGACACAGTCTGCTTCCTATGATTGTGCCCTTGTTTGCCCATTATGGAAACAGAGGTAAGGATTTGCCCTGAAGGTACAGCAAGGCATTAAAACCCTGAGATTTGATCCTATGCTCAAGTTTAGCCCTTTGGCTCCTACTACATGTGACAGAGCTGCTCCAATATGAGAGATCTCTTGGGACTTATACTCAGACTCCACGAGAAAACTAACTATAGCCCTTAGCCACTGAATTAAGGTCTTTGTTGTCATCTAATTGTTTTCTTTTGTTGTTTATTTATTAGTTTCAGGGAGGAAGTGTATGCTAGAGGTAGAGAGATGTTCTCTAAGTATCTCCTCTACTTCATGTCCTATTTGTGATACCTTACCTCATCCCTACTGGAATCCTGAGAGGTAAGCATTAAGCTGCCTGTTTTACAGGTGAGGAAAATAAGGGTCAGTGAGGTGAAATAGCTCACCTAAGGCCCCAGCTAGGAAGTAGCTGAACACGGATTTGAACCATGCAAAAAGAGCCGGGACTAGGTGAGGCAAGTGAAGTGCCCAAGGTGCAAAATTGCAGGAGGGCCCAACTCTCTGGGGTTGACTCTGCATCTAAACAAATGTGAAAGTGGATATCTTGCTTCACCCAAGTCCTGGCCCTGCTCACAAGGCTGTCTGGCTCCAAAACCCATATTCTCTCTCTTATACCACACTCACGTTCTGTAAGGCCAACATTTCAGCATGCACAATGTTCCCCTTAGGATCCCAGGGGGAGAAAGGGTTCCCAGGAAAACCCAGGCCTAGGAATCTTTACTCCCAACTGCATTCTAACCACAAGCCCAGGTGATGCTCAGATAAGGTAGAGTAGGAGAATAGATGACCAAATAACTGTCAGCCAGAACTACTCCTGGAGGTGCCACATAACACTCACATGTCAAGAGAAATTTGGCCAGGATGTAACCTGCTGGAGCTAGACAGGGGTACAGGAGCAGTAGGTCTGAATATATCAACTTTCAGAGAGTCAGAATGTCTACAAGAGAAGTTGTACACTCCAGACATCACAGTTCTTTTAGTTTGTATAGATGCTGCACAGAGCATTCCCTTGAGAAAACTACACTATTGGGTCAGGAAATTGTTAAAAATCTAAGGGTGACATGGCCTTTAGGCCCTAACCAGACACTCCCCAGAAACAGACACAGTTGTCTTACACAGGTGGTCCCAACATCCTTCCTGTTCCTTGTGCATTTAGGGCGAAGAGAGACCCATGTGCCAAAGAACAAGCTGTGGATATTAAGTTGGACAGCAGGGCCATAAAGCCACTGCAGAAGAGTGACATTAAAGCAGCAGCACAAATCCCTCAGTGGCAGCATTAAGTCTGTGTCAACACTGGCACTGAGTTGCACAGAACACATGGAGATCCAAGATGTTCACTGCAGATATGTTCAGATTCTCTGCAGGAAAAAAAAAAAAAAAGACACAGAAGGGTAAACAAACTAAGAAATGTCTCTGTTCTTTGATTGCTATACATGTCCACCTGGTTTCCATGTAATTCTCTTCTATACCATTCTGCTCCCAAGTTCCCTTGATCTCGTTTTATTTTAATCATCCTACCCCATCTCACCTTCCCCCACTGAATTAGCCAGGGTTCTCTAGAGAGACAGAACTAATAGCATATATATATTTGTATATATGAAGGGGAGTTTATTAAGTATTAACTCACATGATCACAAGGTTCCACAATAGGCCATCTGCAAGGTGAGGAGTAAGGAAAATCAGCCAGAGTTCCAAAACTGAAGAACCTAGAGTCCAATGTTTGAGGGCAGGAAGCATTCAGCATGGGAGAAGGACGGTAGTCTGAGAGGCTAGACCAATCTAGTCTTTTCATGTTTTTCTGCCTGGTTTACATTCTAACTCCACTGGCAGCTGATTAGATGGTGCCCACCCAGATTAAGGGTGGGTCTGCCTTTCCCAGCCCACTGACTCAAATGGTAATCTCCTCTGGCAAAATCCTCATAGGCACACCCAGGATCAATACTTTGTATCCTTTGATCCAGTCAAGTTGACACTCAGTATTAACCATCACAAGTCTACCTCTTGTCAACTTGAACCCATACACATCTCCTGAGATCATACATAATCTTCAAATAAAGACAATAATAATGTCATAATTATACCTAACATAATACAACTCTCCTTTGTACAACTGGAAACACACCAATCCCCAACCCAAATACTATTACATAAATTTAACAATACTTAAATGCTGATATGAAGTCAATAAATCTTATGTCACAAGATAAGTGAAAAAGGAAATAAAATGAAGATATTTTCTTAGTATAAGTGTATACATGCACAAACATGTTTTTAACAAAAGAAGAAGGAAATACTCGTGACAATTACAGTTCTCATTTCTGCAGCTGGTCATGTGGCCGTAGGTGGTATTGATGACTACCTTCTTCTACTACCCATTATGTATTCCCTCTGCCTTCAGCAAGCACCTCAGCAGGTCCTGTTTTTTTGTTTGTTTGTTTGTTTGTTTTTCCTGGTGGAATAACCCAAACCTTCATTCCTGAAAGGTCTGGGCCATTTGTAGTCCTGCCTTGATTGGGCTGTTGTAGTTTCCCATTGACCTCAATCACAGGGCATGGTACTACTAAGAGACTCCCTAATGGATCTCCTGTATTCCATGCATACTCTTCCTTACTTCCATTGTGTAGTAGTAGACTGATTTCATCTTGATAGTCCAGGTCAGTCACCCCAGCCAACATTGTAACTCCCTTCTAAGCCTTTTTACTTAAAGATAGGAGGAGCCCAAATTGTCCAGGTGGCAATCTTAACTTCCAATTAAAGTTGGAGGCAGCGTTTCACCCTCTGAAACTAAGTAATACCTCTAGGCCAGCAGAAAGTAATGTTGCAGAAACAGGAAGCAAAAATTTTGCTAGTGGATCACTAAGGGTGATGGTGAGTGGTGCCACTTCTACTTCCACCCCTTGATTCCGGGACCTGTGAATCCTGGTTATGGAAGAAAGAGCACCATATATTGGACTCTGATTCAGAGCATACACAGCCTTCTGGAGAACTTTGCCTCAGCCCTGAAAAGTATTGTCACCTAGTTGGCATTGCAATTGTGACTTCAAAGGACCATTCAACCGTTCTACCAATCCAGCTGCTTCAGGATGATGGGGAACACGGTAAGACCAGTGAATTCCATGAGCACGAGCCCATTCCTGCACTTCTTTAGCCATAAAGTGAGTGCCTTGGTCAGAGGCAATGCTGTGGAGAATACACATAAGGTATTCTATGAGTCCATAGATGATAGTCTTGGCAGAAGCATTGCATGCAGATTAGGCAAAACCATATCAATAGTAAATGTCTATTCCAGTGAGGACAAGTCAGCATATTGTCATCAATATAATGCACCAGTATGATATTTTGAGGAAGCAAAAAGTGATCATGTTCCCTCTGAATAAGAATATGACACAAAACCAGAGAGTTGATATACCCGCGAGGTAGGACAGTAAAGGTATATTGCTGGCCTTGCCAGATGAAGACAAATTACCTCTGGTGGGCATTATGGACAGGAATGGAGAAAAAGGCATTTGCCAAGTCAGTGACTTCATACCAGGTAGCAGGAGATGTGCTAGTTTGATCAAGCAATGAAACCACATCTGGTACAGTAGCTGCAATTTGAGTCACCACTTGGTTAAGCTTACAATAATGCACTGTCATTCTCCAAGATCCATCTGTCTTCTGCGCAGGCCAAATAGGAGAGTTGAATGGGGATGTGGTGGGAATCACCGCCCCTGCATCCTTCAAGTCCTTGATGGTGGCACAAATCTCTGTAATCCCTCCAGGGATGCGATATTGTTTTTGATTTATGATTTTTCTAGGTAGAGGCAGCTCTAATGACTTTCATTTCGCCTTTCCCACCATAATAGCCTTCACCCTACCAGTCAGGGAGCCAATGTGGTGGTTCTGCCAGCTGCTAAGTATGTCTATGCCAACTGTGCATTCTGGCACTGGAGAACTGACCACAGGATGAGTCCAGGGACCCACTAGACCCACTGTAAGTCAGATCTGAGCTAAAACTCCATTAATTACCTGACCTCCATAAGCCTCTACTTTAACTGGAGGACCACAATAATGTTTTGGGTCCCCTGGAATCAATATCAGCTCAGAGCCAGTATCCAGTTATCCCTGAAATGTCTGATCATTTCCCTTTCCCCAATGCACAGTTACCCTGGCAAAAGGCCAGAGGTCTCCTTGGGGAAGGATGGGAGAAACATTAACAGCATAAATTGTCGGTAGTATAGTGGGGTCCTTCCTCAAGGGAACCTAGCCTCCCCTTCATTCAAGGGGTTCTGGGTCTGTGAACTGGCTCAAGTCTGGAAATTGATTGAGGGGCTGATTCTCTGTTTTTATAATTCAAATTAGCCTTTTGTCCATTTGATCTAGAAGTTCTCTGCTTATAAAAATTAAATAGAAATTCGGTAGGCTTCCCATCAATTTTACACCTAGGAACACAATGATTAATTTGCCAATGCCAGAGCTCTACACAAGTCAGACTATTCTGATTGCCACTTTGCCTCTGCTGTCCATTATGGTAGCTATGCCCACCTTGCCTTTGATGGTTGAGTGCTGCCACTCGGCCCCTGTCACCTAGGGATCCAATTATTCCCATTGTATTTAAATTTTGTAGTTGAGTGACTGCAGTTCCCACTGTTAGATCTGATGTACAGAGAAGAGCAATTATAGGGCCCTTCAAAGATACAGGTGCTGCCTTCCCAAATCTATTTCACATGGCATTGGTCAAGGGTATAGCTTCCAGACCATCCCAGTTGGGATGAGTAGGTTCAAAGCGACTAATCCACTCCACCATCCCAACTTCCCTAAGCCTTTGGATCCCTTCCTCTACATTAAAGCAAGGAAGATCATGCATTTCCAGCTCACTCAGAGTGGGCCATCTTTTAATCCATGTTTCAGCTAACCAAGCAAATAAACTTTAGAACTTTTTTTAACTCCCAAGCTGCAACACTAAATGCAGAGTCCTTATTTAGTGGGCCCAAATCAATAAATTCAGCCTGATCCAACTCTATGTTCCCTCCACCATTATGCCACACCCTTAATATCCATTCCCATGCCTGTTCTCCAGATTTCTGCTTATATAAATTAGAAAACTCAAGCAGTTTTTTTTCTAGTGTAGAGCACCTCCTCATGGGTCACACTCTCAATCTCACCCCCAGGGGCCCTTTAGGGCTTTATTCCAGTTATAGATCTAGAAGCCAACAAGGGTGTTGGGGGTGGCTCCTGAGGAGAATCAACATTATCTTGCCTGGCAACTGCCTCGGGGGAGGCCATCACTGTTGCCTCAGGCCACACAGGATTTATGTCCTCAGACAAAGGTAGAAAGGCTAATGGTAGCATGGGTCCGGGGAGGGGATGTTGCCACTACTGCGGATGGGGAAGCTGTTTCTTCTGGCAAAATAGGTTCATCAGAGTTTACAAACTCAGTGTCTGCAGCTTCATCAGGGTCTTCCCACATGACCCCATTTTAAGTTCCAGAGTCCCATTCTTTTTCAATCAATGCCTTCACTTTAACAGTAGACATCTGGCAAGGCTGTGCATGTACCTTTCATTGCAGGTCAGCCACTCACATGATAAGAGCTTGTGTACCTTTTCCCACAATTTCAGCTCTTTCTCTACAGCAGATAAGACTCTAACTCAGGGCAATCTTAGCACATTTGAGGCTCAATATCTGCTTCTGAAGCCAGGAGATAGAATCCCTGAGTTCATCATTTTCTTTCATCACTTTGTCCACTAAACTCAGGAGCTTCATTATGTTCCTTGGATCTCCATATATGCTCAAAGGTATCATGTATAGAGTCACTAAACTTATCTCTCACAAGCAATGAATCAGGAGTGTCAAATGCATTTATTTGGATAAACCTCTAAACAGTTCATGCCAAGGGCTATTAGTGTTCTCCATACTATTAAAGTGGAGTCCTTAACATTTTAGGATCTAATCATATTAAGCAGCAACTCCAGAACTCCTAAAACCAATAAAATAACTCCATCCTTAATATTCTTTTACTCTGGAACCACTTCGGGTACCAAAATCTGTATTAGTCAGGGTTTCTAGAGGGATAGAACTAGTAGGAGGTATATATATATATATATATATGAGTTTATTAAGTGTTAACTCACACTATCACAAAGTCCCACAATAGGCCATCAGCAAGCAGCTAAGGAGCAAGGAAAGCCAGTCGGAGTCCCAAAACTGAAGAACTTGGAGTCAGACGTTCGAGGGCAGTAAGCATCCAGCATGGGAAAAGGAAGTAGGCTGGGAAGCTAGGCCAGTCTAGTCTTTTCACATTTTTCTGCCTGCTTTATATTCTAGTCATGCTAGCAGCTGATGAGACAGTGCCCACCCATATTACAGGTGGGTCTGCCTTTCCCAGCCCACTGACTCAAACGTTAATCTCCTTTGGCAACACCCTCACAGACACATCCAGGATCAATACTTTGCATTCTTCAATCCAGTCAAGGTGACACTCAGTATTAACCATCACACCCAGTCTATTCCATTCCAACTCATCTCATAGTTTACAATTTATATTCTATTCAGATTATAACTATTTTGTTCTATATTATCCCATATTTTGAAATCTAATTCAATCTGAAACCTATATATCCTTACCAAACAAGCCTATCCCATACACAAAAACAATTTCAGTGACCTTCCTGAGCTGGCGTGCTTATGAAAAAAGACATGTAAACGTGGAGAGATTGGTACTATACTTGAATGAACTTCAAGCCTACCTGCAGGGTCCAAAGACCCTATATTGTTAAGTAACATCTCTATGAGAGAGATTTCTAGTGGTTTGATTCTCGGCCTTTTTCGATTAGATATTTTTATCAGCATAAGGGTTGGAAACATAGAGCAGGGAGCTGACATTTGCTGAATACCTCCTATTTACTATGAGTTATATCTTGCCTTATGTGCACTTGCCATCTTATCCTCACCACAACTTTAAGAAGTGTTATTTTTGTCCCTGTTTTACAAGTAACTGAGGCTCAACGTCAAGAAACCCTAGTCAAGTTACACAGCTAAGAAGTGCTTTTAGACCCAATTGAGCTGGCCACATGGATCCCATCATCTTTCCAGAATATCTGTATTGTGTGGTTGGTGACATCAGTACATGGTGATGGTGGTGGGAGCAGTAGCAGTCCTGGCATTTGTCATAGTTGCTATAATGATCAAACAAAATTGTTTCCCCATGGTTATGGATGACATAAAGTGTGGAGCAAATACGGAGGCTGAGATATACAGTACATGAAGTAGCAACACACTTTGTAAGAAAATCCGTCTCACCCAGCTCTATCATGTTTTATTTCATTCATGCATTGCTTGCTTACTCATCAAGTATCTCTCTCCTGTAACTTGAATGTAAACTTCAAGAGGGAAAGTTTGCATTCACTGCCACATACTCAGCCCTTTAAAAAGTGCCTGACACCTAGTTGTTGCTCAAACAGTATTTGTTAAATGAATGAATGAATGAGTAGTGTAACATATTTCTAAAGGAAGTTCTTGATATTTGAACAATAAGAAAAAGATGGGATCGGAGAGACACATTGATCTACACCAGTAGAAGATGAGAAATATATGACTTCATTTTGTTTAAACTGCTAGGACAGAAATACGCTAAAATAAGAAGATATCCCATTTTATCCCCCACAAAACTGCTGATTAAAATTCACTACCATTCTGAGGGACAGGGAGAGACTGGAGGGTGTGCACGCAGAACTCAGACTGGCAAGAAGATCCAGGCCATTTTCCTGGAGAAATAAGAGCTTTTATTAAAATATTTGAAGACATCCCCTGTGGGAAGGGTCACAGGCATATTGGGGTACAGTTCCAAAGGCAGAACGAGAGCCTCTGGATGGAAGTCATATAGAGTCACATCATGGCAACTGCCTCATGGGAGGCCATCACTGTTGCCTCTGGCAATGCAGGGTTTATCTCCTCAGACAAAGGTAGAAAGGCTGATGGCAGCATGGGTTGGGGAGGGGTTGTTGCCACTACTGTGGATGGGGAAGCTGTTTCTTCTGGCAAAATACAGGGATGGTGATTCTACCATGCTAAATTGTTCAAAAATGGAATTGGTGCATTCTCCCTGAAAAGTCTTCCACATGCTGGGAAGTACTGGAGAAAAGGTTGGACCATCATTAGACATTAGTTGTTGTGGTGTGATTCAGGACTAAGTGAACTCTAAGATGTCTATCATCTCTGAAACTTCCTGGTTCTGTTTTACCTCATCTTTCTCATCTGGGAATCCTCAGCAGAACCCAGCAGACCCCTCAACGAAGCTCAGTCCCTGACACCAGAGTGCACTAGCCTTGGCCTTCTCTTGATCCTGCTGTGGACACTCAGAATCCCCTGCTAAACCTTCCTCCAAGCCTCTTGCAGACTCCTGCTATAAATGACCTCATCTTGCTTCAGCACCTTTCCCTTCTCCCTCTCCCATCCCATCATCTATGCATGTCCCGAGTCTGCTCCCCCAGAGCCTGCTCTATGTTGCATGCCTGCTAATATTTATAAAGAAAATCAATCCCTGTTTATGTACTAGAAATAACAAACAGAAAGCCTCATCCAAGAGAAAATGCTCACATCTTTTGAAGGACATGATTATAATTTTTGCAAGGAATAATCTCACATATCATCAAAACCCATAAAGAAACGTAATAAAGGGTAACAGAAACCACAGTAAGCGTTGGGGGTTGCAATCCAGTTAGAAGGAAAAACTAGAGGGTCCTATTTTGAAGTTCCAATTGCCTCACATGAAAACTGTGTTCACTTAAAATTTATTTGAATTGGCAGTAACCTTACGCAGAGTTTACAAAGATAATGGAAAGCTCTAGGTCTCTAAGCCCAAACTCAGTGTTGTGACTGATTTGGAAGTGTGGGAAACAGATGTTTCTCAATTCTTATCATGTTTGGAATATGAAGGGTATCTGAGGAGAAAGATAAGTCAGGAAGAAAAGGCTAATCATGGTCTTGAGACGATGTGAGCATAAAAGCATAATCAATTGTACCATATAGAGTTGCCAGAACATACCCGTCCCCCAGTAAATGCTTCTTTCAGAAACATAGGATCTCAGAAATATAAGTTTAGGAGTAAAGAGCTGAGGTGTGTTTAAGAAAGTTTTCATAGATGGACGTACTCAGTAAGCAGGACTCCAGAAATCCTCAGTGCTTCAACAGTGAAATAATAATAAGGCAGCCAGGTGCGGGGCTCACTCCTGTAATCCCAGCACTTTGGGAGGCCAAGGCAGGTGGATCACTTGAGGTCAGGAGTTCGAGACCAGCTTAACCAACATGGTGAAACATTGTCTCTACCAAAAAATACAAAAATTAACCAGGCCTGGTGGCACGAGCCTGGTGGTGCATGCCTATAGTCCCAGCTACTCAGGAGGCTGAGGTGAGAAAACCTGGAAGGCGGAGGCTGCAATGAGTCAAGATCATGCCACTGCAATCCAGCCTGGGAGACAGAGTGAGACCCTGTCTCCAATAACAATAATAAGGCTATAGGAATTATTATTTTATAATTATTTTGAGCTGACTTGAACATTTGTAAGTTGAACTGAACTGAAGTATTTGCTGTGGACCCAGTGGGAAACTGACTGGCTTGTGAATTGCATTGTTAATCCACATCAAGTAGGGGCTGGAAGAGGTCAAGGAAGCTGCTTCAGGGCCCTGTGATACAGCCACCCAGTTATCCCATGGCTCAGAAAGTTCTATAAACCCCACAGCACTCAGGGCTGCAGGCATTCATGCCATGTTAGAGAGGCCAGCTTCTTGTTGAGATTTAATACAAAAATACAGATGTCCCCATGGTCCAGAGGGAGAGGGAACCAGGGCAAAACCAGATGGTCTGTTTGCCCACTCTTGAATTCCAAGCTGCAGAAGCTGTGAGATGCACTGAAGGAAGGAGGCTTATGTTGTCTCCAGGCCCTCTTTTCTGAGGCCACAGCTCTCTCCTTATGCCAACTGGCCTCAGACTCCTTACCTAAGTTTCTTTTGCAAGTGGCTCAGATTCTCCCTCTCCTATTCTTTCTCAAAACAACCCACCTAGGCTCCAAGTCCATAAATTTGCTTTTATCAATGACAAGCTATTGACAAAGAAATACTTGTGATGTGTTAATTGATGATACTAGGCAAACCACTCATCTTGGAAACATTTGTCAAGAAACCCCTATGTACCCAACAGAGTTTCTTGTAGGCACTGGGCCCTGCTATTTGGATAGCAGAATAGCAAATAAATCTCAACTCTTTTCTTAAATTCTATTTCTGGCAAACTTAGGAAGCTTACTGGTAAAGCCTGTGGCTAAAAAAAAAAAAAAAAAAAGAGGCAGTGTTTGGGGGTCAGGGAGCCTTTGACACCGTGCCATCCCACTGTCATTATCACCACTCACTTGTGCATATTAATGTATGTGCTTTCACACACACACACACAAAGCATTCCCAATTTCTGTATTATGCCAGATATGTCAACAGGCTGGAGCTGTCACCAGCAAGTTGGTACAGCCCTCGGCCCTAGGCTCTTGCCCAGCTTCCTGTCTTACTGACTTTAAGCTTAATGAATGTTTTTAAGTTTTCCTAGCTGGACTGGTCTAGTCTTAAAGCAGCAGTGCCCCTTCTCCCTGTTCAGGGGCTTTTGCCTCTACCAATTGAGTTGCATAATTTAATTTAATAAATCAGGAGAATTTGCAGTGGGTTTTGGATACTTTCATTAGGAAAGATATATGTGGTATGGCTGCTGTTTGGTCATGTGTTTAATTAAATTAATGAATTAATGTCTTTGGTGGCGAGGATTTCAGGAGCATATGCCCTTCTTGTTCTTTACTCCCCAGGCTTTACTCAGAAAGGTTCCTATTTTTAGCACAAATAGATTATGACAAAAGAGTTGGGACTTACTTGCTGTTCTCCCACTGCAAGAAAGAAAGAGTGGGGCCTGGTGACCCCAAGTAAAGAGTTTTCATCAGTTTCTACTTTTGGAGTTAACCCTGCATAGCCCACCCATTCCATGCCCTCATCCCTAACCTGTGCCCTGATCCCTCAGTTTCCTGGCTCCCTCTTCCTGCTCCTTACATGGGGACACCAGCTTTCACACTGCCACTCTCACAGAGGAGATGACACATGAGGATAGCTTGACCCTGGAGCCCTCCTGGTGAGACAGGCATTTCAACAAGGTCTGAACTGAAAACCTAAGAGATGAATGTATATGTACTTCAGAACATTATGTTGTACACAGTAAATACATACAATTTTATCTGTCAATTTGAAAAAACAAATTAAAAAATAAATAAAACTTAAGGGATGAAACACCAACCTTAGTGATTCAGACCCCAAGCAACAGGAAGGAAAGAGGTTCTGTGTGGGGACAGAACATCCATGGAGCCACTGAGGGCTCCTTTCCCAGCCTGGAGCCAGTGATGCTCAATGGAAGGAGGAGTGAGATCACACAGACAGCCCGCTCCAGCCCCACTGGCCCCACCACCACTTGCTGGAGTCCATTACTCACGTTTACTGTGGCTTTAACTGGCTGCTGGAGTCTTGCATAAAGCAAATGAAGCTGTAATCAAGGTCTTTGTCACTGTCCCACATTTGCATGGAGTAAGTGCTGCAGTTTGGGGACAGCTCATCAGTCCTCGGTCTGCACAGAAGGAGGATTTTTTTTTTTTAAGGAACAAAAGGAAAACAACTTGAAAAGGACCCTAAGCATTTTTGGACTCTGATTTTGGAGACACAGCAGACAAAAATATTCTAATTCCTCCTTGAAGACACAGTAGATCAAAATATTCCAATTTCTCCTAGTTTACTTTGGATAATATATTGATTCAAACAAGCCAAGGACTGGACTCACAAGCAGAGAAGGGGCACCTCTGTTCTTAACGCAACTGGGTAACTTCGCAGCTGGATCAGAGAGCAGGCTGCCCATCAGATGGTACAAACAGCCCCACAGGCAGGGATAGCATCCTAAATCCAGCTACCACAGCAGCTATCAAGAGCCAGGGGGAGACTCCTCAAGTGGAAAGGGAGAGGCTGGACCACACCATCCACAGGCAGGTATCAATTTAGTCATAAAGCCTGGCTTTGGGTTTTGGAAACACTGTTGTAGAGTCATCAATGGCCTGTCTATATGGTTAGACACATTTAGGATTTTCAAAATCTTTCTGTAGCATAAGTTTTCTAAAAGAAATATTGCAAAGAAGCCCTACGTATAAGTCAAACAGAGAGGAAACAAAGGGGGGATCCAGGTCCTCGTCCACTCTGCCCAAAGCCTCTCCTATAGCCCTCCCTGGAGTTATCCCCAGGGAACCTGTCCTAGAATAGTCTCAGGGTCACTGTACAAGTCCCTGGATCGGACAGAAAGTAAGGTCCCCTCCAAACCCAACAAGCTGTAACTCTGACTTGCCAACATAGACTTCACAGATGAAGTGAAACTTCTTGGATCCTTCTACTTTCTTTCTCGGTCTCTGATTTCAGGGAGAACTACTATCTTCCATAAAAAGCACCCTGGACTGTTGGTTAAAGCCATGGTCCTTGGGGTCTAGTCAAGTAGGGGGTCTACCCCTAGCCTTACCACTTACTGGTTGTATAATCTTGAGTAACCCAGTTAACCCAGCTGAGTTTCAGTTTTCTCACATTTAATAAAAAATAAGGCTGGGCACGGTGGCTCACGCCTGCAATCCCAGCACTTTGGGAGGCCAAGAAGAGCAGATCACTTCAGGTCAAGAGTTTGAGACCAGCCTGGCCAACATGGTGAAACCCTGTCTCTATTAAAAATACAAAAAAATTAGCTGGGCATGGTGGTGGGCACTTGTAATCTCAGCTACTCGAGAGGCTAAGGCAGGGGAATCACTTGAACCTGGAAGGTGGAGGTTGCAGTGAGCGGAGTCGGTGCCACTGCACTCCAGCCCTGGTGACAGAGCAAGACTCCATCTCAAAATGAATAATAATAAGATTTCTCTTACAGAATGTTTGTAGGGATCAACTGAAATATAGTACCTACCATATAGGGAATAATAAAACTGTCAGCCATTATTACGTACATCTCCAAATTTAGTAAGCATTTCAACCACACACTCACATATATTCTGGAAAATAAGATAAATGTTTTAACTTTAGAGATTCATCTCTATATTTTATTTGACTTCAATAAATTGGATTAGTTCCAATCCCTGGACCATGGACTAGTACTTGTCTGTGGCCTGTTAGGAACTGGGCCGCACAGCAGAAGGTGAGTGGCGGGTGAGTGAGCCAAGTTTCATCTGTATGTACAGCCATTCCCCATCGCTCATATTAGCGCTTTAGCTCTGCCTCCTGTCAGATCAGTGCCAGCATTAGATTCTTGTAGGAGTGTGAACCCTACTGTGAACTGCACATGCGAAGGATCTTGGTTGTGCCCTCTTTACAAAAATCTAATGCCTAATGATCTGCCACTGTCACCCATCACCCCCAGATGGGACTATCTAGTTGCAAAAAACAAGCTCAGGGCTCCCATTGATTCCACATTATGGTGAGTTGTATAATTATTTCATTATATATTACAATGTAATAATAATAGAAATAAAGTTCACAAAAATGTAATTCACTTGAATCATCCTGAAACCATCCTCCCTGCCCCCGGTCCATGGAAAAATTATCTTTCATGAAACTGCTCTCTGGTGCCCAAAAGATTGGGGACTGCTACCTTGGATGATTCTGCATGGAAAAGGGAGAGAAAGAGGTTGAAGCCAGTCTGCTAGTGGTAGAAAAGATAAATATTATGAAATGATTGTCAACTTGTCTACTTCCTGAAAAACTGATAATCTCTTTCTCAACTGTGGTGGTCATCATTGATATTCACCAAATATTTACAGCTCTCTGCCTTCTGGAAACATGGTAGGATTGCCCTTCCTGTTCCTCCCTAATGGTTAGATGGGATTGTGAAGCTAGTTCTGGCCAATGAATTGTGGCCAGTGAACATTCAATCACTGATGCCAGGCTTATGGTGCTCTCTTGTCTCTCCAGCACAGCAACCAACAGATGGTGGCTTCCCGGGTGCCTGAATGACTACAAGGAATAACCCCTCCTCCCTCCAGTGACCTAGGATGACTATGTAGCATGAGGCGAAATAACATTGTGTTCTGTTAAATTACTGAGATTTGGAGATTATTTGTTACTGATGTATATTCTGGCCGATCCTGAATAATACATCCCCTCATGACATCCCCACAATTTCACAAAACAAAGGTCAAATTGATTGGCTTCATATCAGTAAGGCAACCAGCCAGTTTATTAACTAGTACTTACTAAGCAGAAAAAGTGCCCTGTCTCATGCTCATCGGGCATATAAAAGAAAAACAGATCTCTGTCCTCAGAGGCTTACTATCTTAGCTGGAAATACATTTTTCATGCAGGGAGACATAGGGAGATATTTCAATACAAAAATGTGAGAGGGTGTTTGCTCTAAGTGCCAAGGAATTTACACATTGGAGAGTGTTATAGACTGAATGTATGTACCCCTTCCCAAAAAATTCACATATTGAAGCCCTAACCCCCAGTATGGCTGTATTTGGAGTAAGGAAGTAATTAAGATCAAATGAGGTCATAAAGGTATGACCCTGAACTGATAGGATTAGTGTCTTTATAAGAAGAGACTGCAGAGAGCTTGCTCTTTCTTTCTGTGTACAGGAACTGAGGAAAAGCCTTGTGAGGACACAACAAGAAGGCAGCTGTCTGCAAGCTAGGAAGAGAGCCCTCACCAGGAACCAACCATGCTGTATCTTAATCTGAGACTTCTAGTCTCCACAAAATTTTTTAAATGAATTTCTGTTACTTAACCCACCAAGCGTGTGGTATTTTGTTATGGTAGTCCAAACAGACTAAGGCAGAAGGAGAACTAGAATTATGGGCTAAGCTTCCAGGAAGATCTTCTGAAGGAGGCAGTACTGGCTCTGGCCTTGAGAAAAGAAGCTGAGAACTGCTATTAATGCCAGTTGCTTTACATATACTATCTCCTTTAATTCTAATAACTCTACATGGTAAGAAGTATCATCTCCTATTGTAAATAAAGCTCAGGAAGGTAGACAGGAGAAAACACAGCAAATCTACAGGTTGCTCCTGCCCTGTCCTGCCAGCCAGTGCTGGATGGATGTGGGTTGATTGGCAGAAGGGCCAGGGAGCGCTGGATGGTTGGGGGATGGCCTTTTCAGAGATAGAGTAGAAAAATGGACCTGAATAAAACTGAGACTGTTTGCCAACAGGAGTGGGAGATACAGTAGAGTGGGAAAACTGAGATGAATAAGATGCAGCCACGTACTACTACAGAAAGAGGTAACTGGAAGTCCCTATAGAAATACTTAATTTATTCATACTTAAAAATCTCTTCCTGAAATTGTGTCTAGACTCAGTAGACTCTTTATAGTCAGATATATTTTTTTTCTTGGCCCTCTTAAAAATTGATCCAAGTCAGATGTGAAGATGTCCTAAAAAGCTCTCTCCACTGTTGTTGTTTTTTTTTCTTTGACTTGATGCATTTCATCATCTTGACACAGCCTTGGGACATAAGCCTCATACAGGAAAAACTGGGCATTAAGGTGACTACTTTCAGACACCCAACCTAAAATGGCGGATGGGAGAGGGTGCATGAGTCATATAAAACCTCCAAGACTCATTATTGCCAAAAATTTTATACTCTGAAATAACAAAACTTTAGTGCCCCTGATTGGTACTTCTTCAGAGCCTGGATTTGCTGGAGAGAACAGTAGATTGCCACTCTACCCAGCAGCTGGCTCAGCCTTCTCTCCTGCTGCTTTAACAGCCTTTTAGGTAATAACCTTTTTTATTAAGACAAACTCCCAAACCCTTTAAGCCCCAGCAGAGATGAGCTTTAAAAATGAGACACTCCAGGCAGCCATGGTGAGCTACTGAAACTTCTCTGCCCCTGTTTTCCTGAATTTTACCCTCCCCTAGGGCAGGAGTTCCTGACCTGGAGACTACAGAACAGCTTCTGCAGTCCACTAGCCCTTGAAATGTCATGCAAAATATTGGGTAAATGTGCATTTTTCCAGGGAGCAGGTCTATGGCTGAAATATCACATCCTCAAAGAGCTCTGGGTCTGCGAAAAGAGTACTGCTCTAGAGATCCTTACCTTGACTCCCACTGAGACCGCTGGACTCCAGAATGCCAAAGTGGCTCAGTAGAAAAGGTGTTAAATATAGAGACAGGCAGAATTGGGTTCAAACCCTGGCTTAACCATTATCATCTGTGGCCCCAGGCAAGGGATTGCATCACTCTAAATCCAGTTTCTTTATGCAAGCCTCACTCTTTCCTTTGTAGATTTGTAAAAATAAGAGATAAAGTATATAGCGGGCACTCAGTAACTCTTCCCACTTTAATACTCCTATCCCAGCTGGAAGGAAATAATATTATTTACTCCAAAGAGAGCCTCCATGCAGCTCCACAAAACTGTTCAATGTACAAGTCAGTAAACTCTCTTGCATGCATCTGTGGGGATAGGTGGCACCATTCAGTGAAGGATCTGATGGGCATCCAAAATCCAGGAAGGAAAACCAAAGGAAGGAGCAATGCAGTGACAGGATTATTAGGCCATTGGTAGGCAAAGACCCACCATTACCTTCTTGCAATGTGACGAGAAGACGAATGTTACACACCAATGCTACACACCCAGGTTCTAGTCTGGGCTCCAAAGCTATTCTCCTTAAGAATTCTTTTAACCAATAACTTTATCTCTTTGGTTAAATGAGAAAAATACTACCTACCTTGCCTTTTACATAGAATGGTAATAAAGTCAAAAGAGAATCTTGTATTTTATGAGTGTGAAACAACTCTGGAAAGCATCAAGGGGTGCAAATGTAAGGAGTGGTCATCTGCGTCAGTATCGTGATTTTCATCATCAATCCACAAAGGCATCTTTACAGGATAAATAAGCAAACTGGGTTAGAGATGGAAAGGCTAGTGTTGCCCAGAGAAGCAAAATGGTCTGGCCTCAGACAGTGGGAGGCGAGCCATCTGTTCCCTTTCTCCATTTTATTTTCCCCAAGACATATAAGGATGTGTTGCATGATTCTTTCTATGGGCGCTCATCTCTCTGACCAGTGTGTCAATTTTCTTGCTTTATATATTCATAAAATGACACCCATTAACAAACTCCTTATGCCATTCCAATCATAAGTCTCCTCCTCCTCCTCCGTTTTCTCCTTCTCCTTCTCCTCCTCCTGATGCTACTGCTTCCCCCCTCCCCCACACATATGTATTTCTAACTTTCCTTCTCTGTCCATGCTTTTTCACTTCTACCCACAGTGATACCTAGACACTGACATGTAACATAATTCCTGAACATCTCTCAAAGTCAAGCTCAGAGGCCACCCTACACAGTCTTCTCTAATCACCCTGCTGCAGCTCACATTGGCCTGTTGTCTATGTCCTTATAACCTATAGAATCTGGGAAAGCTGACCATGAAATTTGATATACAAACTGGAACACTTAATCATAACCATCAGGACAACAACTATAACAGAGCTTGTCCTGGGACAATTCTGATATATGGTCACTCTAAATCTGAGCTATAAAGTTGGCCCTTTGTTGTGTGGTGCCTACTGTTCCTTGCAAGAGTCTGCTCTTCCTGGCTGGGGTCCCATGGGATAAGATTCATCTTGCTTTTCCATCAACACTCCACCTCCATCAAGCATACTGTCTTTCATCTGGTTCCATGGGCGAAGATTCTGCAGTGAAGATTTGCATGCAGAAACTTCACTGGGACATGCTCTCAAGAGCATAATCCCTCCCCTGTGAAGGAGTTAGGGAAACAGGAAGGGACAGAGATAGATGTTTAACTGTGATGTAGCAGAGGCTTTGCACCATCTTACAAGCAGCACAAATGCTGGGATGACCCTTCAGAGTTGTCACAACTTGGAGGAAGGGGTTCAACACTTTGTATTCCCGTATCAATCTGTCATTAGATGTAGGCTGCCATCAAGTAAGGGCACATAACTTGGCCAAGGCAGCTTCCTTCAGTCCAGGATGATTTTTGGAGTGAGACATGGTTCTGAGCACTCCAGGCAGCTGGGGGAATAAGCAACTTAGACTTTGTATTAGTTTTCTATTGATGCATAAGAGGTTAGTGGAGCACAAATTTAGATGCTTAAAGAGTGCATACTTGTGAGGTCACAGTTCATAATTCAGAATTCTGGTTGGGGTTGGCTGGGTTCTCTGCTTAGAGTCTTACAAGGCTGAAATTAAGGCATCTGCTGGGCTACATTCTGATCTGAATGCTCCAGGAAGGCTTTGCTTCCAAGCTCACTCAGGTGGTTGGAAGAATTCAGATCCTCAAAGTTGTAGGATCAAGGCCCTTTTGTCCCACAAACCTGAAGGGGTAATATTAGTACACCATAGAATTCATTATAACCAGTTACTGTCAATCTATGAGCTTCAGAGTTAGATAAACCCTAGGGCATAATTGCAAGTTCTCTTCACTCCATTTGATTCTCACCTGTGACATCTATTCTTACCATGTGCATCAACAGGAGTACTATAGAGCCCAAGCTCTCATCATGATTCTAAGGCAAGCGAGCAGTCCCTACACTCACACTTGTCCACCCACACTCATACTTGTCCACCTTCAAGTCCTGCAGAGCCAGGCCCAGAAAAAAGGCAAACTCAAACTCCTTCAAGACATGGCTGGCATGTTCAAAAGCAATGTTACAGAGAAAGGAACAGAAAATAAAACATTGTTCTATAGTTTAGATGTGGTTTCTCCCTGCCAAAACTCTTGTTGAAATTTGGCCCCCAAAGTGGCGGTGTTGGGAGGTGGTGAATCATGGGATGTGTTTGGGTAATAAGGGCAGATCCCTCAAGAATAGATTAATACCCTGCTAATGGAGCTGAGTTCTTACTCTCATGGGAATTAATTTGTCCCTGTGAGAGAGAGAGTGGTGGTTAAAAAGAGTCTGCTTCATCAGTTTCACTCTTGCTTCCGCTCTCACCATGTGATCTCTGCACATGCCCACTTCACTTCCACTTTCTGCTACAAATTGAAGCAATGTGAAGCTTTCAGAAGATGCAGCTGCCCAATCTCAAACTTCCCATCCACCAGCATCGTAAGCCAAATAGACCTCTTTTCTTTACAAATTACCCAACGTCAGGTATTCTGATACAGCAACACAAATAGACTAAAACACATTGTATCACTCCAAAAGGAATATTTGCAATGGGTTGATTTCTTTTCTTAGGGTAGTGGCTAAATGGTTAAATCCCAGAGGAGCTCTGCCTGTGTTCAAAGCCTGGCCCACCATTTACTATGTATATTCGTGTAAGTTATTTAATTTCTCTATGCCATGGTTTCCTCATCTGTAAAGTGAGTATAATAATACTCTCCTGAGAGTTCTGTGAAAATCAGATGAGATACTGCATGCATGTGAGCTATTTCTCATTTCTTCTTGGGATCTGCCCTCCATCCTTCTCTGCTTTTCTTGGTTTATACCCCAAAAGACTGACCTGCATCAACTATATTACCTGGGACCCTTGCCCTATGGCTTTTAATTGGGTCTAGCCAATGGAACAAGTGGGACAGAGATCTAAGAGGTATTACTGCCCTGGCCCTCTCCCTCCAGAGTGGCTTCAGGCTTGCTGCATACCAAAGGTCACAACAACTGTTAAAATGTACCTTCTACACAGCTATCTCCTTCCAGGTTTCAGTGATTGCCCCCAGCTTGTGCTTCTTCAGGTCAAAGAAGGTAACTCCCTATTACTACACCCTGAAATATTGCACTACCTTGTTTTGTTTCCCTACATTCTTCCCACACTTCTGTAAGTAGACCCTATAATTAGTTTCATTTATTCCAGCTGGAACTTGTGTAAAACTGGTTCATAGAAACATTTGTTAACTGATGAGTATTAACAACAGTGGAATTACTGGCCACAGGACGGTTTGGTTGGTAGACCCTTGTTGGCCATAGGTACCTATTCCTCTACTTCATTGAATACAGTTGTGAAGTCAAGGTAGAAGGAGGCAGGACCCAATGCAGCATTTAGAGAGGCTCCTGGTCTATTTCACAGCCCCTGCTAAGGCTCCTCTTCTGGCCAAAGACCACCTCCAGGAACCCTGGGTTTTGTTGTATTTCTCTGTGGGGCACTCACAAATCCACATCTCCTTTATCTATATGGCGAAAATACTTCCTGATCTGGTCTCCAGAGAATCCAGCACTCACATGGCAGCACTTTCCCTCTCTTCTCTCATAGGTGTATGTGCCCAGTCCTGTCCTCAATCCACTTCTCCTTTTTCTCTGTGTCTTCCAGAAGCACATTCATTATACTTAATGGCTGCTATTTTGGTTATTTCAGTCTGCTATAGCAAAATATCATAGACTGAGTGGCTTATAAATAAGAGAAATTTGTTCTCATAGCTCTGGAGGCTGGAAGTCTGAGATCAGGGTGTCAGCATGTTTGGACTCTGGTGAGGGCCCTCTCCTCAGTTTTAGACTGCTGACGTCCTGCTCTATCCTCCCTTGGCAAAAAAGAGAGCAAGAGAGGATCCACCCTCATGATCTAATCACTTTTCTTTTTTTTTTTCTTTTTTTTTTTTTTCTTTTTTTTTTTTTTTGAGATGGAGTCTCACTCTGTCACCCAGGCTGGAGTGCAGATCTTGGCTCACTGCAACCTCTGCCTCCCGGGTTCAAGCTATTCTCCTGCCTCAGCCTCCCGAGTAGCTGGGACTACAGGTACTTGACACCACACCTGGCTAATTTTTTGTATTTTTAGTAGAGACGGGGTTTCACCATGTTAGCTAGGATGGTCTTGATCTCCTGACCTCATGATCCACCTGCCTCGGCCTCCCAAAGTGCTGGGATTACAGGCGTGAGCCAAGGTGCTCGGCCAATCTAATCATTTTTCAAAGGGCCCACCTCTTAATACCATCACACTGGGGGTTAAGATTAGGGTTAGGATTTCAATATGTGCATTTTAGAGTCATACAAACATTCATTCCACAACAGCTATGAAGGATATTTAAACTCTTATAAAAACCTACACAGTAAAGCCCCCAAGGCATCCTCTGTGTCAAGACTGAGCCACCCACAGCTGAGAGACAGCAGAGAAGACAGTCATCCAACAGCTCAAGCCGAGCCCAGAGCCACATGTGCTGACTGAGAATGTCAAAGCCAGTTCTCAAGAACTGACTGGGAGATGGGAGGGGTAACCCCAGACCAGGAGCACCTGCATCCTTGCCCCACATCTGCCCTTATGGGAGGATGACCCCACTTTCCCCAAAGCTCACAGGTTCATGACAAGACCAGCAGTCATTTTACAGTGCACTATATCAGCCAGTCCCCTTATTAAGCGGGAAATTACATATATGCATTGGGTCAGCAGTCTCTCCTTTCAGGGAAAAATGGGTTTTCTGAGAAAATGAAAATCATTAATTTACCCTAAAATTTTATTGAGAAGAATTCTGTTGTATTTGAATACAGACGGGAGATAAAAAAGATGCTAGAGCACTCCATTATTCCTTTATTAATGAAGTAGGATACCTAAAAGGCCTATTAAAACTACATAGAAGCCTCATAAGCATCTTTCACAACTTCTTACTCAATCACTTGCATGTCTTGAGAGCACCATTTCTGTGACAAGGTGTTACCAACTCACACACATACACAGTTTGCTTGCATTCATCCATTTATTTATTCATTCATTACTTCAAAAGTTAGATTTTGAGCTCAGAGGATGAAACAGGCATTGCCCTCGTTACTAGGACCCTAACCATGGATAAATTAAGTTTCCTGCTCTGAAAATACTGACAGTTTAATGGGAAAAATGAATAAAGCAAATAGGCAATTAAGGTCAGAGAAGTCCTTGAATCCTAGATGTTTAGGAAGGGAACATGTATTGCAGATGTGGGACAAGAAGATAAGTCAGGGAAGGATTTTAGATTAAAACTTGAAGGAAAAGTAGGACTTATCCAGTGAAAAGGGAAGAGAGAGAGACAAAGACATGGACCAAAGGAGAGGAAGTGAGCAGAGTACTTCAGTCCAAGAAAGGAGAACCCCAAAGAGCTCATAGAAAGCTTATAGTAGTTCAGTAGGACTCAAACAAGGTGTTTAAAGGGAACCGAAGGAGGATAAGGAGAAGGGAAAGGCTCCAAGGAAAGAATGGTAAGAAATAAGACTGGAAAGATAAGAGAGAGTCTGAGGCTGATTAGGAAAGCTTTATCAGAGGCAGTGGTCTGAGAGGTAAAACTCATGGATATATTGGATCTTTGCTACGCTGTGGTGCATGTGGCTGCAGCCACAGCAAGAGTGCATTCATAGCAAATCAACTGTGTTGCTGAGACCTGAAGTTCACTCATTTACTCATCTATCCATTTATCAAATTTTAATTGACCCTCTAGTATGTCACAACACTATGCTAGGGCCAATAGGAATCTAAGAGACATCAGACATGAATCCATGCCTTTGACTTATTGTTAAGCCCAAAGTCAAGCTTCACTCTTTTGAAAGCTGCACTGTGACTGCAGGGTAGGAAGTGAGGGTGGGGAATGATGAAACTTGAAGGGAGCATTCAAAAAGTTGATGAGGCATAAACATCCCTTTCTGACATCAGAAACCATAACCTGGAAATGAAACAAGTGATGCTTTCCCTTTGGAAAACTATCTGACCTTTCCAACAGTAACATAGGTTATCTTAAGACAACGGCTGACTGAGCCACCACTCCCATTGACCCTGGAGTTCCTACTAGTGACACACTTGAACACACAGGCTAAGAAAATTCTTTCTTATATGAGCAGGTTCAGGAGTTCAAATCCCTGTGGTAGCACCCACAGGCCATTTTACTTTGATGCAGTTATTTAACTATTCTGAACCTCAGCTGTTTTGGTCTCTAAAAGAAGAATGGTAATATCCACTTTGTAAGATTGTTGAAATAAAATATGATAAATGATAACTATTTATAATAGTTAACTTTTTAAAAGAAAAAACAAAATTGTATAGTGAATGCCAAAAGTTCTACACAAATTCTAGAGAAGTAGGATGTAGGTGAACAAAGTCAACAAAGAGTTTTAAAAGATGGTTCATAATTGAACCATCTTGAAAATCACCAAAGGGCCTGTGTGGTTGCTTTAGGGACTGCCTTATATGGGACAGAGCCCTTTCAGGCATTAATTCATTTATTCATTTAATAAATAAGAATCATCTCTGTACTGACCCATTGCCTGGAGTATCTGTCTTCCATCTTATCCTACAATGTTTTGTCTTCAGTCCAACCTGTCTTCCAGCAGCAGACATACTTTCCCTGACCCCCATGGTAGGATCTCCTGCTGACTCCATTCACCTATCTTGGTTGGTCATTCTGTAATGGCCATATGCTTGCTATTACATTGAGATTAGTTTCTTTTTGAATATCAGACTCTTCCTGGAAAACAATCCCATTAACAGTAGGGATCACATCTCCTTTTCATACCTCTGGTAATACTAGAAGTCTAATAAATGTGTGTTGAACCAAGTGTGTTGTGCTTGTAGTTTATAAGATGCCCTGTGTTCCAGGGCTCTGTGTAACTGCGATGTATAAACTATCCTTATCCTAAATAGAAAGACCAAATGATGAAATGAACCAACAAAAAATAATAACTACAACAAATTTTCAAGACATAAACAGTACAATAAGATAGAAATAGAAACAATTAAAAAGTTTAAAAAGCAAGGGGAAAAGTTAAGATGTAGAGCTCTGTTAGTTTTTTTGCTTATTTCTTCATGCAAATAGTATTGTTATCAGCTCAAAATGATAGGTTATAAGATAGTATTTGTAAGCCTCATGGTAACCTCAAACCAAAAAATACACAATGGACACATAAGAAGTAAAAAGCAAGAAAGTAAATCATATCAACAGAAAAAATCACCTTGACTAAATGAAGACAGGAAATAAAAGAAGAAATAGAAGACCACAAAACAACCAGAAAACAAATAACAAAATGGCAGGCATAAGTTTTTATTTATCAATAATAACATTGAATGTAAATGGGCTAAACTCCTCCATCAAAAGATCTAGAGTGGCCAAATGGATGAAGAAACAATATCCACTGATCTGTTGCCTACAAAAAACACACTTCACTTATAAACACATAGACAAAAATAAAAGGATAGAAAAAGATATTTCATGCTAACAGAAACTAAGAAAAAGCAGGAGTAGCTATATTTATATCAGACAAAATAGATTTCAAGACAAAAACTATAAGAAGAGACAAAAAATGTCACTATATAAAGATAAAGGGGTTAATTCAGCAAGGGTTTATAACAATTTTAAATACATATTCACCCAACACTGGAGCACCCAGATATATAAAGCAAATATTTAGAGCTAAAGAGGAAGATAGGTTCCAATACTTCAACAATCCACTTGCAGCATTGGACAGATCTTCCAGACAGAAAATCAACAAAGAAACATTAGACTTAATCTGCACTATAGACCAAATAGATCTAATAGATATTTGCAGAACATTTCATTCAATGGCTGCAGAATCCACATTCTTTTCCTAAACACATGGATTATTCTCAAAGATAGACAATATGTTAGGTCACAAAACAAGTCTTAAAACATTCCAAAAAATTAAATAACATCAAGCATTTTCTTTGACCAGAATGGACTAAAACTAGAAATCAATAACAAGAATTATTTTGGAAACTATACAAATACATAGAAATTGATCAATATGCTTCTGAACGACCAGTGGGTCAATGAAAAAATTAGGAAGGAAATTAAAACATTTTTTGAAACAAATACTAATGGAAACACAACATAACAAACCTATGGGTTTGGACATACCTATGGTATTTTGGGATACACCCAAAAAAAGTACTAAGAGGAACGTGTGTAGCTGTAACTGCCTACATCAAAACAGAGGGAAAACTTCAATCTAATGATGCACCTTAAAAAAACTAGAAAAGCAAGAGCAAATCAACCCAAAATTAGAAGAAAAGAAATAAAAAGATCAGAGCATAAATAAATACAATTAAAATGAAGAAAACAATAGAAAAGATCAATGAAACAACAAATTGGTTTTGTGAAAAGTTAAACAAAATTGCCAACCCTTTAGCCAAGCTAAGAAAGAAAAAAGAGAGACTATCTAAATAAATAAAATCAGAAATGGAAGAGGAGACATTATAGCTGATACTACAGAAATTCAAAGGATCATTAGTGTCTACTAGGAACAACTATATGCCAATAAATTGAAAAATCTAGAATAAATGGACAAATTCCTAGACAAATACAACCTAACAAGATTGAACCAGGAAGAAATCCAAAACCTGAATAGACCAATAACAAGTAACAAGATTGAAGCCATAATAAAAAGTCTCCCAGGAAAGAAAAGCCCAGGACCCAGTGGCTTCACTGCAGAATTCTACCAAACATTTAAAGAAGTTTTACATATTTAACCCCAATTTTAGAATTTAATACCAATCTTACTCAAACTTTTCCAAAAAACAAAATAGGAGGGAATACTTCCAACTCATTCTATGAGGCCAGTATTACCCTGATAACAAAACTGGACAAAGATTCAAAAGAAAGGAAGAAAAGAAGGAAAGAAATAATGAATGAAAGAGACAGAGAGAGAAAGAGAAAGATGGAAAGATGGAAGGGAAGGGAAGAAGGGAAGGGAAAGGGAAAAGGGAAGGGAGGGGGAGGGAGGGAGAGAGAGAGAGAGAAAGAAAGGAAGAAAGGAAGGAAGGAAGGAAGGAAGGAAGGAAGGAAGGAAGGAAGGAAGGAAGGAAGGAAGGAAGGAAGGAAAAGAAAGAAGGAAAGAGAAAGAAAGCTGGCTATAGGCCAATGTCTCTGAAGAAGTTTTGATATGAAAATCGTGAACAAAGTAATAGCAAACCGAATTCAACAATACATTAGAAAGATCATTCATCACAACCATGTAGGATTTATCCCTGAGATGCAAGGATCATTCAACATATGCAAATCAATCAGTGTGATACATCATATCAACAGAATGAAGGTTGAAAACCATATGATCATTTCAATCGATGTGGTAAAAGCATTTGATAAAATTCAACATCCCTTCATGATAAAAACTGGATATAGAAGAAACATATCTCAAAATAACAAAAGCTATATATAACAGACTTACAGCTGATATCATACTAAATGAGGAAAAACTGAAAGCCTTTCCTCTCACACAACAAGGGTGCTCACTTTCACCACTGTTGTTCAAGATAATACTGGAAGTCCTAACTAGAGCAATCACACACACACAAAAAATAGAGGATATCCAAATTGGAATGGAAGAACTCAAATTATCTTTATTTGCAGATGATATGATTTTATATTTGGAAAAACCTAAAGATGCTACCGAAAAACTATTAGAACTGATAAACAAATTCAGTGAAGTTGCAGGATACAAAATTAACATTAAAAAATTAGTAACATTTCTATATGTCAACAGTAAACAATCTAAAAAAGAAATTTAAAAATAATCCCACTTACAATAGCCACAAATAAAATGAAATGCCTAGGAATTAAACAAAGAAGTGATAGATCTCTATAATGAAAACTATAAAACACTGATGAAAGAAGTTGAAGAGCACACCAATAAATGAAAAGATATTCCATGTTCAGAAATTGGAAGAAACAATATTGTTAAAATGTCCACACTACCCAAAGCAATCTATAGGTTCAATGTAATCTCTATCAAAATATCAATGGCATTCCTGAGATAAGTAGAAAAGACAATTGTAAAATTTATATGTAACTACAAAAGACCAACAATATCCAAAGCTATTTTTAGCAAAAAGAACAAAACTGAAGCAATCATATTACCTTACTTCAAATTATACTACAGAGCTATAGTAACCAAAACAGCATGGTACTGTCTTAAAAACAGAAACATAGACCAATAGAACAGAATAGAAAATCCATAAATAAATCCATACACCTACACTGAACTCATTTTTGACAAAGGTATCAAGAACATACACTGGGGAAAAGGGAGTCTTTTCAATAAAAGATGCCAGGAAAACTGGATGTCTATATGCAGAAGAATGAAACTAGACCCCTATCTCTCACCATATACAAAAATCAATTCAAAATTGATTAAAGACTTAAATCTAAGACCTGAACCTATGAATCTACTACAAGAAAACATTGGGGAAAATCTTGAGAACTTTGGTTTGAGCAAAAATTTCTTGAGCAATACCCCATAATCACAGGCAACCAAAGCAAAACTAGACAAATGGAATCACACAAAGTTTAAACGCTTCTGCACAGCAAAGGAAACAATCAACAAATTGAAGAGACAACAAATTGGAAGAAAATATTTTCAAACTACACATCTGACAAGGGATTAATAACCAGAATATGTAAGGAGCCCAAACAACTCTATAGAAAACAATCTAATAAATTGATTAAACAATGGGCAAAAAATTTGAATAGACATTTCTCAAAATTAAGGCATACAAATGGCAAACAGACAAACGAAAATGTACTCAACATCAATGATCATCATAGCAGTGCAAATCAAAACTACAATGAGGTATTATCTCACCCCCAGTGAAAATGGCTTATATCCAAAAGGCAGGCAATAACAAACACTGGTGAGGATATAGAGAAAAAAGGACTCTAGTACACTATAGGTAGAAATGTAAATTAGTACAACCACTATGGCAATCAGTTTGGAGATTCCTCAAAAAACTAAAAATAGAACTACCATATGATCCAGAAATCCCACTGCTGGATATATACCCTGAAGAAAGGAAATTAGTATATTGAAGACATGTCTGCACTCCTGTTTGCTGCAGCACTATTCACAATAGCCAAGATTTGGAAGCAATCTAAGTGTCCATTAACAGATGAATGTATGAAGAAATGTGGTACATATACACAATGGAGTAGTATTCAGCTATGTAAAAGAATGAGATGTAGTCATATGGAACACCATGGATGGAACTGGAGATCATGATGTTAAGTGAATTAAGCCCCACACAGAAAGACAAACATCGTATGTTTTCACTTATTTGCAGAGTCTAAAAATCAAAACAATTGAACTCATGGACATAAAGAGTAGATGGATGGTTACCAGAGGCTGGGATAGGTAGTAGCAGGGTTGGGGAAAGGTAGGGATGTTTAAAGAGTACAAAAATAGTAGTTAGAAAAAGTAAGACCTAGTATTTGACAGCACAACAGGGTGACTATAGTCAATAATAATTTAATTGTACATTTAAAAATAACTAAAAGAGTAATTGGACTGTTTATAAGACAAAGGATAAATGCTTGAGGGGATGGATACTTCATTTTCCATGATGTGATTATTATGCACTGCATGCTTGTATCAAAACGTCTCATGTACCCCATAAATACATACACCTGCAATACTCACAAAAACAAAAAATAAAAATAAAAATGCTCTGTGTTCATCGTCTCAGGAAATTGTAGGTATTCCTCACAACAATCCTTAGCGTAGGCCAGAAAGATCTGTATTTTAACTCCATTTTGAAAATGTGGAACCGAAATGAAATGCCGTGTGAACTTGAGTTGCTTCTCAAGAGCGTGGATGCATGACTCTACACTGTTGGCAAGTCACTGATCTTACACACCAGGAGATTGAAGGGAGGTAAGACAAAGGAAGAGGTGCATATTTCATAAGAAAAACACAAAAACACATTGTTACAAATCTTTCAGAAGGGCTTTAGCAAGATGTCATGAAAAAGGAGAAATAACAGGGGCTTGGGTTCAGAAAAGATAAGAGTCTAAGTTTGTTTCTGCCATTTACAGGCTTAGCAATGTTTAAGAAAGAAAAAGTTGGTCCAACTGCTTGGAGTCTTCTTGCTCATCTGCAAGAAGACAGTAGTACCTTCTTAGATTATTGTCAAAATAAATTTTTAAATGTATATAAAACATACAAAGTATGTTTTCAAGCAAATATCCAATAAATAGTAACCCATCCATTTCTGACCTTCCCTTAGAGTTTAGGAAATGGGGTTGCACCATATTGGAAGAGAATCAGTGGGAGCTTCACAAAGTAGGTAACATAAACCGAACTTCCACAGTCAGGGATCCAGAAGAAATGAGGATAAGAGGTGTTTCAGGAGGAAGGAATGGACTGAGAAAAGATGAGAAGACAGTATGTATAAAGAGTGCAGTTTAAAGACTAGTTAGAAGAGAGTGAATTTATGTCTGTAGTATATGTATGTCTGGATGCATGTGAGTATGTGTGTGTGAGTGTGACTGGTATATGGTTATGTGCACACATGTGTGTTGGTATAATGTGTATGTGTTTGTATGTATAAAGCAGAAAAATGGGAAATTGGACATTTCAATTTCACTTCCCTTTTCTCTGCTTTAGACTAGGGAAGCCCCCACATAGATATGACTCACAAAGATAAGGGTTCATTCTGCAGTATTTGGGGAGATTGGAGCAACTTACTAGGCAGGGAAGGGCACAAGCATGTCAGCCTCGGAGAAGAGGAGGATAGCATTAGCTTGCGTGACACTTCAGAGGAAAGAGAGATCAGATCCGGGAAAAAGAGTGAGCCTGCAGTGGTGGGCTGAAGGAAGGGATACCACCCAGGTTGGGAAGGAAAGTACAGTCACTGAAGAAGTAAAACTGAAAGTACTTTTCATATGACTGATTAACGGGGAAAGCAGTTAACGCTGATTCCAAGATGGGAAGCAGAGTCACTGGGGGAATATGGTGTTACTCAAGGGGTTTGCAAATGAGAAGAATATGGAAAGGGTCGGGGCCAAGTAGCCAACTAGGCTTTCTGGTTTGGGGACAAGGGGAGGAAATCCTTTAAAAGCTATGTATTGAAGTTCTTACCCTTATTTTTTTTTAAAAAAAAAATTTCCTCCTGTTAATTCTGTCATTAGAAGTTTATTCTAAAAGGTCTGTAAGGCTCCTTAGTTCCCCAGAGAACTTTCCTTCGAAGGCAAATACCAGGGAAGAGGTAACATGTTCTCCTTAGGTAACCAGTGGCCTGGGGAGGAGGCAATTCTCATTAGTCATGAGGCCAGAAAGCTCCAGGAGGAGGACTGGCCCCCACAGAGAGGAATTTGTGTGAACTCCATAAGAAAGATGCAAGCAAATGCTCCGGTGCTCTGGGAGTGGCAGAGGACTAATGATGTGCCACCCGGGCAATCAGAGGCATCCCCATGAGGTCCTCACATTTAATCTGGGGCAGAGGAGGCCGGAAAGAGGAAGCAGGGAGGAGGTGAGTGTGATGGATTTTGCCAAGGGCCAACCTGAGCACATCAGGGACCAACAAAAGAGCAATTTCCTTAATCTTCAGCACATTTTGCCGAGATATTATAAATATGGCTATGGCTTTAGGCTCAGGCTGAGACACAGATTCATTATCTCACCTGCCGAGAGTGAACTAGACATGAGGCCCCTTCACAAGGTAGCTTTGTGTCTTTTTGCCTCTTGTTCTCTCTCATTGTGCCCGACCACATGCCATCAGTGTTGTCACAGCTACACTTTCCCTCATGGATGAAATAGACGCTGGATCTTTCTGAGGCAGGTATTCTGTCCACCTGCATAGGAGGGAAGCTGACAGTTACAAGGTCTCTGGGTACACCTCTCCTAGCTCTCAGCTGAAAGCCCTACAAAGGTCAGCACCCAAGAGCCCTGCACCAATGACATCACCATCTCCCCACTCTGTTTCTTTCAATGTGTGTGTGTGTGTGTGTGTGTTTACACAGCACATATAATTGTGGGACATTTGGGCCCAGTGCATTATCTCAGCTGAAACACAAACCTCGCCATGTGTAGCAGCATAACGTCATGATCAGGGTTCAGACAAGTTCACAAACCAGCAAAGTATCAACTCATACAAAAATCCCATAGAAGTGCTTCAGTACATACCAGCCCTCTTGACAAACAGCATGCACAGTAAAGGTATATTCTGGCACTTCCAAAAAGAGTGGATAAATCAGAGGTCATTTATTCTGGGATCTGGCCTGAATTGCATGGTTTTACTGAAAGATTATTATTTTGCAATTTTCTTTTATTTTATATAGAGTAATATCCATTCATTCAACTGAAATTTTATTGAGTACCTAGTATCAGTCAATAGTAGTTTTAAACTATTATTACATGCTTATTTTAGTATTGGGCACAACCACAAAAGTGAAAGACACATTAACAATGCTAATAATGGTGAACTCAGGAGTTGAGGAAGGACTTAAAATTCTAGAATTCCAATCTCCCCTTTAGTACTGTGGTGCCCCTTCTAAAGCCCCGCAAGACATCATGAAACCTCAGCTTCTGCAATCCATGTCAGGCGACATGATCTTTCAACAATAGCCCAAGCTGTTTTCAGATAGCTAGGATTCATACAAGTACTCCCACAGCCCTTTAGAACATCCCTCAAGTGTTCTGAATATTTTTTATCTGCAAGAAAAAGAAATTAAATAATATTTTAAAATACCCAGTCTCTCTTCTTTTCCATGTGATGATGGCAATTACTTTTGCACCAACCTAATATAAGAGAGTATCAAGTCTTTGTGATAGAATCCAATTTTGCATGAAACCTTTTGAAGATTTTTCACAGTAACAGGTACATTGATTTTAGCAGAATGTTTATGACCAGTTGATCAGAATTGGCCATTTATACTAAGGAAATTGAAAGATGAACTTTGATAAGAATAATAAATTCGATTCATATTCTGGAGAAACTAGGAGAACACTATCGAAGATAAGGAGTCTAAGAGTACAAATGTGAACATGTTGCATTAAAAGGATTTAACCTGGAGGCCATGGGTTGGACATGTCTGCTTGGATTGGAGGCCTTGAGGTAGACAGCTTGAATGAGGTTTTTTGCAACATGCAGACATACCATGATGGGAAGAGGAGAGAGACTCGGAAAACTTAGAGACCAACCTTGAATGGAGTGTGAGAGAAGAGGGTAGTTTGCTGTGACCTAGCAAGAGTAAGCCTGGAGAACTGGGAGCATGGTGAACTGATACAAATGTACTTCCATTTACTGAGGTCACAAAGAGTGCGTGTAGAGAGGGCATCCACAAGTATGCTGAGAAACAGGGGCCAGAGATCAATGCTTGAATGCTCCATTCATTTGCAAAAACAAACAAACAAACAAGTAAACAAAACATGAAACATTATCCTAATCACATTGCAGGGGTGAGGGTAAAGTAGGATATTTCACAAATGTCTACAAAACCAGGCAGTATATAACATATGCATACCCCAGTGCAAAGTGCCTATGAACCCACAGTGAAGCAAATAGCTCTGGCCTGGAGACCTATTGGGCCTGTTAACCACTGTCCCTATCCCCCACCAAGTAATACCAGTATAATATGATGGAAATCTTGTCACTCCCTGGGTGGAAATGTAGTGGAAGTCATTTGAAGAAAGAGAGGAAGAATGAAGTTGAGGTCTGCAGGGTGAGTGGAGACACAGCTAATCCTGGCTCCATTCACCATTGAGATAGGAAAGGCAAGCCAGGCAGTGGCCAGGGCCTGACTTGCCTAGTAAGTCCACGCAGCCTTGTATTGAGAAAAAGATCAACAGTTGCACGAGGATCTGTGCCTTTTAACTCTGAGACCCCGCCCACCAGTAAACCCAACCCAATAGATTATGCCAGGCTGAATTAATGCAATTGGGTTAATCCTTCTTCCTTGTTGGGGTAGAGAGGAAGCTAAGAAGAAATGAGTGGAGGCAGGCACGCCTGACAGGAAGAAGAATGGAAAGATGGAGGTGTTCTCTCCTCAAATAGTAAGCATCCTTCAAGGTCTGAGCAAATTCTAGCTCTCTAAATTCCTTAAAAGCCTCACCACTTACCCTAAACTAAAAAAGAATGCCAAGTATACTCTTTATGTTACTAATTTCCTTTTTTGTTTTAAAATTACTTTGGGAATAGGTGTTTCCTCCACCAAAATCATAAGCTTCTTGGAGGTAGACTCTAGATCTTATTAATCCTCAAGCCTTCTACCCCCATGGCTCTTGGTGTAAGACATACTCAGTAAAAAGTAAATGTGAACCCAAAGAGAGCATCACTAACTCCCTGGACTTCCATGCTGTGCAATCTTGGAAGAACAGAGGGCATACAAAGAGGGAGAGGGTAGAAGGAGCCAACTCCGAAAGGGAAAAGATGCTCTATGTGGCTGTCAAAGACTTAAAGATAGAAAACTCTGTCTCTTCAGTTAAGGGGAGGAAAAACTATGGCCTGCCCCTCCACTTAAGGGCATATTCCAAACCCCTGAGCATGGCATGCCACTTCAGGTAGAAATAAGGAAGTTAAAAACCAGGTGAGCTGGAGGAGCTGAAAAGTTGGGGCTGATTAGCAAGTCCCTTGGCAGGTGGAGGGGGAGAGTTGGTTGAAAAGACAGAAATCCATGGATTTTCCCCAATTCTATAAGGTAAAAGCCTTCTGACATTCATATGATACCCTTAGCACTTAGCACAGTGACTGCCACCAATAAAAGTGAACTGCCTGGATCCATGAGGCAATAAATAATCAATTAATGAATTCCCAAAATGCATGAATGAATTCTGGATCTGTCTCCAGTGCAAGTTTTCCATGGAAAGGCCAACTAAAAGGGATCCTAGTCCTCCTCTGTTTGTTCGGCTACTTTTCTAGCTTAGGGATAAAGGCAGGAACTCAGGGCTCAAAATCTGCCCAGAATTAAAGGAAAGCACCAGGTTGTGTGCCAGCGAGCTGCCCTTCTGCTTTATTTCTTGGGGCACTGAAACTATTGGGCAAAACAACATGAAGATTCTTAAGGTCAGATCTCAGACTTCAATATACATTTGAATTTAATAAGATCAAATGAAATGAACAGAACTGAATTGCAAGATGGACAAGTGAACAGACATGAGCCAAATGCACCTAAATAGACAGGAACTTCCACCCAGACTTTTAGCTCTGCTTTGGCCCGATTGGAGCCATATAATTGCAAAGACACATCTGGATTCTCCAACAATTGGTGTCATCATAGGAGGTTTGCAAAGCTGTGTGACTGCCACATAAACCATCTAGGGTCCCAGCAGTCAGCCCCTCCTGCGCTGGCCTGTGGCTCCCTCTGGGCATGTATCTCCCTGCACCACAGGCTATTCACAGTTTTATGTATGAACTCTACCATGGAAGGTATCCAACTGCATGGAGGAAATGGAAGATATTTTTGATATTTTTCTTTTTTTTTTTTTTTTTTTTTTTTGGCCTTTTGGGGTTCCTGAGGGGCATAATGGAATAAGAATTCATGAACAACGCCTGTAATCCCAGCATTCTGGGAGGCTGAGGCAGGCACATCACAAGGTCAGGAAATCGAGACCATCCTGGCCAACATGGTGAAATTCTGTCTCTACTAAAAATACAAAAATTAGCCAGGTGTGGGGGCATGTGCCTGTAGTTCCAGCTACTCAGGAGGCTGAGTCAGGAGAATCGCTTGAACCTGGGAGGTGGAGGTTGTAGTGAGCTGAGATGGCACCACTGCACTCCAGCCTGGTGATAGAGTGAGACTTCATCTCAAGAAAAGAATTCATGAATAAAATGATGGTGATAACACAGATAGAACATCCAGATTCCCTGAATCTGGATGAGCAGTCCTGAGATTCCTACCATGGCCACATGGCAGGGCTGGGGTCTTCCAGCCCTGGTGACAGGTCCTGAACAAAGCAGGAAAGGAAGCAAATGGCCAGAAGTGAGAAGGAGGGGCTGCAGGGGAAAGGCAGGAGGTGAGGTAGTGCCTGTGATGAATGAGGAGTGCTGAGAAATCGCCTTCCAGGAACACTTTGTCCTTCCCAATTGATGGGGCTGTAATTACTGGGGGATTGAGCTGATGAGGCACAGGGGACCTTTTCTGCTTACGTTTGCATCTTTCCTCCATAATCATCTTTGAGAAAAACGTTAATTTAGAGATGGGTAAATGGCTCCGAAACCTCAGATCATCTGCTTGGTGGGTGTGGAGTCTCTGCAACTGGGCTAAGTTTATCCAGAACCACCCCACCATCAGAAAATCCAACTGCCCCATGTGTACACTTCTCGAGGTACTCGGGCAAATCTCTGAGCAAAACAACAGCAATCTGCAGTATTTATTCCCAAGGCCTCTTTGGAAAGTGCTCTCTTCAGAACGTGCATAGTGGAATTCACTGTGGAAGCCCTTTATGAAAAAGGCCTAGTGCCCACCCATAGTGTGGACAGGAGAAACACATCTCACCCCAATGAAGAGTAAGTGATAGTGAAGGGGGAGGCTCAGCTTCTGACGATCCAAATACTTGGAAGTCAGTGGGGCTTGGCTCCGTGGGGACAAACTCCCTGGAACTGCTAGGACTTCATCTGTGCCTTGAAGACATGCCTTTTAAAGAAAGACATGGAGCAGGGCCTTCCAGGTAATGTGATGACAGAACAATGTCCCAGAAACTGAAGTGACCATGGCAAGGGGAACAGGGCACTGGGAACAAACGCCTTTGGCAGCCTCCATCCTTTGAGACCCCCTTTTGGGCCCCCTTTGTCCATGGAGGTTTCACTGCGAATGAGCCGTGTCTTCCATTTCCTCTGAACTCTGGTAACATGTTGCTTTCATGCCTTTCAAGGCATGCATTCTATATTGCCTTGTGCTGGCGTTATTTACTTGCCTGATCTAAAGTGCACCTCACCCATATTAGACATTTAGTACAGGTTAGTTGGATTTATGAATTTATTCATGAGTGATGGGCATGTTTGGACTGCCTGGTAGGTGGAGGTCTGACTGCCCCTGGCAAATCTTACAGATAAGAAACGTGAAAACCTGGCAATGTGAAGAAAGCCCAATTGCAATCACTACAGTGCACGGCTGTGCAGTGCCTATGAGTATTTCCCATTTCTACATGTCTTTTGTAGGCTGAACACAGGCCACATTCCAGCCTTTTTACTAGATTCAATGACAATCTCCACCTGCACGTTTCTCCCTAACACACACTCCCATGCAAACCCAAAGAGAGAAGAATGTCGAAAGAAGTTGTAAAAGCTGAAGTCATGGCCTAGCAGTAGCTTAAACAGGAGTCTCTGCTTCAATATATGGAGATTTTAAATAATAGAGAACATAAATGTTATCATCCCAATGCCAAAGGATTCATCCAAATGAAATTCATGATGTATTTTGTATTTGTTTTCCTTTAGTAGGATATTTTTCTTGCACTAGAATCAGTTGGTCTCAGCTGGACTTTTTCCATTTATCCCTCCAGCTCCACTCTCCACCTTCTTTCTTGCTATTTTGCTCCAGGGTGACTTTCATGGACTGAATTATCCAGACTCTCTAGACCACTGGCTTCCTGAGGCCCTGGCAGGAGGTTAGGGGTGAGAGGAGAGAGTGGTCAAGGCATTGCCCCTCAGCTCCTTTCCTATAGGACTGTGGGTTTGCGGGAGATTTGTTTCTCCACCAAAGCCTCCTTTTCTGCAACTTCAGCTACGTGTCTCTCCAGATCCAGCAACTGCCTTGCTCCATCAGGCCCTAGACTGGTAATGCCCCATTGCTTTTGCCTGCCTTGGGGCATTTTGACACCTTTTGTTGATTTTTCTTAATGCTGCCAAGCCCTTACCCTATTTGGGTGTTTCCTATTCCCATTTCCTGCAAGGACCCTGAATGACACAAGGTCCCACTGACCAAAGAAATGCCCAGGGAGAAACAGGATGATCACTTTTCTATTTATATTCCCAGAGCCAGGATCAGCCTGATCTTTGAGATGGCTCCAAGTTATGCTGAGACACTTGGGTATTTGGGTCAGTTGAAGAACTGCTCCTATAGACTTGCTCAGAATCCTAAGTTTCCATCTTGATTAATCAAATCAACTCGAAAAGCTGCATCAATACCTTTAGGATGAGCACAGCAAAACATCTCAGAAAAAGCACACTCAGGCCCTGCCATTCAGCACATTGTGGGAGGAGGCCTCTTCTCTGCACTCTGCCCTGGTCCATGTTCTTATGTTGGAGCTAATAGGAACTTCAGAAAGGGAGGTTTATGCTGAGCCCATGAGAGCTTTTTTTCACTTATTCTTGTTCTCATTTTTTGAAATAAGGAAAAACAGTACACATGTAATTCCTGGTTGTATATCACCCAGTCTCTTATTTTTGCAGCAGGAATTTCAGGTTATAGAAACAGCTTTGTGCTTATTTGCTGCCATCAGGGAGGTGGTTTTGCTACAAGGTGTTTAGGTAGGTCCTTTTGTGGGGTTGTCAAAGTCAAGAAGGTTGCTGACCTAATGCTTCCTAAGGGAGAAGCTGACCACGGTGTATGCAACTCATTACATAGTTGAGCCCTTCTGTTCCTGGATTTGAGGGACAATCTCTAGGGTCCTATTACCCTCATTACCCTGAGCACCCCTCTCCCAAAAAGACTCTCCCCCCACGGCCCTCAGATTCTGTACTGTGCAAAAAGTTCACTCTACAATGATTGCTATGATTTGAAAGTCCCCTCTGAAACTTATGTTGAAATTTAATTACCATTGTAACAGTGTTGAGAGGCAGTACCTTTAAGAGGTGATTATGTCATGAGGGTCCTGCCCTTATAAATGGAGTAATGTCATTATAGTTGGAGTGGGTTACTTAGCAAGGGAGTGGATTTCTGATAAAAGGATGAGTTTGGCCTATTTTCTTCTCTATCTCAAAAGCACTCTTTCTCACCATGGGATGCCCTCCACCATGCTATGATGCAAAAAGAAGGCCCTAACCAGATGCAACGTCTTGATCTTGGACTTTCCAGCCTTCAGAAGCATAAGCCAAATAAATCTCTTTGCTTTATAAATTACCCAGTCTGTGGTATTCTGTTATAGCATCAGACTAAGACAATGATTGATTTAACGTGCACACTGTTAAATGTTTGTTCAGTTGTCAGAATGGCTTTTACGTTTGTTCTTGTCAGGGCTGGATCACACAGTCTGTAGACCCCCCAGGGGCAGGCATCTTGCCTTTTCTATCACTTTATACAAAGCCCAAGTGGAAAAGGAAGTGGGGTTAAGAAATAGTGGGATATTTTTTAAGCAATAGGCAAATTCAGATTATTAACATCATCATTATTAACAGAGAACAATGATGTGGTAATGACAGTGACGGTAATTATAATAATCTCTCAAAAATCATTCTTCCCCTCCTCCCTTTAGAATACACAAGCTGGCCCTCACAGTGGTTCACTACAAACTGCACACTTGTGGAATCCTGGGTAAAAACTTATTCAGTTTCCCTGAACTTCTGGTAAAGTGTACAAAAGGGGCGTGTATGTGGGTATGTGTGTGCACACATGCAGGCAGGCACATAGACTGATCGTCTTATGTCTCTAACAGGAAATGACTCCAGGGTAAGGCACAGGGGGGAGTCTTTGCTGTCTGCAAGCTCCTGGGGTGTGACCATAACCATAAGGTCTGAGGGTTTGGGGAAAAGTAGTTTGCAGTGTGGGAAATGTTCCTGCATTTTAGGGGAGCATTTCTTCAGGCCATTGTGGACCAATAAACGGTTCAATTTTTTCATTGTTCTAATTAATTTAATTAAGTTAACTTCCAAGGTGTGTTAAGAAGCAATGCCTTGGGTGATTAACTGTTCCCATATCAAGGTGTTTTCACAAACACATTTACCCTGATTAGTGTACACATTATTATGTAATTAAATAGCTCACACAGAGGAATTTATTAGTGCCTTCTTGTCTTCTAACAAATAAAGCAGCCCTCCAAATCTCTTGGAAAAGACAATTCCAGTTGCTAGGAGAGAGGGACAGACAGATGTGGAGACACACCACCATCTAGATTGGGAGGGAAGTTCCATGAATTCCATGACTGTCTCCTGTCAGGATCCCACACCCCTCTGGGCAGTGCTTCGTCCCAGAGATTGCAGTCTGACCCACTCCTGAGCCCTTTGTCCTTCCTTTCCTCTTTTCCCTGCTTGGTCCCAGCAAGTCCGTATCACTTATCAGAAAGGCTCCTTTGACAAAATGGAATAAAGAGAAGGTCTTTGCATGGAAGGTATGAGGACTCTCCCTTCATCTGTGCACATCCCTCTGAGCTGGCCTTCAGAAAACTGACTGAGTTCACAAAGTCGCATCTTAACCTCCTCCATCTCCTCCTTCTCTTCCATCCCCCACATACCACTCTCTGCTGAGCCAGTTTCTCTGGGGCCTACTTCCTATTGTACGGGAAGGAAAGGCTTATGTTTTCAGATATGGAAGTGAGTAAGTGCTGATCAGATATTGGATTCTGAGACAAGTTAGAAGAATAGTTCCACCGAAGTGGGCGGATCATGAGGTCAGGAGTTCAAGACCAGCCTGGCCAAGAAGGTGAAGCCCTGTCTCTACTAAAAACACAAAAAATTAGCTGGGCGTGGTGGCGGGCACCTGTAATTCCAGCTACTCAGGGGCTGAGGCAGAGAATTGCTTGAACCCAGGAGGCGGAGGTTACAGTGAGCCAAGATTGCGCCACTGCACTCCAGCCTGGGCGACAAAGCAAGACTCTGTATGAAAAGAGAAGAGAAGAGAAGAGAAGAGAAGAGAAGAGAAGAGAAGAGAAGAGAAGAGAAGAGAAGAGAAGAGAAGAGAAGAGAAAAGGAAAAGAAAAGAAAAGTTCTTTCTGGATAGGCCAATTTCTGAAAACCTTTTCTCTCATGGCCGTCAACTGTATTACATGTATAGTCAACCCTACAAATCCTAAGTGTGTTCTAACAATAGCAATATTAATAACACACTTATTGAACATGTCTGCCCCCTGTACAATTGTGTGAAGCATTTATGTCTCTTGTTGATGAAACAAACAAACTCTGTAAAATATTTCAGGAGGTTTATACTGAGCCAATATGAGTGGCCATGGCCTGAGGTACAGTCTCAAGAGGTCCTGAGGCCAAATGCAGTGGCTCACACCTGTAATCCCAGCACTTTGGACAACCAAGGTGGGTGGATCATTTAAAATCAGTAGTTCGAGGTCAGCATGGCCAACATGGTGAAACTCCATCTCTACTAAGAATACAAAAATTAGCTGGGTGGTAGTGGTGTGCCTGTAATCCCAGCTACTCAGAAGGCTGAAGCAGGAGAAAGGCTTGAGCCTGAGAGGCAGAGGTTGCAGTGAGCCAAGATCGTACCACTGCAGTCCAGTCTGGGTGACAGAGTGAGATCCTGTCTCAAAAACAAAGAGGTCCTGAAAAAGTGTGCCTGCGGTGGTCAAATTGTCAGGTTACAACTTAGTTTCATACATTTTTAGAGGGACAGAAGTTACAGCCAAAGACATAAGTCAATATATGGAAGGTATACTTTGGTTTTGACCAGAAAGGCAGGATGTCTTGAAGTGTGGGGCTTACAGGTCATAGGTGGATTCAAAGATTTTCCGGCTGGCAATTGGTTGAAAGAGTTAAGCTTTGTGTAAAGACTTGAAGTCAGTAGAAAGAGGTTTTGAGTTAAAGGGGGTTGTGGAACCCAGGTTCTTGTTATGTAAAAGAGGTCTCTCCTAGTAGCAGGCTTCAGAGAGAATAGATGGTTAACTTCTCTTTTCAGACCTTAAAAGGTGTCAGACTCTTAGTTAAATCTCTCCTGGTGGCATGCACCTATGGTCCCAGCTACTCTGGAGGCTGAGGTGGGAGAGTCGCTCGAGCCAAGGAGGCTGAGGCTGCAGTGAGCTATGATTGTGATACTGCACTCCTGCCTGGGTGACAAAAGGATACCCTGTCTCAAAAAAAAAAAAAAAAAAATTTAAATCTCTTCTGGATCTGAAAAAGATTTAGAAAGGGAAGGGGTTTCTCAACAGATATAAATTTCCCCCACAAGACAGCTTGGCAAGACTATTTCAAAATATGTCAAAGAAATATATTTGGGGGTAAAATATTTTTATGTCCTTCAGGGCCTGTATCTGTCATGTGATGCCATCCCAGAGTCTGGTTGGAATTTGGTGTCTTTGTCACAAAGAGTCTGTTGTGAGTATTATGATCTCTATGTTATTGTTAATGCTGGTCAGCTGTGCCTAAACTCCAAAAGGAAGGGGATATAACGAGGTGTGTCTGGCCTCCCTTCTTGACGTGACCAGCAATTTAGTTTTTCAGGTTCTCTTGGCCCAGAAGGGGTCCATTCAGTTGGCTGGGGGGCTTGGGATTTTATTTTTGGTTCATATCTTCATTTAATATAATCCTACAACTCCAAGAGGTAAGTGCTATTATTATCACTACTTACCTGATGAGGAAGCTGAGGCACTAAGTGACAGTGACTAGGCACCGTATTCAAGATCACACAGCCAGGAAGTAGCCAAGTCATGGAAATGAAGCAGGGCCTTCTGACTGACAGTGCTTGCCCTGGACCTCTGTGCTAAACGCCTGCCCCATCCTCAGTGTTGAGTAGAGGAACCTAAGACTCTGATTTTCAGGTCTAGGGGCCCTCAGTCCCGTGCCTTTGATATGAGAATCCAAGTACGTTTCTTTGCTTGCCTGCTCCATTTGATGCAGTGAGGCCCAGGCAACTTAGCCACCTCTGAGAGGATAAATTAAGTGACATTTCTTAGGAATGTAGAAAATACTACTGAAGGCCAAGTGAATCAATGCTGAACGCAGAACAAAACAGTTCCCACCACTGGGATCAGACTGTTCAGGTTGGTGGCAGGGAGAGAATTATGTGAGCCGGGGGCTAGCTCCTGAGGGAGCCGAGATTGATTCTGTATGATTGATGACTCGGGGACAGAATGCCAAGTCATCAATTGCCTCGGCTCATGCCACGGACGGCATCAAGATCACTTTTCCCTGGTGCCCAGCCTGAAAGATTTCTCTTCTGTTTGTTTGTTTGGCCTGGGGCAGGCGCCTGCCGGGCTCAGCTGTGTAACTTTACCAAGGCCTTCTGAGAAAAGACAGGTGACAACATCTGGCAAAAGGACACAGAACTTGAAGGAGAAGCAGCAGAATTGGGTGTGGGGTACAGACTGTGTGTGAATGTGTGTGTGCATCAGAGACAGAGAGAGGGGAGAGGCAGCAATAGCCTATGCTGAAAATCTTGAATTCTAGTTCCACATGTGCCAGTGTATAATTACGGACCATCTAAGATGTTTTCTCTGTGGCTCAGTTTCTTCATATAATGAATCAGAATAATCAAAGCTATGCCTTCTTTCACATCAGGATGTTAGGAAAAGCTTCGTAACCCTCTCCAAAATTTGCTCATGTTAGCCTTGGGATTTAATATTTCCTTCTGTGCCCTTTATCATGGTTTTTGGAGAAAATTTATAGCTTCCTTTATATAATCTCACACTGTTGGATGGCCTACGCTAGCTCCCTATATGAAAGTCCTACCACCCAATTAAAATGGATGCTTCCTGAGGTCAGAGACCACAACTTTTCTTTTCCTAAATCATCTATAAGCCTGAAGCTTAGCAGATCATATGCTCCATAACTATTTACCCTGATAAATTTTGTTTTTATGTGTATGTATGTATGTAAACGTATGTGTATATGTATGTGTGTATATATATACACGTATGTGTATATATACATATATGTATGTGTATATATACATATGTGTGTAAATTAATATACATATGTACACACATACATACACATTCCACATATGTGTACACACACATATATATAATATATATATGCACATATAACATATATATACCTCATAGATCCCATGAACTTATATAAATGGTGTCAGGGAGGCTACAGTTTGGAAGAGATTGAAGCCATTAAACATTTTTACAAAAAGTACAACTGTGATTTTGAAGACATTAGGGGAGGGATAAGCCTATTGGTCTTTGAGGATAATATCAGGTTAAGAGATAATAGTGTGAAATCTCAGTTCCTCACTTCCTGTTTTGCTCTGTTTCCTCTGACAATGTTAATGAACTTTAACTGGAACAGTAGAATAATGTGGCTAAGACGAAATTAAAGCCCAATATAATTGAAAGGATGGTGGCAAAACACATATCCACTTTTTTAAAATCTCTATGTCTGATTATAAAATGGGTAATTCATACACATGGTAAACCAATTGGAAAAAAAGTGAAAGGCAGAGAGAAGAAAAAAATAAACCTCTACAAACATCCACAAACCATAATGTTCAGTGCTGAACATTATTAAATACTACTCATATTTTCTATAACACTACATTAGTCTGTATGTGCCTGTGTATGTGTGTGTATTTAATTAGAATTTTAATATGTAGTGCCTTTAAATTAGTTCAAGTCTTTGGGCTCAAACTAAAACTCTACCCCAGGGAAGAGAAAGTGATTGGAATCTCTTAGATCAGAAAGCAGTCACAGAAATGATGTGTGAGTTAACCAAAAAAAGGTAAAATAGTCTCATTTTCTTCTTAGATAAAATGTATCTTAATTTTTGTAAGTGATTTAACAAAACAGCTCATGGTATGAAGCTGAGATAGAGAACTATGGGATGGCATACAATCCAAGGATGCAGAAAGCAGATTTATGCCTGAATGTGTTGACCACCCCCACAGAATGTTGGGGTGGGCCACGAAGGCTCTACTTCACCTTAGCCATTCATTCATTCATTCAATCATTCATTCTTTCAATTACTTATTTAGGGCTTGCCCTGCCCAAGCACTACTCCTGGGGCCTCCGGACCCAGGGTCCAGCAAGCAAAGTGCATTCCAGCAAGCAATCTCCTCAGGTGTCTTCCTGAAATGAACCCAGAGAGGTGGCGAACAGTATAAGCAACAAATCCTAAACTGAAGACATTGACCAATGATTAACAATACTGAGATTACCAAGGAAGAATGTACAGGCTTCCATCTAAGTTTTAAAAATCAACTCCTTGGGGGCCGGGCATGGTGACTCACGCCTGTAATCCCAGCACTTTGGGAGGCTGAGGCGGGTGGATCCTGAGGTCAGGAGTTCAAGACCAGCCTGGCCAACATGATGAAACCCCATCTCTACTAAAAATACAAAAATTAGCTGGGCGTGGTGGCAGATGCCTGTAATCCCAGCCACTCAGGAGGGTGAAGCTGAGAATTGCTTGAACCTGGGAGGTGGAGGCTGCAGTGAGCCAAGATCGTGCCACTGCACTACAGCCTGGGAGACAGAGTGAGACTCTCTCAAAAAAAAAAAAAAAAAAAAAAAAAATCAACTCCTTGGGAATAGGAGTAAAGAAAAGGGATTCAAGAGCCATTCACATGAAGAAGGACTGAGAAATGTTTCTTAAGTACAAACCTATCAACAGCTGGATGCAGACACTAGAAAAGCTCAGATAGTCTTAACCTAGCAAGTATAACCCTCCAACCATGCCAGCGGGGGAGCGGTCCCATGTTCCTATGCTCATTGTGATTGTGTTACGTTCTGGGCTTGGAACCTTAAAAGGGACCCGGACAGGTCACCATGACGCATCCAGATGTGAGGCTAGAGAGGTTGAGAGGCTTAGAAGCCCAGTCATGAGAGAAGAAAGAAGAAAAGTGAAATGTTTAACCAGAGGAGAAAAGCCACATGGTTATAGGTGAGTAATCAGCAGGGGACATGAGAGATATTGCCATTTAAACCCCTGGAGAGACTGTGTTTGGAGAAGTAACAGATTAATCCTGCAGAGCTCCTAGGATAAAGGCTGGAATTTACTGAGATACTAAGAGCTTTAAATCATTATAAGGAAGACTTTCCTCTTAGCCAGGATGCACCATACATGGACTAGTCTTGATTGTGAAACAATGAGTTCTCTTTGTTAAACAAAAATGTATGGAAAGCAATTGTCTTGACCTGAGCTCCAGCACTAGGCTCCAACATACCAGACCAAACCAGAATATGGTCACTCATGTTATGTGCCACCAATCAAAATGAACTTGAAATGGCCCAGTTAAAAAAAAAAAAGAAAGAAAGAGAGAGACTCACTGCAGCCAATCAGAAGAAGCCCAGTTTATAGGAATCCTCTTGATAAGGAAGTCCCCTCTGTTATAACCCTATATCGAAAGTAACTCTGAAACAATCAGTTCTCCTTTTGTTACCAATTTCTGCTTTCTTCAACCCTTTCTGCCATAAAGTCCACTTCCTTTGCTTAGCTTGTGGGAGCACCTATTCTATTTTATAGAATAAGATGCTGCTCCCACTCATAAAATGTTAAAGAAGGCCAAGGAGATCTTCAAACTAAATTTGTCGAAATTGTGTCTTTCGACAACTTCCATCAAGAGTGTATGCAAAATCAGGGTCACGATGTGTCTGGATAGTGTAGAAAAAACTTCTACGCTGGTCAGAGATTGGAGTCCATGCCTCAAGAAGTCTTTCTGTTGGACATTCCATGACTTTCTGACAGCTGCAGTTTGGCTATATAGCGGGAACCAGAAAACTGGGGAATGATCCATTTTTGGCATTTTTTCTTTCAGTTCTCCCTCAAATCCCATGATATCTTACTAGCTCAAGCACCCCTGAAAAACTATGTTCTCAGTTATCGAATATGTAAAAAAGAGCATGTTTCTGCTTCACTGTCTAGAGACTCACTCCCAAGGCTGTTAACTCGACCAATGGGGTTAAAGCCTAAACGTAAAATTTCAACTCCCATTGACATTGAAGGTAGATGTTGCGGGTAGAATATTATTCATCAGGCAGGTGGGCAGGGTAATAGCTTCCTGAAGCAGTGTGGACTTCCTGAAATCCATCACATAGGACTACCCAGGCTACACTTGTGATTAAGCTGGCCATGGCAGGAATATAACTTGTGTTAACAAATTACTTCCTGCAGTTACATCTCTACCTCTCCCGTAAGGCTAGGACTGCACCGAATATTGAGGCTCCATCCCTTTTCTGAAGCCCAAATAGGTAGCCCCAAACTAGCCTTTGATGATGAATTCAGTTGAAGAAAAAACAGCATCTGTTTCAGAGCAGCAGCAAGTCCCAATGTGTTAGAGACACTCAGTTTGAAGACCCAAAGCCATGGGTGTTAGAATGAAACCAATCAGCAAAAGCCTTTCTTCACTGAAATTTAAACAGAAGGTATAAATTTTTCAAACGAATAAAAGCACATCTACTCTGAAGTAGTGATTAGAAGTGAAGGAGTCTAGAGGCTCATGTACTTAACCCCCTGCATCTTGCCTGTGTCTCTCAGGGTGACCCCTAAGAAGGCTCTGCAGAGCTGAGTTTGAAAACCAGAGAGCCACTTTGCATATTGGGACACGGTGAGGCAAAGGGCCCAGAAAATAAAAGTGACTCATGCAAATTGACAGCTAATTAGCAATGTACATGGAATCTATTCTCCTAACCCCCACAGTGGTCATGTGCTATGCATGATTACATGGGCACATTAAGAGAATCAGAGAAACATAGCACCAACTCAAAATGATGAATCACTTTCCATCTTTTACTTATTGGATCTGGGATTAGTTACATCATTTTGCCTCCAAAGAATATGTTATGTTGTGGTGAAAATGGGAAAAAAAAAAAAAGTGGAAGGTGAGATGAAAAAAAAATCTGCTTTGGCAACACACACACATTTTCTGCAAATTTGCTTGCAGGCATGAATTTGGCTTTTTTTCCCCCATGGAAAGTCAGCATTTTTAGTCTCAAAAACCGCTTTCTCAGCAAAATAAGTTTTTGGTCCATGGAAGTTGCCCTTCGTTTTTGCAAAACAGAAGTTTGAAGCTCAATGAAAAATGGAATGTCTATACCATCTCCTCTCTCTTTCCTGGGATTCATAATACTAGATGGGCTTACAGCCTGGGGGCTGCATCCAGAGAGACATTTAAGAGAAGCAGAGGAGAGGTTTCCTCTGCAAAACCAAATGGTTCAATAGAGTGGATATCCACCGGTATGCTTTGTGTGAGAAAATAAAAATAGCTCACGGCAGTCTGAGCTCTGTGAGGTATGCAAAATTTATTAGGCCCAGGGAGACTTGAGTATGGGACTTCAGTCACACTTCCCCACTCATGCCTGGGGGCAATTGTTTAAAGGCATTTTGTTCCTGACTAGCTTATTTTCATGTTATTGGAATTTATGATTCAAAGAACAATGTATAGCCAATCAATAGCTTATGTTATTTTTATGTAAATTGTTGGCAAGCAATTTAGAAACTGCTTCTTCTTTTCCTTTAAAAACCCACTTGTAACTATGGCTATATTCAGGACAACTCGAATTATGCTCCTGAGTTACAATTCTCAAACTTGGTCCCAATAAACTGTTTATATAGAGATTGCCTCCTTTTTATTTTTATTTATTTATTTTTTAAATTTTCCACTTAGGTCAACCTGTGTGACCCAGAGCCTAGCCTTCTCCCTTCAGGTCTCACCTGGCTGTTGTCCAACTCATGATACCACCGCCTGGTGTTCTAACATCCTGTCTATAGTAGATCCCATTTTATCTATTACTTTAAATTTACCCTCATCTCTTTTGATTTTGTTTTTTGTTATGTTTTGTTTTGAAATGGAGTCTCACTCTGTTGCCAGGCTGGAGTGCAGTGGCACAATCTTGGCTCATTGCAACCTCTGACTCCCTGGTTCAAGGGATTCTCCTGTCTCAGCCTCTGGAATAACTGGGATTACAGGCATGTACTATCATGCCCAGCTAATTTCTGTATTTTTAGTAGAGACAGGGTTTCACCACGTTGGCCAGGATGGTCTCGATCTCCTGACCTCGTGATCTGCCCACCTCGGTTTCCCAAAGTGTTGGGATTACAGGCGTGAGCCACCACGCCCGGCCTCTCTTTTGATTTTGCAAACTGTGTTCACAACAGACTTTCAGTTTTCTGAACGAGAAAAACGTTTGCATATTCCATGACCTGGCTCAGGGCTGAGCATGTAGTTAGCACACAGAGAACAGTACATAAATAATTGAAAGGTAAGTGAAAATAATTGAAAAAGTAATTGAAGTCAAGTATACCATGCTGCCACAACCACACTTCTTCATCCTCATTCTTTTTCTTTTCTTTCTTCTGCAAAGTGTGTGCAACCTTGAGCGAGTTATCTTCTCTAAGCCTTAATTTCTCCATCAACAAAACTAGAATATACATATTGTCATCGTAGGCTCTTTGTAAAGTTAAATAAGATGATGTGGGAGTGCAGTAAAAACAATCACTAAAGGTTTCTTTCTTCCTGCTTCAGATTTTTCCTTTGTCAACTGAAGAATTAGGCTCATAAATTCGGAAATGAGAGCTTTATTTCTCAAAAAGGGCTGCAGGCTGCAGGCTGGCCATTCTGACAGGCTGGGAAGCATAGCCTCTGGCCAGAAGGCAAAAGCAGACCCTTCAAGGTAGAGGCAAAGGGAACAGGAATTTATGCTAAGAGCAGTAGCCAAAAATACATATTCAATAAGCTATAGGAGGAGTCATTAATATTTCCGAAAGGAGAAATGTGTACATGTGCAACTGAGCTTCATGCCCCTCCATGTGACCCATGTTCAAAAAATGGCAGCATTGTCATGATCTGAGGGTAGAGTTTTTGGCCCTCTGACATCAATAGCTGAAGCATAGGTCACAAAAAGCCTTACTTTGCATTCTCCTTAGACTGGTCTAAACCACTCTCTGGTCAGTGGTCTCTTAGCAGGCAGAAAAGGAGGGGCAGAATCAGGCAGTTGATTGATACCAGTGGTGGAGTCTTTCAAAAGGGCTGGTTTCTGTTTAGCCCTTAGGGAAGAAAGCCTCATGATGGTTAGCAAGGGAGGCGGTATAAGGAGGCATGTCTGATCCCCCATCCCCCATGGCAAAGAATTCCATTTTCAAGGTTGCTCTGCAATACCTTTGGCCAATAGATGGTCTGTTCAGTAAGTGAGAGGCTTAAATGTTTACTTTTAGTTGACACCTTTAACTTTCTGCAATCTTTTCCACACAGATATGTATAAATGCCTGTACTTCTCTGGTTAAGTGAGTAAACACTTTTCTACCCAGGGTGCCTTGACAAAAGGAATGCCCTTCTACCCCTTGTTTTATCTTCCCAGAGGTATCCGGTTGACAGAACATTCCTTCAGCACTCAAGCCTTAGGAGCTGAGGTTAAGGGTTAGGTGGAGAGAGCAGTGGGCCAGGGATGCCTGAATTCAGGGACCATTTGTAGCTATCACTCACTTCAAGGAACAGATAAGGAGCTATAACCCACCAAGTCATGCTGAAAGGACACAAAGATAGATGTGTACCCACCCCCCACCCGCTACACCCTTGTTCTGCTCTCTAATCTTTGCACATACCAGAGATTTCGTAAGTTCTGTGAGTACCTGGTTTTCTGCACGTACCAGAGATTTTGTTTTGCACATACCAGAGATTTTGTAAGTTCTGAGGCAAGGTCACAAGACGTGTTTAAGTAAGATAAACTCTTGCTGCCATAAACCTGCTCTCCCGCCTCAAAGTTTGAACCAAAATATCAGAAATGGCAGGAACCAATCATAGTTAGCCAAATCGCCTTGTTCAAACACTAGCCAATCATATATCTGATTTGTATAATAACTCTATGCCCACTTTTCTTAGACTATATAACATTGTTCGGAGCTGAGTGGGGGAGCTCTCCTGCCCGTCTCGTTTCACGAGCGAGGGAGAGTTCCAGGTTCGAACCTGTAATAAAGATCCTTGCTGCTTAGCTTTGACTCTGGACTCTGGTGGTCTTCTTCGGGGAATAAACGGTCTGGGCATAACAAATGGGGGCTCGTCTGGGATTTCCCCCAAGCCCACCAGACCCAAGTCAACGGATCTTAATCTGTAGGTAAGCCGGCTTTGTCACTGTCTCTGTCTTTGTCTCTGTCTGTCTCCCTGAAATTTCGCGAAATCCGTAATCTGTAATCTGTATTGGTCTGTTCTGTAAGTGGCACGGTCTTGGCGGACGCACTAGAAAACAGCCACTCGGGACTGGTGGGAGACGTTCCCCAGTGCCCATCTGGGGGCCTCCATCCTTGGTTGCCCCGTCTGACTCAGGTCGGAATTCCGACACGCGCTCGCGAATGCTCATCGTTATTACTGTCTGTCCGTTATTGTTAAGTGTTAAGTGTAAGCCCAAAACGAAACATAAAACCTTTTCTTCCCCTTCCAGGACCAGACCTGTCGGATACTCCCCTCTGCTTCACACTCATTTTCGTCCCCCCTTCTCTTTGTAGGAGCAGTCCAAAGATGGGCAACAACCAGAGCACGCCGCTCTCACTCCTTTTTACCAATTTTAAGGATGTGAAGGCTCGGGGGCGTAACTTAAGCGTAGAACTAAAGAAGGGAAAGCTAGTTACTTTCTGCCGTTCGGAGTGGCCCTCTTTCGGCGTAGGGTGGCCCTCCGAAGGAACTTTCTGTCTCTCTATTATTACTAAGGTAAAAACTAAGATTTTCCTGCCAGGGCAGTCAGGACATCCTGATCAAATTCCTTATATTCTAGTGTGGCAGGATCTTGTGGAAAACCCACCACCCTGGATAACTCCATTCATCCCTGAGCCCTGCAAAGTCCTAGTAACGCGACCTACAAGACAAAAGACTCCCTCTGCTCCCTCGGCCCCTGTGCTGCCGGACAGCCAGGACCCCCTAACGTTAGAACCCACATTTCCCCCACCATATCAGCACCTTATCCCGCAGGACCCAGTCCCCCAGGGTGGTGCTTCCGTAGAGGGAAACCGAGAAGCGGAAGCAGCTGAGAGCGAAAGTAACCTGGGGGGGCCGGCCGGCCGAACACGAGGCCGCGTACAGCGGGACCAAGCTTCCCGACTCCCTGACTCCACTGTAGCCCTGCCTCTCAGAGAAATAGGATCGCTCGATGATACCGGGCTCTCCCGTCTCATGTATTGGCCTTTTTCCACCAGTGATTTATACAATTGGAAGTCCCAAAATGCTCGGTTCTCAGATAATCCCAAAGATCTAACCTCGTTGTTAGACAGTGTCATGTTTACTCACCAGCCGACCTGGGATGACTGTCAACAGCTCCTCCGAATCCTGTTCACAATGGAGGAGCGGGAAAGAATCCAAGTTGAGGCCAGAAAACTGGTTCCAGGAGATGACGGCCAGCCAACTGCAAATCCTGACCTCATTAACGCGGCTTTTCCTTTGACCCGGCCCAGATGGGACTACAACACGGCAGAAGGTAGGGGACGACTGCTCATTTATCGCCAGACTCTAATGGCGGGTCTCCGGGCTGCAGCTCGCAAGCCCACCAATTTGGCTAAAGTATATTCTGTGTTACAAGGTAAGACAGAAAGCCCCGCTGTGTATTTAGAGAGATTAATGGAAGCCTTCAGACAGTTTACCCCTATGGACCCGGAAGCACCGGAAAATCAGGCAGCGGTAGTAATGTCCTTTGTAAACCAGGCAACACCAGATATTAAAAGAAAACTCCAGAAATTAGAAGGTTTAGAGGGAAAGCAGATTCAGGACCTCCTTCAGATGGCCCAGCGAGTTTATAATAATAGGGATACTCCAGAAGAAAAACAGTTCAAGGCAACCAAAGAAATGACCAAAGTCTTAGTAGCAGCTTTCCCCCAGGCAGGAAATGGCCAAAACAGAAAGCAGAAAAAGCAAGGCCCTAGGCAAGGATTAGAAAAAGATCAGTGTGCTTATTGCAAGGAACGTGGCCACTGGATTAAGGACTGCCCAAAGAAACGGAGACCAGCTAACCCTACCTCCATACTCATTACCCAGGACTCTGACTAGGGAGGACGGGGTTCGGACCCCCTCCCCGAACCCAGGGTAACTTTGCAAGTGGAGGGGTCCCCAGTTCGCTTCTTGGTCGATACTGGGGCGGAACGCTCAGTCCTAACCAAACCAATTGGAAAAATGTCTAAGAAAACATCCTGGGTGCACGGGGCCACAGGCATCAAAAAATACCCCTGGACAACCCAGAGGACTGTAGACTTAGGAACGGGAAAAGTCTCCCATTCCTTCCTAGTCATCCCAGAGAGCCCCTGCCCTCTACTAGGGAGGGACTTGCTGACACAGATGGGGGCCCAAATCCACTTTGAGCCAGAAGGGCCCAAGATAACTGATTCCCAAAACAGGCCAATATCTATCCTGACTGTCACCTTAGAAGATGAGTACCGACTCCATCAAGAGCAAAAGCCCCCCGATCAGGGAATTGACTCTTGGCTCCAGCGTTTCCCTGAAGCGTGGGCAGAAACTGGGGGCTTGGGTCTAGCTAAACATCGACCTGCCATATTTGTGGAAGTTAAGCCAGGGACGGACCCGGTTCGGGTTCGGCAATATCCTATGCCCCTGGAGGCAAGAGAAGGAATTACGCCCCATATCCGCCGACTCCTAGACCAGGGAGTCCTACGGGCTTGCCACTCATCCTGGAATACTCCACTGTTACCTGTTCGTAAACCCAACAGTACGGACTACAGGCCAGTACAGGATTTAAGAGAAGTTAATAAAAGGGTCATGGACATACATCCCACTGTGCCCAATCCATACACCCTTCTGAGTGCCTTACATCCCAAAAAACAGTGGTATACCGTTCTTGATCTAAAAGACGCTTTCTTCAGCCTTCCTCTGGCTCCCAAAAGTCAAGAACTCTTTGCATTTCAATGGACGGATCCTGAGAGGGGCATCAACGGTCAGCTAACATGGACCAGACTGCCACAAGGGTTCAAGAACTCGCCAACCCTGTTCGATGAAGCCCTTCATGAAGATCTGGGTGAGTACCGGCGGCAACACCCTGAAATAACTCTTTTGCAATATGTTGATGATCTCTTAATAGCGGCCAGGTCCCCGGAAATTGTGTTCAAGGGACTGAGGACCTCCTGAAGACTCTGGGGGAGCTAGGCTACCGAGCCTCAGCAACAAAGGTTCAGATCTGCAAGTCGGAGGTAACTTATCTGGGGTACCTATTAAAAGGGGGGCAACGCTGGCTAACCAAAGCCCGAAAGGAAACAGTCCTACGCATCCCTAGACCCCAGTCAACACGGCAAGTGAGAGAATTCCAGGGGTCGGCAGGGTTCTGTAGGTTATGGATACCCGGATTTGCTGAGTTAGCCAAGCCCCTATACCAGGCAACAAAGGAACGGCAGCCCTTCAATTGGACGGAAGAGGCTGAGCTGGCCTTTCAGCAAATCAAAACTGCCTTGTTATCAGCCCCCGCGCTGGGGCTCCCTGATGTCTCCAAGCCCTTCCACTTATACGTGGATGAAAGTAAGGGTGTTGCAAAAGCCGTGTTAACACAGTACCTAGGCCCCTGGCAGAGGCCAGTTGCCTATTTGTCAAAAAAATTAGATTCAGTGGCTGCTGGCTGGCCACCCTGCCTCCGGATAATCGCGGCGACCGCCCTAATGGTCCGAGACGCTGATAAACTTATCATGGGGCAAGAGTTGCGCGTTATAACCCTGCATGCCATTGAAGGCGTCCTCCGGCAGCCGCCGGACCGATGGATGAGTAACGCCCGGCTCACCCACTATCAAGGACTGCTGTTAAACCCCCTCAGAATAACTTTTCTGCCCCCAACCTCTTTAAACCCTGCTTCACTGCTGCCAAATCCAGACTTGGACGCCCCGTCCCATGAGTGCACTGAGATACTGGCTCAGGTGCATGGGGTGCGGGAGGACCTGCAAGATCGTCCGCTCCCTGACACAGAACTCACCTGGTTCACTGATGGCAGCAGCTATGTCCACCAAGGCCAGCGGTATGCAGGAGCGGCTGTAACGTCAGAGACTGAGGTAATCTGGGCGGAACCCTTGCCTCCAGGGACATCGGCCCAAAGAGCCGAACTGATAGCCCTTACACAGGCCCTCACCCTAGGGGCAGAGAAAAAACTAACAGTATACACGGATAGCCGCTATGCTTTCGCTACTGCGCACATACATGGGGCCATCTACAGAGAAAGGGGACTATTAACAGCCGAAGGCAAAGAAATAAAAAACAAGCAAGAGATCCTAGCTCTATTAACTGCTTTGTGGAAACCAAAGTAATTGGCTATCGTACATTGCCCTGGGCATCAGAAACCAACTACGCCAATTGCTCGAGGCAACTTCTTAGCCGACCAAACCGCAAGGAGCATAGCAAAAGCTCCCAGTCAGCTCCTCGCGCTCCAGCTCCCTGATCCTGGCCCGCGAAATTTGCCATGTTTTCCCGACTATACCGAACAGGATCGCGAATGGATGAACACGCTTCCCCTAAAACAGGTTAAAAATGGGTGGTGGACTGATACAAATGACCAAACCATCCTACCAGAAAAATTAGGACGGCAGGTGTTGGAACACATCCACCGGACAACCCACCTGGGTGCCCGGCGAATGATGGACTTAATCAGGCACGCCAAGTTTAGAATCAGGAGCATAGCTGAACTGGCCAGTGATGTCACAACAAATTGCAAAGCCTGCCAACTAAACAACGCTTGCCCCCAAACCCAGACCACCGCAGGAATTAGGTGTAGAGGAACTAGGCCTGGTATCTATTGGGAAATAGACTTTACTGAGATAAAGCCTGGAAAATATGGGTATCAGTACTTACTTGTCTTTGTAGATACTTTTTCAGGATGGACAGAAGCGTTCCCAACTAAGAGAGAAACTGCTCAGGTTGTAGCAAAGAAAATTTTGGAAGAAATCCTCCCCAGGTATGGCTTTCCCGTCCAAATAGGGTCAGACAATGGACCAGCCTTCGTTGCTAAGGTAAGTCAGGATTTGGCTTCCATTCTGGGGGCAAATTGGAAATTACATTGTGCTTATAGGCCCCAAAGCTCAGGACAGGTAGAAAGGATGAATCGGACTCTGAAGGAGACCTTAACTAAATTGACCATGGAGACTGGCGCTAATTGGGTAGTACTTCTCCCCTACGCTCTGTTCCGGGCCCGAAATACCCCTTACAGACTAGGCCTCACACCATATGAACTCATGTATGGCAGACCCCCACCCCTGGTCCCCAGTCTAAAAGATGACTTACTCAAACCTGAAACTGAAAATGTCTCTGAGCTCCTGTTCTCCTTACAAGCCTTACAGAAAATTCACCAGGAAATTTGGCCCAGACTACGAGAACTGTACGAGGCAGGACCTCCGCCGACGCCTCATCCGTTCCAGCCGGGAGACTGGGTCCTAGTCAAGCGCCACTGGCAAGAAACTCTTCAACCCAGGTGGAAAGGACCACTGCAAGTACTCCTGACTACTCCCACCGCTCTCAAAGTAGAAGGCATCGCTTCGTGGATCCACTACACACACGTCAAACCAGTGGACCCAACATCCGACCTTCTCGAGCCGTCTGGAGCACCGGTTACATGGACTGTAGACAAAGCTAAGAACAATCCCTTAAAGCTAACCCTGCGCCATCATCCCCATAGCCGTAACCATGTCTAGCTTACCTATGCTTTTATGCCTTATGCATCTGACTCTCCTCACTGCTGCGCCGTCTAATCCCTATGTCTGGAGGTTCTGGCTCTATGAGAACAAAACTCACCCCGGGGAAACCCCCCAAGCGGGTAAACTGCTAGCTAGCGCAGACTGCCCCCCCTCAGGGTGTAATACTATAGTTTACCTCAATTTCACTAGGTTCCAGATTGCCCAACCAGCAATACCCATGATCTGTTTTGAATATGATCAAACTGAATATAATTGTAAAAATTATTGGTGGCACCAGAGTGCAGGTTGCCCATATAGCTACTGTAAGACGCACTCTGTCCGATACTGGAGAGAACGACAAGGGTGGTATTTTTACAAAACTGAGTCTCCCGTCACTTACACTTGGATAATTAGAGACCCATGGGACTCTCGGTGGACAACCCCACAACATGGGGGAGTATATTACTCATCAACTAGTACCTGGCCCAGTAGCCATTTATATCTGTGGAGAAGTCTAGTCCAGATTCAACCCTTAATCCACACACAAATCCACAGGCAAGAAACCAAGCTATCACAAGACTTGCAGCCCTTCTCCTGGCTAACTCTATTACGGGAAGGGCTAGCATTCGCCAACCTCACTGGTTTAGGCGACCTGTCCTCTTGCTTTATGTGTGCAACCCTAGGAAGACCACCATTAACGGCTGTTCCTCTATCCTCCCCTCCCACAAACTATACAGGTTTTAACTCATCGATAGTCACGATACCCGATGTGGCCCTGTACCGTGACCCATACCAAGAGAAATACCCCTATTGTTATTCGGCATTTAGCAACAGCCTCTGTAACCAATCGGCTACATACCCTAATAGTCCCATATATGCTCCCCCTGGTGTGTTCTTCTGGTGTAATATGACTCTGTTAAAAACTCTGTCCAAAAGCATCTCTGACGGACAGTTGTGTATCCCTGTTACCCTAGTTCCCCGACTGACACTGCTAACCCCGGCAGAGTTCATAGGCTGGGCAGGGACCGCCCCAACTAAAACTGCGCGACATAGACGAGCAGTTTTTCTACCACTAATTGCCGGAATATCCTTAACCACCTCTGTCGTCGCAGCGGGGTTAGCAGGAGGGGCCCTACAACACTCCATGATAGAAAACGACAAGCTGTTACAACAATTCTCTGTTGCTATGGAAGACTCCGCCTATTCCCTAGCCTCCCTTCAGCGGCAGCTCACCTCCCTAGCACAGGTCACCCTTCAAAACCGCAGAGCCTTAGACTTACTCACGGCTGAGAAAGGAGGTACCTGTATGTTCCTCAAAGAAGAATGCTGTTTCTATATAAATGAGTCAGGGTTAGTTGAGGAAAGAGTCCAACGCCTACACGAACTAAGCTTAGAAATGAAAAAGCAACAATTCACTACAGCCGCTAACAATTGGTGGAGCTCTTCAATGTTTTCCCTTCTGGCACCCCTTTTAGGCCCCCTAATGTCTTTACTACTTCTATTCACTATAGGCCCCTGTGTGGTAAATAAAATTTTACAATTTGTCAGAGAAAGGTTTGATACCATCCAACTAATGGTCCTCCGTAGCCATCACCAGCCTCTCCTGCACCCAGAAAGTGAGGCTATATTATAAGACTCTGGAAATCCAAGATTGGACATCCAGTTGCTTATGAGAAGGGGGAAATGAAAGGACACAAAGATAGATGTGTACCCGCCCCCCACCCGCTACACCCTTGTTCTGCTCTCTAATCTTTGCACATACCAGAGATTTCATAAGTTCTGTGAGTACCTGGTTTTCTGCACGTACCAGAGATTTTGTTTTGCACATACCAGAGATTTTGTAAGTTCTGAGGCAAGGTCACAAGACGTGTTTAAGTAAGATAAACTCTTGCTGCCATAAACCTGCTCTCCCGCCTCAAAGTTTGAACCAAAATATCAGAAATGGCAGGAACCAATCATAGTTAGCCAAATCGCCTTGTTCAAACACTAGCCAATCATATATCTGATTTGTATAATAACTCTATGCCCACTTTTCTTAGACTATATAACATTGTTCGGAGCTGAGTGGGGGAGCTCTCCTGCCCGTCTCGTTTCACGAGCGAGGGAGAGTTCCAGGTTCGAACCTGTAATAAAGATCCTTGCTGCTTAGCTTTGACTCTGGACTCTGGTGGTCTTCTTCAGGGAATAAACGGTCTGGGCATAACAATGCATTCAAAGCAGTCGAGTTCAGGACAATAGTGCATCAGACCCCCTGAAGGTCTGCCAAAAAACAAATAAACAAACAAAACAAAACTAATGCTAAGCACACAGCTATCAGAGGAAAGAGAGGTGCTGGAGCCCTGAACATTCTTCAAGAACCAAGGGGGCATCTGCAGCAGCAGAAGTGGAAAACCTGGAGTAAGTACCAGGGTGCCCATCCTTTGGCGCTGCCTAGCATCCTTGTTAAACAGGTCATAGCCCCTGACACTAGGTGAGGCATCTTCAGCCAGGCTCAGGCATTCATAGCTCTTCACCAGCCTGGTGACATCAGCCTAAGGCTTGTTTGGTACTGTGTTTATCGCTTACTCTGAGCCCAGCACAGTACTAAATGCTTTGCGTGGATCATCCCTACAAGCTTGTGAGGGATATTCTATTCTTAGAATTATTCTACTATTATTCCTTTGTAAAGGAAATTAAAGTAAAGAGAAATTAGGTAAATTAAGTCACCCTAAGCCAGGCTGATCAAAATACTTTCTTGGGATTTTTCCACACTTAATCAGGGAAAGTAAATTTTTGAAGGTTGCACTGCCCAGTGTAGTGCCATTTGGGACCATTTGTACTGTCCTCCTTTTTCTCTGGTAGTGAGCTTGGGACGATGTAAACTAGGATTTGCCTGCAGCCATAGTTCCTGCCTTAAGAAAAGGTTGGTTGGGCTGTTACCCCAAAATTAGAGAAGAGATGGGGAGCCCCAGTGAGGTCTGACCCCACAACCAGCCATCCCTGAGGCAGGCTCTATTCCAGGCCTGCTTTTCCTTGGGATTCGATGATGTAAGCCAAAAGAGACAGAACTCTCCTCTGCCATACACATATGTTATTGTTGACTTAAACTGGTTTAATTTGGTTTTCTGTCATTTACAACCGAAGAGTCCTGATGAATTCAGTATAACTCAGAGCTTCCAGTCTCTAACTGAGCTGCCTTTAGTCTCCTCACACAATGATGCACAGTCCTGAGGGAGGATAATCTGAAGGCCTATACACCAGGCACCTGAAAATAGCAGACTGGACAATGCAGAGGGCTCAGGGAAGATGGAAGTCAGCAGAACTTACTGTGGCAGGAACCACACCAGGCAGTGGCTCTGACCACCAAGGAGAAAGGAGAGGACCAGAGCAAAGCCTTTTCTTCTAAGTTGCCCCATTCATTCTGACAGACCCCTTCCTAACACTCCACATATGCCTGCTCCAGGCCAACCGCTACCCTCAAAACACCCTACAGCAGGGTCCCCAAATCCCAGGCCACAGAGTAGTACTGGTCCGTGGCCTACTAGGAACCAGGCCACACAGCAGGAAGCAAGCAGCAGGCAAGAGAGCATTACTGCCTGAGTTCTGCCTCCTGTCATATCAGTGGTAGCATTAGATTTCCATAGGAGCTCAAAACCCTGTTGGAAAAATTGTCTTCCATGAAAGTGGTCTCTGCTGCCAAAAAGGTTGGGGTCCGCTGACCTAGACAATCATTCCGAAGGCCACTATCATATTCACACCTGGAATGCTGACAAATATTTTTGGTCAAAGATTAACTAGCACATTAAATCTGTTTAAAAAATTAAAGTTCTAAGGTGTCTAAAAGAAGCTCACCCAAAGCAAGAATCCCTGCTTTGGCATCTGTGATAAAGGGTTTTTAGTAACCGGGCAGTCAGCAGGGACAGCAAATTCATTCATTTGTGAGAAAGCACAAATAAGGGCTAGGGGTGTCTGGCTGTTAAATGCCTCTTATTACTCTTCACTATTTTTTTCTTTTTAAAATTCCTATAACTTATTCACTCACCACATCTTTATCCAAATTGTGATATATTCCTGAGGGGGAAAAAAAATCATTTGTATTCCCCACTATCTAGATATAATAGACATTAATATTTTGACATGTTTTCTTCAAATTGCACTTTTTCTGAGGAAATAGATGGTTGCAGATGGAAACAGCTGAAGTTCCCTTTATAAACCCTTCAAATCCCATTCACCTGCATCTATCCCCAGGTGTAACCACATCACTCCCTGTGACTTTACTTCTACTACATGTGCATAGCCATAAAAACATAGACATTGTTTGCAAGCTTTTCAGCTGTATGCACTGCACGCTTTACATGAGATTAAGGTTTTCAAATGCTCCACAAGTGTGCAGGACTCCTAGTTCATTCATTGTAATAGCTGTGCAGGTATATTAGGTGAAAATACAGTTTATAATATACAATTTATTTATCCACTCCCATATTGATAGACGTGTATTGCTTTCAATTTGCCACAACAAACCATGCCAAAAAAAGACTTCCTTGTGGGGATCTTACTTCAGCACCTGGGTCTGAGTATCTTTAGCATATATACACCAAATAGTAGAATTATAAGGTCATAAAGCATTAGCATCTTTGACTTTAGTGCACATTGCTAAATTGCTCCCCAAAATCATTGTTACCTGCTTATTCGTGTATCAACAGTGTACAAAAATCCCTGTCTCTCCAAAGCTTCACCAAGACTTAGAATTATTAAACTTTTTACCTGATGTGTAAAAAGGAATTTGTTTTCAAATGCTTCTTATTAATCACTGATGCATTTGCGCGCCTATTCAAATGTTTACTGGCTGAGTTTTCTTTTCAATGAATTGACAGGTTATTTTCCTTAGCTCAGGTTCCCGTTATATTCTTTAGCTTTTCTTATAGGTTTGTGGGACTTATTTACATATTCTGGTTACCATTCCTTTGCTGACTAAAGGTACTGCAAACATCTCCATATGTGTGGCTGTGTGACTTCTCTTCGATTTTTGTGTATGGTGTCTTCAGTCATACAAAAGATTTAAGATTCAATGTGAGAAAAATATAGAATGTTTTCTTTTTGATTTCTACTTTGTATGTCTTGTTTAAAGAATCTTTGCCAACATCTATATTATACAGATATACTTCTATATTCTCTTCTATAAGCAATAAAGTTTGCTTTTCCTATTATGTCTGTAATCCACATGAATTTTTGCTTCTTTTTGATATGAAATTGGGATCCAATTTATTTCCACATGGAAAATCATTCCTGGCAGTGCAGTTTATTAAATAGTCCACCCTTTCCCAGCCTGCTTTATAATATCATATATAGAGTTTCGATAGACACTTGGGTCTGTTTCTAGACTGTGGTTATCATTTGATGTATTTTTTATCTCTGTGCCAAAACCACATTATTTTAATTAGTGTAACTTTCTACTAATTCCTAATAGCTGAAGGGCAAGATTCACTTATTATTCTTAAAATATCCTTGATTATTTCCATATGAATTTTAAGGGCACCTTGTCAAGTTCCATGAAAAACACTGTCAAGATTGCAATTGAAATGGATTTAATTATGGAGTACTGAAGAGTATATTGACACCTTTATGAAACAGACTCTTCTCCCCCTAAGAACATGGTATATCTCTGCATTCATTTGGGCCTTCTATTTTCTTTAGATAAAATCTCTAACTGTCTCTATAAAGGTCTAAAATTAGTGTATGTTTAATTTGCTTAAGAATTAGAATCGCTTAGTATTTGCTTAAAATGTCCTTTTGCATTGCTTAATTTTAAAATTGTTTTATTTATATTTAAACAAAATCTACTTTTTTGTTACTTAGAGGCAAGTATTCTCAGAATTTTGTTTCTTTCTATTAAATCCAGTTGCTATTATTTTTTAATGATCAACAGCTATATAAATATAAGCTTTATTTTTCCCTTTCCCTCCAATATTTTATCATGACAATGTTCAAACATAGCAAATCTGAAAGCATTTTGCATTGAAAGCCCTTATAATCACCATCTAGACTCTACTTTTAGTATTTAAACATACTTATTTTATCATATATCTATTTGATTCATTCCTCTATATAACTATCTATGCATCTTACTATTTGGTATATTTCAGGACACATTACACAGATCAGTATACTCCCTGCTTGTTTCCATCTTATAATTGATTATTTAAACCCATGTTTATGTGATTACTGGTAAGTTTGAGTTCAGTTGTATCATTCATATTTTTGTCTTTTTTGTGTGGCAGCCTTTTGGTGAGAAGTTTCTTTTTACTTTCTTGCTACCTTCTGCTATATTCTACTGAGAGTTTTTTTTAAATAATAAATTGGAAATAATTTGCGTCAAATGCTTTATCTGCAATTATTTAAAAGATCATGTGATTTCTCTCCTTGAAATGCTAATATAAGTAATTATTTTGGTCAATGCTTTTATGTTAAACAACCTTTCATTCCTGGGATAAACTCACTTGGTCATAAAAGATTATTCTTTATATATTTTGTTGTATTCTATTTGTTAATATTTGGTCAACAATTTTTGTGTCTATATTCATTAAGAATATTGGTTTGTAATTTTCACTTTTCATAATGTCCTTGACTGGTTTTGTTAGCAAAGTTACACTGACCTCATGAAATGAATTAGGACGTGTCCCCTTCTCTTTTATCTTCTGAAAGAGTTTGTAGAACACTTTCAAAGTATGAAACAGTTCATTTAAACAAGCCATCTAAACCCTGAATTTTATTTGAAGGAAGGCTTTTTGTTTACTTTGTTTGTTCTTTTTTACATAGACTTTAAGAGCAATTTTATGCTTTATATTTTACGGGAGGAAGGTACGATAATTTCTCATATTTCCTGTGCCAACACATGCATAGCCTCTTCCATTACCAATAGCCCCAACAATTGGTGCCTTTGTTACAATTGATGAACCTGCATTAAAATATCATCATCACCAAAATTTCATAGTTTACATTAGTATTCATTCTTGGTGTTTTTACATTGTATTGGTTTGGGTAAGTGTATAATGGCATCTATCTGTCATTATAGTATTATTATACAGAGTAGTTTAACCGCCCTAAAAACCCTCTGTGCTGCCTATTTATCCTTCCCTTCTGCCTATCCCCTAGCAATCCCTCATCACTTTACTCTCTCCATGGTTATTTCATTTATAGAATGTCATATAGTTGGAATCATATAGTACGTAGCCTTTTCTGATTGGATTCTGTCACTCAGTAATATACACTTTGGCTTCCTCCATGTCTTTTTATGGCTTGGAAGCTGATTTCCTTTTAGTGCTAAATTTTAATATTCTATTGTCTGGATGTGCCACAGTTTATCCATTAACTTACTGAAGGACATCTTGATTGCTTCTAAGTTTTGTCAATTATAAATTAAGTTGCTATAAACATCTGTGCACAGGTTTCTGTGTGGACATAAGTTTTCAACTCTTTGGGTAAATACCAAGGAGCACAATTGTTGGATCATATGGTAAGAATATGTTTAGTTTTGTAAGATACTGCCAATCTATCGTCCAAAGTGGTTGTGCCATTTCGCATTCCCATCAACAATGAATGAGAGTTGCTGTTGCTTCACATCCTCACCAACATTTGGTGTTGCAGTGTTGTGAATTTTGGACATTCTAATAGATGTGTAGCAGTACTTTGTATTGTTTTAATTTGCATTTCTCTAGCAACATACGATGTTGGAGCATTTTTTATATGTTTATTTGTTATTTGTATAACATCTTTGGTGAGTATCTGTCAAGACTATTGGCCCATCTTTTAATCAGGCTGTTTGTTTTCTTAATGTTAAGTTTTAAGACATATTTATATATGTTGGACAATAGCCTTTTATCAGAAATGCCTTTTGCAAATATTTTCTCCCAGTCTGTGATTGCCTTCTCATTCTCTTGATGTGGGAAGGTTTTTATTTATAAATTAAATATCTCTAATGCAAATAGATTTTCAAGTCTTTGTTGTGTCAGTTTTGAAAGTTATGGTTTTTCATTGAATATATCTAAACTGTCAACTATTTTGACATAATAAAGTTTAAACTCTGTCTTTTTAAAATATCCTTTTAATATCTGTGAGACTTTTAGTAATTCTCATTTATTCCTAATATTGGTAATTCCTATTTTCTATTGTCCTTGAATAATCTTGCTAGAGGATTATAAAGTTTATTAATCCTTTTATGAAACCAAGTTTGTTCATTTTCTCTATTTTTTGTTCATTTGTACGATGTTAATATTCACCATCTTTATTTCCTTTCTTCTAACGACTGGTTGTAATTTGCTCTTCTTTTTTTAGTTTCTTAATATGGAAGGAGAAATCACCGTTTTTTGTAATTTTCTTTGTCTATAATATAAGCATTTGAAGCTATAAATTTTCCTTAGTACTGTTTTAGCCATATTGCACACATTTTGATATATTGGATCTCCATTATCATTAAGTTCAAAATATTTGTAAAATTTTTGAGGTTTATTTTTTAGCCCATGAATTATTTAGAAGTGTGTTGTTTAATTAGCAAACATTTGTATACCTAGCTATCTTTATGTTATTGATTTATAATTTAATATGTCTTTAGGAAATATATTCTACATGATTTCACTTCTTTGAAATTTATTGAGACTTATTTAATTACTAAGCATATGGTCTGTTTTGGTATATGATTCATGTGTGATTGAGAAGAATGTTTAATCTATTGTTGCTGGGTTTAGGGTTCCATACAATGTAAATTTGGCCAAGTGTTTGAAAATTTTATTCAAATTATATCCTTAGTGATTTCTTTTTATTTGTTGTATCAATTATCCTGATTGTGGATTTGCCTATTTATCAGCTTTGTTCTGTCCATTTTTGCTTCATGTGTTATATAGTTTTGTTGTTAAATGTATACACATGAGATGGTTATGTCTCCCTGATGAATTGATCTATTTATAATTATAAAATGTCCTTCTTTATTTCTGGTATAATACTCTTCATCTGAAAGTCTATTTGTGAATAAAATCTGGATTAAGAGTGTGTCTACAATTTATCTAATAGTAAGATGGCCAAGCCAGCTTTTTTTGTGGTATATATTGTTTCATGCTTTTACTTTTAACCTATTTGTGGCTGGATGTTTACAATGTGCTTATTATAAACAGCATGTAGCTAGATCATTTTTAGTAATCTAGTATGGCAATCTCTGCACTTTCACTAAGAGTGATTAGCCCATTTACATTTAGTAAATGTAATTTATTAACATAATTACTGTAATTGTTATATGCGGGTTTAGTGTAATTATTATATTTGGGTTCAATTCCACCTTCTCAGCATTTGTTTTCTTTTTTTTTTTTTTTTTGAGACGGAGTCTCGCCCTGTCATCCAGCCTGGAGTCTAACGACGCGATCTGGGCTCACTGCAATCTCTGCCTCCCAGATTCAAGTGATTCTCTTGCCTCAGCCTCCTGAGTAGCTGGGATTACAGGTGCACACCACCACACCAGGCTAATTTTTTGTATCTTTAGTAGAGACAGGGTTTCACCATGTTGGTCAGCCTGGTCTCGAACCCCTGACCTCATGATCTGCCTGCCTTGGCCTCCCAAAGAGCACTTATTTTCTATTTGTGCCACTTGATCTTTGTTCATCAGTTCCTCCTTTATTATTTTCTTTTGGGTTAACTGAATATATTTTAGAATTCCATTTTATTTTGGGTATTGATATTTTAGTTAAGCCTCTTTGTGTATATTTGTGTGTTTTAGCAATTGTTCTGGAGATTTATTATTTCTCTCTTACAGATCACAGTTTATCTTTATAAAACATTCTCCTGCTTTATGAAGAAACATAAGAAAGAAAGTATATTTCCAATTATCATCCTTCTGCCCTCTGTGTATTTGTTGTCATATATATTTCACTTCTATATGTGCTTGTCCTCTGGACCCATCTCTTCGCTTCTCCTCTATAATTCTTCTCCATTAACTCTCCCCTCTCTCCCCTGACTCATTATTTGCTGTATTTTTTATTGGATCATGTTTATTAGGACACAAACATGCTATTATTTCTCTCATCTTTAAAAAATGCCATTGGCACCACATCCATCTACATGATAGCCTGATTTCTCTGCTCTCCCTTACAGCAATATATCTTGAAAATTTTCTGTTCTTAAATCTTCTTTCCCATTTTTTAAGTATATACCAATCAAGATTTTCTTCACACTGTCTCTGTAAAAATGCTCTTAACAAGGATACTAATGATATCTACTTTGCTAAATACAGTGAATATAATGATTAATTCTCAGTCCTCATCTTACTTGACCCATAAGTAGCACGGGACACAGTTGATCCCTCCAACCTCCTGAAGTATTTTCTTTGAATGTATTTCTTATAGATTTCCTCCTACAATACTTGATTCTTTCTCAGTCCTTTTTCCTGATTTCTCCTCAGCTCTCATAGGTCCCAGGGTTCAGTCTTTGGATTACTTCCCTTGCCTGTTTATAATAATTCCCTTGCTGACTTCGCCTTTCCTCATGGCTCAATTCCTAATTTATATCTCCAGCCCAATGCTCTTCACTGAATTCCAATTTCATACACTCAACTACCTGCTTGACATCTTCACTTTGATACTAAAATGGCATTTTAAATTTAAGATAAAAACTGGACTCCTAATTCCCCAATCATCCAAAATGTGCGTGCTTCTCCTACAATTTTCCCCATCTCAGTAAAGGGCAACTTCATCCTTCTTATTGTTCAAGTCAGAAATCATGGGATAATTTTTCCCCTCTCTTTCACTCACATACCACATAATCAGAGAATCCTATTTATTCTGCCTTCAAAGAATATCCAGCTGCCAGGCGCGGTGGCTCATGCCTGTAATCCCAGCACTTTGGGAGGCCGAGGCAGGCAGATCACCTGAGGTCGGGAGTTCAAGACCAGCCTGACCAACATGGAGAAACTCCATCTCTACTAAAAATACAAAATTAGCTGGGGTGGTGGCACATCCCTGTAATCCCAGCTACTTGGGAGGCTGAGGCAGGAGAATCACTTGAACCTGGGAGGCAGAGGTCGCGGTGAGCCGAGATCACACCATTGCACTCCAGCCTAGGCAACAAGAGCAAAACTCCGTCTCAAAAAAAAAAAAAAATATATATATATATATATATATATATATATATATCTCCAGTCTATCACCACTTATCACCATGTTCACTGCTACCGCCTTAGAATTATCATCTCTTACTGCAGTTGTAATTTCCAAACCCATCTACCTTCCGGTCTGTTCTCAATTCTTAGGTCCAAGTGATCCTGTTAAATTGGAAGTCAGGGTATATCACTCATCTCCTCAGAATCCAGTTGTTTCCCCATCTTACTCAAGGTAAAACCAAAAGTACCTATAATGACCTATGAGGTCCAATGTGACTTGGTTTCCTGTTATCTCTGTGACCCCCATCTCTTATGACTCTTCCCCCTTACTCCTTCCATTTCATGTTCATTGGCTGTCTCACTGTTTCCTCAATGTGCCTGGCACATTTCTATCCCTGGGTCTTTCCACTTGCTCTTCATTCTATTAGAAATGCTCTTTTCCCAGATATCCTCATGGCTCACTTTCTTACTTCCTTCAGGTATTTGTTCAAAAGTCCCTTTCACAGTGAGGTCTTTCCTGGATACTCTATCTAGAATTGTAATCCCTACTCCCACACATTATCTTCCCTCTCAATTTTTTTCCCCTCCTGTGTTAGGATTCTCCAGAGAAACAGAACCAGTAGGATGCATGGTTGGATGGATAAAGAGAGAGAGAGAGACAGAGAGGGAGAGAGAAAGAGAAGATAGATAGATAGATAGATAGATAGATAGATAGATAGATAGATAGATAGAGATTTATTATGGGAATTTCTTGATGCAATTGTGGAGGCTGAGAAGTCCCACAGTATGCCATTGTCAAGCTGGAGAATCAGGGAGCTGAGTGCCATAGCTCAGTCCTAGTCTGAAGACCTGAGGCCCAAGGAAGCTGATAATGTAACCTCTCAGTTCAAGGCTGAAAGCCTGAGAACCTGAGGAGGTAGAAAGTGCTGGTGCAAGTCCCAAGTCCCAGAGTCCAAAGGCCAGAAAACCTGGAGTTCTTATGTCTAAGGCAAGGAGAAGAAGGGAGTCCCAGAAGAGAGGGTGAATTTGTTTTTTATCTGTCTTTTTCTTCTGTCTGGGCCTTCAACTGATTGGATGGTGCCTGCTCATGTTGAATGAGGGTGAATCTTCCTTTCTTAGCCCACTGATTCAAATCCTAATATATTCCAGAAACATTCTCACAAATATACTCAGGAATAATGCTTTACAAGCTATCTGAGTATCCCTTACCCTAGGTCAAGTTGACACCTAAAATTAACCATCACAGCTCATTATTTCTTGTCTACATATTTACCAAGTATTGTCATCTCAGGGATTTTTGCTTTTCATACCTCATTCACTGCTCTGTCCCCAGGGCCCAGAGCACACCTCATACATGGTGGACATTGGCAGCACCTAATCCCTTTGCATGCTCCATCTTGTCAGTTTGGCTTCAAGTTAGATGTTTAAATACGTACATTCTTTCTCCCATTAGCTACAAACCCCATGACCTTTACATACTCACCAGTCCAGGAAAAAAAGATATGTTTATTTAACAAAAATTCATTGAATGTCTACTGTGTGTCAGATATTGCATGAGATGCTTAAGACACAATGGCCAGCAAGTTATACAAGATTCTTATTCCAATGCCCAATGAGTAGACAGACACCTCTCTCCTCCAAAAAATTAACAAGTAAAATAAATATGGTTCAGAAATAAATTGCTGTTGAGTAAAAAAAGAAAACAAAATGTTTATTTTATAAATGGCACATAATGGATCATATTATGAAGTGATCAAGATGGATCCTATGACTCCATCAACAAATTCAAGTACAGTGTATTAGTCTGTTCTCATGATGCTAATAGACATACCTGAGACTGGATAATTTATAAAGCAAAGAGGTTTAATCAACTCATAGTTCCACATGGCTGGGGAGGATTCACAATTATGGTGGAAGGCATAGGAAGAGCAAAGTCACATCTTACATGGCGGCAGACAAGAGAGCATGTGAAGGGGCACTCCCCTTTATAAAACCATCAGCTCTCATGAGACTTATTCACTATCACAAGAACAGCATGGGAAAGACCTGCCCCCATGATTCAATTACCTCCCACCAGATCCCACCCATGACAAGTGAGAATTATAGGAACTGCAATTCAAGTTGAGATTTGGGTGGGGACACAGCCAAACCTTATCAAACAGTATATTTAATAAATGGCTCATATGTGTGTAGGGTCCTCTTCTAAGTGTTTTAAAATGTTAAGATACCACCCCTTTGCTTGCTGGCCTTGCAACCAACTACACAGCACAAAGTCACATGCATTATAAAATAACAAATCAGGGAACATGGTACTAACATCTATCCTGTGTTTACTGAGCACCTGCCTTGGGGCTGGAAGGGAGAATTTAGATACTGTACACCAAGTATACATTGATTCATTTACCCCTCACTGCTGACATAAGAAAAAGGCATTCCTAGTCTCATTTCACAATGAGGTAACAAAGTATCAGAAGATAATCCCATCATTTTTAGCAATCAAGTGAAGATTCAAATACATGATAATCACATTCCAAATCTTATGTCTTCTATTAGTCTCCTAAAAGACCCCTGCCACAAATTTTCTAGTCCTCACATGTCCTTTCTGCTCAAAGCTAGTCTGCCAAGCTCTATCAGAACAGGCATAAAGGTCCTAAGGACTTAGGACTCAGCACAAGTTCCAAGTCTGGAAATTTGTCTCTGCCTACCTTACCCAATCTCCTACCACCCTCATTCCTTTCCGCTATCAACCAATACCTATTCCCTGAGGTCTTCCATTCTACCTGAAGTACAAGGGATCAACAACAGCTGAAAATTCAAAGCTTCCTATGAGAAGGTGTACTGAACATCTTTCAGAATTTTAAGCTAGGGCCAGAATTTTAATGATGGAATCTTATCTGTTTTTTCTCTAGCCACTTAAGAAACGTTCATGAATTTGAGCTTTCCCAGTGGTTTCTAAAATCATCCCTCAGGTAAATTTGGCACTGGAATGGACTCCTGAAAAGCTTTGTGAGGGCTTTCTGGCTGCAGCTCTGAGGCACTGATACCTCTTAGGTGCAGAACACCTAACTCTTGTCCCTGTGGTTCCCAAGCATACCTGCTCCCGGGGACTGGAAAAATGCAAGTGTCATTGGCCCTCTGGCCATGAGTACTCTAGTCAGTATTTTCCATGTCTGGAGGTCCTTAAAGGAGTCATCGTGAGGATACAGAGATGGTTTCTGTAAAGTACTAGCATACAGTAGGCACTCAATAAATGGTGGTAGTGCTTAATGATTTTTTCTCTCTCTCCTAATCAAGGACTTTAGGTCCACCCATCCCTCCTCAAAACTGTTTAATAAAGTCAAGACACCATTTAAATAAAAATGGTGATAGAGTATATTGCCTAATTAACTGTGCTGGTAATTAAATTGCAATAGAAATGGCCTATATGCACTTCACTGGGAATTTATTATAGCTTAATAAGGTAACAATTGTATGATAAATACATACCACTTTATTACAAGGAATAGATGCTCTGAATAAATGCTGGTGAAAGGCTAAAACTATTCCAAAGTTTGTGGAGTCTCTGTCACTTAAGAAGGTTCATTAACTCCTTCACATACCTCTTCACTTTTTTAATATCAATTGGTTGGACAAACATGATAAAACAATTTCATTGGTCTTTATTGCCACACTTCATCCCTGCCCCTAGTTTTGTGATTAAGCATGGTTGGCATCAGATGCCACATGGAGTTTTAACATATCAGGGCTGGGAGAGTTCGGGGAGGCCAGCTGGCTCACCCTGTCATGCAAAATCCAAGGACCAGAGAAGAGGTATGCATGCCTTGTCCAAGGTCACACAGGTGAGAGGCTCAGGACAAAATCCCAGCCCTCATGCCTTCTTCTCCCATGTTCTTCTCATGATACAAATATGTGCTTTTGGAAGTCAGTCTTCTCTTCTTCCCTGGAGTATCTTCTCTCCCTGCTCATTGACATGAAAAGTCCTGTTTTCTTTTCCAAAATGGAAAGACACATTCTCTGAGGCAGGGAGTTCAGGGGCTGGAATTCACAAAGGTGTAAGGGACTGATATACAATCCCGTTCAGATGGTGAGTTTTGACACAGATGGCAGGAGAAGCTGACAGCGCTGGGGCAGTGATGTGCAGGAGCCAGCTTCTACTGGATCAGATTGCAGGAGTTCAATTTGCATATTCCTTCCCTGCTTCAATGAGACTTCAAGTTGGTAGCTTGCAATCAGCCATTGCGCAAGTATTTAACCATGGAAAAAGGTAAATACTATAAATTGGAGCTTTAAAAAGCAATGTTTTACAAGAAAACCACTGATTAGGGCTTTATGGGCCTGCAGGGAGTGGGTAACAAGGAATGAGGCAGTGTGCGGGAGGTTGAGTTCAGTTGTATTTGATGAAGGCCAACAGAGCCCATTTTCCAATTTTGCCAAGAGTTGTTCCTGGGCACAGCTTCCATCCCCAGGATCTGTCTGATCCAAGTCCATGTGTACAGACATTTTTTTTTTTTTTAATCAAAAGGAGCTGAACACAGAAAGGAGAAAAATAGGGCTACAGAAGAAGATAGTTCAAAACATGCTTCTGCTTGATTAATGCTGATTAGCATTCCAAAATATATATTTGAAAGAGTTTCTCTATTGGTTGAATATAAATTATAGTGCTTGCCAAAAAGCATTGCAGATTTTTTAAGCTTTATGAAATTGAAGTTAAAAAAAAAAAAAAAAAACCTTCAAAAATCATGGCTCTCATGATCACCCGTCACTTAATTAAAACCCAATAATTGCCTTATTATATCAAAGGAATTTCTTCCTGGATGCATGCAACAGAGAAAAGAACCTTAACTTAATATTTTTTTATTAAAATCATGCATTTGGTTCTTTGTTATACTAAAAGATGAAAGAACACAATGATGGTATTATCCCAACCGTATGAGCCAGCATTGCAGGGTAGGAATTAGAAATTAAAGGAACATTGTATCAAGTGAGAAATCGTATGTTTAAATCAGTGACTTACCTGCTTTATTACTAACACATATTAAAGCCCACAAGCTTTAGAGGGCACCCAGCACTGTTTTTCCTTCCTGTTATTTTCAGGCTATGATTAGAGTTGAGGTCTGTGAAGGTTGAAGCAGCCTTTGCCTCCTGTGACTCTACAACGACCAGCCTCCTATGACAGCAGAGAATATGAATTCTCCCTCATCAGGCCTGGGAGGTAAAGACCAGCCGATCCCAGAGCCCTACACCATGAACCTTCTGTGGGAAGTGGGTAGATGGGCAACTCCCCAGATGAGTTTAAAATCTCAGATGACTTTAATGAGTAGCCAGGGCTAACAGCCACTGCTCCTGGTCCTTTTCATCATGCCTTGCCCTCTGTTCCAGAGTGAGCATGTCTCTCATGTTTATTATGAAATCACAGAGAACAGCCCAGATGCCTCTTACCTTTTCTTCCAAGATATGCAGCTGCTAAGAGTAACGTTCTTTATTATGTCACATTATTCCATTCAAACCTCATTCTGCCAGGTAGATATTATTATTCCAATTTTATGATAAAAATATATAAACTGTTTTATTCACAACACTTCTGGCCAAATATGTGGATTTTTTTCCCCACACCAAACAATTCTCCAAATCTCTAGACACCAACTAGGTGTCCTACAATTCAACTCAATTCTGATGCTAACTACTCTGAGTTTGTGCAGACCTCACAGGTTAAGGGCTAAGTCTCACAAGACTGACCCACTTGGCACCAGGTTCAAGTCCCAGGTTTTCACCTGTAATTCTGACAAATTGGTTATAAATTGGAGGTTCCTATGACCCCTTTCTTATGGTTGATAATTTATAAGAACAGCTCACAGAACAAAATATAGTGCATTTACTTTTTATTATTAGTTTATTATAAAGGATACAACTCAGAAAGAGCCAAATGGAAGAGATGTATAGGGCAAGGTATGGGAGAAAGAATGGGAAGCTTCTATGCCCTTTCTGGTCATGCCACCCTCCCAGAACCTCACTGTGTTCACCAACTGAGATGCTCATGATTTAGGGATTTTATAAAACTTCTATTACATTGGCATGATTTATTAAAATACTGACCATTGGTGACTGAACTCAACCTCCAGCCTCTTTCCTTCTAACTTCCCAGGTGAAGGAATGGGGTTAAAAGTTTCAACCCTCTAATCACATGGTTGATTCCTCTGGCAACCAGCTCCATCCTGACTGTTATCTAGGGGCCCTTCAATAGTTACCTCATTGGCATAAATTCAGGTATGGTTTAATGGGGCCTTGTATTAGTTCATTGTCACACTGCTATAAAGAACTACCTGAAATGGGGTAATTTATGAATAAAAGAGGTTTAATTGACTCACAGTTTTGCATGTTATAAAGGAAGTATGGCTGGGAGGCCTCAGGAAACTGACAATCATGGCAGAAGGTAAAGGGGAAGCAAGCACATCTTACCGTGGCAGAGCAGGAGAGAGAGGGAGTGAAGTGGGAAGTGCTACACACTTTTAAACAACCAGGTCTCATGAGAACTCACTCACTACCATGAGAACGGCAGGGGGGATATTCACCCCCATGATCCAATCACCTCCCACCAGGACCCTCCTCCAACATTAGGGATTACAATTTGACATGAGATTTGGGTGGGGACAAAGCCATATCAGTCCTCTTATGCACAACAAAAATGTTCCCATCACCTCTACCACTCAGGAAATTCTAAGGGCTTTATAAGCTCTGTGTCAGACACAAAGCCCAAATATATATTTCTTATTATCATAGAGGGTAAAAAAAATGTGTCCATCCAAACCAGGACAATACCAAGTAATATATCAGGACTCCATCTAAGTCCTGAGATTTTAAGACCCAGAGCACCCCAATTTCACTTGTGGAAAAATGCCTGGACCTCAATTTCCAAGATTCCAAATTAGTTACTGGGTCCCCGGCATCATTATTTTTCAAAAGTTCCAAGAGAGATTCTAACATGCAAACAATTTTGAGAACCATTGAGCTAGAGTGTGTGGTCAAAACTCCTTGCCATCCCAATAAGCATATGAAAATATGTTAAACATCACTAATCATTAGAAAAATGCAAATCAAAACTGTAATGAGACACAACTTTACGCTGTTATGATAGCTATTACCAAAATAGCAGAAAATACACATGTTCATGAGGACATGAAGAAATTAGAATGCTGTGCATTGCTGGTGGTATTATTAAATGGTACAGCTACTGTAGAAAACAGTATGGTGGTTCTTCAAAACATTAAACATAGAATTATCATATAATCCAGCAATCCCACTCCTGGTATATACCCCAGCGAATTAAAGACAGGGACTCAAATGAATCTGTGTACACCTATATTCATGGTAGCATTATTCACAAGAGCCAGAAGGTGGGATCAACCCAAGTGTCTATGGATGGATGGATGGATAATTGAAATGTGGTATATACCTACAATGAAATATTTCTCAGCCTTAAGAAATATGTCTGACACATGCTACAGCATGGATGCGTCTTGGAGACATTTAGTGAAATCAGCTAGTCACAAAAGGACAAATATTGTATGATTCTACTTATGTGAGGTTCCTACAGTGATCAAATTTATGGAGACAGAAAGGAGATTGGTGGGTTCCAGGGACTGAGGGGAGGAAGAAAATAGAGTCAGTATTACTGTGTACAGAGTTTCAGTTTAGGAAAATGAAAAAGTTCTGGAAATAAATGACAATGGTGAAAGTTGTAGAACAATATGAATATACTTCATGCCACTGAACTGTATACTTAAAAATAGTTAAAATAGTTAATTTTATAATATGCATATTTTGCCACAATAAAAAATGCAATTAGAAAAACAATCAGAGGCAGGTCTAAGATGGCCAACTAGAAGCAGCAGCAATCAGAGGCTCCCATGGAAAAGAACCGTAACAGTGTGTGAATCCCGCACCAGCAACCGAGGTATCCAGGTCCTGTCATCAGGACTGACCAGGCGGCTGGTGTGACCCACAGAGGGGAAGAGCAGTGTGGTGCAGCCGCCCACCTGAGAGCCACACGGGGCAGGGGCGTCCCCATCCCCCAGCCGAGGGAAGCGGTGAGTGAGCGTGCTACCCAGCCTGGGAAACTGTGCTTTTTCCATGGAACTATGCATTCCATGGATTGGAAGATCCCACTCATGAGCCCATGCCACCAGGGCCTAGGGTCCCAACCACTGAGCCATGCCAATTCTCAACAGCCACTCAGCTAGAATCTCCTTAAGACTGCCAAGTTTCCAGTGGGAGAAGCAGCCAGCACCACAGCTGCATCTGCCTGCTGTCTAAGCCGTTTGAGCTCCTTAGGGGAGAGGTGGCAGCCAACACTGTGACTGCTAGCTGCCTAACACACCAAGCTCCCAGGGCCAGGGGAAAGCAGCAGCCATCTCTATAGCCCCAGACCCCACTTTTCTCCTGCTGGAGCCATGGAGGCTGGACAGCTTGGTCCCAAGAGGTATTCCCCACAGCCTAACACACCAGCTATGGCACACTGCAGCCAGAGTGCCTCTTCAGGCCTGACCCTGACCTGTACCTCCTCACTGGGTAGGACCTTACTGCAGGAACTCCAACAACTCCAGCCAGGGGCTCACGGACAGAACTCTGATCTCCCTGGGTCTGAGCCTCTAGCGGGAGAGGTGGCCATAGTCTCCATGGACAAGCAGACTTAGTCTTTCCTCCTGCTACTTCTGAGGGATTCTGGCAACCCAGATGAATGGGTTTCCCACCAGCACAGCAAACCCCTGCCACCAAGGGACAGCCAAAGTGCTTTGTTAAATGAGTCCTGCTCCCCATGCTACCCAACTGGGTGAGATCCTCCAAGAGGGATTGTCAGACACCCTGTATAGGAACATTTCTACTAGCATCAGGTCAGTGCCCCTTAAGGTCAGAGATCCCAGAGGAAGGAGCAGACACCCATCTTTGCTGTTCTCCAGCCTCCTCGAGTGACATCTCCAGGTGTGGGAGTGAACCAGATGAATAGGGCCTGAAGTGAATCCCAAAAAGACCACAGCAGCCCTAGAGAAGAGGACCTGACCCTGACTCCCCCCCACAAAAAAAAGCAACAAGAGCATCAACAAAAAAGTCCCCACAAAAACCTCATCCAAGGGTCAGCAGCCTCAAAGATCGAAACTAGACAAACTCATGAAGACGAGAAAGAATCAGTGAAAAAAACACTAAAAACCCAAAAGATCAGAATGCCTGTCCTCCTCCAAATGATCACAACACCTCTCCAGCAAAGGTGCAAGATGGAGGATGAGATGGACAAATTAACAGAAGTAGACTTCAGAAGGTGGGTAATAACAAACTCCTTTGAGCTAAAGGAGCATGTTCTAACCCAATGCAAATAAGCTAAGAACCTTCATAAAAGGTTACAGGAGTTGCTAACTAGAATAGCCAGTTTAGAAGTCATAAAATGACCTGATGGAGTTGAAAACACAGCACAAGAACTTCGTGAAACATACACAAGTATCGATAGCCAAATCAATCAAGCAGAAGAAAGGATATCAGAGTTTGAACACCATTTTGCTGAAATAAGGCAGGCAGACAAGATTAAAGAAAAAAGAATGAAAAGGAACAAACAAAACCTCCAAAAAATATGGGACTATGTAAAAAGATCAAACCTATGATTGATTGGAGAACCTGAAAGAGACCAGGAGAATGGAACCAACTTGGAAAACACACTTCAGGATGTTATCCAGGAGAACTTCCCCAACCTAGCAAGACAGGTCAACATTCAAATTCAGGAAATACAGAGAAAACCACAAAGATACTCCATGAGAAGATCAACTGCAAGACACATAATCATCAGATTCTCCAAGATCAAAATGAAGGAAAAAATGTTAAGGGCAGCCAGAGAGAAAGGCCAGATCACCTACAAAGGGAAGCCCATCAGACTAACAGCATGTCTTTCGGCAGGAACCCTACAAGCCAAAAGAGACTGGGGGCCAATATTCAACATTTTTTTTTTGGTTTTTTGAGACAGATTCCGCTCTGTTGCCCAGGCTGGAGTGTAGTGGTGTGATCTCGGGTCACTGCAGCCTCTGCCTCCTAGGTTCTAGTGATTCTCCTGCCTCAGCCTCCCGAGTAGCTGGGATTACAAGCATGTACCACCACACTCAGCTAATTTTTGTATTTTTAGTAGAGACCAGGTTTCACCATGTTGGCCAGGCTGGTCTTAAACTCCTGACTTCAGGTGATCCACCCACCTAGGCCTCCCAAAGTGCTGGGATTACAGGCATGAGCCACCGTGCCTGGCCTCAACATTCTTAAAGAAAAAAATTTTCAACCCAAAATTTCATATCCAGCCAAACAAAGCTTCATAAGTGAAGGAGAAATAAAATCCCTTCAGACAAGCAAATGCTTAGAGATTTCGTCAGCACCAGGCCTGCCTTACAAGAGAGTTCCTGAAGGAAGCACTAAATATGGAAAGAAAAAAACAGTACCAGCCACTACAAAAACACACCAAAATATAAAGACCAATGACACTATGAAGAAATTGCATGAACTAGTATGCAAAATAACCAGACAGTATCATGATGACAGGACCAAATTCACACATAACAATATTAACCTTAAATGTAAATGGACTAAATGCCCCAATTCAAAGACAGAGACTGGCAAATTGGATAAGGAGTCAAGACCTATTGGTGTGCTGTATTCAGGAGACCCATCTTACACTCAAAGACACAAACAGGATCAAAATAAAGGGATGGAGAAAAAATTACCAAGAAAATGGAAAGCAAAAAAATAAAAAATAAGCAGGGGTTCCAGCTAGCCGCTGAGAAAACAGACTTTAAACCAACAAAGATTTAAAAAAAAAAAAAAAAAAAAAAGAACGGAATTACATAATGGTAAAGGGATCAATTCAACAAGAACAGCTAACTATCCTAAATATATATGTGCCCAATACAGGAACACTCAGATTCATAAAACAAGTTCTTAGAGACCTACAAAGAGACTTAGACATCTACACAATAATAGTGGGAGACTTTAATACCTCACTATCGATATTAGACAGATCATCAAGACAGAAAATTAACAAGGATATTCAGGATGTGAACTCAGCTCTGAACCAGTGGATCTAGTAGACAGCTACAAAACTCTCCACCCCAAATCAACAGAATATACATTCTTCTCAGTGCCACAGGGCACTTGTTCTAAAATTAACCACATAATTGGAAGTAAAGCACTCCTCAGCAAATGCAAAAGAGCTGAAATCATAACAGTCTCTCAGACCACAGTGCAATCAAGCTAGAACTCAGGATTAAGAAACCCACTCAAAACCACACAACTACATGGAAGTCGAACAACCTGCTCCTGAATGACTCCTGGGTAAACAGTGAAATTAAGGCAGAAATTAAGAACTTCTTTGAAACCAATGAGAACAAAGAGACAACATACCAGAATCTCTGGGACACAGCTAAAGCAGTGTTAAGAGGGAAATTTATAGCACTAAATACCCACATCAGAAAGCTAGAAAGATCTCAAATCAACATCCTAACATCACAATTAAAAGAGCTAGAGAAGCAAGAGCAAACACATTCAAAAGCTAGCAGAAGACAAGAAATAACTAAGATAGAGCAGAATTGAAGGAGATAAGACACAAAATCCCTTCAAAAAATTAATGATTCCAGGAGCTGATTTTTTGAAAAAATTAACAAAGTAGATATACTGCTATCTATTTTATCTATTTATTAACTAGACTAATAAAGAAAAGAGAGAAGAATCTAACAGACACAATAAAAAATGATAAAGGGGATATCACCACTGACCCCACAGAAATACAAACTACCATCAGAGAATACTATAAACACCTCTACGCAAATAAACTAGAAAATCTAGAAGAAATTGGTAAATTCCTGGATGCATACACCCTCCAAAGACTAAACCAGGAAGAATTCAATTCCTGAATAGACCAATAACGAGTTCTGAAGTTGAGGCAGTAATTAATAGCCTACCAACCAAAAAAAGCCCAGGACCAGATGGATTCACAGCCAAATTCTACCAGAGGTACAAAGGGGAGCTGGTGCCACTCCTTCTGAAACTATTCCAAACAATTGAAAAGGAGGGACTCCTCCCTAACTCATTTTATGAGGCCAGTATCATCCTGGTAGCAAAACCTAGCAGAGACACACACACACACACAAAAAGAAAACTTCAGGCAAGCATCCCTGATGAATGTCAATGTGAAAATCCTCAATAAAATACTGGCAAATCGAATCCAGCAGCACATCAAAAAGTTTATCCACCATGATCAAGTAGGCTTCATACCTGGAATGGAAGGTTGATTCAACATACGTAAATCAAATCAATAAATGTAATCCATCATGTAAACAGGACCAATAACAAGAACCATGTGATTATCTCAATAGATGCAGAAAAGGCCTTCAATGAAATTCAACATTCTTTCAATAAAAGGAATGTTAAAAACTCTCAATAAACTAGGTATTGATGGAACATATCTCAAAATAATGAGAGCTATTTATGACAAACCCACAGCCAATATCATACTGATTGGGCAAAAGCTGGAAGCATTCCCTTTGAAAACCAGCACAAGACAAGGATGCCCTCTCTCACCACTCCTATTCAACATAATATTGGAAGTTCTGGCCAGGGCAGTCAGGCAAGAGAAAGGAATAAAGGGTATTCACATAGGAAGGGAGGAAGTCAAATTGTCTGTTTGCAAACAACATAATTCTACATTTAGAAAACCCCATTGTCTCAGCCCAAGACTCCTTAAGCTGAAACTTCAGTAAAGTCTCAGGATACAAAATCAATGTGCAAAAATCATGAGCGTTCCTATACACCAACAATAGACATGCAGAGCGCTGAGTCATGAATGAACTCCATTCACAATTGCTACAAACAGAATAAAATAACCTAGAAATACAGCTAACAAGGGAAGTGAAGGACCTCTTCAAGAACTACAAACCGCTGCTCAAGAAAATAAGATAAGACACAAACAAATGGAAAAACATTCCACCCTCATGAATAGGAAGAACCAATATTGTGAAAATGGCCATACTGCCCAAAGTAATTTATAGATTCCATGCTATTCCCATCAAACTGCCACTGACATTCTTTACAAAATTAGAAAAAACTACTTTAAATTTCATATATAACCAAAAAATAGCCTACATGGCCAAGACAATTCAAAGCAAAAAGAATAAAGCTGGATGCATCATTCCACCTGACTTCAAGCTATACTACAAGGCTACAGTAACCAAAACAGCAAGTTACTGGTACAAAAACAGACATGTAGACCAACGGAACAGAACAGAGACCTCAGAAATAACACCGTACATTTACAACCATCTGATCTTCGACAAACCTGACAAAAACAAGCAATGGTGAAAGGATTCCCTACTTAATAAATGGTGATGGGAAAACTGGCTAGCAATGTGCAGAAAACTGAAACTGGATCCCTTCCTTACAACTTACACAAAAATTAACTCATGATGGACTAAAGACTTGAATGTAAAGCCCAAAACCATAAAAAACCCTAGAAGAAAACCTAGGCAATCCCATTCAGGATATAGGCATGGGCAAAGATTTCATGACAAAAATGCCAAAAGCAATTGCAACAAAAGCTAAAATTGACAAATGAGATCTAATTAAACTAAACAGCTTCTGCACAGCAAAAGAAACTATCATCAGAGTGAATAGGCAATCTACAGAATGGGAGAAAATTTTTGCAATCCACCCATCTGACAAAGGTCTAATATTCAGAATCTACAAGGAACTTAAACAAATTTATAAGAAAAAAACCACTCCATCAAAAAGTGAGCAAAGGATATGAACAGACACTTCTTAAAAGAAGACATTTATGTGACCAGCAAACATATGAAAAAAAGCTCAATATCACTGATCATTAAAGAAATGCAAATCAAAGCCACAATAAGATACCATCTCATGCCAGTCAGAATGGCGATTATTAAAAAGTCAACAAATAATAGATGCTGGTGAGGCTGTGGAGAAATAGGAATGCTTTTACACTGTTGTGAGCATATAAATTAGTTCAACCATTGTGGAAGACAGTGTGGCAATTCCCCAAGGATCTAGAACCAAAAATACCATTTGACCTGGTAATCTGTTACTGGGTATATACCCAAAGGAATATAAATCATTCTACTATAAAGACACATGCACACATATGTTTATTGCAGCACTATTTCCAATAGCAGAGACATGGAACCAACTCAAATGCCCATCAATGATAGACTGGATAAAGAAAATGTGAAGCCAGGCACAGTGGCTCACACCTGTAATCCCAGCACTTTGGGAGGTCAAGGAGGGTGAACAACTTGAGGCCAGGAGTTTGAGACCAGCCTGGCCAATGTGGTGAAACCCTATCTCTACCAAAAATACAAAAATTAGCCAGGTATGGTGGCAGACACCTGTAATCCCAGCTACTCAGGAGGCTGAGGCAGGAGAATCACTTGAACCCAGGAGGCGGAGGTTGCAGTGAGCTGAGATCGCAGCAGTGCACTACAGCCTGGGTGACAGAGCAAGACTCCATCTCAGAAAAACAACAACAACAACAACAACTGAAAATGTGGTACATATACACCATGGAATACTATGCAGCCATAAAAAGGAATGAGATCATGTCCTCTGCAGGGACATACATGAAGCTGGAAGCCATCATCCTCAGCAAACTAACACAGGAACAGAAAACCAAAACCAAACACCGCATGTTCTCACTCATAAGTGGGAGCTGAACAGTGAGAACACATAGACACAGGGAGGGGAACAACACACCCCAGGGCCTGTCAGGAGGTGGGGGGTGAGGGGAGGAAGAGTGTCAGGACAAATAGCTAATGCATGCAGGGCTTAAAATCTAAATGACGGGTTGATAAGGGGCAGCAAACCACCATGGCACAAGTATACCTATGTAACAAAACTGCACATTCTGCACATGTATCCCGGAACTTAGAGTTAAAAAAAAAAAAAAAAGAAAATCAAAAAAGTCCTGGCCATTATTCCCAAACGTGGGTGGGCAGACTAAATGCAGATCCTGGAGTTTCACCTCCAGGGATTCTAGCTCTGACACTCCTATCCTGGGTCTCAGGAAGCTCAAGTTGATTAAAACGCCCATCTTAGTCTGTTTTGCGCACCTATAACAGAATACCTGAGACTGGGTAATTTATGAAAAACAGAAACTTACTTTCTCATAGTTCTGGAGGCTGGGAAGGAAGTTTAAGATCAGGGCACCAGTAGGTTTTGTGTCTGGTGAAGGTCCAGTCTCTGCCTCCAAGCTGACGTCTTGAAGTCTGTGTCCTATGGACAGGAGGAATGCTGTGTCCTCACATGATGCAAGGCAAAAGGGCGAAAAGGGATAAACTCCCACCATCAAATCCTTTCGTAAGGGCACCAATCCCTTTCACAAGAAAGGAACCCTCATGGCCTAACCACCTCTTAAAGGCCCCACCGCTTAATACTACCACATTGGCAACACCTGAATTTTGAAGGAGCCACATTCAAACCATAGTAATGCCTGTGGTCCTAGAAACTCATTCTGAGAAACTCCATTCTTACTGCTTACTGTCAGAGAGCAGACGCAAGTTGTAGACTGTAGGCAGGGTTCACAGAAGCAGCAGATTTGAACTACCCCTTGAACTAGGCCTTGGAATATGGATAAGAAAATCCTCCCAACTTACCTGTTTCCCTAGACCAGGCCTTCATGGTTTACCAGCTGCCTAATCTCCAGCTAGAAAGTGTTCACTGAGGATTTACATGGATCCTGGGCTCCATTCACTAGACCTCACCCGTCCCACTCGAACACCATTGAGTCTGTTTCTAACTTAAAATGAGACCCACCCTATTGCTCAACTTCAAGGAGCAACACCTGCTTCCTTTGTAATCCAATCCACGAAAGAAACACCTGCTTCCTTTGTAATCCAATCCATGGAAAGGAGCTTTCACTGGTACATAGCTCACACAGGGGTGACTCCAAAATCACAAAACATAGGACTGAGCTTTGTGAGCACAGAATATGACTCCTTCCCATGCTATGGTCCCAGAGGAGGCTTTTTACCCTTGTATAGGGAGATAGGTGAAATTGCCAGGCCATAAGCCAGCTGCAGGGCCAGCCCCCATTGCCCCGTATTAGCACATATCTAGCACACGTGGATTATTTAAGAGAGTCAATTAAAAGTCAGGGTATGTGTTCTATGTATTTGAATCTGCAATAATCCAGGCCAGAGGACCTTTACTGATGAGAATGTTGGAAATTATTTTTTCTCTTGTGAATTTCCAGGATCTTGGAAATATGGAAGCAGTCTAAATTCAGTCACTTGGGGATTTTGATGGATTGTTTGATTAGATTTTTCACAGATCAGCATGTAGTCTCTTTGAAGAACTGTCCCAGGACTCCAAGGCAGCAGAATTGTCAAACTGATAGTCTTTGCTCCTCCTGAAAGGGAATTTTGTCTGACCCCCTTCTGACTGTCTTCCACGCTGAGAGATATATCCAGAAATTCAGAGAAGCATAATCTATGTCCTTTAACCAGAAAAGAGGCTAAACAAAAACCCATGGAAATCCTACTCTTGCAGCCTTTCTTCCAAATGCAAAGAGTACATAAAAGTGAAAAACCTCCTGCTCCTAAGACGCTTCTCTAGAGGCCTGGCTTCTTCATAATTCACAGAACTGTTAGCCTAGGAAAAACTTCAGGCTGACAAGGGGGAGAAACTGAATTCCTCTAGAATTTTCCTCATGAGATACCTTAAAAATCGCACTGTAATCCCAGATGGAGCAGAGTGGATCCAACAAGCCCTGGAGGTGGCATTCCCCTCACCTGGCTAGGGAGCCCAGAACATGTCCCTTCTGAGGCTCTTCTCTGGGCCTCAGTTGCCCTTCAGACAAAAGAGGGTTAGAGAGTCCTCATGTCTACCCCAGAAGACAGTAAGTCAGGACATGATTAAACAAATGTCTCTTATGAAGGTACTTGGAAAAAAAGTCTAATAAGCTCTATAAACAGAGAGTTTCTCCACATTCTCAATGTTCATATTGCCTTTAATGCAGACACTCAATCTATCCTGGGGGTGGGGAGTGAGGAGCGACATTTGGCAATAATTTGCACTACAGATAAATACACCCACCTTGACATTTTCAAAGCCTGGCTCAGAAGAAAAAGTCCCTTTTTTCCCTGAAGCATTAAGAGAAAATGTGCATGATTATCATCTGTCTAAAAAAAAAAAAAATGAGGAAAGAAAGAGGGAGGGAAAAGGAATACAGCTGAACTGACACCGAGAAACTCACCATTTTATTCTGCACAATTGAACTTCATTAATCATAGAAAATCAGAGATGGAAAAGACCTATTAGGTCACGCCATCTATCCCTCTGAAAGCATTAAAAGCTTTCAAATGAGACAGAAATCGGAGGTCCTGACTGCTGATGGCCATTAAAGATAGTTTTTGTGAAGAAAAATGTTAACCTTCGTGTCTCTGACAAATTACACTCTGGGTGGTTACGGGCTGCCTTTGCCAGAGCACCCCAGTTCTGGGGTTGGAGGTCACCACCCCTTAGCATGAGTGCTGCTAAGTGGCTTCGGCAGGGACCCCTATTAGATAACCAGCACTCATTGACAGCGAGGACCCTGCAGGAGCAAGCATGGCCCAGTTTCCTGCTCTTCCTCTGTTTTCCATGCACAGAGGAAGGATGCCGTTTCCTCTCCAAAACAGCTTTCATTCAGGTCCTGCTTTTCCCAGGGAGCCATCCTTCTCTGGCTAGCCCACAGTGCGGCCCCTTTGCTGAGCCTTTACATCTTTCCATTCTGGGCCCCACCGAGCAGCCCTGGACTACAGATGGAACACCTGCTGTTTCAAGATGTCCCAGATCTCTTTGCCCCTTCCTCTGGCCAGAGCCCGATTGCAGGGAATTGTCTTTGCCACACTCCATGTGGCTGTGGTGAGGCTGAACCCCCCTTTCTAGTTCTTAAGAGTAGTCACATACCCCAGCCTGCTCATCATAGTAGCTCAGCCCTCTGACTACCGTTATTGGCCAGGGATAAGCACATGGCCCAGGCTGCTCCAATCTAGGTCATTCTCTGGAAAGAGAAGCTTTCTCTTTCCTCTGACGACATGAAGGTGGCACAATACAAATCTGAAACTGCAGTAGTGGCCACTCCCACTGCATGGAAGCAGCTCATGTAATCAGAAGAGAATGAAGATAACACATGAGGAGGCAGACAGAGCACTGTAGGCACCTCAGGAGTCCCCAAAGACAAGCACTCCTGTTTTTTCTCAGTTATGTAGCCAATAAATTAAGCTTCTACACTTAAGCTACAGTCATGCATCACTTAATGTTGGAATACATATTGTTAGACAATTTTGTCATGAATATTATAGGGTATACTGAACAAACCTGGATGGTATAGTCCACTCCTAGGCTGTATGGTAGAGCCTATTACTCCTAGGCTAAAACCTGTACAGTCAGTATGTTACTGTACTGACTACTGTAGGTCAATGTCAAACAATGGTAATGGTACATCTAAATATACCTAAATATAGAAAAGATACCATAAACATATATTATAATCTTATGGGACCACTATCATATATGTGGTCTATCATTGATGGAAACATCATTATGCAGTATATGACTATGCCTCGAACTTAATTTCTCTCCCTGGGACCTGTGGAGTCCTAATTACCAAATGCCCACTAGGTTCTGTCATTCTACATTTGTTTACGTGTGGAAATCTTGAATCCCCAACAAGAACGATGGCTCCAAGGGGGCAGAAATCTTGTTTACTCCTTCTCTTCAGTGCCAAAGCCCAAGCTCCACCCAGATGGCCATTATTAAATAGCAGTTCATTGAACTGGATCCAAGTATCTTTGCCTGCAGGAACTTGACTTTACTTTTCTTTCCTGCAGGGACTGCTGGTAGCTGAGAAGCATCATGAGTCACACCCTACAACTCACTAGCTGAGTGACACACAAACACATGCATCCTCCTCTAAAGATGCAATAAACATGGCCCAGCAGGTTGCTCATGGCACTGGCCTCCTCTTCCCCAGGATATCTTGTGCTGTGGTTTTTCATTGAGGGCTCCATTTGTATTTTAATACATCATACATGACTCTGCTTATACCAACCAAAGGCTGGTTCCTTTATTTCCTTCCTATAACATCTTCTTGCTGTTGTGATCATGAATCAGGCCCAGCTTGGGGACCTGCCCTACAGGGCCAAGGGCAGAATTTGATGAGAAGAAATTTTAATAAAAGCAGAGGAGACATCAGAACTATTTATCCCAAAAGCAGAAGGTGACAAGAACAAATTAGTCTTGGTGACACATAAGAAATAACTGAAGTTAACACCCTAAACAAAATCACAAAACTTTTATGCCCCCTCCCTCTCCTGTGGCATCACCCGCTTCCTGCATCCCTTCTCTAGGGCTTTACCATCCAAAGTCACCTTCTCCCTTGTGTCTCTGAAGGACTCCCAAAACATTCATGTGGCCAACCTCAGATAGGCATCAAGAGGTTACCTAATGGAACCCATTTTTCATTCATCATTCCAGCAGGGAGCTGTATGTTTTGCCTTTGCTTTTTAACACTGATAATAGCAGCACATACTTACATACAACTTCCTAGGTGCCAGGCACAATTCTAACTGCTTTACAAAGATCAACCCATTTCGTCCTCACAAGAACCTTAGAGAGAGAGCTAATATAATCACCAGTGAGGTTAGGTAATTCACTCACATCCGCATGGCTGATAGACAATAGTACTGGCATTGTTTTTTTTACAAGAAAACATCCATAGTCAACAGAATTAGGAAGATGATGCATTATTTTAAGTAGGGGATCAGTCGGGGTATTGAAAGTTTAGAAAGGAGAATTAGAAAAGTGGGAAAGATAAACCACAATGGTCAGGCAGTTGGGGCTTACCGTGTAGAAGGGAGCAACCACACAGAATTGGGACAAGAAGTATTTGAGAAGCCTGGAGGTGGACAATAGCAGATTCATTGCATCCAGCAAGTCAACTGGTGGGTTGGGCAGTAGGCACTCCCCGAGGAGGGCAGCACAGGTAGCAGAAGCACCTCACAGATGCTGTGGCTCCAGACTGGCCCTGGGCAGGCTCTGGGATGGCCGACCCTGGTGAGAATGGCACAGACCAGGGAACAGAGATATCAATCAGAGTTCTAATAGTTAGGACTCTTCTGGACTGAGACTTTGTCTGTATGTAGAAATATAATTTGAATTTCAAATGTTGATACATACGATGGTGAGAATGTGGGGATTCACGTATTATAATAATAAATTATTTTGATAATTTTAATTATACTCAGTAAAACACACGATTTATATTTAATTGCCTTGCTTAAATGAAATAAAGTGGTTGAACTATAATTGCTACATACAATATAGAATTCACATTATAAACTAAAATAATTCTATTATCATAAACAAGTACATGATTTTGTTAGCAATTGCACATTGCATATGTTTGACCTTAAGGTTTTTTCACATCCAGGTTGATGCTAAGGTTTCTCAGGTGGAGGTCTATTTTGTAAAATTTTGTACCTCATTGCCAAATCAGGATGTGCATGGCCCCCACCTGGGTGACAGGTGGGCTGATTGTCAAAAGGAAACAATCTCCTGGTCCTTGACAGGTCAGCTTCAGCTGAAGAAAGGATTACCTCCATTTCTTAAAGCAACTTTTTATTAAGGTATAATTTACCTATAATATACTACAAACATTTTTGGTGTACGAGTCAGTGAGTTTTGACAAATTTGTGCACCCACTTAACCATCACCACAATGCATGACCACTGAATTGAAAATAAAGAAATGCAAATAGGTACAGGACAAAGAATGTTTCTAATGATAAGGAATAGGATAAATCCATGCAGATTTAAAAATTTATAAATAAGATTTTAAACCCACACAGATTTGTTGGTAATGGGTTCAGAAGCACTTAGGGCAATGACTGACGCTTCAGGCTTACTATGGGGAAAAACAGAAGAGATAGAGGAATGTGTCAGAAAGTAATCTAAAAACAGGAAACCAAAAACTTTAAAGATGTTCACTGATTCTGAGTCTTGCTCCAGTTAACTCTGTGGATTGATGTGTTGGAACAGACCAAGTGTGGGACAGCACTATCTATAGCTGTATTTTATGAATCAAATTAAAAGACTAGGCTCAGTGATCCTGCATGTGACCACTAGCCATCACTGGCCAAGATGTCTCTCAAAGTCGCAGGTCTCTACATGACCCCTCATCACTCCGGATCCTAAGAGGTTAAGCCTTAGACATTGCTAATGTGACTGCAAGGGAAGGCCAAATTGTTGAGCACAGTGGGATTAAATGTCTATCAACTCTCTTGCATTTGATTCTCTCAGTACTCTTCAATTGTGGGAAATCTTAACCCTGTGGTTAAGGTTATTTTGGGAGCCAAGGACATCTCCTGCCAAAGACCAAGAGTGATATTTACCATTAGGATCCAACAGTTGAACACAGCTATTTTCTGAGACCTGTTTCCTACAAGATGAAAAAAGCAAACTGCCTCTCTCAGAAGTATGGGTGCAAAGAGGACAAGAAGGTGATGGGCAGTTTGGGCACAAGCTGAGACTCTGGAATCTCAGGTCCACTTAAGACATTTCAGATGCTCTCAGAGCCTGAAGGACCTGGAAAGCACCTTACCTTTAGCCAAGAGAACTCTAAACATTTCCACTCTTCTTGAGTCTTCAACTCCAAGTTTGACTCTGTCAGTCTCTAAAGACTGACACTATTCTAAACTAATAAATTTAAATACATGTATTACTCATCCAATGTGTGCTGACACTCTGCTCCTAAGAAACTGACATATCCATTGAAGAGACAAGACATATGGTAATGAAAACATAGATAATGAGTAATGGGCACAACTAGGACTAAAGGAATTCAAAGGTATCTAATATCACAATAGATATTGGATATAATTTACAGTAAGACTTCCCATTCTCCTTATATTAAACAGAAATTTAAATTTTTTATACCCAACTCAAATTTCTCATGCCTTAATTTTCCCTCACAGGGCCCTGTACAGGCATGGAACTAACTAACTCAATACCAACTAACTCATAAAGTTCACTAATTCCTAAGATAGAGATTTCCTTTAGAAAAAGGCAGACAGAAATACACTTTTAAAGTATTTCTTCCCTGGCTCCTTCCCTAGTTCTTTTTTTTTAAGCCCTTTTTTTCTTAGTCCCTAAATGTAGATTTCTTTAATATTCTGACCTTACTTGTCCTCTCTATTCTTTTCATACTCTTTCCTGAAACTCTCAAACACTCTTAGAGCATTAGGATGGTAAAAGATCTTATGATTCCATGGACATTATGTGAGAACATACTGTGTTGCAGACACCAAACTGAGGTCCAGACAGAAAACTGACTTTCTGAGGCCATACCAAAACTTGATTTGGGAATCAATGATAAAACCTCTGTCTATAACAGCAAAAATCAAACAAGAAAACTGACTTACATGGCTTTTCATGGCTTTCACTGAACCGGTTGATGGGATGTTTTAGGATTATATAGACACAAAGTGAATACTCTAGCCTTGTACTATTGTGACCAAGTTTAGACTAATGATTGGATATTCAAAGACGAGCATCCACTTTATGGTGGAACATATTTCTTCTTGAGTCATCTAAGATCAACACCTCTAAGAATATACATTTTTTAGCTATTTTATTAACAAGGAAGACCCACATTGTCAAATATAAATCCTTGGTTCCTTTTCTTTTAGCAGTGAACTAACAGGTATAATACATTTTTCAAATAAAAAAGGGATATATAACTCCCTAGTTTCCTCTCCCTTCTGCTTCCTTCATCTCCCAGGTGATACCAAGATCCTTTGAGAGTGGATAAGAGATCTATGACCGGTGCTGACAATTGGCTCTAGTAAGCAGAATAAAAAGGCCACTGGACCAGTCCTTTTATTCAAGTTCCACTATTAACTCACTAACCATATTACCCTCAGCAATACACTTAATCCTTAGGATTAATTGTCAAACGAGGAATACACATCCTGCCCAGCTAGAGTGATCATTCTTTCTAAACCAAATACCTATATACATATGTGAAGTCCAAGCACCCCTATATATGCTATGGTTCCTTATTTCTCCACCATCTATAATGGTAGATGTTACCTTTATTTACTCGGTATCAAAGATAGAAAAACTGAGATTCAGCCTATAGAAGCCCCAGAATCTATTTTTTCAACACAACCACTTGATTCTTCTTTCATAATATGTTGTGAAGTCTTGCTTCTCCATCTTCTTTCTCTATTTTAGACTTTTATCATGCATCATCTGGATTGTTCCCATGGTTCCTAGCTGGTCTTTGGAGCTGCCTGCCTCCTATCCTTGTATTCCAAGTAATTTTCCACTATTACCAAAGTGACATGTTTAAAACTTATATCTGATTATATCATCCTCTACTTAGTAGCCCTCAATTGCATTGCCTTCATAAAAGCATTAATGTTCTTGGGTGATATTAAAACATTCTTCACCATCTCTATCTCCACAATCCCATCCTTGCTCATACTATCCCCTCTGCCTATGTCTTCATTTTATTCCTCATTTACTTTGGTCTTTTCTCACCCCACATCCTCACAGACCCAATTTTCCTAGCATTCTTCATACCTCACAATACCATTGCTATTGTATTTGCTTAAATAAGCAAGCCTTTTTCATATTCCCAAGTTTCAAGAACTTTGAAGGTCTGAGATTAGCCTGCCATAGTTTTATGGATATTTGTAGAAGACATAAGACTCCCGAATCAGAGAAGAGAGACAATTTATTCCTCATAGCATTGCAGGAGCCAGAGCATCAGCATTTGTTCCAGTTCCCAATTCCTGTAGGATAACTTGAAGGGGCCTAAAAGACATCTACAAACACTGTGAACCATGTTATAGGAGAGGAATTCTGAGCTTACGGAAGCCAAATCTTTTGTAATGGGTAGTAAGCACACCTGCCTTTTGCTCCTGAAAAACAGATTATCTTTATCTTTCAAGATTGTCTGTTACATAACATCTTTGAAAAGACAGTCTAAAACAAGGGATAATGAGTGCATCAATTAGATGTGCAGAAACTTGAGAGACCCATAGAGAACTATCTTCCAACACATTGAACATTCTGTGATCATAGTTTTTATAACGCTGAGTTCCTGTTAACCTTAGAACTATCTATCTCTGTCGTTAGATGTTGAACTTTGTAACAATAGAAATTGAACCTTGTTATTCTGGGCTTTACATAGCATATAACACATAGTTGGGGTCTCAAATGTATATGTTGAATAATAATATGATAATCTAATCTAGATAAAATCTTAGATGCACATCAATTTGGGCATCTTTAAACAGAGAACTCATGTAATTTCAATTAGATAAAAAATGTGAAGTTTTCTATAAAGTTATAATGAGCTATAGTGAGGTAAGATCTTTTTAAAGTCTCCAAATTTTTTCTCCAAATTATTTTCTTATTTTCAAAATGGAGTAGTTGAGATGGAATCTTGCTCTGTCACCCATGCTGGAGTGCAGTGCTGCCATTTCAGCTCACCGCAACCTCCAGTTTCTGAGTTCAAGCAATTCTCCTGCCTCAGCCTCCCGAGTAGCTAGGATTACAGATGCACTCAGCTGATTTTTGTACTTTTAGTAGAGACAGGATTTCAGTGTGTTGGCCAGGCTGGTCTCGAACTTCTGACTGCAAGTTACCCACCCGCCTTGGCCTCCCAAGGTGCTGGGATTACAGGTATGAGCCTCTGAGCCCAGCCAAGAGTAGTTAAATTTTAAGAACCATTTTTTAATCAAAGCCTCACTCACAGGTCTCCATTTTCTCAAGATTTATTTGAATTCCTGTAAGATAACATATCCCAAACCCACATTGTCTTCAAGGAAAAATTCCTGACAGAAATAGTTGTTATTTCTACTTCCATAGACTTCTTTCAGTTACGTGAACACAAAAAAATCCATGAAAGAATATGAGGAAATTTTCGGAGGTGATGGATATGTTTACTATCTTAAATATGGTGTACACAGATATCCAAATCCATCAAAATGCATATATTAAATATGTGCAATTCTTAAAATATCAGATCTTAAAATATCAAATATTTATATCTCAATAAAGCTTTCAAAATAAAATATTTTTAAAGCTCTTCTGTTTAATTCGCATACAAAGCCTCCATTCTCCTTCAGCCAAATCCCTCAGGTCTGATTTCTCCATCTCTTCTCTTACATAGTGGCCACACTATGAAGTGCTTCCTTTCCGGGGTCTAGGATAGGGTGGCATTGTCCTCTGATGCCCAGCCTCATGCATGGAGCTAGAATTCTCTGAAGTCATGAAGGTAATGTTCTGGGTGTGTGAAGAACTGAGCTGAGGTTAAGATTTGGAGATTAATACTAAATTAATATAAACAGTTTTCCTTAGTTATCTGAGAATAGTCCAGCTCAGAACCATTTCAATCTGCAAAAAATATATTTTTCCTTTGTATGACTCAAATTATTACCCTCACTGACCTCTCTTTTCCTACCTGTCTTCAAGATATTCTTGCCCCAAACACCACTGGATAGATTGGGTACATTGTTTCAAGGATATGATTGTGATAGCACAAACATAATTCAAGAAGAAAAAAAAGGAAATTACTGGGGAAAGGGCTCACCTATAGTCCTTTTGCATTTGTACATCATTAAAAACATATATGAGTTTTATGTATTTTATTATCTTTTAATGGGGGAAATTGTTAAACATTTATATTTATTGCCATAATTGATGACCTTAGGCTTTAGCACTTTATTTTCTCAGCTTTCTTGCCATTCCCTTAATTTTCTCTCTTTTGCTGGATTATGTTTTAGCTGCATTTAGTTAGCTATTTGAAAAGTTATGAATCCATGGTTTTATTAATAGATATGTTTAAAATATTTTTGATGAATTATAATATACATACAGAAAAGTGGAAATTATATATGTATTTCTGTTTTCAGAAATACAAACTTATAGAAATAACAAACATATCAAGAAATAGAACATGGCTGGTATCTCAGAAGCCGCTCTTGTTCTCCATTCCAGTCTCTGGCTCTCCAGTGATCATTGCTTCCTTAATTTTCAAAAGCATAGATTAGTTTTGCATTTTATGTAAATGAAATTATCTAGCACATACTCATTCTTGACTGGTTTCCTTAGCTCAGCATTATATTTATGAGTTATATCCATATTGTTTTACGTAGTTAAAGTGCCCTCATTCTCATGGCTATATAGTAGTCCTTTGGATAAATATACCTCAATATATTTAACCATTCGACTGTTAATAGACATTATGGCAGTTTCCAGTTTGGGGTATTAGGAATAGTGCTACCTCTGTCTATTGCTTAAGATGTAGAAAACTAGAAAAAGCATCACTTCACCTCTTGCAACAAAAATGCCAAACAATCCACAAATTTATAATTTTACTCGAACCCATCAGAGATCTGAGTTTACAGAAAAAAACGGCTAATCTGAAATCTAAGTATACACAAGTGTCTGCAAGGAGAGATAGAACATGAGTACTCAATTACCCAGGACAGATGCTGCCAGAAGCTGGTAAGAATTTAGCTAAAATTGTTATTGAACTGTTAAGGCCAAGTGATGGATCTCAGGAGAACAGAGTACTCCTGAGGGTGCAGATATAAGAAACACTGTGAAAGCTTTGTGAAAACCAGTGATCACAAAACAGATTGATGAGAGTCCTGAAGAAGCATCCCCTTGCAATGCAAGCCTGAAGGAAGAGAACAGTGGCTGTGTCAGGAAAGGCATAAAACCCCACCCAGATTCTCCTTGCCTTTTTCCTCTTCATCATAAGGCCAAAACTGCTGGAGGAAAGCCAACAAGCACTGTCACACTCAAGGCAATGGTGAAAGCCTACTGCATCTAGGGTAAGAGAACAGAAAGAAAAATCTGCTCTAGTGAAAGTGCAGGAATATATAATTGGGCTCAGAATTATGCCCAGCAGAAGCACAGGAACACTGAGAAGACCACAGTCCTGAAGTCCAGGCACAGTGCCTATATAAGGCTGATGCTGAATTAGAAGAATAGAGAATACACCTGCTCCTCACCACAAGGCTAAGAAACATTGAGTAACAAGTAATAGTGGAAATCTGCCAAGACAGGGACAAGTGCATGGAAAAAAGAAAAACGATGTCTACTTCTGCATAGCAAAAGAAACTATCATCAGAGTGAACAGACAACCTATAGAATGGGAGAAAATTTTTGCAACCCATCCCTCTGACAAAGGTCTAATATCCAGCATTTACAAGAAACTTAAACAAATTTATAAGAAAAAAAAACCCCATTTTTAAAAAGTGGGGAAAGGACATAAAACAAGACATATATGTGGCCAAGAAACATGAACAAAAGCTCAACATCACTGATCATTAGAGAAATGCAAATTCAAACCACAATAAGATGCCATCTCACACCAGTCACAATGGCTATTATTAAAAAATCAAAAACAAAATAAAAACCAACAGATGCTGGTGAGGGTGTGGAGAAAAAAGAACGCTTTTACACTGTCTGTGGGAGTGTAAAGTAGTTCAACCATAGTAGAAGACAGTGTAGGGACTCCTCAAAGATTTAGAGGCAGAAATATCATTTGACCCAGCAATCCCATTATTGGGTATATAACAAAGGAATATACATTATTCTATTATAATGATACATGCACATATATGTTCATTGCAGTACTATCCACAATTGCAAATACACTGAAACAACCTAAATGACTATCAGTGATAGACTGGATAAAGAAAATGTGGTACATATACACCATGGAATATTATGCAGCCATAAAAAGTAATGAGATCATATCCTTTGCAGGGACAAGGATGGAACTGAAACCCATTATCCTTAGCAAACCAGCGCAGGAACAGAAAACCAAATACTGCATGTTCTCGCTTATAAGCAGGAGCTGAATTATAAGAACACATGATCACATGGAGGGGAACAACACACATTGGGGCCTATCAGAGGGTGGCAGGTGAAAGCAGGGAGAGCATCAGGAAGAATACCTAATGGATGCTGAGCTTAATACCTAGGTGATGGGATGATCTGTGCAGCAAACCACCATGGCCTATGTTTACCTATGTAACAAACCTACGCATCCTGAACATGTACCCTTGAACTTGAAATAAAAGTTGTTAAATCAAAAAAAGGAAAATGATAGGGATACTTTTATGTGTATGCTCCTCCAAACTGTCCATTACAGTTATGGGGAAACACTTCCCCTTTCTATCTTTACAGTAGAGTAATAACTTATTATAGAGATGATATTCTAAATCAAAACGCCCTCAAAAATCTCTTACATTGAAATTGAAGTACAATAAACACACAAAAATAGAAATTTAAAAAATAAAAAATAGTAAAAATAAAGACAAATAAAATCTATTTTAAATCATAGTATAAATGGAACACCTAAAGCTAAGAGTGAACTAGACATGGAGAAAAACGATATGGCAAAAGAAACTCCAGCCTAAAGACAAGATAGTGTTTGAGCAATTTGAAGCAGGTGCTAGTAACCATGCTAGTTACATTGCTAGTAACCATGGCAACAATTAATCTTAAATTCAGCTTAATTCCTACATAAACTCATGCAAATTCCCAAAGTTTTATCAGAAGGAAAGCCATGCCTATCTTCAAGCATATCAACTATTTACCTCAGCTTCGGAAATCCTACACAAGCTGTGTGTCTTTCTACAAAAACTTACAAAAAACAAACAAAAAAAAACAGTCAAGAGACAATGCCATCAACAGAACTAGATACATTTATGACACAGATGTTGGAACTGTCAGACAAGAAATTTAAAATAACTATAATTAACATGTTAAAGGCACTAATGAAAGGATGGATACCATGCAATATCAGATGGGTAATTTCCGCAGAGAAATCGAAACTATAAAAGAATCAAATGGAAATGCTATAAATGAAAACAGTAACAGACATGGAGAAAGCCTTTTATGGACTCAACAGTAGACACGACACAGCTGTGGAAAGAAGCAATGAACTTGAAAATAGATTAAGACAAATGATCCAAACCGAAACAGAAAGAAAATAGTAGTAGTAGTAGTAACACTAGTAGTAGTAAAAGAATCGAACACATAAGAGCTGTAGGACACTGTCAAAAAGTGTAGCATATGTATAGGACTCTCAAAGGTGGAAAGAGAGACTATAGGTCTGAAGAAATACTTGGAAAATAAAGGCTGAGAATTTTTCAAAATTAATGATTGTTATGACACGAAACAGAAAAAAAAGAAACTAAACATGTCATATTCAAACAACTTGAAACCAAAGACAAAGAAAAATCTTGAGCAGCCAGAGAAAAATGATACCTTACTTACAGAGAAATAGAGATAAGAGTTATAGTAAGTTTCTCATCAGAAACCATACAACTAGAAGAAAGTGAAAGGGTGGGAAAAAAATGCATATTCAGAACTGTATACCCAGAAAAAAAAAGGAATGCCTTTAAGAAACAAAGGAGAAATAAATACTTTTCAAGCAAAAAAAGAAAAAAAATGGAAAACTCATTGTCAGAAGACCTACATTATAAGAAATATTAGTTTTAAAGGCAGAAAGAATATGATAACAAGATAAATCAGACAGAGACTAAGATCTGCACAAAATAAAATTAAGAGGGATGAAAACAGAATTAATGAAGGAAAAATAAAATTTCTTTCATTCTTATTTTTAACAGCACTAAAAGATAACTAACGCGAAAATAGCAGCAATGTATTGTGTTTACAACATATATAAAAGTAAAATGTGTGATAAAAATAATACAGAAGATATAAAAGAGAAATTGGGAACAATATTCATGCAAATAAGCAGTGTCTGTCGTATTTAGCAAACATAATTAACTCCATCCTTTCTGGTCTCCCGATCTGTACGGAACCACCAGGGTGACCGGAAGTGCACTGGACCAGAAGAGAAGTCAGATAGGCTTCCGGGCCACAGGTTGGTTCTTGCGCACAGGCTAGGCAAGGGGAAACCCCGATGAAGCTCCAGGAGTAAACAGCCACAGAGGCACCTATAAACCAATCCCAAAGAGAAAATAAAGCCAACTACTTTTATGTATTCCTGCTTTTCTTCAGGCCCTGACAGATGTTTCAGATTTGGAGAAAGAGCCCATTCACCTTTCTCCCCTGGCTCTAACTCAGCTTCTCTTCCATCCTATTCTATTCTATTCAGCCCCAGCTCCTTGGACAAAAGGCTTCTCTGTAGAAACGGAAGTCTTCAGGCCACATTGGCTCTGGAAGGAGCAGTTCCCGTGGTGGTTTTTTTTTGTTTTTGTTTGTTTGTTTTTTCTTTCTTGCTCTCCTTTCCACCATACAAAAGGAGCCCACTTAGAAGCAAATTTATAACAGAATCTGGAAATCCAATCTCTCAGGCAAGAAAAAGCTGGATTTTAAAATAGCTCAGGAAGGTGGAATCTGAGAAAGGAATAGCTGCAGTTTTGATCATGTATCAAATCTGCAACGGCTGAGTGAACTCCGGGAGCTGTCTAGTACTGCCCGGCTCTACGGGCTCTGAGCTGAGCAAGAGGTTGGCAGGTGGGGATGGAGACGGGGCAGGACTGCTGAAGGCAGCTCTGATGGGGAGGCAAGGGGTAGCCTGGGGATACGGCACAGACCCAGTTTTACCTCCAGAGATGCCTGCATCATTCTATCATGATCCAATAAAACAAGGACCTGGAAGAGCCATGGTTTGTAAGGCAGCAAGCAGCCACCTGTGTGAGATCTAGGCCTAAAACACACAGCAAGACTGAATCCTCTAGCAGTGACCAGCTCAAGCTGGAGGGTAAAAGCAGCTGGCACTACAGAGCTGCTCTGATAATGCCTGCTTTGCATGGGAAGCCTGAGAAGCCACCAAGGGTAAATAATCCACACACAGAGTCCCAAATCTGCCACCATTGTGTTTCCAAGGTGGCCCGTTTCTAAAAGCTAGTCCTAGCGCAGTGTCACAGTTGAAAGTGGACTCCTCAGCACCATTCACACACTCTCCTCCACCTCCTAAAACTAAACTGCATCTATGCCTACAGGAGGTAAATCTTCCAAACACTGAGCCTCAGGACAGTGTCATCGTGACAAACGAGTTTTGAGAGACTTCCCCATGCAATTCAGTAGGTTTGAAATCCCAAGACCACTAAGAATCCCAGGACATTGGCTAATGCCACTGTTCCTGTCTTCAAGAACGATATCTTCTGCTACTGGAAAGCTAATTATCCTTCAAAGTTGATGTTTTCTTCCACCACAAAGCCTTCTCTAACTATGCCAGTCAAAACCTGATTTCCTAAAGGGCGTTGTCTAATACTTAGATATGACTTTTTACCTAACAAATAGCAAAGGTAAAAATACCCAGTCCTGGCAAAGATGAAGGAAAATAAGAAATGTACTCATTGGTCCATTTCTCTAAAGGCCAGCTCAGCAATGAGTATAAAGTGGAGAATGTATATGCCCCTGAACTTGGAATTCCTCTTCAAGGAGTTTCTCCCACAGCAACATATATCTATAGGGATGTTCATTGAAAGCCAACCCATATTGAGGGTAAATCTGGAGACAGATTTCCTAGCACTGGTTCCTGGCTCCGGCACTGAGAAGCTCTCAAATTCTTTGAACTTCAGTTTCTGCTTGCAGAGTTGATGTAAATATTGAGTTATGTAACACATGTAGCCTGGTACATCATGAAAAACCAATAGCTTTCCTTTTTGTTGTTTTAATTCAAATATTTTAAATAAACTCATATTACCACCAGTAGGATTTGATTAGCTACAATGTGATTGATCTACACAATCGAATACTACACAAGCTTTCTATTTTTTGTTTGTTTATTTGTTTTTTAAGACAGGGTCTCGCTCAGTCACCAGGCTGGAGTGCAGTGGTGAGATCATGGTTCACTGCAGCCTCAAACTTCTGGACTCAAGCAATCCTCCCAACTCTGCCTCCTGAGTAACTGAGAACATGGGCATGCACCACCAGGCCTGGCTAATTTTATTTTTTCATTTTTTTTTTGTAGAGACAGAGTCTCTCTGTTTCCCAGGCTTGTCTCAGACTCCTGCATTCAAGCAATTCTCTCTCCTCAGCCTCCCAAAGCACCGGGATTACAGGTGTGAACCACTGCACAGGCCTATGCAAGCTTTTAAAAAAATAAAAGTTCTATGTACATATTGAATAAAAATTAAAAAATCAGATTCAAGAAAGCACATGCATGTATGTGTGGGTCTATTTTTCTGCTATGCTTTGAATGTGTCTCCTAAATTTCATGCATTGGGAACTTAATCCCAAAATTTACATGTTGATTAAAGGTGGGGCCTTTGGGAAGTAATTAAAATTAGATAAATCATCAGACTGGAGACCCCATGATGGAACTGGGGATTTTATAAGACAAGAAAGAGGCCTCAGTGGACACGCATGCATGCACGCTCCCTCATTCTTGCTATATCATACCTTCCACCATGTTATATAATACAGCACAAAGGCCCTCCACAGACGCCGATGCCATGTGCTTAGATTTCCCATTCTCCAGAACCATGAGTTTAATAAACTTCTCCTCTTCATAAATTTGTCCAGCAACAGAAAATGAACTAAGATAGCCTTTATGTGTGTGTCTATATGGTTGTGGGTGTGTGCTGTCTAGTGTGTACATATGTAATGTGAGTCCTGTGTGTAAATCTATGAGGTTTGTGTGTCCATGTGGGTTCTCTGTGTTTGTCTGCAGTGTGTGCATATGTGTGAGCTTTGTGTGTATACCTTCAATATGTGTGCAAGAGATCTGTGTGTCTGTGGTAATGCGTGTGAAGTACATGTGTGTAGTGTATGTGTGTGCATTCTGTGAGTGTCTGTGGGTTGTCTGCAGTGTATGCATATGAGTTCTGTGTATGTGTGGCACATTTGCATGTGCGTTCTAGGTGCATGTGTGGTATATTTATATGGGAGTTCTGTGTGTGTGTGTGTGTGTGTGTCTACAGGGTACACTGCGAGTTCTGTCTGGGGGAATGCATTTGCTTGTGAGTTCTATGTGCACGTGTGATATATTTGTGTGTAAGTTCTGTGTAGTAATGTGTTTATGTGGGAGTTCTGTGTGTATGTGTGTGTCTATAGGGTGCATTGTGAGTTCTGTGGGGGGATGTATTTGCATGTGAGTTCTGTGTGTGTGTCTGTGGGGTGCATGTGTGAGCTCTGCAGGGTGGCGTATGTGTGTGTGAGCCTTGTAGGGTGGTGTATGTGTGTGTGAGTTGTGTATGTGTCTGTGGAGTACATGTGTGAGCTCTGAGGGGTGGTGTATGTGTGTGTGAGTTCTGTGTGTGTCTGTGGAGTACATGTGTGAGCTCTGAGGGGTGGTGTATGTGTGTGTGAGTTCTGTGTGTGTCTGTGGAGTACATGTGTGAGCTCTGAGGGGTGGTGTGTGTGTGTGAGTTGTGTGTGTGTCTGTGGAGTACATGTGTGAGCTCTGAGGGGTGGTGTATGTGTGTGTGAGTTGTGTGTGTGTCTGTGGAGTACATGTGTGAGCTCTGAGGGGTGGTGTATGTGTGTGTGAGTTGTGTGTGTGTCTGTGGAGTACATGTGTGAGCTCTGAGGGGTGGTGTATGTGTGTGTGAGTTGTGTGTGTGTCTGTGGGGTTCATGTGAGAGCTCTGTGGGCTGATTCATGTGTGTGTGAGTTCTGTGTGTGTGTCTAGGGGTGCATGTGTGAGCTCTGCAGGGTGGTGTATGTGTGTGAGATGTGTGTGTGTCTGTGGGTGCATGTGAGAGGTTTGTAGGGTGGTGTATGTGTGTGAGTTCTGTGTGTGGGGGGGTGCATGTGAGAGCTTTGTGGGGTGGTGGATGTGTGTGAGTTCTGTGTGTGTGTGGGGGGTGCATGTGAGAGCTTTGTGGGGTGGTGGATGTGTGTGAGCTGTGTGTGTGTCTGTGGGGTGCATGTGTGAGCTCTGCGGGGTGGTATATGTGTGTGTGAGCTCTGCGTATGTCTGTTTGGTGCATGTGTGAGCTCTGTGGGGCAGTGTGTGAGTGTGTGAGTTCTGTGGGGTGGTGTATGTGTATGTGAGCCCTGTGGGCTGGTGTATGTGTGTATGAGCTCTGTGTGTGTTTGTGGGGTGAGTGTGTGAGCTCTGTGGGGGCAGTGTATGTGTGTGAGTTCCGTGTGTGTCTGTGGGGTGCATGTGAGAGCTCTGTGGGGTTGTGTATGTGTGTGAGTTCTATGTGTGGGGGGGGGGTACATGTGAGAGCTCTGTGGGGTGGTGGATGTGTGTGTGTGTGGGGGGGGGTGCACGTGAGAGCTTTGTGGGGTGGTGCATGTGTGTGAGTTCTGTGTGTGTGTCTGGGGTTGCATGTGAGAGCTCTGTGGGGTTGTGTATGTGTGTGAGTTCTATGTGTGGGGGGGGTGCATGTGAGAGCTTTGTGGGGTGGTGGATGTGTGTGAGTTCTGTGTGTTGGGGGGGGTACATGTGAGAGCTTTGTGGGGTGGTGGATGTGTGTGAGTTCTGTGTGTGTGTCTTGGGTTGCATGTGAGAGCTCTGTGGGGTGGTGTATGTGTGTGTGTTGTGTGTGTGTTGGGGGTACATGTGAGAGCTGTGTGGGGTGGTGGATGTGCATGAATTCTGTGTGCATGTCTTCAAGCTGTGTTTGTGTCTACATACATAGCCAGTATCAGAAAGTGAGTAAGAACTTGGGTTCTGAGTGAGAGGAACCTGAATTGGATTCCTGCTCTGTCATGTAGTATTTCACTCTGGACACGTTATTCAACTTCTCTAGCTCTAGTTTCCTTATTTAGATAATCTCCATCTCCTCCTTCCTATGGGACGTCTGAGAATTAGAGGGCAGAGTTTATGAGAAACACACAGCACTGTGTCTGACACATAGTAGGTGCTCAATAAAGTCTAGCAATTGTTCACCATACTTATAGAGTGGTGTCAGAACAGATGTTATCTGACATCTTAGCTAGGTGGTAGGAATCATTGTGCTTCTCATTTCCCTTTACAATTTTCTATATTGCTTGGACATTTTGCATGCATATCTATTTTCTCTATAATGGAAAAACCAATACATGTTCCTTTCAACAGAACAAAAACCCGAGGCTGTCATTTGTCACCTTCACAGTGTAGATAAAACACCCCTCAATCCCTGACCCCAAAGTCAAGGATCTCCATCTTTTCAAATGCTTCTCCCACTTCTTCCCTGAAATCCCTACCCTCCTTGTAGCATTTCTGGATTAAAAGCTCAGACTGTGATTTTATACCCAGAAAGTCCAACTTTAAATTCCCATGATGCCTGGGATTGGCTGGTTGTTGGGGCAACTTTCTATCTTAATCTCACTAGGAGTGACTTTTTAAATCAGATTAACTTGTTGTCACTTTGGCAGGTATGGCAGTAAAGGGCAGCTCGGTGTCAGTGTCTGTCAGAGGGCGAGGAGGGGAAGCCAGGAGGGATGCAGACAAGTCCTTGGCGGGAGGGAGATTTCAGAGGTGCATGGTTGACATCGTGGGCTGGGACTGGGGCCGGGGCTTGGGACTGGGTGTGGGGGACTGGAAGCTCAGCATGAGTGGGGAGTGGGTGGGAAGGAGACTACAGGAAAAATACGCTTCCTTTACAATAGGGTTCAGGTTAGGCGTTCCTACGAGTACACGATTCCCATTCCACATGTGTGCCAGAATCACGTGGGAAGTTTGTTAAAACCTGAGATTCAGGCAAGACCCTTCCCTCCTGCAAGAGATTCTGATAATGATGTGAAGGGGGCCTGGGCATCTTCTTCCCAGGTGAGAACTGGACTAACCGTTGTGAAGCAATGAGGAAGATCCTTGGCGTTAAAAAATCCCGCTGTGAAAAATCCAGTGCTCGACCACTTTCACGGCTGTGTGGCTTCAGTGCAGTTACTCAACCTCTCTGGGCTCTTCATGCCAGTGAAATAAGGGTGATGATCCAGAACAAACTGATGATGGGGTTGTTGGGGTTGTTAGCGTTGGGCAGCTTCTGTGTGACGATAAAAGCTGGATGATTTGAAGCCAATGCACAGTCCTGCCATTCTCTGAGAGGAGACCCGGTGCTCTGAATATGATTTCTGACCCTAGGGTCGCCTAGCCTGGTTCCCCTGCCACAGCAGCTTCCGCCGCCTTTTCCTGGTCCTGAGGCGGCCGGCGGCCTGCAGCCTGCGAGTGTGCTCTACTGCCCCCTGGTGGTTCCATCTGGGAAGGCGAACTCCTTTCCTATTCGGCTTTATTCAGGTCCCTGAGCAGAGACAGCGCCAGCCGCAAGGCCAAAGTGCAGAAGGAAGGTGGTCACGCGAGCTGACTTCTGAGGTTATGGGGCCTGGAATGCACCTCCCCACCACCGCCACTTGATTGCTGGTGCCTGAACTGTCACTGTGGAGCATCACCACTGAAACACCCTTGGTGCCTCCTGACCCCTGGACCAGACTCTCCTTGGAGCAGGGCAATGGGGGAAGGGAAGGGCTGGCGGAGGGGGTGGGAGACACACCTGTTGCTTCTGGAGCTTGAAGAGAGGAGTTTGACCTACGAGATACTGTAGGAGGCTGTGCAGAATTAAGCACTAAAAGTGGTTAAAATGCCAGCCCTGAGGGAGCACACTGCAGGCTCTCAGCAGTCCTTCAGCTTGAAGGAGCTGAAGGCTCAACCAGAACTCTGTGCTCATAGGAAACACTGCCCTGAGGCTGGCTCTGGCAAACGTCTAAACTTAGGGCATGAACAGGGGCTCTGCCATGGGCAAGATTGGCACAGGCCAAAGTGGACGTTAGTAAAAACCAAACTCAGTCCCCACCCTTCTCCCACGCCGGGAACCCCATGGCCACAAGCCTGACCTTTGGACCATTCAGACGGTAGGCTGCCCCAACTCCAGAGGCCATGCCCCCCACCACGCCCTCTTCACCTCTCCCCACAATGAAACGCTCCTGCCCTGTCCCCTGTCCCCGCAAGCACCTATCCCTGGGCAGGACCTTTAGGCAGGTGATAAATCTACTTGCACCTTCTCAAGGAAGAGCCCCCTCTTGGTCATCTGAGTCCTTAGTGACCTTGCTGATGTCAAGGGGAGACTATGAGGATTGGAGGGTGGGCTCGAGGACCAGGCAGCATCCTTTAATCAAAAACAAGACACCTCGGCTGGGCGCGGTGGCTCACGCCTGTAATCCCAGCACTTGGGAGGCTAAGGCAGACAGATCACCTGAAGTCAGGAGTACGAGACCAGCCCGGCCAACATGGTGAATCCCCGTCTCTACTAAAAATACAAAAATTAGCTGGCATGTTGGCGCATGCCTGTAATCCCAGCTACCCGGGAGGATGAGGCAGGAGAATCGCTTGAACCCAGGAGGTGGAGGTTGCAGTGAGCCAAGATTGTGCCATTGCACTCCAGCCTGGGTGACAAAAATGAAACTCTGTCTCAAAAAAAGAAAAAAAAAATCATCTGGACATGGTCCAACCACGGGGATTAGGCCTTTTGGGGCGTCCATTATGGCCCCATGTCCCTGTATCCGGGCATGTGCTCCATAGATTAAGGACTGGCTTACTTCACAGGCTGTGGTCACCCACCCTGGCTGTCTGCAAGGACAGAGGACAGGATAGGAGCTCCCAGAGCTTCCCACCTGCCACAGTCAGTCACAGACAGCATCAGGGAAAAAAGGCAGAGATGGTGGCTTCTAAGCCACTCTCCTGGGCATGGGGAAATGAACTAGACTTCTGCTCGGGAAGCTGTTTCAGCTCCAGACTTCACTATTCCTTCAGCAGCCTGTCCGGAAGGGCAGACCATGAGCTGGGTTTCTTTAGGAGCTCACAAAGCTATGTCCAAGTAGGAAGCCTCCCTTCTGCCATCACTGTCATCCTCATGCTGGAAGCGATCTTATTAGCGTTCCAATCACCTTCCTTGTTTTGTCCTGAAATTTCCTGAGTACACACTAACCAAAGACTACTTTCCCTGTTCCTTGTTTTTGTCATTGTTGTTCCTCTAGTAAACAAGCCTCTACATCTGTTTCAATTTAAACAGAAAGGAGTAGCAAAACTTACAAAGATGAGGAAGATGAATGCATTGTACTCCTACAATGAACTGGGTCTCCATAAATTGTTTTTGGTATAGCATGTCCCATTTAGCCCTTACATAAGCTCAGATAAGGCAAGGAAACACTAAGTTTTACAGGCAAAGGCACAAAGACTCAGAGAGGCCAAACAAGGAAGCTAGATTTGATCTCCGAATCCTGACCCTAAGTTCTTCTTACTTTGGAGAAGAGTCCTGATTGCATGTCTGTGGTTTCCCAGTGGTGTTTCTTTGCCTCTCACTCTGAGGACAAGGTGTATCAACAGGTGCAGGTGGGGTCTTATCATGAGATACTGGTGACCCACAGAGCAAGGAGTGTTCACCTCCGGTTGCCCAGGTACTCATGGCTCCAACTCCCTTGGGAGAGGTCAGCTTGGGGTATTTTCTCAGTTTCCTACTACCTTTCCCCACACACCTCACACTCACACACACACTGCTCATGACATTGCAACACCTGTCTCCACAGGACCAGCCCTGGACTCAGGCCTCAGAGCTGACGTCTCACAGCTTCCCTCCTCTCCCACCAAATGCTGCTCCAAGTCACTGTCCCAAAATATCCTGAACAGGTTATAGTAGATCCTAGAAATATTTTTCTCACTTGGCTTAGGACATCATGCCCCTTGCCTCCTTCCCACCTCTCTGCCTGTTTCTTCTCAGCCTTATTTTCTGGGGCTGGTCCTTCTAATCTGTAAACTTTGCGGGGCCCAGGGCTCAGTCTTTGTTCTCTTCTCTGTCCTCACTCTCTCAGAGATCTCACCTTGCTCTGAGGGCTTCCAATACCGGATAGATAGATTGATAGGTAGATAGATAGTCAAATAGATAGATGGACATCTCCTGAAGACTCCTGCTTCTAACTAAATATGACATCTTCACTCAAATGTCAAATAAGAACATCAAAGGTAACACGCATCAAAGGTAACGTGCATCAAAGGTAATGAACAACCAAACTCTTCCATTTCTCCTCAAATATTATTTTCCAGCAGTCTCCTGGCACTTCCGTAGAGGCAACTCTGTCTTCTGGTTGTTCAGACTGTAGAGTCGTGTTTAACCCTCCTTTTCTCTTGCAGCCCTCATCCAATCTGCCAGTAAACCTGATAGCTTCCCAGTCAATATGGACCTAAGATCCAACCACTCCTACCCTCTGCTGAGAGCCTCCAAGGCTCCTCACCCACCTGGAGTAAGAGCCGACGCTTCATACTGGCCTTCATGGCAGGTGGCTACACACCCTGGCCTGCCTCAGACCCTGGCGCTCACGTCTATCCTAGTGCGATTACTAAGAGCACCTCCTTTCACTATCTAGGGCCCCGACTGGATAATAAACTGCATGCTCTCCCCGACAACATGCACATGTCCAATCTGATCCTCCTTCCTCTCCACCCTCTCTACTGCTGTCTCCTCCCTTGGGCCACATTGTCAACACCTTCCTCCCCAACAAGCTATGTTCCGTGCCTCTACATGGAATACGCTCTCCCCAGACAGTCTATGTCTCATTACTTATTTCCTTCAGATGCTCAAATGTCACCTTATCTGCTCAATAAATAAGGCTACCCCACACCCACTCTCAGGACAAACAGCCTGGTCACTCTCCACCCCCTGACCCTGCCACACCCTTTCTCAGAGCACGTATCCCTGCCTGGCAGCTGCATCTTCATTGTCACTCTCCTCACTAGAATATAAGCTCCTGAGCCCAGAGCCTTTGTCTTTCTACTCACGGCTTCATCTCCAAGGACTCGCACAGCTCCTCAAACATGGGAGTGCTCCATAAGTATCTGTTAGAAGAATGAATGAATGGCCAGGTTCAAGAAAAGTCACAAAATGTGGAGTTCTGAAAGCTTAAAAACCTGTTACATGTAGTTACAATGCACGCAGAGGGCAGCTTGGATCAATGGAAACTAAATAAATGTTAGGAATCGTTGTCAGGAGTTCACCTGCTGGTCTGAGGTTCAGAAAACGTGGTATTTGGTTTGGACTGCATCACTTCCGCCTGTCTCAGGACTTCCCTGAACCTCAGTTTCTTAGTCTATAGAAAAGAATAATGTCTACAATTGTTTCCAGCACCAGAATTCTGGAATTCCACGTGTTGGGTGCCAGAAAGACGAGAGCACATAAGAGCAGGGTAAATAAACTGGGTCACTGGGAGAATGAATACTTTGCTGCCTTCCCGCCATCCCGCAGACCCCCAGCATCACCCACCATCTCAAAAGGTACTTCCTCAACGCAGGCCTACTCTGGATGCTCTCGGGCCTGGACAGACACATGGACAAGGAAGTAACCGTGTTCTTTAGAGTGCTGTCCTCCCAGAGGACACTGACCTTCGAATATAAAGGCACAGCTACTTTATGTGTAAGCAATCTGCATCATCCCATCCAAGCACGTTAGCCCCTCACTGATCAACTACAGTCACCTCAAGTCATGTCAATGGAAACAGGAAACTCAGAAGAAATGCACTTGTGGGGAGCAGGGAACACAAAGTGCCATTCCTGCAGTCATCTGTGGGCTCCATGAGGGCATGAGCAGCCAGGCAGCTCTTCCTTGGCCCCCACTCCCTGCCCCTGGCTCTCCACATTGAGAGGAACCTTCCATGGGACCAACACTCCCAGCTATGAAAGGACTAGGTCAGGGAATCAGGCGGGAATTTGAAAAATCAGCCCCAGATTTGGCAAGCCAGGATTCCCTTCCTCCAGCTCCTTGAGGAGATGAACCCTGTTCTCAGGGTGGCCCTTATTCTCACCAGTCACCAGCATCACCCCAGTGCCTGCAATATGATGGGCACAAGATAAACATAAGTATCCAACATATTTCTGTCCTATATACGTATTACTATAATATATTATTATAGAATATATATATGGACAATATGGTAATATACATTTATTATTATATGTAAATAATAAAAATGTGCTGAGCAAATGAAGAAATGAACAAATAAATGAATTAAACTCACACACACACACACACACATTTGTTCTGACCTATCTATCTTGTTCCCCAGGAACCTAGGCTGTTTCTTGGGTTACTGCCTGTCAGTTCATCTGCTTCTCAGAGACTTTGAGATAAGGCTGGTTATGGAAACAACTCTGAGATTTTTCTGCTCAAAAATTACCTCCTGCTGGGGCTCCTCACCCTTTGTCAGTGGCACGCTATTGCCATGGCTCTGGTTCACAGCGTTATACATACACTGAGTTTGTAATCAGAATCTAGCAGAATCTATTTTAAACACATGGGGACTACAGTACATATGAATATGCTAATCAGCTAAGCTTAATAGTTCTCGTTTGTATTAATGCAGATTAGGCAGCTGCATTTCCCACCAAATATTTTCTTTGGTATTTACTGACGAAATCAAGGTCCTGCTAATAAGTTCTAATATTTAATCTAAAAGCTCTAAAGAAGGTGCTTTAGTTGAGTATAATCTAATTTCACTGAACAAAATTGCATCCAAAAGCAATATAAAGTTACAATTTGTTCCTTGTCAAATAGTAAAAATGGCCTTTAAATTTTACATGGTTTTGACCTTTGGTTTTTGCATTTCAATTAAACTTCCCTCAGAGCCCAGTGGATCAAATGTTCCCTGAGTGCGAATTAGGTCCTAGCAAGAGGTGCCTACTGGCCCTCTGTTTCTTTCCTTTGCAAACTGACATCTGTCTCTCTTTTGATGCAGAGCAAAAATTTTCTCCCTCAATGGCTGGAGTAGAGGTAAACTGAAATATTAGGTCTGGCCAATATTTTGTCTCTGGACATCTGAAATTTCTATGAGTCAATCATCTAAATCTATTCTGAATCAGCATGCCAACGTGCAAACCTCCCTATAACTGGTCGGAGAATGACCCAACCTCTCCACTAAGCCATTTTTTTAGCAAGGATTTTACCTTTGCAATACCTGTTGACACCTTGTATTATACTCATGCTTCATAAGAACCCAGGGATCCAGAAGAGAAGTCATCATTCGACTTCTGACAGAATCAAATGCTCAGGTGTGAGAGACTGTGATGCCACCCAATATCCATTCTCCTCTCCCTTCTTGGTAATAGAGTCCTATTTTTATTTAGGGCTATGATGTCTCCAGCTATATACTACATTTCCCAGTCTTCCTTGCAACTAGTGAAACAAACAAACAAACAAACAAACAAAAAACAGAAAAAGCCTTGGGTTCCTGATGGCATTGTAGAACTGCCATACTAGTCCTGGTTACTACCTCTAGGTATCCTTGGATGACTGAAAGAAATCAGACGTGTTTTTCTGTTATGTGCAGCTGAAACAAATCTTAAGTCTTGTAAAATTTATGTAGCACAGTTCCTGGCACATAAGTACAAAACAAATTACAACAATTTCTCAGGCATCCACTGGATGATCAGTTCAAATGATACTTCATGGAAACCAACCAAGTGCTCAGAGACAGAAAGAGAGAGAACAGATAACATCTGCTTATCTACAAAGATAAAGCAGAAACTAAGAACTGTATGTGCCACTTAAGAAGAAGAATAGCAAATATTTAGGGGTTTATAGGCACTAAGCACTATTCTAAACATTTTACATGTATTAACTCCTCTGTATTGTCAGCAATTAATACAGCACTAGGAAAATTGTAGGTCCACAATAAATGTGTTGAATAAACAAATGACAGAAAGCCAGACACCATCTTGCTTATCTGGATCTGAGCCTGACCTGCTGACTACCCTGAGCATGATCTAGATTAAGTGACACACAAACTCTTCAGGCACACAGACAGCATATCCCTATGACCACGGTTCCTCCAAAGTCAGGATCATTTTATCTCCAGCAGACTGGGGAATCCATGTGTGCAAGGAATGTGTCTCTCTCCTGAAAGAGAGAATTTCACTAGTGCATCTCTTTCCTGAATTTGAAAAACATATAGCACTCTTAAAGATTTTGCCATCTCCCTGACCTAGGTGGTTCCAGAATGAAGACGTTGTCAGGGCACAGTAGTTAAGGTAGAGGGACCTCCGGGGGCCATCTGCCACACCATAGGGCCAGGCCCAAGCGGGAAGTTCTGGAGTTTCTGAAATAACCTACCAAGAACTGGGCACCTGCACATGCACCATCACAGTTCATGGTTACGATGGCCTCGTGAGTTACAAGGCCATTTCATGCAAAACACACTAAGGATTAGAGACATTGTGGCTTACTTCATTCATCCAAACTTATTAAGCACCTACGATGTGCTAGGCATTAACTTCGGGGGATGTAAGAGAAAATATGGACTATTACTTTAAGGAGCATAGAATTCAGTGGGGAAGATAGACACATAAACAAAAATATCTAGTCACTGTTGCTGTAATGAAAGTATCAGGTATTATGGAGACATACTGGGACTAGCTCACAGAAGACTGGCTATTAGTGCTGGGGCACAGATTGGGGCAGAGATAGGAGGCAGAAGGGAGGTAGTCCAGGAACAGAGTGCAGTTATACAAAGTATGATAAGGAAAGTGCAGTTGGTGTAACTGGAGCATATGTTTGATGGCTTCGTAATGTTTTGATTTGGTAGGATGAACCACATTTTTCATAATGTTCTTTATTGTATGTTTCTAACTGTGGGGCCACAAGTGAAATTCTTGGGAGAATTTGGGGAATAGGAAGGCAGAAATGAAGCGGTAGCCATTTTGTAGCTCACATGTATTACAGCTGAACTGTTTATTTACTTCAGTGGCATGGAGAAATTTCTCTCCCTTCCCTGGGTACTCCTTAGTTCCACTGGCTCCTCTAGCTGTATTTGTTTAGCTCCATGATGGAGGGCTCAAGATGCTTCTTGTTACAAAGGTCAGAGGCAACAAATATGAACACAAGCTTCAGCCCATGCTCAGAGAGTCTCAGCTTGTGCTTATGGACTGCAGCCTGCTCATGACCTTCCTTTCCCAACTACCTGTTTTTGGACCTCAGCCGCTGGCATTAGATGAGTTGACAGCCTTACAGAGACTGCTTAACCAGTTCCTACAATTGTGTAGCCCGGTAGCAAATTCTTACATATATATATACATGTATATATCTCTTATTGGTTTTTCTTGTGTAGATGAACTCTGACTAACAAAGAATTTGGTACCAGAAGTGGGATGCTACTTCAACAAACACCTAAAAATGTGGCAGTGGCCTTGAGACCAGCATTCTACCCAGGCAGTGGGTAGAGATCAGAAGAATTTTGAGGAGCATAATAGAGAAAGCTTAAATTGCCCTGAATAGGCTGTTAGCAGAAATATAGAAACAACAAGCCTGCCAGTAAGAGCTCACAAGTAAGGAAGGAACATATTACTGGAATATGGAAAAAAGAGGGGTCTTTATTACAGTGGCAGAAATATCAGCAAAATTGTCATCTGCTTTAATGGGAAAGCAAAGGTTGTAAGGGGTGAACCTGGTTATCCAGCTAAAGTGATTTCCAAACAAAGTGTTGAAGGCCCTGCCAGCAGCATCTTGCTGCTAATAGTGAAATGTGAGAGAAAAGAGGTAAATTGAGGGAAGAACTGTTAAATAAAAAGAAAGCAGGACTTGATGGTTTTAAAACTCCTCAGCCTCTCCAGGTGGCAAAAAATGCTGAAACTAAGAAATGACTTCTGAGCAGTCAGGAAAACATGGAATAGAGATGAGACCACTCCCTTCCTGGAGCTTCCTGAATCACCTCATAATAAACTATTTGTTTCTGGTTCTAATTTATGAGTAACCAACCGAAAACGCATCCTTACTTGTTTTTCTAAATTTCGGGGACTTGAAGCTCAACCACATACTTCCTCCAATTACAGGCCTCTGACCCTAGTAATAAAACTAGTCTGCAGAAGCTGGCTGCACCATCGTGCAGCTGAAAACACACACCTAGCCCAAGAGCCAGAGGGGCTGAAATAGGGCCCAAGGAAGGTATAGAAAATTTTCACTGACCTAACCTTCACCTTACTCTTGTGATATTCTCACTCAGTGCCTTCTATAGTCTTTTCCTTAAGTGTATCACAAAAACACTGGTATTGGCCAGGTCTCCTCATTCACCTCTTTTAGGAAATTTTGTATAATCCTATGTCTTGACAAGGACACATTACTCACTATATTTCAATCCCAGCCCCTCCTCATAAACTACAGCTTATCTATCCAACCGCACCCCGGAAATCTACACTATGGTGTTGCAAAGGCAGCAACTCACATCAGAACTCATTCATTCTCTCTCTCTCTCTCTCTCTCTCTCTCTCTCTCTCTCACACACACACACACACACACACACACACACCCCAGAGAAAATACCTTTTCCAACACACCTGGTCTATGAAACCAGACCACCTGGATTTGAGTCCTGACTCTAACATTTCCTGACTGTGATACCTTGAACAAGTATCTGTTTTCACCTCCCTACATTGCAACTTCTTCACGTGTGATTAAGGTTAATAATAGTTCTTACCTCATTTGGTTATTGTAAAGATAAAATGAGCTCTATATGTAAAACAGAAGTGCCTGGCACATATTATACTCTCCATAAATTTTAACTGTCAATATTGTTACTATTTTGATGAATTGCATCACTCAATAATCCAATGAATATCCCTTGAAGTCCCCTACTGCCCTGCAACCGACATGTATCCAATTGATCATCAAACTCATTGGTTCTACCTCCTAAACATCTTCCTAATCCATTCATATTTCTTTATCCCAGCTGTTACCTCTTTAGTTAAAGCCTTCATGGTTCCCTCATCAATAAGGATCAGTGTATAACTGTCATGGCCCCCTACCTGGGTTTTATCTGAACCATAACTAAAACAACCCATCCCTCTGTACTTATGTCCAAATCCCCTCTTCACACTGTAGCCAGAATATCCTTCTAAACTAAACCTCTCATCATGTTTCTTCCCTCATTAAGAAGCCTTAAGAATAAAATATTGGCTCTTTATGCCCTTCCCTCAGTGCTCCTAGCTGTCAACCCCACCCTCACCATCTTGCATCCTACGATCCAGCCACACTGAACTCTTGGAAAATTTTGAACTGTTTAAACTCTTAACATGTCCTTCCTCCTAGAGTCCTTGGTGCTATTAAAGAAAACTAGAGCCAGACAGTAGTTAAAGCAGTGAAAACAGATTTCATTCAGGAACTACAGTGATAGGGGAAAAGAGACCTCAATATAGAACTGGGCTCAATTCTGAATATAGCAAGGACAAGTGGGGATTTAGCCAAGGAGTAGGGTGGGTGTGAAAGGTAGGTGGATGGAAAATTACTAAGAAGAGACATCAAGGGTAGGGGAATTCTTTCTAAACTAACCTAACAAGATCTTTGCTGAGGGCAAGTCCGAGTAATCAGATATCAAGGATGGAGGATGAAGAATTTGATCAGATATCAAAAGTGATCAGATGTGGAGCTGGAGGAGCCCTTCCCAAACTTACTTAGTAGGATTCTTTTTTTTCTTTTTTTTTCTGAGACAGAGTCTTGCTCTGTTACCCAGGCTGGAGTGCAGTGGCCCAATCTCGGCTCACTGCAACCTCTACCTCCCAGGTTCAAGCAATACTCCTGCCTCAGCCTCCCAAGTAGCTGGGATTACAGGCACACACCACCACGCCCAGGTAATTTTTGTATTCTTAGTAGAGATGGGGTTTCACTATGTTGGCCAGGCTGGTCTCAAACTCTTGTCCTCGTGATCCACCCGCCTCGGGCTTCCAAAGTGCTCGGATTACAGGCCTGAGCCACTGCACCTGGCCACTTAGTAGGATTCTTGATAAAACTGATCTATGAAAGTTGAGCAAAAATTGGAGTCAAAGTCTAGGCCTAGTTGAGAAGAGGTCTCAGGGGAGCCTTATCAAAGTCTAATCAAGGAGAATCTTTGTAAGTGCTAAAATAAAACAAAAGAGAGGATTATTACAGCAAATAATACTTCTTCTATAGCATTTATGCCCCCCCTTATCACTAAATTTGTATGTGGAAATCTAATCCCAAAATGTGAGAGCATTTGAAGGTAGGGGCTTTGGGCAGTGATTAGTTCATGAAGACAGCGGACCTCATGAATAGGACTAGTGCCCTTATATAAAAGCCCCAGAGAGATCCCTTGCTCCTTCCACCATGTGAGGACATGAGAGAAGAGGTAGCCATCTATGAACCAAGAAGCAGGCCCTCACCAGACACAAAATCTGTTGACACTTCAGTCATTGTCTTTCAGCCTCCAGAACTGTGAGAAATACATTTCTGATGCTTATAAACCATCCAATCTATGGTACTTTGCTATAGCAGCCTGAGTGATCTAAGACAGAAAATTGATACTCAGAAGTGAGGTATTGCTATAACAAATACCTAAAAAGATGGAAGCAGCTTTGGAACTGGGCAATGGGCAGAGGCTGGAGAGTTTTGAGACACATGCTAGAAAAAGTCAACATTGCTGCAAACAGATCTTTAAGGGCAATTCTGGTGAGAGCTCAGAAAGAAAAGAGATCTGTAGAGAATGCCTCAATCTTCTTAGAGAATATCTGAGTAATTCAGAACAGAATGATGGTAGAAATATGGATGGTAAAGGCCATTCTGATAAGGTCTCGGACCTCATCAGAAAGGAGGAACTTGTTGGACAATAAAAGAAAGGCCATCCTTATTATAAAGTGGCACAGAACTTGGCTGGATTGTGTTCATGTCTTAGTGTTTGGTGGAAGATACAACATGTAAGCAACAGAACTGGAAATTTGGCAGAGAAAATATCTTTAAAAGTGTTGAAGGAGTGGCCTAGTCCCTTTTGACTGCTTAGAGTAAAATGTGAAAAGAGAGAAATGACTTACAAACAGAATTATTAATCAATACGGAAGCTGAACTTAAAGAATTGGAACACTTTCAGCCCATCTGCATTGAAAATAATGAGAAAGACTACTCAGGAGAGAATACTAAGGGTGTGGCCAAATAACCGTCCAACAGAGATTAGTCAGTCATCTCAAAAGAAGCTACAAAAAAAAAAAAAAAAAAAAAGGCAGAGGAGTAACCACCTGCATTGCCCAACACTGCCTCCCATCACTGGCTTCACTCCCCACACTGCAGCTCCAAGCAATTCAGCCACTCCTAAGTGAGGCTTCAGTGGGCCCTAGTGGAGGTTACCCTGTATCCAGCAAAGCTTTGGGTGTGTAGCTACCTCCACCTAGATTCCAAAGGATGAACTGCCTGGAGCTGCTGGCATGGAACCCAGGTGGAAGGCCACAGGGAAGTTTGGGACCACCACAGATATACCCCACTAGGGTAATGCCCAGAACTGTGGGGGTGAGTTCCCCCAGAGACCCTAAACCTATAGAGCCTCCAGTATACAATAGTAGCCTGGGAGAGCATCAGGCACACAACTCCATCCCATGAGAGCTGTGGCAGGGGCTGTGCCCAAATTCGAGGCAACAGGGCTATCCAGAGCCTTGGGGGCCCAACCCATGTCCAGCAAAGCTGCAGAGGCAGGACTGCTGCCTCAGTGGGTCTAGAAGACAAGAAACCCCACCACCGTGTGCCTAGAGAGCAAAGCATCAAGCCAAGGAGCCTTAAGGGATAATGTAATTTGCCTGTTGGATTTTAGACTTGCTCAGGACCTCTTCCTCCTTTCTTCTTTCCTATTTCTCCCTTTTGGAAGAGGATTATCTATCCTATGTCTGTCCCTCCATGGTATCTTGGAAGCACAGGACATGTTTGATTTCACAAATTCACAGCTAGAGAGGAATTTGCCTCAGGATGACTCATGCCTTGAGTCTCACCCATATCTGAATTAGATGATATTTAGAAGATAGTTTAGACTTTGGGCTTTTGAATTGACAACATGTGAGAAGTACGTGAATTTTGATGGGCCAGGGTGAAATGCTATAACTAAATATTTGCATCTCTCCCAATGTATGTGTTGAAACTCTATTCCCAATGTGATGGCATTTGGAGGTGGGGTCTTTGGGAGGTGATTAGGTGACTTGGGAATGGGATTAGTGCCCTTATAAAAGAAGACCCAAAGGGATCTCTCACCCCTTCAGCCACGTGAGGTTACAGTGAGAGGACAGCTATCTATGAACCAGGAAGTAGGCCCTCACCGAACACTGAGTCTGCAGGCACCTTAGTCTTGGACTTCCCAGCCTCCAGAACTTTGAGAAATAAATTCCTGTTGTTTATAAGCTACTCAGTCTGTAATACACTGCAGCCCAAATGGACTAAGATAACCCCTCTACTCCTAAGTGTCTCAAACAGCAACAGGTGAGTGAGGAGGTGTTTTGTTGGAGTCCTAGGTGGGAGAGGCAGGCTGGGTAGCAGGTGATCAAGGAGCAGTGGTGCACTTGGACCCTGGACTGCCCTGGCCTGCCCCATAGGGCCACTCCTGGCTGAGTGTAAATGCAAACTCTGCTTTGCTTGCTTGCAAGGCAAGGGATAACTCTGGCACCACAGGTTAACTAGTCTAATCACAGTAAAGGTCAGGACCCCAGTGATGGGAGCAGATCCTTCCTGCAACAGTGGAGGACAGCTCCATAGGAGAAGCAAACCAAGCCACTCTGATAGAAAGGCTTTTATGTTATAGGGTTTGAGTTTCCTTTTTTCAACCTTCCGGAAAAAAAAAAAGTAGTCAAGAGGCTGTCAGGCAGCTCAGCGTCTCCATTAGAATTCAGAGTATTCCACGGTAATTACAAAACAGCTGTAATGGAAAATTGGTAGTCAAACCCATTTTCCAGCGACTAGAACGGTGAATGGGCTCCATTATGTTCCTAATTCTCATTAACTTAATTTGCATAGGAAACAATGAAGGAATACATAATGAGGTACAGTGGGCAAGCAGCCCAGCCCTGGCCCCCATGGTGCTGGGCTCAACCCACAGTGACCCACCCCAAGGGAGGGAAGGCCAAGTGCTACTGCTGGGCTGGACTCCACTGGGCAACCTGACGCTGCTGCCCTGAGCTAGTCCAAGACCAGCGAGGTGGAGGATGACTGCTTGCCTGTCATTTGTCCAGGATCACCTTGCTTCAGCACACCCAATGCAAATCCCATTTCTTCTCTCCACCTCCCTCCCCTACTCTTGGTAAGGCGGAAGAACTGGAGCAGAAGGAGGAGGGAACTTGTTTTTGGGTAAGCAATTCCAGGCTTTGGCTGTGTGTGCACGCATGTTTCTCCCTACAAATCTGGTTTTAATTATAATTGGCCCTGGCAAAAGAATGAGATCAGCAGCTGGGGAGTGGGGTGGGGTTGGGGTGCAGGGATAGGCTTGAGCTGAGCCCTGGGTGCTTTTGAGGAAGTGAGGACAGCAGAGCCTAGCTCCAGTTTTGCTACCCTAAGCCATAGTGACCACATCAGACCAGGTCTTTGCTGGTGGATTAAATGGAACTCGACGTAAGGTAGAAACAGGTCACAGCCAAAGCTCAAAGCTCAATCAGTCAGCTGTGACAGTAGTGGAAAGCCAGAAGTTCTTTGTGTTCTCTATTTTAACAAAAAAAATTACAAACCAAAAATAAATAAATAAATAGTGGTACATTCTACTCACAGTGAATTTAGGCATCTATGCTATTTTAGACACTATACTGGACTATCTCAATGAATCTTTACAGCAAAACTGCCAGATAAGAATTATATCAATTTCACTGACAGGGAAACTGAAGCTCAAATAATGTTATATGCTGACTGTTTAGCTCTTCACAGGCAAAGCCTGGTCTTATGGATCAGCTAGTCCAGCTAAGCTGATGCTTCCCAGACTTTCTAACTTCACGGCACTCACAGAAAATGATCATATTTGCATAAGGTACTCAGGGTGAAGGAGAGAGAATGTGGAACCTGAAGAAGCCCAAACTCCACTTGGTTGAAGGGTCAATATTTCAACCCACATGAGTTGGAAACCTCAAGTCTAATTCATAGGAAAATGCTGGCCCCTTCCAAGAGCTACCAGGAGGGTGTATATGCCAGCAATATCCCAACAGTGTCTCATTTGATAAAACAGAAATGTCTAAAATACCACTTCTAGTTTGGGTTAATTATTGCCTTCCTCATACTTCTCTTTTTAAATGCATATCTCTGTAGGTGATGTATAATATTCATCCCATAAAGAAATGCAAGGTAAGGAGCATTTACCTCAAAGTAAGAGACCCAGATTCGTTTCCTAATTCTGCCACTACATAGCTGAAAGAGTTATGCAATTCATTTCAAGGGAGCTGGACCAGATAACTTTCCTTCTCTTAATGCTCTGCAAAGGTACCTATGTAGGCTTTTGTCTTGAGGTGAGAATGGGAATGGGTCAGTGCTGCGCCAAATGCTGAAAGAAGAATGGCATAGGCAAAGTGAATGAAAACAACTTTTTTTTCCCAAAAATTAATCATTCCCAGCTGCTCCACACCAACCCTATTATCCTCATCATCTCCAACAGCAATTTCCTGAGAATGTACTAAGTTCTGGGCATCACACATATATGGTTCATAATCCCCGTAACAACACTATGAGATGGGTTTCATCATCACTGTTAGATAGGGCACTGTCACGATAAGTGGTTGAAGCCATACATCTGGGTGTTGCACCTGCTCTTCGTGTGCTTCTCTGTCTCACCTCCAGCCTGCACTTTCTTTACTTTTCGCAACAACTTGCTGCCTCTCCTTTACCTCCCTCTGAGCCTGGAGTGGATGACATGCTCTCCAGCATTTCAGTGAATTCTTGATGCTCAGGGTGAATTTGGGAGCACAAGCGTGTCCCATCTCATTGGCTCCCAATCTCATCCTCAGAGACACTACCTAGATCCAAAATGACTGGAAACTATTTAAGCAGAACTTTTGGTTGACTTGACCAATTGGATTGGTTCTTCAGGTGCCATAGCCATGCATCCCAGACACAGATACCCTTGACAACCAACACAGCAATCCCTTGTGTCCAAGGCCAAGGAAAACAACTAGTCTTCATTCATGTGCACAAACTCCTGTCTTTCTGTTTGTGCCCACCAGAAACCAGTTCATACAGTGCTCAGTGTTTGCTGGTTAATGAGTTGACTTACTGCCTTTATTAATAACCAAGACTAGTTCCTCTTTGCCTGATATGTGTAATCATTTTAACAAGAGTTGTAGATAATTTTACATTTCTCCAGTTTGTAAAGCACGTTCATATTTTCCATCTAATTCTTCACATTTTTCCTCAAAACTGCTTGCTTGGGACTAGGCACTGGGAGGTGGACTTCTTTCTTGATGCCAACCTCATGGCTTAGGGAGTTGCTGTAGGATATGGCAGGAAAAGCCCAAGAGACCAAGTTCAATGTTCTAGTGTTGTCCAATTTCATCCCTGATTTTAAAGAGAAATACCAGCTGGCCTATTTAACCAAGGACCAGTTCCAAGCAACTCCCACTCTCAAATGGACTGGGTTTTAGATTAGTTTTCCTGCAGGTTCTCCAAGCACTGTCCCTCACTTCCTATATATAAGAGAGCAAAGCTGAAGATGTGCTAGAAAGACTCAGGGCTGGTTTGTTTGTTCCCTTCTTGGGTTCACTCAATGTCACTTACACACAGACAAAAACCCACTTGTGGCTGAAGTCTCCCACGCAGAGTTGCAGGCACGCAGCGTTCCCTCAGTAAAGTGCCTCTTGCTGTGTTCCTGGGAACCAGCACCACGCCACACAGCTCTGCCAACTGCGTCACTTTTAGATTCTGGGCTTTGAAACCAAATAAAAATTGATATGTGTGTAATCACATTTGTTTAATTAAAGTAACACATCTGTGCAGTAAATATTCCAGCACGAGCTGGTCAATAGCAAATCCTCAGCATGTACAGTAATAATTGACTAATGTAATTAAATGCATGTCAGAGTTTTAAAAGAAAATATAATGAGATTTCATCATTTTATATGTACAGGTAATTAGTTCTTAGGAATGTGAGTAAAAGCAAATTATCTACAGATTTGAACTATCAGCAGATAATTCAAATGACCTAGTTTGGGAGAGAAAATGGTATCTAAAAACTAGAGAAATTTAAACCAAAACAAGCATTTTTTTCCTATTAAATCAGAAAGCTACATTAAGAAATGAGAACGAATAATTTTGCTTAACATGTTTTCATGGAGCTTTTCTCTTTGGATGAGTTGTGCCATAGTGAGGGCACCAGGTTGGAGTGAATTCTCTCCTGGCCTCCTGGTTCATGCTCCTCTTCCAGCTGTCTAGGTATCCAGGAACTTCCTAGCCCCAAGCTCCGGGTCATTTTAAACAAATCTTTCTTTTGGTTTCTTCTGTGTTTAAGGAGCACCTCCTGCTGCTTCTTAACAGTTCCTGTTTCGTCCAAGAGTTATCATCCAAGTTCCTGGATAGCACGTGCACAGGGCTTGGGAAGGGCATTCCAAGAGTAAGGGAACAATATGAGCAGATGATGCAAAAATAGAGAAAAGTACATGTCCTGCTTGGGAAGCAGAGAGGAGCTCAGTCTGGCTGGGGAAGAGTCCAGTAGAGCAGAAGGAGATGTGGCTGTCAAAATAGGCGAGAATATGATGGGCAGAGACTTGAATATTGGCCAAGAAGTTTGAGCATCATTCTCTGAAGGCCATATCAAGTTGCTGAAGATGCTGATTTTTGCTACTTCACTCAATGCTAATCATGCCAAATGCTTCAAAAATCTCAGCACTCAAATATAAACTAGCTGCTTGTAGAAACAATCAAGTCCTCATCACCAAAACCTGGTCATTTTGACATTAGGGTTATTTTTCTCCACGATGAAAGCTATCTGTACACTTCTCTCTCCCACTGGGTGATGCCTTAATTTCTTTCCCTTCTCTAAACTCCTGCAAATGTTGACACTGCCAACTTAATGGTCCACCTTAGTGGCTTATCTTAGCAACTGTAGCTCTGGATTGTAAATCATGTCTTGTGTGAGTTTTATTGCCATAGTCAGACTAAGCATGGGCAAGGACAGCATGAGCCTATCCTGCCCATGTGAATTTAAATTTTCCATATGTATACAAAGGCTGTTTAGCTTCATCTTTGCTGCCACGATTCTGTGTCAGGAAATAGCAGTGAGAGAACAGAATGACCATGATAAATGCAAGATTTGGCCATCGTTTGATATGCCAGCCAGATGTTCCTCACTAGTTGGAGGGCAGAAGCTTTGTGGAGTTTCATGGTTAGTGGCTGTACTGAGGGATATGCCACCCACTCCCTGGCTTGCATCCCTTGGGATTAGAGCCTTCCTTCTCTGGGACAGTTTGTGCTGGTGTATCAGTGACCAGAACTAAGCATCAGTGTGGGCCCATATTTAGAGCTTAATAGTTGGCAGTTAATAGTTCCTACAACAGCAACAAAAAATGCAATAACAATAGAAATAAAGAGGAAACCTATATATTAAAAGACACAGGCATATCAACCAATAACAATGTATTTATTTAACAAATAACAAGTAACTTATTTTGATCAAACAAACTGAAAATTCTACATATAAAAAATTGGAGAAATGAAATCACTTGCTAGATATTTGTGCATAAGGAATTTTTAAGTTTTAGGTGTAACAATTATGTCATGGTTTTAACCTGTCCATCTTTTTCAACAGAGCCCTTACATTTTAGAGATACAAACCAAAACACATACAGATGATAGGATATAATGATGTCTGCATTTCCTTCAGAATAATCAAAGAGAGGGAGGAAAAAGGAGTCAGTAAGGTTATGAATGAAAAAAAGAATGTACTGGTAATTGTTGGAGCTGGGAAATACATACTAGGGCTCACTATACTGGTTTCTTGACATTTATATATATTTAAATTTTTCATTTAAAAATTGATGATAATTCTGATTTTTAGTTAGCCAAAGAGAGAAGTCCTTCTGGGTTGTTAATTTATGGCTAGAGTTTGAGGATGGACTGAGGCTGAAGCTCTGGGTTCCATTTGTGGCTAGGGTTATACATTTATAATTTATCAAGTATAGAGCAATCTATGACCAAAGAAAGAATCCAGGAGTGGTCAGACAAAATATAAAGTGGATGATCATGATTATGGGGTAACTTGGGTCTGGTCTTGGGCTCAGTCTGTGGCCAGCCTTAGAGATTGGTCCAAAGCTGGAATTAAGAAGAAACTGTAGCCAAAGTAGGAGGTCATTCTTTCTGGAATTAAAGATGGTCTATGCCATCAATTACAGAATTATATATTTCCAGAGCTAAAATTCAAACATGTGACCAAATGGAAAGGAAGTTTTAGATTTTCTCTGTGGTGACATGGGGTGGATGGCATGTTGGGTCTGGTATGACATCGTATCAGTGATTGACAAGATTTAGAAGCCAGTGTGTTGAAGTCGGGATCAACTGTGAATGACTTCAGGGAGCTTATTTGTGACTGGGGTTAATGGAGTCTACAGTTCAGTTTCTCACTGGGGTTTTGAGGTGGTTTTACACTATAGGATGCACAATTAGTATTACTTGAGGAAGGAGGGTATCTAAAAATGTCACTAACTAGGCCCTAGCTGAGGCCACTGATCCTGGAACTCCGAGGTCAGGGCCAAGACTTTGATGAGAAGCCCTAAGTTACAGTGTCACAGAGTGACCAAACTAAGGTATCCTTTATATCTGAAGTTAAAAGGTGTTCTGTGACTAGAGTTGCAAGTGTAAGGAGTTAGTCAGTGGCTACATAATAGAGAAATATGTGGGCCTCCAGAATGATGCAGCAAGTCTACTTTTTTAGCACTATGCTAATCCTGGGGTCCTGATTCAGACCACCCAAGAAGCACACATAAATAATGTGGTGCCTTGATTTAAAACAATGCTTCTGACCTACCTATGTAGCACATATTGGAGTATTTTTACCTGAAACAAGAATAGGTTTCTCCACTGAGAAGACCAAGGTCTAGAGCCTATCACCATTCAAGATCATGGATAAATGGTCCATTAGGAAACCGAACCTCAGATCATGGCTTCAATTGATTCCTGCACCAGCCCACTTAGCTAACTCACCTAGCAAGACCTTACCAACAACCCTATATAGAGTAAAATATATGATAAGCAATGGGGCTGAATGGAAAGAAAGTCACGAGTATTATAAATTTAAATGATAGAAGGAGGGTCTCTTAGTCCGTTTAGTGTTGCCCTAACAGAATGCACGAGGCCAGATAATTTATAAAGAAAATAAGTTTATTTTGCTCATGATTCTGATGGCTGAAAATTACAAGATTAAGTAACTGCATCTGGTGAGAGTCTCCTGCTGCTTGAATTCACGGTGGAAAGTGGAAGAGGAGCCAGCATGTACAAAGAGATCACATGGGAAGAGAAAATTCAAGGAAGTGAGACTCCTTTTAATAACCTGCTCTTATGGGAACTGATACAGTTTGGATGCTTGTCCCCTCAAAATCTCACTTGGAAATATGATTTCCAAAGTTGGAGGTGAGGCCTGCTGGAGGTGATTGCATCATGGGGCCAGATCCCTCATGAGCAGTTTAGCACCATCCCCTTAGTGATAAGTGAGTTCTTTCTCAGTTAGCTCACAGGAGATCCAGTTGTTGAAAAATCTCTGGGACCTCCCTCTTCTTTCTCTCTTGCTCCTGCACCCACCATATGATGCCCTTACTCCCCCTTGCCTTCAGCCATGACTGTAAGCTTCCTAAGGTCTCACCAGAAGCAGATGCTTCCTGTACAGGCTGCAGAACCATGAGCCAATTAAATCTCTTTTCTTTATAAATTACCCAGCCTCAGGTATTTCTTTACAGCAATGCAAAAATGGACTAACAAAGGAATTAATTCATTCCCATGAGAACTAGGACTCACTCACCCACAAGGGAGTACATTAATCTATTCATGAGGAATCTACCCCTATGACCCAAATGCCTCCCACGAGGCCCCGCCTCCACACTGCGTACTGGGGATCACATTTTAACATGCGTTTTGGTGGGGCAAACGACATCCAAACCATAGCGAAGGAAGAGACGAAAGATGTGTCTCCTACTTTTCCTTAATTAGTAAATGCTTTCTTAAAGAGGCAAAATTCTGCAACCCAACATGTTGCTACGGATTCCATTTAATTAGTCTATGACATGCTTAATGTACGCCTATTGTTTGTACCCATGAGGGTGTCTAAGTCATAGCTCTGTTCATAAGAAGCTTGTAACCTAGGACAGCAGGGGCTCAGAGTGAGCTGAACAGGAAAGACATGAGAAATGATGTGAGTGGACTAGGTTGCAACACCACTAGGTTGATGGTCCCTGTTGGCTCATGGTTCTGTAGGCTGTACAGGAAGTCTGGTGCCAACATCTGCTTCTGGTGAGGCCTTAGGAAGCTTATAGTCATGGATGAAGGCAAAGGGGGAGTAAGTGCGTCACATGGCAAGAGCAGGGGCAAGAGAGAGAGAAGAGGCAGGTCCCAGACTCTTTCAAACAACCAGATCTCCCGCAAACTAATTGAGCAAAACTCACTTATCACCAAGGGGATGGTGCTAAACTATTCATCACTATTCCAAGGCTCCAAATGGTCTTCCAGCATCTCATTAAGAAGAAGAGTTAATCACTGTTTCCCTCTTAGACGACTTCTGGGACTAAGAACTGGTCAGAATGCTTTTTACACCGATCCTGAGACCACCAGAAGCACATTATAGTTCCTTTAAGGTGGCCTGCACGCTATTGAGATCCTGACCTGGGTTCTGGCAACACTGAGAAAAAACACAGAGAAAAGGTAGCTATAGGATGAAATGTTCCAAGAGAAGGAGCTCAGAGAAATGGTAGGTAAGGTAGGTTGACTGGTGTCATTAGAGATGATAAACACTGTAGTTGCCTACCAAATGCTATCACTTTTCCTTCCTACAAATAGAATTCCAATTTAATTCAGGGAGGCAAAGCACTTAGTTTCAAAGACCATTTCCTGGCCTTCCTTGCTATTAGAGGTGATCATGTAACAATGTAACTAATGAGATATTAGCGAAATTCTGCTGGAGAAATACATAAAGCACTCCTTCCTCCTTTACACACATCCCAAGTTTCAACGCATTTTTTTCTTGCAGCAAGGACAAGAGTATTGAAATCACCAGTTGATACACAATAACATCCTTGAATCTGTTCCAGAATTGGATACACTCTTCTAAATCATTCTTCTCCAGCCAGTGACAAGGAAAGAGGCATTTTCTAGGTAGGAACATCTTAGTCTATTCACACTGCTATAACAAAATACCATAAACTGAGTTACTTATAAAAGTTATTTACACGGTTCTGGAGATTGAGAAGTCTAATATCAAAGAGTTGCAGATTTAGTGTTTGGTGATCGCCTGTTTTCTCCTGGCTTGAACCTTCTCACTCTGTCCTTACATAGTGGAAGCGACGAATGAGCTTTCTTGGGCCTCTTTTATAAGGGCACTCATCCCTTTTATAAGGGCTCTGCCTTCATAATCTAATCACCTCCCATCTCTTAATAGCATCTCATTGGGGTTTAGGATTTCAACCTATGAATTTTGGATATTCAGACCCTAACAGAGCCACTACTAGGTCTGTGCTAGAGCCTTGGATGGTGCTATGACCCCACCATGCTAACCCGAGCCATTGCAAATTGCCATCGCACATTGCCATCCAAGCAGTCTTGACAGAGGCCCTGAGCATCAGAAGAAGTTCCTCTTTCTCTAGTGCTTCCCCAACCAGAGAAACAGCAGGAAAAGGACATAAGCAACCCACATCTCGTTACCTGTGAACTTGTGGCATCTACAGTAGAAAAGAGGAAGGATGTATAGATGACCTGCAGAAGCTTATTTGGGAATGTCAATTGATGTGGCGAGGGCTATGGCAAGAGCTAGGACATGCTGGATTCTAGGTTCTGAATGAAATTCTTCTATCTTCCTGTTGAATTAGCTGAGGTTATAGTAAGTCAAGGATCTAGAAGTCATGGCTAGCTTCAGAGTGTGTCCAGTGACATGTGAGAGTCACCAGACCATGAGGCTACAGAGGTAGACCAGATACCAATACCAGAGTTCCTTGTGTAGCCAACAAAGAAGAGGTCTTGACTGAAAACTGGCCAAGGGAATAGGACTAGATCTTCATTGTCTCTGCTTACCAAGGTTGGACCTCAGAGAATAACTTTCCAATTCTCCCTCCAAAGTAAGCAAGAGCCAAAGGCTCTCACACAGGCTGTGTTAGCTTGGACACAAGAACTGGGAATGGAGGAAAGCTGGGTGGCCTCTGATAGCAAAAAGTAGAGCAAATGGGAAACAAAGTCTACCATTTTAAAGGCCAACTCTAAATAGCTAAGTAAGGGCCATGAAGTCCAAATGGGAGGGGAGAATCAGAAAGATTCTCTTGTCTCCAAAGAGAAAGGACCTCAGCAGAGAGCAAGCAAGATGGAAGAATTAGATTCCAGAGGAAGGAGTCTGTCCTAGCCCATAGTGGGAAGATATTGTGACAGGTGAGTTCAGATAACAACAGTCTTGTGTAACCATTATTATTATTACTTTTACTACTACCTATGAATGCAGATGAAGAAGCTAAAGGTCTGCAAGATGCACAGTCAGGCAAACAGCAAGCAGCATAAGAAAGAGCAAAGCTCCAGCTTGCATGTTGTGCATATGTATCCCATTTTTTAGAAGAAATAAAGAAAAACTAAAAAAAAAAATTAAATAAATCAATAAAAATTTTAAAAAAGAAGATCAAAGCTACAGCTGCAATACCAAAGCCCAATTTTTTTCTTTTGTGTGTGTATGTGTGTCCTTAATTCCATGCTGAAACGCGTTCAGAGAAAGAGAAAAAGAGAGAGCACCTATGTGTTGGGGGAAGTGAATGAGAAGGAAGAGGGTCAGCCAGAAGAAAATGATGATAATAATAGATAGTCCTGAATGCCTTGCTGAGAGGTTTTCTGTTGATTTGACAATAAAGAAGATCCATTGTAACTCCTTGAACCAGGGCAGAGACCACAAAAATAGTGTTTGGGGATGTTTAATCTTGCAGGGAGAACTGGAAGGTAAAAGCCTGGGGAGCAGGGCACTCAGGCTTCAAGAATCAGGGTTACCTGTGTTCCCTCCTTGGCCACTGAGTCAAGAACAACCAAATTGTTTCTTCATCAATTTCCTTTTTCAGGCTTGTTGTTTCCCTTTTCTAACAGAGAACAAAGTTTACCAGTTAAGATCATTTGTATTGGGATTTGCACCTCTGAGAGAAGTTTCTCCTTTAAAACATAGTGATATGTTGAATCCTCTTTGGTCCTCATTTCACATGAAAGAGAAATGTCACAAGCAACATTCTCACCAGCTACATTAGGAGGTTGAAGTTAACCTCCCATCTAAAGAGGAAAATCCTATAAACAGCCAAGTGTGGCAGACAGCCCTGTATGTTACAAGATGGGACCTTCTTGAATAAGAACTTGGAATCGATGTTGCCAGGGTCTCCTCCAACTCTGTGATATTATGAGGATGAGATTCTAATTTTTTTAATATCAGGTCCAGCCTTCTGCCTTTAAGAAGACCTGCACTCCTGGAGGAAGCTCAAATTTCTGTTTGCCAAGGCTTTCTGCATTCCAGGGACTTGGCACTTGCTGATTCCTCTTCCTGGATGGCTCTTCTTGCTCTTTGCAAAGCTGGCTCATTTTCTTTTTCCAGGTACTTGCCTGAAATGTCTTTTGCTCACAGAGGGCTTTCTTGACCACGTACTTAAGTGGATTACCCTGTTTTTTTCTCATGATAGAATCCTAGTTATTTCCTACATGAATCTTACTACACTCTGACAATTGTATATGTTTGTTTGCTTTCTTATCTTCCCAAGAGAATACTAAACTCTGTGCTGGATCCCCAGGATGTAGTACAGTGTCTGGCACATAGTGGGTCATCATGAAGTGCTGGAGGGATGGGTAGATGTTTAGATGGATGGATGGATAAGTAGATAGATAGATAGAGGGATGGACGATGGGTGGAGGGATAATGGATGGATGGATGGATGGATGGATGGATGGATGGATGGATGGATGCATGGATGCATGGATGAATGGAAGAATGAGCAAATATTTCATTAAGTATGTCATGTAAAAAGAAGGTTATGAGGTCAAATGAGTTTGGAAAATGTGTTCTCTTCCCTTCTTGGAGATTCACAGTGCACATTGGCATTTTAAAGGGTATGAAAATTCCCCAGGAAGAAAAAACTTACTTAATTTTATTTTACCCAGCATTTCCTCAAGTTATTTTAACTCAAAATACTTATTTTTCATGGTACACTTACTTAACATCCTGCCAAAGAATGTTCCTTGAAACACCAGTTTGGAAAATCTGCTCCTTTATAACCATTGCCATGTGGAATAGTAATTATTTTTTAACTCTCCTTCCAGGCTGTGAGATCTCTAAAGATATAGACTGAGACTTACTCATCTTCATATCCTCAACGTATAGCACAGTGCCAGGCACAGAGCAAATACTCAGAAATAATTGAGTACCTGAGAAGGGAGGAAACAAGAGGGAAGAAGGAAAGAAGGAAGGAAAGGAGGGAGGAAGGGAGAGAGAATGTAGCTGGGTTAGTCCATAAGTAATTACTTACTGATATGTACTTCAGTTGACTTTGAGGCAAATAGTAAAATGCTAATGATGACCTTACTATGTCAGAAGTCAGCATTACATTAACCACCTCAGATAAATTTTAGATTAATAATTGACCTAGGGTTAGGATTTAGGGTTAATTCACAATAAAACTTTCCTGTGTCTCCTACCCCTTCTCCCCCAACACACACACATAGCATTCTTAAGCTGGGCTCTCTTCTGTGTCTGAGAGTCAGATAATTACTGTATCTAGAGAGCACTAGCAACAGTGTTACATACTGGTTAAGAATATAGGTTTTGAAGGCAAATCCAGACACCACCGTTTACTAGCTGTGTGAACTTAGACAAAGTACTTAACCTTTCTAAGGCTCAGTTTCCTCCTCTGTAAAATGCAGACAGTAATGATATATAATTATAGTGCTGTTGTGAATATTAACTAAGATTAAAATAATATGAGCTCAGAACAGCACCTATCATGAAGCAAGTAATCAATAAACTACTACTACCTCCTGGAGGAAGACTCCCTTTCCAGTACTGACATCAGGAGCTAAGGTATTTTATCTCCCAGGTGAATTGCCTTTAGAAGAATAGCTAAGGAAATGCTTAACTCAGAAGAACAGTGTTAAAATTGTAAAATTTCAGGTCCATAGAAGGACAATTTCAGGGAATGGGGCTCTTCAAATCTTACACCAAGATTCTATATCCCCTTTGAACACCTTGTGAAATTGCACATGATCCTATTTCATCTAGCACTTCGTAGATGCCCTCTGCACCACAAGGTTGGTGGGAAACCAATAATAAGCACACTTTCTCTAGAGAAAATTCAACCCACACTGTGTAGAAATGCACTTGGAGCCAGCTTTGTCCCCTCCTTCCTTGTAATCATGTAAGACTCATTCCTTTTTTCTTCACTGCTCTTTGGGGTTTGTGAATTACAAACACAGGTAACTTCTGTCTGCGCAATGCCTGTAGGTACCTCAGGGAAAGGAGGAATTGGAGGGGCCATGAAAAGCAGGACTATTCATGGTCTTGTCCTAGAGTGGTACTAAGGAGGGATGGGCTAGAGAGGGGGTATGGTTACAAATTTTTCACCTATGCAGGGCTGAACACAAAATAAACACACAGGAAAGACTGAAATGAATTAAATACAAAAATACCATCCAAGAATTATTATTTTTATGGAGGATTTAGATTCAGGACAAAAACAATATTCTTCCTTTCTGATTTAAAATATGCCTCAGTTATGGCCCCAATAGAAGAGTTACCTGCTCAAAAGGCTGAAAGGAACTCAGAGTCTAATGTAATCCCTCAGCCCCTAGACAAGATTCGTGTTAAATCAGCTCAAATGGTCTTTACCTTTCTTTTAAATAAATTATAAACTCATCTAGAAAATCGCAGACTCTTAGAGGTGGAAGGATCTCTTTCCTGAAATCCAACATCTTTGACAGATGGCTGTACAGGCTTGGAGGGAGGAGGGGGATGAGTTCAAGAGCTTCATCCCACATCTCTATTCTTTAGAAAGTTAGTTCTTGTGTCAAGCTGAAATCTGCTTCACTGTAGCTTCCATCTGCTGTTCCAGTTCTGCCATTTGGAGCCACACAGGACATGTCTGCTCTCTTCCATTTGACACCCTTTCATTCCTGACCTCCACCTCCCATTGTCTCTCCTCTGCACAAAACATCCTCCTTCTCTTTGAACATTCCCCACATGCTGTGGTTTCCATATTCTTTACTATGCTAATAGCCTCCCTATGAAGCCACTGTTTGGTTATTGTCTGTCTTAAAATGTATCTTCTACAACTGAGTCCAAATGTCCTAGATATGTTCAGGCCCACACAGAGCACCAAGAAAATCAGTGGTGAAGAACAACAGCTTTTTCGGTCAGATATACTTGGTTTCATCATGTCCTCGCTCTGTGTCCCGGCCAAGTTAAACTCTTTGAACCTAAGTTTCTCCATTCATAAAATGAACATAGTAATGTGGTTTTCAGGAGTCGTAGCATTAAGCACAGTACTTGGTACATGGTTAGTGCAGCATAAATGGTGGCCACATAGAATGTTGATGTTTTTGTATTATTAGACATGATACTCCATTACTAGTATAAAATTTTAACAGCTATTCATGCCATTAATTCACAATGAGTCAGCCAAAACATAATTTTTTTCTACAAATTATTGTCAAGAAACATCTCTCCTACCTTGTTTTTGTGCAACTTGTTATTTGAATCCAAATTCAGAATTTGTCTGTATTCATGTTTATCTTCTGGCTCATTACTCCAACATATCAATGTCATCTTTCATGGGTAAAAAAGAAAAGATCCTCCCTTGGCCACAAGCCACAGCACTTGACTGCACACAAAGTCAGGAAGCTTTTCTAACATAAGCAGAACCCCTGTGTAGTTGGAGTCCTATTGCATCATGGTTTCTTTCCCCACCTGGCACTCCAGTGTCCAGACTTCCACCATCAGGAATTTGATGGTTTCATTCAACAAGTTAAAGGCATATTTGTCGAGTGCCTTTTCCGTGGCAATGACTTCTCTTGACTGGAGCTATGCAGTGGATAAGACAGGCAAGACCCCTACTCTCATCAAGTGTACATTCCCGAGGGGGAGGACAAGCAAGAAGTGCATATATCAGATAAGTATAGACCATACATATTATGTGTGAATAAAGCAGATGGCAAAATGGAGAGGGATGTGGGTGGGGAGAGGACCACTAGACTGGTGGTTCCAGAAGGCACTCCCTACCGAGAGCATGACCAGGAGGTGCCAGACCCAACAGATGTATACGTAAGCACTCCCCTGGTCTATTTGGTTGTTCCTTTTTTATAAATATGAAAGACACCAAAATGAATGTCATTAAAAGCAGTAAATTGCTCTATCTTCAAAGCTTCTAAAAGCCTGGCTCGAGTTGTCTACCCACAGCAAGCTCCTCTGGCTCATGAAACAGAGCCTTCTTTGCTCTTGCCAGGAATGACAGCAGTTTAGTGTGATAATCTGGAATATCATACGCTCTTTGGAAGTTAAGGGAGCAGTTAAAATGGGAAAACATATTTTCACTAAACTGGTTCACTTGGGAAACAAAATCTTATGAGATCCATAAGAAGCTGGACACAGTAGGCCTACTTGGTGGGAAAGAGTCCGGGCATCGTTTCTGTAGAGCTCGGAGGTAGGGCCCAAACTCATTCCCTGAATTGCTCTCCATCAGTGTGAGAGCACCATCCTCATGGGACTATCTGATTTCTCACGAAAAGAGGCCTCCTTCTTTTCTAATCAAAAGATTAGAGGTGCACTGGGGTAGGGCTTGTTGTTTCAGCCGTTCTCTACTGGGATTCCAGGTGTACTGCCACTAAGAGCAATTTGTCCTATTTTTTTCCTCAAGATGGCCTCTTCCTACCTAAGTATAGGACTTCACTTTTTCTAAAGCCCCATTGGAAAACAACATGAGAAAAGAGGAGACTAACAGTGCTAACTAATACATACACCTTGGTCAGAATCTGGGGAGAAGCTCCACTGGTTCTATGAGCTCTGGAGCTGAGGGGGTTATTGACTTGGTACTTGAGCCTGACAAGGAGAACAAAACCACAGCTTGAAAAGATGATCTCATCTTTTCCTATGGAGAAAATTAAGTCTTGAATCAGAAGTACAGGTCTACCTCATCTGACCCTGGCCCACTCACCCGCTATTGCAGTGGGGCCTTCTTTCTTAGGTAATCAAGAGTTGTTCTGGGCCCCTACCCCAACACCCAGCCCCCAGAATTCCTCACTGATGCATTTCACATATACTCTCAGGTTACACTTTCCCTGGAATAATACTGTGTCCACATTTACAGGTATATCAGTATACACTTTTCCACATTTACAGATATATAGGTGTAAATACATAGAAAACTTAATGGAAAGATTCATGCAAAATGCTCACAGTAGTTACCTCTGGGGAGGTTTGAGTTCAGAAAAGGGAGATCAAAGAGAGTTTTTTTTATATATCTCTACAGTTTTAATATTTGGAAGAACAATGTTTTCAGAACTTACTTGTGCAATGGAAATTAACTGTGTAAAAAAACAAAAAACACTACCAGCATCTGGGTAGAAATGAATCAGATGGACTACGAGACAAAAAAAAAAAAAAAAAAAAAAAAAAAAAAAAGAAGAAGAAAGAATAAAGAACAGGCTCAAACTTCTCCTGTACAGCACTAAATATGAGAAGACTCAAAAGAAATACATAGAATTTGGGGGGAAATTCTATAACCAAACCAGTGGTTATTCTGTGATGACTATGACAACAACATATCTTCTGAATAAAATTACTCAGAAACGATCAGTTAATCCAAAAAGGAACTGTGTTAAATAACTTAGAATAAAAGATTACAGTTCAAGAGGAATGGTGCAAGTATCAAAAGCACTTAAATGTAGAATTGAGTCTGAATGATTATAGAAAATGTGGACTCAAAAAAAAAGAAAACATTTAAAGAACATAGGTAATGTAAAAATAATTAATTATTAAAATTCCAGTTCTGAAATTCCCCAATAACAACAAAAGCAGGAAATGAATGGAGAGTTAAAGGCATGGCATAAAGTAAAACTGTATTAATGTCTTCATCCACAGAGTAGGCAACTGACAGCTTCTGCTTTACTTGGGCAAGTCACTTAACTTTCTGTGTCTCCAAATCCTGCTGTGAAGACTAATTTAATGAATATACATACATTGCTTAGCACAATAGCATGACATGTATTAAGAGCTCAAAAAACATTAACTGATAATTATAATTATCAATATTATATTGACTTTTATACTTCTAAAAATACAGGCTCAAGTATATATTAGGCTACTTGATTTTTAGTAGAATAAAAAAGATGCATCCTTAGCAATTCACAGGAGAAAACAAACGCAAATAAAATATCATCTACATACATATAACAGAAAACCAAAAGCTAAAGAGAAATAATACATAAAAAGCAAGAAATGAAGGTAAAAAGATTTAAAATGAACATATTGTGTGGGCTGGGTGCTCCTTCTATAAGCAGCTGAAACCCTGATTTAAATTGGCTTAGGGCCAGGCGCAGTGGCTCTCGCCTGTAATCCCAGCACTTTGGGAGGCTGAGGCAGGTGGATTACTTAAGCCCAGGAGTTTGAGACCGGCCTGGGTGACATTGTGAAACCTCGTCTCTACCAAAACTAAAAAAAGTTAGCTGAGCATGGTGGTGCGCCCCTGTGGTCCCAATTATCCGGGAGGCTGAGGTGGGAGGATCACTTGAGCCTGGGAGGAGGAGGCTGCAGTAAGCCATGATCGTGCCACTGTAATCCAGCCTGGGCAACAAAGTGAGACCTCATCTCAAAGAAATAAAATAAAATAAATTGGCTTAAACAACAAATAAAAAATTGCCTAATTTTATGTAACAGGAGCACAAGATGTAGAACCACGACCAGATCATTGATTTAGAAGCTCAGGGATACTTTCAAGAGTCCCAATTCTTCCCTCTGTCATCCTTTTGAGGACTTCCCCCAAGGCAGGCAGCAAGGCTGCTACCTATCACATTTCCAGGAGTACCATTTCAATGTGATCCCGCTCAGCAGAAAGACCACCTATTCCTGTGGCTTTCTTAGGAGCAAAAACATATTCTCCAGAAAAGCCTCCCAGGCCATTTCCTTTCTCAGTGTCTTATCCAGAATTGAGTTACCTGCCCATTCCTAAGCCAATCACTAATACAAGTTGGGATTGCACTTGGACCAACCGGCTCACCCTGGGAGCTAGAGTGGAGTCAGGTTCTCCTGGGATGCAAGGACTGAATTCCTATAAATATCTGGGCTCACTTGAGACAAGGCAGGAAGGAAAAGATTCTGGGCAGGGAATAGCAATGTTCACTACCCATATCAGTTTTGAAAATCACTGTCAGTGTAATTAACTCCCTCACTAATAGACAAAGGCTTTTTTTTTTGTTTGGTCAAAATACAAAATACTTAAGCTACAACTCAAACAAGGTCAGAAATAAAGGCTAAGCACTTAGCCAAGATGTATGCACACAAAAAGGAAACAGGGATAGAAACTGCAAACAAAGCATTAAACAGGCCAAGAGGGGCATTTTAGATTGATTATGGGTATAATCCACAATTAAGATACAAAAAAACGCACAACCTCATTTCACACTGTTATAGCATAATAGAACGAAAGCAAAATCTCTGACAAATGAGAGAAAACCAAGAGTCATACAGTCACCGCAGAAAAGTTGGACACATTTCTCTCAGGTTATGGCTGATTACATTGTCAGAAAAGGGTGGAGAATTATAAATAATATGACTAATAATGCCTATCTAAAACATTTCTAATTTAAATGTCTTCTAACCTGGCTAGCCTGGTCTAAAATAAAATTCAACTGATGGCTCCAGTCATGATCATTTTAATCACCCACCTACCCTAGGAAGCAATAATGATTTCAAGGTGCACTCTGATGTTTCTTACAGCCCCTCAGGGCTCCTCATCCCAGGTCTGCTTCATCAGTCCCCAGGACTGAGCCCTCCTGTTCATCCGTGTACCCCCACCACCTCCAGCTGCTTGGCCACCATCTTTGGTACCCTGCCACCGGACCAAGGCTGCCCTCACCTTGGCAGAGGTCTCATTTCCCCTTCCCTCTCTGCATGGGTCTAGAAGATACCAAAGCAGATAACAGCTTTAGCAAGGATTTACTGAGAGTTCATAAAGAAGGAAAGAGAGAACCAACTATCCTTGTCAACAGATGTACCCACTTCTGGAGGCCTCAACCAGGGCCTGCCCTCAGGGTTCCTCCAGCAACCCTCCCTGCCCTGCCTCACTCTGTTCCTGAGAGCTGGACCTTTCTGTACAGCTGTGCTCTACTGCACTCTCCAGGATAATATTGGCCTCCCTAACCTTGACTGATTGACTGTCAGTATTAGTATTAGAGTCTATTCTAATTAGTATTAGAGTCTATTTCTGAAGCTGCTTCCCTGTACCACTGGTTCATTTAATAATTTTTGCTTTGACTGTAGGAAGGTCTGTCAGCTTCAGATGGAATCACTCATGTCTCTGTGTGCTCCAGCCCACTGGTCTCATCAGTGCTATCCAACAACTTTTACTTTCTACTATGTTTTTGAAATTCTTAGAATTAAATTTCATCTTGGGTATCCCATTACAGAAATATATCTAACTATAGATACTACCAACAGAGAACACTGTATCTTTTCAAACACACATGAAGCACTTAAAAAAAAAAAAAAGCATTCTATATTAAGTCATAATAAAAATCTGAATAAATTGCAAAGAGAAGAAATTTTGCAAGTGAATAGCAAAGAGAAGTAACAACAAAACACAACCACTTGGAAAATTTAAAGGTATTCCTAAATCACACTGGAATTAAATGTTTTTTACGACTGTTGAGAAAATTATAACAAATGGAAAATTATATATAAAACTTTTGTGTGACAACCAAAAATGCTGTCAGTGTGAAATTTGAGGCCTTAAAAGCCTATAAAATTTAAAATGAAATATGAAAATAAATGAACAAAACGTCCAACTTAGTTAACAGAAGAAAAATAAGATAAACTCAAAAAAAGCAGAAATTTATAAATCCATTTTAAAATATGAGTTAAAAATGAGAAAACTGATAAATCCTAGGAATAGATCTTTGGAAGGAGAAGCCAAATAGCTAAATATCTAGCAAGTATATGCAAGTAAATGATACAGAAGATACAAAAACAAAAAATTAAAAATGAGGAAGCAAATATATTCATATACTTTTTAAAAAATTGTATAACAATGATAAAAAGAGCAATTTTCTAGGGAAACATAAGTGAATCAAAGCTTAATCATAAAGAGCAAAACTATCCGAACTGATCAAAAATACAGAGAAAAATCTCAAAAGGCAAATACCTATTATCTCCTAAATGGCACAGAAAAATATGTGGGTTCTTTAAAACTCCATGAGATATAAAATATTCCAGAATATATTTTAACAGATTTCTAGGTTATTTTCCATAACCTTTATATCCAAACTTGATGAAGAAAGTATCTCCTAAATACACACACTCACACACCACAAACACCATATACACACATCTCTAAGCCCCACTTACAAGTGCAAAAATCCAAAATAAAATATCAACACAAACCAGAATCATAAGGATATTGAAGATAGAAATCAATACACATGATCAAGTAAATGTGACTTCAGAAATTTAAAGATTAAAGAAAAAAATATATTTAAATAAAAAATAATATTCCTGGTTAAAATCATTTCTATGTAAATTTACATATATTATATGTATATATACATGTAAATGTGTATATGTAAATTATATACATACACTAAGAATAAAGCTTTCTTCCTAAAAAATCTCTCTTAAAACTGGACACTTGGTTAAATGATGAAACCAAAAGTCCAGCTTTATGATTCCTCCATCTACCTTAGAATGAGTAGCAATACAAATAATACAGGCAGTGTCCCTGTTTTTACGTAATACTTTGAAAGTTCTAACCAATGCAACAAAACAAAACAAAATGCATGAGTAATATATATTTTAATAAGTAAAAGGAAAACTTCAGAGAAGAAACTAAAATATTAGGGCCAAATACAAAATGCATATAACACGCAGCACACTCCACAATCCACAAGAGCTTTCCACCAAGAATATCAGCAAATGTATAAAATATCTAGCAATAAATGTAGGAAGTAGGTAGCACTTAATGAAGAAAATTGTTATACTTTACTGAGGAGCATGAAGGACTTTTAAATAAATGGAGAAACTAGTAGAATTCCTGAGTAGGAAGAAATAATTTTTCAAAAGGACTTAATACTGTAAGTATATCATTTTCTCCAAAAGAATTCATGTTTCCATAAATTTTAATCAAAATGGCAAAATTTTCTTCAAAATGAATGTAGAAATTCATCTAGAAGGATAAACACAGAAACCCCTCAAAGAGAGAGTAATGAAAGGGGACTAACACTACCGGAAACGACGCTTACCACATTGTCAAGCTCAGTAATTAAAGCCATGTGGTGCTCAAGCAAAAATTATTAAATGAACCAGTGGTACAGGGAAGCAGCTTCAGAAATAGACTCTCATACTAATTAAAGTTCAGCATTTGACCAGGAGCACATTTAAAATCAAGGGAAAGAGAAGAGAATGTAATGGCTTTTAGACAACTGATTACATTTTTGGAAAAGAGAATGTTAGATTTCTGCTCTATACCATATCCCAGAAATACTGACCAATTAGTTGTAAAATGAAAAAAAGGAAAGAAGGGAGGGAAAGAAAGAGGAAGGGAAGGAGAAGGAATAAAACAGAAGAAAATGTATGTTATTTTAAAATCGGATTGAAACCTAAAAACAAAGGAAAAAATTATTGAGGAATACCTACATTTTAATATCAGACATGTCTGTTTATGGGGAGAAATTACTATTTAATTTTTAAACAAAAGCAATATCTGGGGAAAATATTCATAGCATTTATCAGAGTTCTCCAAAGAAATTTTAAAAAGCATTTACAGATCATTAGGAAATGGACAAGAATGTAAGCAGGCAATTCACAAAAGGGAACCAAAAGAAACACAAAAATAATAAGAATGTATTTAGTATTTTATGCAAATTAAATAACTGTGATTTCCTTTTTGTCTGTTTATCAAAATAGTACTTTTTTAACAAGGTTGCAATGGAAATATGCACAAAGGTTGTTAATGGGAGTTTAAATTGGTTGACTTTCTGGAGTATATTAATGTTTATCAAACACTTTTAATATCTTTTAAAATCTACTTTTGGCAATATTTCCTAAGGAAACAATTTAAAATGTGCCCCAAAATATGTGTATAAATATTCCCATATATGATATATCCCTAATTTAAAAATTAATGAAGAACATCTTTCATGTCTTCAAAACAGGGCTTTGGTAAAATGTTCCTAAAAGTTTGACAAAAATGTTCGTGATATAAGTGAAAAAGCTAAGTGTGTAACCTTAATCATGTATAGCATGAATATGGACTTAAATTTGTAAAATCAAAACAAAGATAGATGAGACAGAGAGAGAGGTGAGGACAGGAGTGAATGACAACGAAAGAGAAAGAGAAAGACAGAGACAGAGAGAGAGACAGACAGAGACAGAGAGAATAAGCACACCATATGTTAGCTAAGTGGTGGGAATAGAGATGTGTTCTATTTCTTCTTAAATCATACAGGGTGTTTATTTTTTAATTTAATGACTAAGCATTGCTTGTAATGTCTGAAAAAAAGGTATCATTTAAAAACTAGTCATTATTTGCATCAGGATTCTTATTTAGGTGGAAGTGTTTTGATTAGAAGCAAATCTTCTTGAACTGTATTTATACTTTAAATATTGTACCTACAAATAATCATCCCTGTCTTTGCCATTATGAAGACACTTTTATTAAGCTTTTCTTCATTTCATGCAAGCGGTGTGTGCAGAGATAGAGATATATAATAAACTCACTCACTTCAAGGACTTTATACTCTAGGTTAGCCTTGTACATGGAACTTGATGTCCCACTGAAGATTTAACTTGTATTTATGTTATGTGTTTCTCTCTTTTGGCTAGACATAGTGTTGGTCTTTCTTAGGATAAACCAAAATGGAGAGGCAAAGATGACTTTTCCCCTTGCAGTGGCAAAAAGAGCACATCATCAGATAAAAGGCTATAAGCAGACCATTTGGTTCTGTGCTTCTGACAAAGAGAAAATACCTCCTCCCACAGTGGTCCTGGGGAGGAAAAAGAAACAGTAGGAGAGACTCTAGACCCCCCGCTGATACCATATCTGGGGCCTTAGGAGACAGCTATGAATGGGACTGAGCCTGTTAAGTAAAAGCATTGCAGCCCAGGGAATCACAGCAAAAGGCAAGCTTTTCCTGATGGCCCCAGAGAGAGAACCATTCTCCACACAGATGCTGCTGAAAGATTCCTCCCTCCCAGGGAAAATTTGACAAAGATGCTCATGACATAACACACTAAGTGAAAAAGCTTGATGCAAAATTTTGTCATATGTAGCATGAATATGAAATTAAATTTGTGAAAACCAGATTTCTTTCCATTCAGTAGTGCACCACCAATTGACGAGTCTGGATAAAGGGCTTTCAACACCATCAAAATGGCGGCAGGAAGAAATTGCAATACTAGGAAAAAGAGCCTAATTCATAAACAAAGCACTCCGCACACAGCTTGTCATTTAAAAATGACACTTTCCCCCTTTGGATTTTGTAAGACCCTGAAATTTCGTGTTTTCTCAAAATGTGATTATACATTCAAAGAATGGGGGAGGAAATTCCAGTAAGGAGAACTACATAAGCAAAAAAAAACTGGAAATGCTATTTTGTCTGCAAGAACCAATAAATGGTTGCATTTTCTTCCAGTGTGTTTATTATTACAGTTTGTCCCTGGTTCGAGTTTAAAAACAGTTTATCCCTCCTCACATCAGGATGACTTTTTTCAAAAGACATAAATTGCATTTACCCAGCTGGATCTGTCAACAAAAACAAAAAGTTTTTCTGCTTTCCTTTCCTTTGTTTTACTCAAAATATTTGATCCTCCTTGTATCCCAAATAGAAGAATATAATAATCAACATTGATTTATTTGTGTGGACAGAATGATTTGATGCTGTTTCTTGTCGTTGACAGAATGATCTGGGTGGAATTGCATTCCATTGATAAAACTGTGATGAAATGTTATTCGTTGGATGAATAAAGTTAGAAGTCAAGTGAAATTGCTTTGGCTCACATGATATTTTTTCTGCTGTCAGTCATTTCTTGGCATTTGATCACATCATTGTCTCTGCTCCCATCATATTGACTCTGTTGTCTGTTATTAATTGAAGCATGACTTTTCTTTCAAAACTACAACGAAGAGCACAAACTCCAGAAAATAGAAGAAGTTTCACTTTTACTTTTTCTGGCTTCTTATCTATCTGGTTCTCTCCAGAGTGCCTCAACTTCCTTATTGGCAAGCTTAAAACATCATAGCCAGGGCTCAGTGGCTCATGCCTGTAATCCCAACACTTTTGGAGGCCGTGGAGGGAGGATTGTTCGAAGTCAAGAGTTCAAAACCAGCCTGGGCAATATAGCGAGGCATCATTGCTACAAAAACCTTTAAACAAAATTAGAAAATTAGCTAGGCACTGTGGCACATGCCTAGGACATGTAGTCCTAACTACTTGGGAGGCTAAGGCAGAAGGATTGCTTGAGCCCAGGAATTGCAGTGAGCTATAATTACATCACTGCACTCCAGCCTGGGCTACAGAGTGAGACTCTGTCTCAAAAAACATTATAATAATAAACATTGTAAAATAAAGGTTAAAAAATTAGATATCACAAAATGGTATGCCTTTCTTTTAAAGATGTACTCTATGAAATGAAACTTCTCATGATTTGACTCTATCCAGCATGTCTTCAAAGAGCCTCATGAAGACACACACTTTATAATAATGCTCCCTTGATGTGCAACAAGAATACCATACAGCACTGAGAAATAAACAACTGATCATGCATAACAGCATGGATGCATCTCACAAGCATAACGTTGAGTGAAAGACACCAGGCAAAAAGACATATACTGTGAGTTCATCCATAGAAAGTTTGAAATCAAACAAGATTTATCATTGACGTTTGAAGTCAGGAGAATAATCTACCTTTGTGGGGCAGTGACTGAGAGGTGATGGAGGGTACTTCTACAAAAGTTCTGATTTTTTTTATCTGAATTGTGGTTATAGATATACATATTCTACTTGGGAAAAAATCCCATCATATTGTGCACTTATGGAAGTTTTTGCATAGATATTATACTTTAACAAAAGTTTACTAACTAAAAAATAGTTTAATTACCATTTAATTAATTACTTTAATTAATTTTAATTAAAGGGGGATTTTTTTGTCATTAACTGATTAGACGTAGAAATGAGAGGAAACAAGACTGTAGGATAACCCCTATGTTTCCTTTAGGCATCAGTGGGTTAGGTGTACAGAGGACAAAAAGGACACAGTGGGGAGCTGGTTTGGAGAAGTTGAGTTTGAGACGCCTGCAAGTCAGGACACCCAGTATACACTCAGAATGGACACCTGAGATGGAGTATATGTTCAGAAGCAGTCAGTACAGCAATAATAACTAGAGCCTATGAGAGGATGCAATTGCCAGAGAAATGTCAAAATAAAAGAGGGGGAGTGAGGAAGGAGCAGGAGTAGGTCCCTGGGGTGGGCTACAAATTTCCATCCCAGGGCACATGGGCAGGATGGACTTCCTGGAAACTCAACTTCCATGGACCCAGACTGCCCCTGGGGCCCATCCCACTAAGAAGGAGGTGGGGCTAATGCCAGGGCCAGTCTCCTACCTCAATGACCCTTCTGACCCTGACCTCTACTTTTTACATTCAGACCTAAGCTCCTTGCACATATTTGATGAATGAATGCTTCACAGATAAGTCCTTAGTCATATCAGCATTTACGGGCTTTTGCAATGCCAAACAAAAATGAAATAGAGGCCAAAGGTGAATGCAATTGATGTGTATGTGTGCTGGCAAAATGAGGAAAGCAATTTAAAGCACATATTGGAGGGGAATCAGGGACTATGGATATAGGGGTTTTACATCAACTTTGGGCAGAGCAGTGGGGAGTGGGGCGGAGACAGTTATTAACAATTCTCCCACTTATAATTCCCTATCCTCCTTCTCCCAGTTCAGTTCAATAAATACATCCAAAAATAAATTCTCTTTCATTCTATAGACAGTCAAAAAATATCTGACAAGAAGCAGGTCAGCAAAAACGGTAGTTGTATCTGCAGTATGGAAATCACCAAAGGAAGCCACTGTTTGTTTTGAAATTAATGCCTGTTAGAATCAGTAATACATTGGAAAATTGATATTGACTACAATGTGTTTGTGGGTGGCTTTCAGCAGGGTTGGAAGGTCCATCAGCTTCCTTTTTACCCAGAGGTTAAATAAGCAAGTCACAGTGCACAATAACAAGGCCCCCCTGTTGACTCCATTCTTGGAAAAGAGCACCCGACACCAAGTAAGAGCTCAGGGAATATTAGCAACTATTTGTCAATTTGTGTTTCAGGTGTTAGTGTTTTGTCATTTGTTGGTTTTAAAAATCACCGTGAATTAACAACACTTGATATAATGAAGGATTTAGTGCATTTACCAATGTCACCTTATGTCCGACTCTGTGCTACAGACTCTCAGGTAACTCAGAAGTAAGACAAAGCCCTTCTCAGGGTCACAACCTAACCCACCTTTAACTAAAAAGGGTTTATACCAGCATCTTTGCCAATCACTTTGTTTTCCAGATGAGGGAATCTGAAGTGATAAAGGACTAAGTCTAGAACTCAGTTTTCCTGAGCTCCAGTTTAGGGAACTTTCGACTATAGTATCAGATCTCTTCTGTACTTGAAATTTTTATAATTGTATTAAAGAAAACACAAGAAATATTTACAACAATGCAAACTAATGTGTTTGCAGTTTATGGTTCAGGGTCTACTGGCAACAGTGTTCTGAGAAGGGAGGAAACTCAGAGGCAATGTGGTATAAAGGGATTGTAGTCAGAGAGTCATGGGTTCAAATCCCAGCTAGCAGGATGACTGGAGATAAGCTATCTAACCCTCATGAGCTTCTTTAAAATGGAAATAAAATAGTAATACCTACCTTAGAATTAGCTCTCAGGAAGAAACAAAATACAGCATGAAAAATGACTAACAAGGCACCTGGCACATTAGACAATATGTGTTAGCTTCTTCCCTTTTTTTCTCTCCTTGTAGTACCAGTCAGGGGTTCATAGAGAGTATAGACTGACAATGAACCCTAAGCAATACAGTCGTTTTTTTTGTTTGTGGTTTTAGGTTTTTTTTTTTTTGTTTTTTTTTGTTTTTTTTTTGTCCCTGAGTTGGTGTGTTGAAGTTTGCCATCCAATATCCACAGTGCCCAAGGCCTGAGCTGTGAATTCCGACTCTCAGGGTCATTGCTTACTTGAACTTGCTTGCCAGGGCATAGGGTGTCTCAGCCTGGGTCCTCCCCAGGTTCACTCTCTAGAGCATGCTCTAGGAAAACAGAAAACAATTGTGCAGCAGCCTTCCTTCCCACCTACTGCATGCAGCCCTGCTGGCTGCCCAATATGCAGACCAACAATGCAAAACCAAGGTCTCCACAAAAGGCTTTCATCTTTATCTCTTCCTTCTCCTAAGAACCTTTGAGAACATCTGGATTTCTTTCATTTATCCAGAGGACAGTCCCCTCAAAAATAACTGAACCAAGACGAAGTTCACTGACCGCACCGAGGTGCTTGCAGGAGCTCCCTGGGCCCGTGGGTGATTGTGCACTGACCTTGACTAACTCATCCACTTGGGGCCTGCACTCAGTCTTCATCACCAGGTCTCCCTTAGAACACTCCATCTCTCCTGAGAATGACTGAAATCCACTCAATCGCCCTCTTCCCTGGGCTGCACACATTGTGAAACCAGACATATCACAAGAGTAACTCTCCTTGTTCCAGAACTGCTCATGCAGAGTCAAGAAGAGACGGCACAAACACAAAGACACAGGGTGTCATGCCCATACACTCCCTACACCAAGAAGACATTCCCACAGCACACAGATATGCAGGAGCACAGAAAGACGCCCAAGCACACAAATTATGGTACACACACACTCATCCGCGCAGCTTCACACAAGAGCAATCGCACATGTTCTGCATATAGACACAAACCTCTGCCGAGACTACCATGACTGTGCATGTCTCTGTGTGTACCCAGGCACTATGTGTACCCCTCTCCAAAGCATCCCCACTGGCAGCTCCCCCTGGCAGGGTAGTTCAGCTCTGGAGTCAGAACAGAATTTGAATTCCTGCTCTAACTTTTCTACTCCATAGCCATGGGCCTAGAGCTTGGGCAGGTTGTTCAACCTTGCTGGCTTCCTTTTCTTTATCTGTGAAATAGGGGAAATAGCAATTTCCACCTATAATAATGTGTGGTTTTTTTTCCTCACAGGGCTGCTGTGAGTTTTAAATGGGATCATGTATTTGAAGTATTTGGCACACTGCTTACCAAATAGTTAATGTTCCACAAATGATCTAGGTAGGTATTACAAGCCCACAATCACAGAATCCAAAAAAACTAAAAAACCAAAAGGTTTTTTATAACCTGACCTGGAGAGACATTAGGTTTTTTTATAATGCTTATTCACCCCACTTAGGATCAATATTCATAACTTTTGCTGCAAAAGTGTGAGTATGTTTGGTTAGAATACTGCCACAGTTGCTACTGGGGTTTTGCTTTATACACATTATTTATCGCTTTGCCTTTGGGAAATCTGCAAACTTTGATTTTGAAAAAAGTATGGTCCCGTGGATTTGGACAAGAAACTGTAGACCAGAATTATCATTAATATCATTATACTTTTTAACAAAAATAAGAATATATTATATGTAATAATGACATTATGATAAGATTCAATAGTACTGGAATAACAGCTCTTGTTACTGTCATTACACTCATACTCTCTGCCTTTCTAGCGCATACATTTAAGTGTCAGCTGTGATGGTGAGCTCACACACTAGCCTGCCTTCCTTTCCTCCCTCACATACCAAGTCACTTTCTCCTGGCATCATCTCTCCCCACTTCAGGAGGGATTGAAGCTTCTCACATCTCGCTAGTGCAATGAGCATCTGGGCCATTGAGGCCGCCCTGGTCTTGCTCTTGCCCAGCCTTCCCCGGCTTGCAGCACATCCTGACCTCTCTTTCCAGCCCCAACTCCGTCACACACACTGGACTCTGATGTCCCCAGTCCGTGGCTCTATGTAAGGTAGTGTTTCAGCACTGATGGGGTATGGAGAAGAGGAAGCATCTCTCCCCATGTGTGCTGTGACTCTGGACAGCGGAGGTCTCAGAGCTCATTGCCTTGAATCCCTCACACATGTCTGAGGACCAGAGCCATAAAAATGATTTGTAGATTCCAGTGCATCCAAGACATTTACTTGGCTTTCTTCTCTATTGTAACCCTGAGTATACTCAGGCTCTCTCTAAGTCAATGAGACCTCAGGCCAGGACTGCACTTTTCTGCATTGGTGGCTTTAAGGTTGGTCCTCAGTGTTAGGTGCTCACTAGAATAACCTGGGGAGATTTTTTAAAATCACAGTAGGTGGCCCACATCCCAGACCAATTAATTCAGAATCTCTGGGGATGAGACCCAGGCATCAGTATTTTTTTAAAGCTCCCCTGTATTTCCACTGTGCAACCAACACAGACAGTCCTGTGCTCTGGGCCACTGGAAGGAAGACCACACCTGCATGTGTTATTAAACCTCACTACATGATTGTTTCTGGGTAATCCCAGGAGCCAGGGACTGTGGGATAAGTACTGCGAGGAGGAGAATCTCCCACAGAAACCCTGGCTGTGTTGCCCTGGAATAAGAATCTGGAAAGAAGGCAGCACCAGATCCTTGGAGGACTGGGCAGGGGACAACCCCAGAAGCAGAGCTCCTGAGTGGGCTCAGCAGTAACTTGAGGCCTATGGAAGGTAATGTTGCCAGGTAAGATACAGAGCAGCCAGCTAAATCTGAATTCTAGATAAAGAGCAAATTATTTTTTTAGTTTCAATATCAAATATTGCATGGGATATACTTATACTAAAAATTATTCTTTATCGGAAATTCAAATTTAACTACACATTCTGTAGTTTTCTTTGCTAAATTTGGCAACGCTAGGGGGGACAAATTCACCCTGATTTCCTCCCACTTGTGTTGCAAAAGTTTGTTTATGCAAAAAAGAAGGAAAGCAGTCATGTTATTCCAGACAGCATTCATTCCATTTGCCAAATAAATAGAACTTGTACTTTCCTTTTTAAAAAATAAAAATAAAGCTTTGTCACATTTCTTTCTTTCCCCCCCCCCCCGCCCCAGAGACTTGGTCCTTCATTTTATGCTGACACCTTAACTCTCTGTCAAAGGCCATTCCAATCTGTAATGGAAGGAATTCAGGGATGCCTTCCCTTTCCGTGTGCATCGCGCAAACATAGAATTGGAGATTCGCTGGCAGAAATACCCTCAGCTACCTCTCTGGTCTTTTCCAGCAACTCCCAGAAGGGCCTTGATCTCAGGGCTCTTGTCTGCCCTACGCCTGGGAAGCTTTACTCAGGGAAAGAAGAACAGAGGGAACTGGGCTGCAACAGAGATGGTGTTAATTGGAGCAAAAGATTTTGCCTACTGGAAATAGTAGCTGTAAGCGAGATCAGATCCAAAGAACCCAGTGCAACTCTACAGGCCCTCCTGCAGCCTGGCTCCCCCAGGGAAAACAAGACTGAATCCCCATTGAGGCAAGGCAAAAAAGGCTCAAAATCAATCAATTAACAGCACATATAAGACAATAAATGCCTGTATTTTTTTTTTCTTCTATCTCTGTGTGAATGTTAAAGTCTTATTCGAAAAGGAGAAATATTTGCTCCACAGCCTCAGGATCTGCCAGTCAAGTCAATTCAAGCTTCAACACTGAAGGGTCATGGAGGATGACCTTGGCTGGGAGATATCACCTTACTGTCCGCAGCCTGCTGGAGCTGTGCTGGCCCCGGGGTTGGGTACTCTGCAGACCTCTGAGGGGTTGGTTTTGGTTAGGTCTGGCTTCCTCAAGGCAACGTCTTCTCCTATCTCAGGAGCCTCCCAGCTGAGACCATCCCACTTCTGAACCCCATAGCACAGTGCTGCACCTCTCTTATGTAACCTTGCACCTCTCAGCCATCATCATTGGTGTGCATCAAGCCTACCAGACACGTGAGGCTGGGAGGGGTAAAAGTGCCCATCCCATCATCCTTTCATCCATGCATTAGCTAGCCCAGTGCATTGCTCTGAAATATTTGATGGATGAATGAGTGAAGAAATAAAGAGTGACAACTACCTTCCCTTTAAATATACACGCTTACTATCTCCTTCCTCTTTCCCATTGCCTCATCAGAGCAGAAGGGCTACAATTATTAAGCTCATCTTGCAGCCTAGAAAACCAGATTGGGAAAAGTGACTTTCCCTAATGGGTTTTAACTCACTTGTGGCAAAGCCAGATTAGCAGTCCCCACCCTGGAGTCCTGCCTGGGTGTTCTTTCCTGGCACAGCACTGCCTCTTTGCCAGGCTGCTGAGAGGAAGACGCATTGGAGATAAATGTCCCAATGCTTGAGAGTTTATCAACAAAAACATGGAGACCTGATATGGTCCATCTCTTCCATAACAAATAAATAATACATAGTAATAGTTGTGTCAAAATATTAGGGAAAGGACAGAAACTGCAATGCATGTTATTTGGGTAAAATACACAGACTATATATATCCTTTTGAGTAAAAATTGTAGTCAGCTAGAACTTGTTTCCCAAAAAGGAAATCAAAGCTTTCCAAATCAAACAGCATCTCTTTGGGGCCCATTTATTTATTTAGACGTTAAGTAAAGATTTGCCGTGTGCCTGCTCTGGGCCAGGCATCACTTTAAAGGCTGGGATAGAGTTGGGGAGTGAGTCAGGAGGGCTTTCTCTCCTCATAGAGTTTCCATGCTGGTGTGGGGAGATGAACAATAAAAAATAAACCCAACAAACAGGCAACACAGTGCCCGGGTGTCATCAGTGCTATGAAGAAAATAAAGCAGTGTGGTGCAGGAGAGAGGATGAGTGAGGGGCTGCTTTAACCAGGTCAGAAAAGGCCTCTTGGTAGAAGTGACATCTGATCTGAGACCTGCCTGACAGGAAGCAGCCAGCCCTAGGAAGACGTAGAGCAAGACATCCCAGGCAAAGGAAACAGCCAGTGCCAAGGAACCGAGGTGGGGACAACCTCAGGGTCTCTGAGAAACAGTAGGTGGAGTGGGATGAGCAAACAAGGAAGCAGAACAAGAGATGACATCAGAGAACCCAGCAAGGGCCAGACCCCAGGAAACTCAACTACGTGGGCCAGGATAAGAAATTTGCATCTTATCCTCGGCATAATAGAAAGACCCTGGAGGGTTCTGAGCAGAGGAGTGCATGGTTTCATTTATGTCCTAAAAATACCATTTGACTTTGTGAAGAGTGGATTTAGGTAACAGGTGAAGCCAAGGGGATGAGTGAAAAGAAGATTTTGCAATGTTCCTGATTGTGAAGATCGTCGCCTGCCCTGGGTTGAGAGAGAACAATTTAGAAGAACGTAGACTATGTTTTTAAGCAAAGTCAGTAGGATTTGTCAATGAAAGATATCCAGGGAATAGAAGGATGAGATAGATTAGAGTTAGGCTTCTGCTTGGCTTGAGCAACTAGGTATATGGTGGTGGTGGTGCCATTTACTGAGATTTGGAAAAGAAGTTACAGAAGGCAACAGAGCCTCCTTTGGGGATGTCTGAGAAAAAAAAAAAAAAAAAAAAAAAAAAAAAAAAAAAAAACAAAAAAAAAAGAAAAAAAAAAAAAAAAAAAAAAAAAAAAAAAAAAAAAAAAAAAAAAAAAAAAAAAAAAAAAAAAAAAAAAAAAAAAAAAAAAAAAAAAAAAAAAAAAAAAAAAAAAAAAAAAAAAAAAAAAAAAAAAAAAAAAAAAAAAAAAAAAAAAAAAAAAAAAAAAAAAAAAAAAAAAAAAAAAAAAAAATAAAAAAAAACTATTAGATGAACAAGTTAGTTGGGATTCCTATTAGATGAACAAGTAGAGGTGAAGAGAAGACAATTGGGTACCTGAGTCTCAAGATCACGGAAAAGGCCAGGTGTACACACTTGAATAATTTTGGAGTTACTGATACAAGGTTAGTAATTAAAACCACAAGGTAAAGAAATTTCCCCAAAAAGAGGAAGTGTTTGTAAAGGAAAAAAGAGAGCCCAGCACGATGCTGTAGGTATTCCAACATTCGGGTGGGTGGGAGGAGGAGTGAGTGAGATATGGGCAGTGAAGCAGGAGGAAAATCAGAAAAGTCCAGAATCCAAGAGCACTGGGGAACTAAAGATATCATAAAAGGCTTCCTGGAGTAAGCGGTATTCAAACCAAGCCTTGGAAACTGGGTGGTGTTTAAATCAGTGTAGAGCAGTGAAGGGCACTCTGGGTGGATGTAAAGGTGTGAGCAAGGCCTTGGAGTGGGGCCCAGGCATTGAGGATCTGTGGACAGGAAGAGGAGCAGGTGATAGTTACTAGGATCACTGCCCTAGTGTTGGGGGCCCCAGGTGAGAGACAAAGCCAGGGTTGTGTGAGTGAAGGCAGGAGGAAACCAAAGCTGACTGCATCTTCCACACCCCTTGTCCTGCCTGCGCTTCAGATACCTTAAATGCCCTGGGAGTCGGGCGTGGGCACCCAGTGCTATTGCTTTCTCCCTCCTCCAGGCCCATCAGCAAAGAGCCATGCAGCGAGCTATCCAGGCCCCAGGGTCCTTTGCCCGCTGTGCAGCCAGACCATCAGCTTCTCTGGCTCAAACCTGCTCCTTTTACTGCTATCTGCTTTGGGGAGGGATGCCATGGGGAGTCTTTAACCCAATAATTCAGGAAATTAGCTCTACTTCAAGCTCCACTCTCTCCAACCAACTTTCTATAAACCCCTCTCTGCCCCAAATTAAGGTGCTTTCTTAATAAAGGTGATCTCCTAGTTTCTCTGTAAGCAAGTGTGCTTTGTTTTCCAACTTTCCTTCTCATCTACTTCTAAAAATTTGCTTAATGGTCTCAGTTTCTCTAGATTCCTCTTATTTTGAAGAAAACTTAACCTTTACCCAAAGAAGCTGAGTCCAGCCTGGGCAAAACACACATCATCGGCAGCGTCCTCTAACACTTGTGGACTGGAAAAATGCTTCTCATCTTGAAGTCTGGAAGCAAGGAGAAGTCCAGGGCTGGAATGGAGCTCCAGCTCTTCTGGAGGAACCTGTATCTCACAGGGAAAGCCAGCCAGACCAACACAGGGATGAGGTCTCATGGGTTCACAGGGAATACTTCCTAGAAGAAGAAAGAGAACAGATTAGATGATTAGTGCATGGGCATCTTCAGCCTCCCCCAACAGAAAGGAAGCCCCCACAAGTGTAAGCACACACATAGAAACATGCACACATTCTACACACAATGATGCTCACAAATCATAAACTCATGCATACAAAACACCTGAGTAATGCTGTTAGAGTTCCCTCAAACATGTCCCCTTGGTAATTTTCATTCTTTCACATATACATGCATACAGTTGCACAGTATTCACTTTCAGTATCGTACAACATTCACTGCCTGCAATTAGGGAGGACACTGGGTTTTCCAATAACTAATGCTTTATCTACAATGTACCTCCTGCTGCCTGGAGCTCCTCCCGCACCCCCACCCTCATCATCACCTGATTTGGCAGAGGGGTGATGGGCTGACTCCACGTGTTTGGGACATCCTGCTCTCAGCTCTGTCTGTCCTGTCTACTGACATTAGCTATTCAGCTGGAACCATTTGCACATGTTAATGTCTTATTTGTGTCTCTTCATGGGCCTTTTAAACATGTATGTTTGTCCTAAATACTGGTCTGTGGCAGAAACCACATTTCTCAAATTAGGCCAGGAGGCCTGAGATTCCCCAGAGTGCAGATTGTCTTCCACCAGACTTGAGACACCTGGTGATGACGTGCCTGTCAACCCACCTGAGCTGGAGGCTGCTGGAAGGCTAAGGCCTTCACTTCTATTTCACTGGCACCCTCTGTCTGGCCCACACCAGGGCTTGGCCCACAGGGGACGCTCTGCAGGTGGCACAAGACTGTTTGAGGTTAGTGGGGTTATGGGCCTCCTTCCTCCTAAGTACTGGTGTACTGGCCATCCTCTTTTCAGCCAGTGCACACAGAGGGGTAGTTGTCACAAAGACCCAGCCCTACTTGTTCTCCACCACCAGGTCTGGAGGTGCAGGACTGCATAACCTCATCTGCACACATCGGTCCACATAGGTCCAGTGTCAGAAGCATCAGGAGGACCCACTGGATGCTCCTAAACCTCACCCACTGGTTGCTGGTTGATGACTGTTTTCTCTTCTACCACTTAAGACACAAAGGGAAAGTCTCCCTTGGAAGGTGTCACATTGACTCTGATACTATGTCCCTAACAGGTCAGCTCTCATCCCGGAGCTTCTTCGTGCGAGGGGCTGAATATGAGATCTCTGGGGGCCTGGTCTTGGTGGTGGTGATGGTGAAAATCCTCCAGGGAAGGAAGGGTGAGTCGCAGATGAGAGGCCCAAACTGAACTCTCAAACTGTATCTGTATTACTCAAGGTTTGCCAGAGAAACATAACCAATGGAATGGATGAATGGATGAGTGGGTAGATGGATAGACAGATGATATATATGATATATATGATAGATAGATAGATAGATAGATAGATAGATAGATAGATAGATAGATAGATAGATAGATAGATGATAGATAGATGATAGATGATAGACACATAGATAGATAGATAGATAGATAGATAGATAGATAGATAGATAGATAGATAGATAGATAGATAGATAGATAAGAGTGTATTTATTATGAGAATTGGCTCACGTGATTATTGAGTCAGAGAAGTCCCATATGCTGTTGGCAAGCTGGAAAACCAGGAAACCCGGTGATATAATTCATGTGATGCCAAAGGCCTGAGAAACTGGGAGGCCACTGCTGTTAAGTCCCAAACCCCAAAGGCCCAAGAACATGGAGTTCTAATGTCCAAGGGCAGAAAAAGATGGATGTCCCAGCTCAAACAGTGACAGCAAATCCACCTTTCCTCTGCCTTTTTGTTCTATCTGGCCCTCAGCGAATTAGGTAATGCCCACCCACATTGACGAGAGCAAATTTTCTTTACTCAATCCACTGATTTAAATGCAAGTGTGTTCCAAAAACCACCTCACAAGCATCCTGATAAATAATGTTTTGCCATCTATCTGAGTATGCCTTAACCCAGTCAAGTTGACATCTAAAATTAACCATCATGATGTCCTATATACCTTGGTTCTTGCACTTTTTTCTTTTCTTTATTGTCTCTCCTCTACTCACCACTTTCTCTCCTATAGCCCACCTAAAGTGAAATAAAGACTATCTGGAACATACAAGTTGGTAGGGGCAAGTAAGAGTGACTGTTGTTTCAAGAAGGGATTCAGCCTCCTAAACAGCCAACTAAGAACAGTTAGAACGTATAGACCAGAGTGGCCTTGGCTGACCTCCTTAGCCAGGACATCAACATCCCCTTCTTCAGTGCTCCCATACCACTTTCACATTGCTATTACAGCAGCTCAGACAGGGCATTGGAGGTGGCTGTTGACCAGCACCTCTGCTGGATGGCAAACCACTTAAGTAGAAACTGGGTTTTATTTCTCTTCATATTCCAAGCACCTAGCACAGAACCCAACATGGCAAGCACTCTTAAGTTCTCACAGAAGAATTATGAACAGGAAGAAACTTTTACGGGTCAGGTTTCCCAGAAAGCAGACTCTGAGATTAAAACTGGCAGCAGGAATTTGTTGGAGGGTGTTTTTGGAATCCACAAGTTCCCCTGACAGGAGTGGGAGAAGGAGGATTGGGCAAACAGAGTAGTTGAATTGCAATGCAGTGACTACAGGGAGCTCTGCAGGTGAAAGGGCCCTTCAGAATTATCCTGTCTTCATACATCTTCATCCAGCAGTCTCTACACGGTGGACCAGTGTACTAATGCCCCTAGCAGCGGGGGGAAGGAGTGCTTCAGTGCTGGACAGGGGGTCTGGGGCACCATGACATCCATCACAGGAAACTTAATGGAATATCAGTATTTCAGAAATGGAAAGAAATGTACTAGCAGAAGAGCCATAGAACCCAAGTCAGGAGCCCTGTGCACTAGTCTACATGCGTTTTCTGATCTTGGACAAGTCACCGAGCTTCTCTAGCCTCTAGTTTCTTTTATACTGGTGGCACATTAAAATCTCCTGAGAAGTTTTTGAAAATTACTATCCCTGGTCCCCATCTCATACCAATTGAATCAGGGTCTCAAAGGGTGGGTATCTAGGCATCAGTGTTTTTTAAAACTTCCTGGTGATTTTAATAAGCAGCCAAGTTGGAAAACCAATGGAAAAATATATGGGCCTTAGAGCCTCTCCTCAGTGATTTCTAATGTCCATGGTACTGGATTTCTAGTGTCTATGCTCTGTAGCCAAGAGCTGGCTCCCCTATGAATAGAAGGACGTACATGACTTCTGGTTGCAGAAGCTTCCCCAAATTCACTCCTTGTTATGTCTCAATTGCATCCTCACAAATTTTGTATGTTGAAGTCCTCATCCCATTCAAGTACCTTGAAATGTGTCTGTATTTGGAGATAGGGCCTTTAATTAAGTAGAAATGAGGTCACTAGGGTAGGCCCTAATCCAATGTGATGGGCGTCCTTACAAGAAGAGGACATCGTTATGTACAGAAGGATAACCATGTGAAGACACAGAGAGAAGATGGCCATCTACAAGCCAAGGAGAGAGGCCTCAGAAGAAATCAACCTGCCAACTTCTTGATCTCTGACTTCCAGACTCCAACACATTTCTTTTGTTTAAACCACCTATTCTCTGGTATTTGTTACAGCAGCCCTAGCAAACTAACAGAGTCCTCAACTCCAAACCCCTCTTCTTTCGCTCAATTTCTCTCCCCAGTTTACTCTTTCACTTCTCCCAGAGACCAAAGTTCATAAACACTCTCAAAGTCTCCCGGCTCAAATGCTGATATCACAAGACAGAGCTAAGGAAACTTTCATCCTTGTGAAAAATCAGTGAAAGCAACTGCAGAACTGTTTCCCTGGCGTTCTCTCACCTTTCCCTCCAGTCCATCAGTGAAGAAAGCTGATTAAAGTCCTTCCAGAACAGCCAGCCCATTGGGCCCATTCTCAGAAAACTCATTGAGGGATTTATGAGGAAAAGAGGGCAGTCATAAGAGAAGTTCTTTTCTGTGTGGAGTGGTGGTATTATGGGCAAGCCAGCCTGCCCATAATAATCCTCCTACCAGCCTCTGGCCAGTTGCTGAAATTCAACCATCCAGGACATTCTTGTATTAGTCAAGGACTCTGTTAAAATGCCAATGCCAAAGAGACAGGAAAACAAAACCATTATATGCTGTTTATACTTTAGGCTCAATTTGCTATTGAAGTTGTGTCCTATGGGTTGGTTTGATTAATGGTTGTTAAGAGAGAATTAAGGCATTAGTCACTTCAAAGAAAAAGCTGGACTTGTAGAAGGCCTGTTGCCTGCAAAAGCTGCCTGCTTGACAGTATTGGCCACTATTCCCTTTCTTATTTCACCATAAGTCCCCCAGCAAATAATCAGGGAGTATTCCCCAGCCTGCGTTTGCACTAAGCAATCTTAGACAAGCATTCCTAGGTTTCTCAGTTACACTCAAAAGGAGGCCAATCAATTTGTCCAAATAAATATCATAAACACAAAGTGTTTTAAAAGCAAAGGAGAATGGGAGGAACTTCTAGTCAATTATCTTCCACCGTAAATAAATACTGGTTTTCAACCCATTCCCTCAATGACCGAAAAAGTCCTGTGGACACAACAATGTATTTCCTGGGGAGAGTTTCCCCCTAAGAACGCAATCTCCTAACCCATTCCTTTGCATAAACAGGAATGAAGTGTGAAAAACAAAAATGCTCTAAACAGGATTTGCAATTATTTTAGGTTCTTTCCTACAGGAAAAGAAAACATCATCCTGCTATAATTTTCTCTTTACTTCCCTCCCTCATTCTCTCCTCCTCTTCTACCCACTGTTTAATGAGCCCCAGAATTTTCCTCCAGAGAACTTTTCCCCATCATATAACACAACCTTGGAAATAAACACTGGCTCCAGTTGGATGGTGTGAAAAAACAGGGTGGGCCTAAAGAGAATGCATTCACTGTAAGGGAACAGAGCAACTCTGTGCATTGGATAAAGCTGGATCGTTTCTGCTTTTTTCCATACCCTTATTCAGGCAGTTCCCATGTTTAAGAAAACATTCTGAGACTGATGTTCAGCCTTGCCCTAGAATTTAGCCAACACTGAGCTTAGAGAAGGAGTATTTCAGAAGTGTATTATAAGACCCTGGGACTCAGCACTGTGTGCTTTAGTATGAACCAGATGCTGAGCCCTGGGAGCTCTCTTGCTTGATTCTGGCCATTGCCTTCTTGTCTTGCTCTCATGCATGAATCCCTGTCTCAATCATCAATCTAGTATCCAGACCTTCCCTGCTCCAGACCCCAGTGGCCAGTCATGGAGATGGCCCTTGTGTTGACTAACCCCATGCTTGCCTGCTGAGTTTGCCTAAATCGGCTTCCTGCTGTGTTCCTCAGTTTCACGCTGCCCATTGTTAGGGCCATGCTCTGCAGAGAAGCAGTAGAAGGAAGTTGTTAAGGGCATGAACCCTCCAATCAGCTAGCCTGGGGTGAGGTCCCAGAACCATTTACCAGCTGTGTTACCTGGGAATGTCATTGCTTTACTCTGCCTTGGCTTCCTCATCTGTAAAAGAAAGATGAGTACCACTTGCCTCCCAGGTCGGCAGAGAGGAGGAAAGGAGCTAGCACATGCAGAGTGCTAAGAACAGTGCAAGATGCACAAATACGTGGGGACTGTGAGCTTCCTCACAGTGGTTTCCCCTTGGGCTGCTTGCTTGAACGGTCACACCCTCTGAACACTACATTTTTCATCTACTGGAGTGTGCTCCCCACAGTATCTGCTGTACACATATGGGCCCATCTAATTCCAGAGCCCACTAAGATACTATAAATTTAACAGCAAATAACAAAAATGAGCACTTACTACGTGCTAAGCACTATACTGGATATGGGGTATGCAATTAATAATTTATATCCTCTTACCTTTTTAAGGAGCTGGGGGTCTAATACATTTATAGAATGTCTCTAAAATCACAATGGAAATTAATAGGAAAAAGAATCTTTGCACCCCCGACATGTGACCAGTGCGTACAGTTAGATTCCCCCGAAACTTGATGCTTTTGTTTTTCAGGACTGAGTTCTCTGGGTTGGATGGGGGTTGAGGGGGTGGGGAATCGAGTCAGCTATCTCAGCATCCCATGAAGACTGACATTCTCTGGATTGTGGGGCAAATGGATCTCCAGGGAAGAGATTCAGGGGAAGAGTCCCTTTGGTAGTTTTCCAGTTCTTAGATATAAAGCCCTTGCCACCACCAGGGGATTGTGTTTACCGTGGCTATTCAGGGAGGCACAACAGGGTTATAAAATTAGAAAGCAAATCAGGTTGATGATCCCCAGCCCTTCTCTAATTCGTTCCCTCACTGTCTCTATCACCCCAATCCTTAGGAATCCAATATGTTCCTATGCATTCATGCTTGTTTTCATCCTCCCTATTAGGAATGAAAGGTGTGCAGTAAGCATAGTTACTCTGTGGAGACAAATCGGAATGTGTTTTCTGTGCTGGGGCCTTAAGCCAGCACCAACTGAGGATGGCTCAGGGTCCCAGTGAGGAGTAGGGTCCATGCCAGCCTTCAGAGCCCACAGGCAGGGTGGGCACAGGCACTGGTTGCCTCGGCAGAGAAACTATAATATATGTGGAGGGATGAGGGGCTCAGGCTGCAGTATTTCAGTCAGCACACCCCTATAGGACTGCCTATTTAGTGCAGTAATCATGTTTCCCATAGAGCCCTGGGAGCCCCAAGGCAGAAGGTAGGGTAGTTCTAGAAGCCTTCCCAGAAAAAAACAATGCATAAATTAGACTTAAGGAGGGTCCCAAAGAGGGTGATGTTTAACCCAAATGATATAATGTTTAAGCCAAGCAAGAAAAATACCTCGGGCAGCCTTTCACAGAGCCAAGACAGAATGATGGGCAGAGGCACGGAGCAGGGAGACCTTGCTGGCAGCCCTAAGCTTTGCCCCAGATGCACTGCAAGGATATTTAAGATGGCTCTGCAAACAGGCTATGTAAACTGAATGAAAAATCAGAACCTGAGGCACAGGGTGCCCTTTAGGAAGCTGGTTTCCCAGGCCTCAGCCTCTAGGGATTTCCCTGGAGGACTGGCCAAGAGTTCCCTGTGTGATGCCAGAGACCTAAGTGGTCAGCATGTCCTTCCTGCCTTCCCCTCCTCCAGCCTGCCCCTCAACCCCCAGGAGTTGCCGCCAGGTGGGTTCCTTTCCTGGGTCTACTTTCATGAGATGAGTTTTCAGGAGGCAACACAGAGGCCTAAAAGGCTGAGCACTTCAACTCTTCTTTCTTTGTCTTTTAACATCACATTAAAATTCGCCTGTACCTGGGAAGCCTGTTTATGCAGCAGCAGCATCAAAAAGCCATTTCCCTACTTCCCTAATGCTTTTTCTGAAACACATAGTAGCTCACAGGAACTAGAGCCAGAGCTCTTCCTCCTTCTGTCTGTGATCTTTGTGTGTTCATGGCTTCAGTGTCAACATCACAGAGACTAACAGAAACACAGGGTCCCCTGAGGCGGCCCCTCCCTATAACATATACACACACACACACACACACACACAGCCCACCGATGGTCTCTTAATGAGTCCTTCCTTCCTTTTGCTCTCCGTCCTTCCCTCCTCCCTTCTTCCCAGCACTATTTTACGTGTGACTGTCACTCTCATCATGGTGTACGACAAGTATCCCTTTGCTTGCTGGGCTCCCCTACAGACAGCCACAAGCCCCAAGAGAGCCACACAAAGGTACCCGGTGTAGATGCTCGATCCGTGTCAATTACTTGTTGCCTTCACTCACCCATCTTCTTCTCAAGGAGGTCTTCTTCCTGGAAAAATGCAATCCAGTTTCATCACTCCAGCCTCCTAAGACCTCACAGGTATTATTTAGAGAGTTTATCCCTTTCAAACCAATACAGATTATCCCCTTCACTATATTAGTTTGCTATGCCTTCCCTCCCTTTTAGGGTCATGTCCCCACATCTAGTGCAGAGCCAGCTCATGGTGAGAGTTCAGTATTTGTGGGATGAATGAATGAGTGATAGTGTCTTCCATAGCAAGTGGGCCCCAAGAAAGCAGGGGCACCATTTCACTTTGGTCTTGACCTGCCTTCAGTACTCCTTACATAATTCTACACATAAAGACACTCAACCACATTAGCTAATGGTACTTGCAAAACCATTTGGATGTGTTTCTTTTGAGGGATGCCTGCATTTTGTGCTCTCTACCTCTTCAGATCTCACCTATCCCTGTCCTAGCCCATTTCCCACCTAGACAGCACTGCCTGGGAGTCTAAGCAACACTGCCATCCTATTAAAGTCCTGGGCATTTGGGCTGTTTCCCTTGCACAGAGGATGGGCCCCCCAGTGCAGGTGTGCAGTCTCTACTGCCTCAGCTGACCCCCAGGAAAGAGGGTGTCCTGGGCTCATCATGAACTCTGAAACTCCTGGTTGACCTGACTTGAATCACAGCTGCAAATCACTTCCCACAGGCTTCTTCAAGGGGCCACTTCCAAAACCTGAGAGCTACGGCCCTTGGCCCTCAGTGACCACAGACCCTCCCTCAACAAGGAACCAAAGGCGACTGAAGAAGTCATTGCTGTGCAGCTGAACTCCTCTTTATGCTGGAATTCTGTTTGGATTTCTGTCTATAAAAGGGAGTGTCCTTCTGAAGGCAGTATAAGTTGGTTTGATTTAGAAAACTCTTCACTTGCTGGGCTCCTCTATAGATGACCACAAGCCCTGAGAGAGCCGCACACAAAGCTACCCAGTCTAGATGCTCGATCCGTGTCAATTGCTTGTTGCCTTCACTCACCCACCTTCTTCTCAAGGAGGTCTTCTTCCTGGAAAAATGCAATCCAGTTTCATCACTCCAGCCTCCTAGGTGGGTTTTCTAAATCAAAGCAACCTATACTGCCTTCAGAAGGGCACTCTCTATTATAGACAGAAATCCAAATTCCTGGTCACACTCAAGGTTTTGTGTGTCACTAAAGCCTGAAGGCTCTTCACTCCCCCACCCCCACCTCCTATCTCTTCCCCAGATGCCTCCACCCTCTTACTGGCTCAGCTCTCTTCTGGAGACAAAACATGCCCTCAATGGTCATGTGCTCTTGCGGTTCTGTCCTCGGCAAATTCTTACTCACTCTCAAACCTCCCAAACCCCTGAAATCTCCCTCCATTCCCCCAGCAGAGTTTGTCTCTATCTGCCCTGTTGTAAAACTACACCCTGTGCCACATTTTCCCATACGATCATTCATGCAGGTGCGGAAAATAAATGGACTCTGCCTAAAGTAATCCTGCAGGGAATTGACAAGGAAACCACCTCTCCCTCTGACATAAACCCACATCGCTCAGGGCTGGCAATGCTGAAGACTGCCCACAAGGGACAGGGAGAAGTTGAACCTTGACCACCTGCACCTGCCGCTGAGCCAGGCTGTCCTGGGGAGACTCTCGCTCACTACCACATTCACAGCCAGGCTGGGCACATACACATCTTACCTGCATTCTGCCCAAACTGGAACATAACCAGACTCAGGGTAAAATAAGCAAAATAAGCTAAGAGGTTGGGCACCACTGGGATAGCCTGACAAAACAGGATGCTGGTGTGAGGCAACAGAGCCCACCACATGGGGCCTAATTCAAGTTCACTGGGACCCTCACAAGCTCCACGGCCAAGGGAGCAAGGCAAGAGAGGCCCAGCCCACTCGAAGTTCCCCTTTCCTGCAGAGAATCCACTTCTCTGCAGTCAACACTGGAAATTATGGCGCCCTACAAAGGGCATCCAGGTGTGTCCTTGCCTGATGACCTCAAGAAACCAACATGTATAATCCAATAATCAATAAGCCCGACGTTTATCTAAGGGGAAGACACCTTCACTGAGGTAGGTGGAGGGAGGGAAATCATGTTTTAATCTTTTTAAATTCAACACATTTTAGTAAAGGAAATGTTGCTTTTCTCCCATTAATCCACCAGTAGAGATGTCTGCTAAATCCAAATTGCATGGGGACAAGCTCTATCATGTGAATTTGGGTTCGAGGAAGGAAAGCTGGGGGATCTGGGTAGGAAACTGCCCACCACGAGGTGACAAAGCCAACAGAATACACGAGTTAGTCTGATTAACTGAGGTGGGCTGGTATGCTGACAGCCTGGGCCCAGTGAGCCCCCCCATCCCTTCCAAGCAGCATCTGTGCTTGAGTAGGAGCATCTAGAGGGAGTCACCCGCCTGATGATGATGGGATTGGGTATGAAGAGCAGAGGGCAGGACTGACTGGTCTGGAGCACAGGCCTGCTGAGCTGCTGTGCACAGCCTCTTCCATGGCTGGGACACACAAGGTCAGCTCTAGGGCCAAGAGGGAGACTCAGGGGAAGCCCCACAGAAAGGGCCACTTCTTCTTTCTCCTCCCATTATATAGCATACGACATGCAGTTAAAATGAGCATATCAAGGGCAGCTTGAGCAACACAACTGAGAGTCTAAACATCAACTCAGAAAAGAAAGGGCATCCCAGATGGGGAGAATGGCCTGAATAAAGGCTTAAATAGGGGAATGACTACATTCTGTTCTGAGCAGAGAGAAGAAAGCAGCTGATTTGGAGAAAAGATCTATTAAAAAGAAGATTGAATTTTTTCCTTGTACCTTTTTAAAAAGAAATTAAATAGAATTTACTGATCTCCCACAAAGACGACCAGTCCTTCCCTTAAGGAGCTTAACGTCTATTAGTGGGAAGAAGATAATAAACACACATAATCAGGGCAGAACATTAAAAAAAAAAAAAAAAACCACAGGACATGAGGGCGGGCATGGAAGGCATGGTTTCAGGGGAAAATAGTTCTAAGGAAGGTCAGAAAATGCCAGCATTTAAGAGGGTCTTGATGTCAGGATCATATCAAAAACACTTTTCCAGGACTCAAGAATGCTGCCCCAGGGAATAGCTTCTCTGTGTTTGGCCCCCAAACCCCGATGGGCTGTGGAGGAAGCAGGAAAACCGTTTTCAGGTAAGATATGCCCAGAGTAGCTGCTTCAGTGATTCTGCAGGTGGGGACTCATCTCTCTCCTGTCTCTGTGATTTACAGTAAATGCCGAGGGTGCCTGGAGCCACCGCTCTGCATTCTAAGTGTGTGTTTCACACTCTTCTTTGGGGAAAGATGAAACAATTGGGCCAGGCTTCCAGCCCATACAGGTGAGTGGGTGGGGGGCTGTGTGATGGGCAGAGTAATAGCAGAAAGAGCTTTTCCCCTCAGCTGGCCGGCTTTTCCCTTCATCCTCCTCCTTTTGTTGACCCTTGGAACACCCCCACCCCATATTTAGCCTCCCCAGTCAGGGGCCCAGCAGAAATGGGTAATGAAGGAGAGCTTGTGCTCGCAGCCTGCTGGCCCCCTGCTGCTGTAAAGAGAGAGGAGCCAAGCCTGGACCGGTGTTCTACTCAGTGAAGTGCAAGACCTGTCTGGGTTGGATGCCCCCAAAGAAGTTTTCATAGCCTAGAGTTAGCGGTGCCCAAAGCTGATACATTTGAGTGGTGGTGCTGAGACTGTGGGATTCTTTGTCCTTTTCATAGGTCAGCTGCCTGCTTTGGAGCTTGTCTCCCTGGTCTTCAGAGATGCTCAGTAATTTCAGTTCCTACATGAGAGAGGCTCTTCTCTACTTGGTCCAAATTCCTCCTCTCATTGTGATCCTTCAATGTTCAACCTGCAGGGAACTCCAGAGGAGGCACTTGGGTACACACAGACCTGGGTCATCTCAGTGGTGGATGTCATTTCAGGTGACCGCTCTATGTTGACCTTTGGGACCTTGAGGCAAATGACTGCATCTCTCTCAGTTTGTTTCCTCATCCGGAAGATGGATGTGAGCGTGCCAAACTTTTCGGATAGTGTGAGTGACTGAGATCACGCACGTAAAGCTCTTAGCTCAATGACTAGTGCATAAAATTAGATCTTACTTTACATCATTTACTAAAATAAGGCCCAGATGGATGAAAGACTTAATACTTTTTAAAAATAGAAGAGAATATTGAAAACTGCGTTTATGATGTTGAAGATAAGGAGAGTCTTCTTATAAATAGGATAAAAAAAGCAAAAGTCATCAAGGAACAGGGTAATATAAATGGGCCAAATCAAAATTAAGCACATACATAGGACAAAAAACAAACAATGGATGGAAGAAATTAATGTCACCAAATATAACACAGATTACTGTCCAAATTATATATTTTTAAAACCCCAAAAAAAAAGTGAGAAAAAGGAAATTAACTCAATAAAACAACAGGCAGCAAACCAAACAGGTCATTCGCAAAACAAAAAATACTAGTAGGCAATAAATATATAGAGGCTCAACTTTATTAGGATTAAGGAATAAGGAAAATTCAAATTAAAACATCAATAAAATTGCATATTCTTTGACACTGCTTAGATTGGCAAAATTAAATTTGGTAGTATAAATGGATGGTGAAGCTGGGTTGTACAAGAACTTTAAAAAATGAGCAAAATGACAATCCTTGAGGAATCTTTAAGATATATTCATATATTAAGACATCTACAAGGATATTTATGGCAGCACTGGTGAAATTTTAAACAATGACTAAATTAAATGTGGTATCCTTATAGACTAGCATAAACCTGTTAAAATGAATATAGCATATCTCTATGTTCTAAAAGAAAATAATCTCTAAGATACAATATTGAGTAAAAAATGCATACATGTGTGATATCATTTATAATAGACATTTATATATTGTATGATTTTTACAAGTACATATATGTACACATATATGTCTTTTTAAAAATCACAGAAAGCTGCATACCAAACTTAAAACGGATAACTGCTAGGGAGCTTGGCAACGGGGGTAGTCAAATGATATTTAGTTTCCACTGTAATGTTTTAATTTTTTACAAGGAGAATGTATTCATGAATTCCTTATGTAATTAAAATTAATTTTTAATTGAACAAATAAAACACAATAAAACCTATACCTCATTATAAACTTCAAATTCTGATCTAAGGGATGCATAATAATAACCACTAATGTTAATTGAGAGATTATCAAATGTCAGACAGACCCTGTTCTAAGTGGTTTCTATGTATGTTTTCCATGTTGCTATGTTTCTATATTTCCTGTGTTACATCCTCAGGACAACACTATGAGAAGGGCTTGTTCTCAATCTTCCTGTATGGATCGGGATACTGAAGCAATAGAGAAATGAAGTTATTGGCGAAGGTCACCAACTGCAAGGAGTTGTAGAGCCAGAATTTGAGCACAGGTAGGCAGACTGGTCAGAGGAGCCTACTTTGCATTGTCCCTTAGCTCCTTCTGGGCCCATAGCAGAACATATGAGGCAGCAGTCTCCTCGCCCAGGGAATGCACAGCCCTCCCAGCTCCAGACCCTGTACTTCCCAAAGAAGATCCAGTCTGCCTTCCCATGGCCTAGGCTCCCTATCTCTGCGGGTATGGGAGGACGGCTTGCTAAGGGTTCCGTAGAAGGTGGCAGGAGTGGGTCTTGAAAAGTAAGAAAAACTGGAGAGCCCCTCACAGGCAAGTGAGACAACAGTGAAAAATAGGCCAGAAGGCCTTGAGTCGAACAGTTCTCAGCAGTGAAGAGAGGCTGAATCGGGGAGGGCTCCCAGCAGCCTGGCCCCTGCAGTCTGAGAAACCAGATTTTCACCTCCAGCTCTTGCTGGAGTGAGAGAACACACCATATTTAATCCTTCTAAATTGGACATGAATTATTCAAAGACATTTAAAAAGAAGAAGGAGAAAACCTCTCTCCTGGTAAATGTGACTCTTATGGACGCTAATATCATATGATTAACAAGGGGCAAAATGAGGCATTTGGCACAGGGCAATAGCAATAAGTGAAACATTTCCACTGAGACAGATCCTGCCTGACTCAGCCTCAGGGCACCAAGAACCAGGCACCTCTCTGGATTGTTGCCCATCTGACAGCCAGAGATGGTTCCCAAATGAAGTTTGCTCATGGACATCTTCTACCAGGGACAAACCTTTGCATGGGTGAGCAGAAGCCAGCAGCATACATATGATTTAAAAGTCATCATGATGTACTGCTGGTCTCAACTATGCCTCCACAATCAAAGCCTCCATGATTGGAATTCCCCCGTAGGCACCACAAGGGTTGAGGCCATTGTCTCAAGAAGCCCCATAAAAGGGTACTCACTTAGGACACCAAAGAAAAGGGTTGTCCTGGGCCATTCCTTAAGGAAGTTCCCAGACTCACAGTTTTTAGAAATCCTGCATCAGAATACTAATGGGTAGCACCTACTGAGTGTCTGCTAAGTGCCATGTCTTTTAGCCATTTTACCTAACTTAATCTTCACTGTAATATAAGACAACCGGTAATGTTACCCCCATCTCACAAATGAAGAAACCGAGGCCCAAGGAGGTTAGATAACTTGCCCAAGATCGTGTAATTAATTTGTAGGTGCCAGAGGAGGGATTTGAACCCAGGGAGCCTAGTGCCAAAGCCCACTCTGTTCTGATTAATACAGGATAGTATTAAAGTGGAAACTCTAGGGCAGGACCAAGGAGTCTGCCTTTGAATAAGCTACATAGGTGACTCTTATGCATTCAAAGTTTAGAAAATCAGAATATTGTGTGCCCTAAAAAAACCAGCTGCTTCTTTGGAACTAACTCTGTTATTTAGCTTATCTCACTATGTAGACTTTGCACTCCTTGGAGAAGCATTGTTTTCATTCTTAACACTTGCCCCGCAACCCTCCGGCCTCCTTAGCACAGTTCCAGAGTGTGGAACTCCGGCAATACTTATCAGCCCAGGGAGAAAGCTCTGGACACAAAGTCTGAAAATCAAAACTTGTATTCCAGCTGTTATTTAATTTGCCTAGGCAGGTCCCCGCGACAGATTTAGGCTCAGCATTCCCATATGTTCAATGGAAATAATGTCAAAAAGAGATTTTAAAATACTAATTTTTGGCCGGGCACGGTGGCTCACGCTTGTAATCCCAGCGCTTTAGGAGGCCGAGGCAGGTGAATCACTGGAAGTCAAGAGTTAGAGACCAGCCTGGCCAACATGGTGAAACCCCATTTCTACTGAAAATACGAAAGTTACAAAAATTAGCCAGGTGTAATGGCACACGCCTGTAGTCCCAGCTACTCAGGAGGCTGAGCCCAGGGAATTGCTTGCACCTGGGAGGCAGAGGTTGCAGTGAGTCGAGAGGGCACCACTGCACTCCAGCCTGAGTGACAGAGTGATAATTAAAATAAAATAAAAATAAATAAAATACCAATTTTAAAAAAACAACTATCTTGCATTAGTTGCTTATTCTGTGATGGGTTCTACCCAGGACCTTTGGCATACATTGACTCTGATCCGCAGGGATCTTCAAGGTAAGTTTTATTATTCTCATGTTACAGATAAAGAAAAAGGATTTCAGAGAGATTGGGTTGTTTTGGATAAGCCTGCACAGCCAGCAATGATGGGAAAAGCCTTCTTACCCAGGTCCCTTTGATTCCACATCACACGCTTTTTCCTCGACACCACCCAGAGTGATCAGCCTTTTCTCTATCCCATGGACATAATGAGAGTCAAATGAGATCATAGATATATCAGTCAGGATGGGCTGGGCTATGCTGTGATTTAAAAACAGCTCCAAATCTCAGTGGCTTAAAACAGCAAACGTTTATTTCTTGCTCTCACTACATATCTATCAGGAGTCAGCAGGGTGTTTCTGTGCAGCGTAATCACTCAGGGACCTAGATGGAGCAGCCACCATCCTGCGTGTTGCTCAAGAGAAGTAGGGCTAAATATTGCAGGCACATTGAAAGCTTCTGTGTAGTACAAATGAGCTGTACATCACATCTACTCATATTCCATTGACCAAAAGAAGTCTTGGCCAAGCCCAGAGTCAATGGGGTGGGAAAGCATGGCAAAGGCAGAAAGGAAACAATAATTGTGAGCAAACATTTAATCTACATGGAAGACCATGGATGTGGAAGGTACTCAACTGAAACAGCCTGAAGTATGCTTTCTCCCACGGAGGCATGGTTGTGGGCCCCATGGCTCCAAGCTGAGCCTCCACATGCTGCAAATCTATGGATATCTCCCCTGGTATCAGGAATCTAATTATTACTCTGCTTTCTGCTCAATTATTAAAGACAAGGCAGTGAAGAGCCATGGAAGAGGAGAAAAGTCTGTTTTGCAGCAATGACAAACCATATTTCGTATGCATAAAGGGGAGAAATAAAAGAGCATTGCTTTTACTCTTATAATTGCAATTTCCTGCTCGTTTCCTTTTCAAATTAGTGGATGTAATTGTTTGGTAATAAAATATCAGCATAATATATTAGAGGCAGAGAACAGACGGGCTTAAGGGACAGTTGCCAAGAACAGGAGGGAGAGAAAAGATTGAACAGAATCAGAGTGTTCAAAGCTTGTGGGGTTTTCATAAAATGTATACCAGGTTATTCCTGCCACTCTTCGTGCCTGACTCTTAATGGAAGCAAATGAATGGTCCAGACAGATCAGTAATCTTAACATAGCTTAAAATTCATGTCGGTACCAGGTTCAGAACAGAAAAGGAGACAGAAAGTGCAAGAGAGAGAGTGCACCAGAGAGAGAGAGTTCAGTAGGAAAAAATTACTGTGGTAAAGAACAACAGTTTTGAGATCATGCTTGGATTTAATACCAGCTCCACCACCCATTGGCTGTACCACCTTGAAAAGATCATTAACCTCCCTGAGCCTCCATTCATTCATTTGTGAAGAAGGAATAAAAAAAATACTCCATCTCAAGAGGTGGTGCTCCATAAAGAGTAGCTATTCATATTATTAGAAAATTAGAGTAGGTGGTTGAAGCCCTGCAGAGGGGATGTGATGGACTGCAGGGGTCACCTTTGGCAAAATATCAAAACTGGAGAAAATGTTCTTTGTTGCCTTCAGTTTGACCATTAGCTGCCCCTTCCTCCATCCTGGTGCCCTGCTCCCCTACCTGCCCCATTTTTTCAAGGCCTAGCCCATTGTCCTCAAGTCAATGTTGTCTGATGTTTACCATGGTATTGACTACCAAGGTGCTACCTGATAAAGAAATCCTGAAGGCGGCCGTTGTGGAGGAATGAATGGCTCCTGGACTGGGGACGTGCTGCTGCCTCCTGCAACACACTGTAGAAGCAGCCACTGTCATTAATGCCTGCCCTAATTGAGTGGTTGGACCCCATAGGCGAGTCCTAAATTAGGAGCCATGGGAGGTTAGAAATTAAACAGTAGATTCAGTCTGTAACCTTAGAAGCCTCTCAGACTGGTGGCAAGAGAGGCAGCTAAGTCTAGTGTGGAGATCGGAGCTCCCTGGGAAGTCACCCTACCTGGCAGTATGAGTTCAGGGACTTGGGGATCTTCCACTCCAAGGGAAAGCCCCTCCAGCTGCTCACAGGGGCTCCCAACCTTGACATAAGAAGTGATTTCCTTATTCAGACAATGGTGAATCAGATGCCCCATGGAAAGTATCCTCCACGCACCCTGGAATTTCACTGGCTGATTCCAAGGGGAGGGAGACCACCAGCACCCTTGTAAGGAAGGTCACAGAAGGCAGAATGCTGGGGAAGAACTTCTGGGTTCATCACTGAATGCACCCCAGGGAAGGTGAGCCATGCCAGAAAAGAGGTCAGTGGGAAGTTGTTCAATAAAACCAGGAATGGAGAAACTGACCCTCAGTTCCAACAAGAGAAACTTAGTATGAATGTAAAGTAGAACCTTCTGGCAAGGTAGTTCTCAGTCACTATCCCCAAAGCCACCTGAATGCAAAATGTCCCTCATGGAGGCTCGGTGAGAGTTTTAAAACAGAGATAGTAATTTGCCTCTGAGAGGGAGGGAGGCTGTAAAACAAATTCCCCGACGGAGACATCAAGCCAATACATACAAAATGGATAGGAAGGTGGGGAGAAAGCCCAGAGAACAAAGGTCCTCAAGTGGCATCTCTGTCTTGTTAGGACCACCCTCACAGGCTTGGCCTTGTCTTCCCCAACAAAACCTCCTGGACCTCACCTTTGTCAGAGTCAAAGCCAGAGGTACCTTGCATTAGCATGACCCCAGAAGTTCCTTCTCAAGTTCCCACTCAATCAACCCACAAATCCCTAGGGAAGACTTACTATGTGCCAGGAAATGTGCTAGATACTTACCAAGCATAGCATAAAAATTCTCAGAGTGCTAGACTCCTCCAATGTAGGGGATGGTGACTCAGAGGCCCTGTCAGACTTGCCAGCACTGAATACAATCAGTACCTGTGCATTGTGAGAGCCCAGAGGCCATGACTCAGCCTAGAAGATAAACCAGTACTTGGAGAGGTGGTGAAGTCCAGGTGAGACACAGTTGTTTGCCATTCTCTCGGAAAATTTTCCTGGATAATGACAGGAAGAAGGCATCTCTCCTTTGGCTGAGTTGAACCAGGTACTCTCTGTTCTCACATTGAGATATTCTGTCCTCAGCAGTGAGTATAGCTATTTGCTGTGTGTCTATCATCTCTTGAGCTACCTGGGAGACTTTAACTGTCTCTCACGATGCCTGGAATAGAGTCTTGAGCAAAGTGGTGCATGATGTGTGTGTGAGGGTGGGGAGGGGGAAGAGAGAATATATGTGTATATTGAATGAATAATGATCAATGGGACATCTAAGTGCTTCTGCAAAATGAATATTGTTGATCTAAGTTTACCTCTTCTCCCATGTACCGAGTATCTAAGGAGGCTTCCGGAACTGGCCAAAAATGCACGTAGGCTGATAAGACAAGGTTCACATGCACGTGGTGCTTACTATAAGTGCTGTATTTCATCATCTTCAGCTCCTCACTGCAGGAGTTGCCTGGACCCTGGATGCATTTTCTCAGCCAGTCATTTCCAGCCAGAAGAATCCTTGAAGCTTGGCTCATCATCTCAGAGTGTTTGAATCTTGAATTTCAAGTAGGAAAGCAGTAGACTGCAACAAGACTAAAACTGAAAGCTTTGAACACACACTTATGACTCCATCTCATTTCCCCCCTTTCTACAACCCGCACAAACCCTAACCTGAACCATAGAACTCATTGTCTGTATAACTGGGACTTGGGGCTACTTGACTTGTAGCATCTTCTTTATAGCTTTTTAATCTTTTCCCGTTTTTTTAAGCCCCTCCTTAGACTGTAAGGCCCTTGTGAGAGAGAAACATGTGCAGCAAGACAGAATGAGACACATCCTGCTTCATTTCAACATCACCTCTTTATGCAGAATTTACAAAGGAAAACAAATGAACGTAGTTTCTCAATTTTTGGACCTCCTCAGCTCAGTCAGGTATTTAGGGAGAGTAGAAATATAGCATATAGATTTCCCCAGGCCTAAGGAGGAATTATCCAATGGGACCACTTGCAGAAATTGGAAATGTATTTCTATACTTCAAAGACACAGAGGAATGTCCACTGACATATCTGTGAAGGTCAAGGATACTGGAACATGATCTGACCCCTTCCTGAAAATCTACAGGGTGAAGGTGGAGTTGACCAACTGCCCCAGTGGTGAGGGCCGCTTTACCAGGATTGGCCTTCACTTCTAGAATAGAGGAAGAGATGCACGAGTGTTTCTCATGAACTGGATGTGGGTCAGACTGGGAGAAGCTGCCTGGGGCCTTCTTGGGTCCTAACTAATTAAGCTGCCTGGAGGAAGGCAGGCCATCAGCAGAAAGAGGCTGGAGTTATACCATCAGATGCCCATGGCAAAGGAAGATGTCACAAGTGTCTACCTGAAGTAGATAGGTTAGGGAATCACACACTGGTCACAAAAACCTTAGGTCACAAGACCCAGCAGGAAACCTTGTAAGATCCTATGAAAGTGCTTTCAAGAGAATGAAATCAATTCTATTCCTTGGCCACCACCAGAGACCATGATGCCCTTAGCAAAGCAGATAGTGTCTCATGAGCTCAGTTCTCCTCTCTCCCATGCCTCCACCCTTGTGAGATTCACTACACAGCTGGTGACTAAGTCAAGTAGAACATGAGCTAAGAATCAGGAAACAGGAGAGAGCCAAAGAACCATCCCCCATCTCCCACCCCAGGCTTCCAGCCTGAAGCAGTCCAAGCCAGGGCAGGGAAGAAAATGTAATGTTAATTCCAGTTCAGAGTTGTGACCATCACATGAGACTAGATATACTATTTATTAGCTCTAGCCTGTGTTTGTGGGCTATGATAATGGCCATAGGTCTCTCTAGTGTCTACAAATTAGCTGAAAAGCCCGGAGACCTGCCAAGTTTCTTGTTGAGCATAGGGAAAATTATTCCCACTAAATAAGTTTAAACAAGTGTCAGGAAACAAAAATAAAGTTGCATTTTGATGATGTCTAAACCACTCACATTCAAAGTTCCATGGAACAATGCCATGTTTCAAAGTTTGGGACAAAAGTCCAGCTTTTTAAAATAAAATAAAAATCACAGTCCTAATAGTAGGAGAAATTAGGCACCAAAGAACAAATTTAATAGGGAAAACTCAGGAAATGGTCACCAAGGCCCATTCCAAGCCTCCGATCGACCCAAGAGACCACAACACCCACCTCATGCACAGAGAGGAGTGGCACGGACAGAGAATGAGACCAAAATTTGCTGTATCATTTAAAGAGATGAACAAACAAGCCAAGATGTGTGTTGACTGGGAAAGTTTACAAAAGGCAAACAAACAAATACACAAACAAAAAATCCTCTACTTTAAATACATAAAAAATGTAAAATCTCTCCATGTTCCTTAATCCAACCGAATTCTTTTGGTGCCAGCAACTCATTAAAGGCTTCAACAGGCTGCTTAAGAGTTACAAACATGGTATCTCTAAGTACCAGAGTGAGTCTCCTTAGAAGGTTATCTGAATGCAAGGCTCCACTGAATGACATGGTCCTTCTGAAAAGTCAGGAAAGACTATGCCAAACTAATAAGAATTATAAAGTGTCCAGGAAGAATATGGTGTTCAGATATTTGCACCTGCTGATCACCATTCAAATCACTCCAAAGTTGCTCTGCCCCGGCAATGGGGTTCATAATTTTCAAACCCTGAGGCTGGATGGCAACAGAAAAGAATGCTCATGGTCTGTGGTGGGAAACTTCTTATCCAGCAGGCTCTGGAAAAGTGGGAAAGTGAATTACAATGAGAAGTATGCTGATGGAAGCAGGAAGTTAGAGCCTGGGAGTTGCCCAAATGCTGGCTCCCCAAGCCTGCTGCTTTGCGTGCCACACAGCTGCTCCCTCATGCTAGACTGTTCTTGCAGATACTGCCCCTCCATCAGCCACAGGGTCTCTCCAGGATCACTGCTTTCAAAGCCCTGGCAGTCCTCTCAGCTCTCCTATTTGCATCATAGTTTACCATTCCAAGGATCTCAGCTTGCTTAAGTTTATCTAAAGAATATTTTATGGGCCAGATGAGGTGGCTCACGCCTATAATCCCAGCACGTTGGGAGGCCGAGGTAGGCGGATCATCTGAGGTCAGGAGTTTGAGACCAGCCTTTCACCAACATGGTGAAACCCCATCTCTACTAAGGATACAAAAATTAGCCAGGCGTGGTGGCAGGTGCCTATAATCCCAGCTACTAGGGAGGCTAAGGCAGAAGAATTGCTTGAATCGGGGAGGCCGAGGTTGAAGTGAGCCAAGATCTTGCAAGCACAATCATGCACTTCAACCGGGGCGACAAGCGCGAAACTCCTTCTCAAAAATAAAATAAAATAAAATAAAATAAAATAAAATAAAATAAAATAAAATAAAATAAAATAAAAATGGATTAAAACCATTCTGCCTCAGTTTGCAAAAGGGGAAGGAAATCTTCAAAGACCAAACCAAGAAACTGACCTAAGAAGGACGCTGGCTTGCCAGCATTGTCTGTCAATCTGTCTGCTTTAATACTACCACCAATAGCAAAGCAGACCATTATTAAACAATTATTTTTAAGTTTTCTTTTTACCCTTCTTGACATGAAGTCAGTTAATACAGTAGTCTCTCCTTATTCTTAGCATTAATTTCAAATAATCCTACCTCAGATGCCAAATACTCCTCATCACCCCACACATTTCCTTTACACACAAGAAAATGTCATTCACACACACAAGGGATTTGTGGAGTAAGTCACTATAACTCAATTTCCTTGATAATCATGTGGGAGAAAAGGGGGGAAAAAAGAAAAGGAACAGGAGAAAAAATGAAAGTCTAGCTAACCCGGCAACTTGAAAGAGAAATACAATCAATTGGCTCAGAATTTGAGGGAATCAGGGGCTCTATAACTAAAGGCAAATAGACCCTGAGTAGAAAAATCGTGTGGGAGGCGATGGAGAAGTGGAGAGAGGAAGGAAGAGATTTCTTTGGTACTTACCTGTATGGCATCGACTTCAAGTCGTCTTTAAGTGGAACTGACGGTATTACAAACACAATAAGCACTTCTAGACAAACTGGAATAGCAATCACCTCGGGAGCTGGGAAGCATTCACAATTTTGCTGTTGTCAACGCTTTCAGTGGCTTTAATTTTCAATGGTAAGCACAACTTCTATATAGTGTTGTCAAACCCGCAATGAAGTTATGTCATTGAATATTAAAGGCCCAGCCCGCGGAATGCCAACACACAGATTTGAATTTCATGCTCGCTCCTAAACATCAAGACAAATATGTCTAATTTCATAAAAACCTGGCCAGCCCCAGGGAGGCTGACAATCATATCTATTGTTACCCAAGTTTGCTAGAATAAAACCTGGCCCTGCTCAGTGTGTGAGGCCAAAAGGAAGCAGGGAGAGGAGGAGAGAGAGAACCAAGAACTATCAGCAGAGTGAAAACTGGCTGACTTTGTACAGTACTTGTCAGACATGCAGGTTCCTGGGGCACTCAGTGCCAGTAAGTCTCATCCAGCAGGATTGGATCCATGTTTAATGAGCAGCTTTAGGAAACTGTACGGTTAGGTCATGGAATTGATGTTGGGAAGCTTGCAGGAGATGGGAAGTATGACTGGAAGGGAGAAGGAAGCATATGGGCCCTCCATTACATTCCAAGGCGTTTGGACTCCATCCTGAAGGCAGTAGCAATCCCAGTAGGATTTTAAGCATGGGTGAGGTCATACTTGTTTCTTAGAAAGATTACTTTGGCTTCAAAGTAAAAATTGGATCAAGGCAAGGAAAGCTGAAAGCAAATAGAACAGTTAAGACTCAAACCCCACATGAGGCTCTGATATGGGCAGATCTGAAGAAAACCAAAACTGGGCAGCTCTGAGAGGCAATCAGAAGATCGGGATCCTTGGTGCTGGATGAGAGGTGGGATGAGGAGGAAGGAGCTGTCTGGGGTGACATCTAGGTTTCTTGCTTGGACAACTGAATGGAAAACAGCTGATGTTCATCAGTGCTAATTGTGTGCCAGGTTCTGTCCCAATGTGGAGGTACAGCAAGGTATGATAAGTTGCCCAATTAAGAAGTGGCAAATGGAAGATTCAAAAGCTCAAACCCAAGTCAACTAGGTCTGGAGTTCACACTTCTAACCACTGCTTCATGTTGATGGCAGAGCTTGCTCCATGATGGGGAATGATAGCCAGACTGAGATTAGGAGTTGAGATAGGAAAGAAGAAGAACAGAGAGAGAAAGAAGAATGTGGTGAGTGGGCAGAAAGAAAGAAGGAGACTACAGAGAAAGTGGTGTCCTGGAGATCACAAGAGGAAAGATGTTTACTAAGATCCTATAGGAGGAGGTTTATGCTCATTTATTGCAGAAAGCAAGATAAGAACTGAAAAACTCCTACGAGTTCAGCCACCTGGAAGCCATGGAGAATTCACCTATATTTCCAAGAATTAGTAAGGGAAGGCTGCAAGGACTTAGGTGAATAGGAAGTGATGAGAAGGGTGATAATTCTCAGCACTAAAGGCAACATAAAGAAAGATAGGGAGAGTCACAAGGCCTGGGAAGCCACTTCCTCAGTTCCTTAAGTCAGAGAGTCATTACTTCTGGACAGAGCACTAGCATTTGTGTCCTCATCACTCTTCTCTTTCTCCACATGTCCTCATTTCTTTCCTTCAAGGTGCAGATCAAATCTTGCTGTCTAATGAAATCTCTCATGTCCCACATTGCTCTTCCTGGGTATGACCTTCTATTGCACACAGAGTTTGAGCTGCATCCCACTGGCACCCTGGTTCACACACATTAACCTGTATGATTTTCTATGTCATGAGTAGATGTGATATAGCTGCAAAAATAATCATGGTTTAGAGCCCAAAAAGCTTGGTTTTAAATCCAGCTACAGTAGTATCTAGCAAGTCACTTGGTGCCCTGGGTATCAGGCTTCTTTGTTTGTAAAGTAGCTGTCATAATACTTACATTGCAAGGTACTGTGAGAATCAGCAACAATTTACATACAGTCTACTATATGCCACTGTGCCTAACACATATTAGGTGCTCAATAAATAAGGATATCATTTTTTCATGATCATTAGTTATATTGTTTTGATGGTATGTGATGTCTTATATCCCCAGCCAGTCTGTGGGTTCCCCAAGACACTGCTCACACATTGTCATTTCAGCCCCCCACCCCCACTGCCTCAAGCCCACACTAGTGTGCCCTCATTGGCAGATGACCTTCATTCCCATCCCTGGAAGTGATGTGGTAAAGTCTCCTCATCAAACTGTATACCAGAAAAGGGTAAGGAGAGAAACCTTGGGTGACATAATAGAAAGAGTCGCCCATATCTATGGCCAAATCTCACCCCTACCTTCAGAGAGAACTTCTCATTGATGAGGCTCCAGCAGGAACAAGGCAATCAAGCTGGGATTTTGAAAAGAATTTAATCATGGGATTAAATGCAGATTTAAGGAAGCCAACAAGAGATGTCAAGGCACCCAAATATTTGTATAGCAGGGGCTGTTGCCACCCTTAGCCTAAAAGGGCAAGGGCGGGAGGAAAGATGTTACCAGAACCCAGTGAGAGCCAGAACCCTAGAAGAGGGCCCAGCTGTTAGGAGCTGCAAGTATAGAGAAATGGTCACACCAGAACTGCTGTCCAAAGCCGGAGAGCAGGGAAGAAACACCTTGACCTCTCTCTCCTTCCTGCAGCTCCAGCATCCTGCTGGTGTCTCACTGTGGTTGAAGCCAACAGGGAGTTAGACAGAGGACTGCAAAGGAGTCTGGGGGGATGTAGGATGCAAGGGTCAGCATCCCAGGGCAGATAGCAGGATAGTGAAGGGCAGAAGAGGACAGTGGTGGAGCAGCAGATGTAGTGTTATCAGCACAATTAGCAAAGACAAACCGCCAACTGCAGAGGTGTTTGCAACATGCTTGTCAAAGAGTGAATATTCTCAGAAAGGGCTGGATGCCTAATTGGCAGGAGGTAACTGATATCATTAAGTATTTGCCCAGTAGTTGTTGGGGACACACTAGGAAAACCAAACACAGCCCATTCAGGCAGATTCATATCAGTGCCAGCAAGATGTGGGGATTTCTTGACCCAGCATCTAACAACAAATTAAGGGAAGATTGCGAAATGCTCTTCGCCAGTCTTGGTCTCATATCCAGCAATCACCATCACATGGCAATAAAATAAACAGAAGTAAACTGAGGCCTGGTGCAGAGGAGGGAAGCAGCCCTCACTGTGGCAGGCCTGAGACAATGAAACATGAGCAAGCAGGTATTGTTAAAAGGAATGTTGGTGAAAGTGGTCCACCCTGGGGTCACTGGAAGCATGGCACAGGCAGCAGCCAGAGGCTCTGATGGCATTTGGAGAGAGCTTCTGATGTAGCTCACAGACCAGCAGTTATTTTCTTTTTGGAAGGGAAAGCAGTCTGGGAAATAAGCTACGATGCTCAGGGGATTAACGGTGCAGCCCCTGCCGGGAGCAGGTGGTAGCTCAGCGGGCTGAAGAGGCTGTAGCCCCATATCCCTTCCCCACAACAACTGTGAGTTTTATTAAGAGATGCTCAGATTCGATGAGACTGGGGATTATGTGGAACTCATCTTACCACCCATTCAACTCTGTTGATTAAGTTTCTTTCTCTAAGACCCTGTGAGTGCTTAGGAAGCCAGGCCCTAAAATCCCCATCTCTGTGGTGGCAGGGCCACAAGGACTCTAAGCACAATTTCCACTTAGGCTCTGTCCCCATAAAGTTCTCCATCAAGGCGACACATAGGAGGAGGATGATAATGGTACCAGCCCCTTCTCTCTATTTAGTTGTTGTTTTGCATCATAATACACGAAAAGCTCTCTGAAAAGGCAAAAATAAGGGCCAAGAAATGTATCTATGTATGCAAATGAGATATAAACCTAAAGTTTCCTCTTTAGATTATATGTATTCATAACACATGTAGGTATGTATTACACACATATATCACCACAAAAGTATACATATACATGTATGTAGTTAAAAACACCTCCCCTATTGGCACCCTGTTCCAAGCACTATTATCTCTCTCATGAACTATTATTCTCACTCCTCATTTTCTAGCTTACACCTTTGCTTCCTATAATCAATTTCAAACACAGGTCATGTCTCACACATGTCCATGACCCTTAAATTGTTTCCCATTTTACTCATAGTAAAACCCAAAGTCCTCCAATGGCCTACAAGCCCTCCTGATGTGGCTCCCATCACCCCCCCGAACTCATCATCCCTGGCTCACTCTATCTCACTCCAGCCATAATGGACTCCTTGTTAGTCTTCAAACATGCCACACCTACACCTTAGGATTTAGCATAAGCTATTCCCACTTCCTGGATGCTCTTCCTACAAATACCTGCATGGTTAACTGTCTCCTCTGCTTCTTTTTCAATGTCATTTCAATGAAGCCTGCCTTGACCACCCACTTTAAAATCACTTGCATCCCAATCCTCAGTCACTATATACTTTACCCTGCTCTATTTCTATGTTCACAGTGCACAACATTCTATCACACTATTTAGTTTCTTTGTTATAATTTGCTGTTTGTTTTCTGTCTCCTTCTCTAGAATGTAAGCTCCACAAGGACAATGACCCACGCATCATTCACAAGTGCTCAGCACAGTGCCTAGAATAAGGCATTCAATAGGTATTTGTTGAATGAATGAATGATCCAGTGCATACCAGGCTTTTCATTGCAGATCTTTATTCCTGCAATGTGCCTAGCATAGATCTTATCACAAATTAATGCTTCTTAAGGGCTAATGGTGTTATTTATTCAACAGACACTATTGAGAGCCTATTTTACCCAAAATATCATGGGAGACAATAGGAAATATAAGAAACCCAAGCTGCTTTAATAACATTATTATCTAATTAGGGATGTGTTCCCCAATATGTGGTTCTTTTCTCCTTCCAGATACCTGGAAATTTTTCAACTGCTGGTAAGTGGGTAGGGTTGTGTGATTAATTAGCCAATGAAACCTGAGCAGGAATGGTAAGTGTCACATCCAGGATGGGTGAGTGAAACGCACAATCTTTCCAGTGATGGTGATCAAAGAGACCCTGTGCTCCAGGGTACAGTTCCTTGACAGAAGAGACTATTTGGCTTAGATCCTTGAGTCATCACATGGAAGTCAGTTGCTTGGAAAATTATCTAGACCTGCAACTGACTTCATGTGTACAGAGGATAAAGCTTTGTGGTGTTGGGCCACTGACATTTGGGAATCTTTTGTTCCTTCATAAAGCAGCCTATCCTGGTGAACACAGAGGCCCTGGCAGGGAATGGGGAGAGGTGGCAGCAGGGAGCAGGGGCACTATGAAACTGATAAGAATGATGATAACTGAATGAACAGCTTTCATGAAGCTGGATGTAAAAGGTGGCTAGTAAGAGATATAATCATTGAGGTATTCATTAAAAGGCAGGAATGTTAAAGAACTGTTGGGTAGACTGGATATAAAAACCGAGGGTATTATAAGAATGAGCAGGATTTAGATAAGCAGAAAAAAAGGGAACATTGTAGTTTAAACAAACGGCTTCAAGGAAAGCATAATGATGATGATCATGAGGAGGAGGAGAAGGAGGTATTGAGGGGGATGCTTGGTCAGAATTGAAGCCAGCTGAGATTGTAGGGACAGGCTGATCAATTCACCCATCAGTGAGGCCTGACTTACAGAAGCATCAGCATTGGGACAGGCCCCAAACAAGGAGAAGGACATTTCACAGGAGCAAATGTTACTTAAAATTCGATTTACTCTTTTTTGTTGATTTAGGGTGGCTATTTAATTAGTTTTGAGCATTGCACATTGTTTATGGTCATTGTTTCAATAGAAGTTAAAAGTAAGAAATTTTACCATGCCCTTGATTTGTAGACAAAATAACTGTTCCAGATTTCTCTCTTGTCCCCTTGCCACATTTCTGATTTAACAGTGTCTCTGACCTGGTGAATTGCTTCTAAATCATATCACCAGGTTTCCTGAGCTTCTGTTGTGTGGAACTTCTCCCAGAAGACAACATCACTAGAGCTGAGAAAACACATCTTCTCCCGTGTCTCAAGTGATAGGTTGTCTGATAACAAATGCAATAGGCCAAACGAACATTTGTGTTCCGGGAATGGCATTCCTCAATGTGGAAAATTCCACAAAATATGTAGCTTAAGCTGAGAAGTTCACTTTGGAGTCCAACAAGACTGATCTCTGAGCAAGCTAGGACTTGCCCACGAACCAGTCTTGGAAAGGCTCCAGGAAAGGCCACTTCTTCTCAGTTGTGGATCTCTAATTAATAAATACGAGGTAATCAAATGTGAACCATGTACAAAACTCTGTGCTGAGAGCTATGGGTGTGTAAGAGCAGACCAGGTTCTGGCCCACACCCCTCCCAGCTCTATTTGAGTACACATAATTAGTTCTCGAGGAAAGGAGGCTAACAGGGTGTAACAGCAGCCATGGCATTCAGGCTCCCTTCCTGTCTGCCACCAGCCTCACAGCCTGCTTGCCCAAGCACGTTTTGTGAGCCAAAAAGAGGAATAACCTCAGGAAGAACTTCCTGAGAAAATTCAAAGCACAGACAACTGATAGAAAGTCAAGATTACCTAAAGTTCTAAAAATGAGACAAGGATGAGCTTGATACAAACTTAGCATATGAAGGAATGGTCTATTTCAGGAATATTCCTATTTGTGGGAATTGCTACAAGTTGTTAGAGGATGTGCTCTTTGAAAAAGAGGCTTTCCTCAAAGCCCACCAGGATTTCTCCCTTTCAGAGCTCCTATCCTTCCAATCATTCCTAACTTCTTCTCCTATACAAATGTGGACTCTCTGCCCTTCCAGGTCAGTCTCTCACTAAGTCAAATCTGTATACACACACATACACACAGGAAGAGAGACAGTGTGTGCATGGAAACACAGTGTAGTGGTTAAGAGCTTGGATAGGGATGGGTGTGGTATTCGTGCCTGTAATCCCAGTGCTGGGAGACCAAGACAGGAGGATTGCTTGAGCCCAGGAGTTTGAGGTTATGGTGAGCTATGATTACACCACTGCACTCCATCCAGAGTGTAAGACCCTGTCTCTGAAAAAAGAGAGAGAGCGAGCTTGGATGGTGGAGCCAGACTGCCTGGCTCAAACCTCAGCTTTATCACTCTTTAGATATGTGACCCTAACACCAACTTACTCAGTCTCCCTTTACCTTGGTGTCCTCATCTATAAAATGGGGTTAATGATGATATTTACTTCCTAGGGCTCTTCTGGGAATTACATGGAGTGGTATGTGTGAAATACTTGGACCAGTGCTTGACCTGTGCCTGTATCATCTGTTGTTATAGTTGTTGTTGTTGTTCTGTGTGCATTTCAATTTAATGGGCAGATGGGAGAGTCTTTACCACATGCTAGGGACATGGACTATAAGAGAACTATTGTGCATTTCCCTCTCCCACTCTTTTGACTCAAAGACTGAGGCTTCCCACTGTGGCCTGGAGTTCCTGCAATGTAGAAAACAGGGGTTGACAGGTGCTCTCCTCTGTTCTCTGAGCTACTATTTCTTAAACAGTCAAGAAACACCTCTCAAAATGGCTCAACTTGTTACAGCAGCTTTGGGCTTCTACTTTGCCACCACCCACGTCTAGAGGAAGGGCAACAAGCAGCACAATGGGTCTTCAGCTGTGCTCAGGGTAGAAGGGGGAAGCACCACCTGCCATTCTTTCTGGCATCCTTTATGAGAAACCCACTCACTGCCCTCTTCATCTTCGCCCACTATGAAACCTTTAGTCTCTGTCCTCTTTCCCTACACACTCTCCTACCCCAGGATACTGCAGGCATGGTATAAAAACACAATAGTTCCTAAATGGTTCAATAACACCATCCCACTTGTGTTCACATTTAAAACAATTCACAATTCCAGCCAATAGCCAGACTCTGGCAGCAGGTAGGGCTGGGGAGGGAGCCTTCCTGAGTCATTCTCCCCCATCGCTGGGCTCACAATTCGAAGAATTAGTGGTAGCTGGGCAGTCAAGAAAGGCTTCTCAAAGGCCAAAGGACTTTAGCAGATGCTGGAACAATGATTAATAACAACATGTAAGGCTTCAGAAACAGTCAAAGTGTGCCAGACATGGGAATTGGCAAAGACAAAGGTGCAACAGAAATTGATGCGCACCTGCACAGGATAGTGCTACAATTATGACAGCATGCAAATAAGTATGCAGGGGCATAAATATACACAGAGGTATTTATTTATATTAGAGGACATTTCACACTACACAATACATCAGCTTACGTTACCTCATTTGATTTTCACAATTGATCTGTTGGATTAACAAGGTATGATATGATTCTTCATGTCACAGGGAGGAAATTCAAGCTCAGAGAGAGGAGCGACTTGTCTAGTTCTTAAAATCAGCAAGTACGGAACTTGGTTGTCAACTCACAAGTTCTAATTCTAGGTTCAGTGCATTTTTCCAGATGCCCTCTCACCTCTCCTTCTCCCCTCTCCCCTCCACTTCTCTCCTCTTTTATCCTTCTGTCCCTCCCATGTGTTTCTCTCTTTCTTCTCCCCACCTCTTAGCAGTCCTGTGCTTGGACAAAGGTTTTGCAGGTAAGTCAGGCTCCTAGAATAAGGCTCCTTTGTGCCAGATGAGCTCATATCTCCTTGCAAGTCTCTCTTATGAGGAATGAGTCCCAATGGTTAGAGTGCTAACCTGTCCATGTGTGCCATCTCCAGCCTGCTGCAGGGCTGGAGCTCCCATTTATATGTTCTCTTACCACTGGGGAGTCGAGTGTACCCGAGGCAGAGGGGAGTCCTTCTCAAGAGACTCATCTGCTCAATCATGCCACACCAGAGACATAATATCCCAGGGTGAGAATAAGAAAAAGGACAAGAGAAAAGGTACCTGGGGAAATAACCAGCATTAAGAGAAAAAAAAAATGCCAATATGGCTGGCTGGATTGCTTATATTGATGGAGCTAAATGCACTTAGGGGGTTATAACCATAAACAAAAATAAATAGAAAAAGAATTGAATCGCACAGGCTGCATATGTAAATGTCACTATCAGATAGTCATTCCTAGCCATCCAACTGGACCAGCAATTGATGACATCTTAGCCCAAGAGACTTGAGAATGTGAAGAAAGATACAACCTGATCTCTGAGATTGCCCCTCTTCAAGTGATTTCTAGAATCTTCTTTGGTTTGGGGACTCCATAGGAATCCTGGATGCAGGTGCAGGTGTCCCACCCCACCACACACACACACACACACACACACACACACACACACACATCACAGATCCCATCTAGACCTGTACTCACCCAGAAGATCCTGTGCCAAGAATTTCTCTTCACATCAGACCCTAGCCTCCTCCAAGATGCTCCACCTGGAAAGACTTTGATCATCTCATCCCAATATGAGTGACTGCCAAGAAAGGAGCTTCCAATGCTTTGTCCTGGGTAACATATGTATGCCCATGCCTTAAGCCAAGGAGTAAGACTGTAGGCAAAAGCAGTCTTGCAGGGCATACCCCTCATTTTCCCCCAGTGTCCCAGCACAGGGAAGTAGAGAACTATTAGAAGCTCTATCCTTGGCTCAACCTTCAATTGCGGTGCTAGGGACAGGGACAGAGGGGTCCTAGACTCCTCACTCCCCACTCCAATTTGCACTTCAGAAAGCTTAGGGCCTGATGTGATCTCCAGAGTCGGCAGGCAGTAGGGCCATCTGCTAGCAAATAAGAGTCCCACGAGGCCTTGCTCACCCACACCTCCTTCTACTCCTGGACTCCAGACCCTGGCTCCTGAGAGGCCCCACATCTGGAGAGGGCTAGGCTTGCCCTTTCTGACTCACCTGTTCTCTTGCACCCTTGCCAGTTCTTACAGGTGAGATCCTTCAGAGCCCCTCTGGGAGTCATCAAAACCCTTTGAATTGATTTCTACTTCTCACCTTAGGAAAACAAGTACCATGCAGTCATTCCTCTGTGATGCAAATTGATTTGTGGTTTCACCCTGAACCTCTCTCAGCATCCAGAAATACCCCAGTCTAGGTGTTTAAACAACATTCTTCCTCTCACACTTCTGCCCCATTCTCAACTCCAGCTTTTCCACATTTTCTTCTTACCCCTAAACTTTCCCTCTGTACTCTGGGGTAGCTGGTACACAGCAGCAGCAAACATTTTTAGGACAGTGGCGCTGGGGCCTCTCTGGAAAACGGAATGAAGTTTACCCTGGTGGGAAAAGAACAAGGGCCTTCCCTCCAAAGGGAACAAGGAACAAAGGGAAGTAAAGCCATTAATGGCAGAAATTACTTTATTGTGAGAAGGACCTAGGGCCACCGGGTGGGGTGGGAAGGTGGAAACATGAGATCAGAGAATAAGAATTTTCTAAACACACTGATCCTCAATGATATGGACATTACCTGGTCCTGTGTGCTTTGTCTTGGAGCCCTCACCCTATCATGCAACATTCCATAGGGATGAACTTAATGGCTGGAGGCACTTATAGTCAGAAGAACCCCAACACGTGCACCTAACCAAACACTACTTTCAAGAGTGCCATTCCAGGACACACTCTGCCTTAAGAGTTGTGTGTATATTTAAGTCTTACCTGCAAAGAAACGAATAGCTCTTCTAGGACAAGGACCAGATCTCCTTCAGCATTGCTTTTCCTCCTCACCACCATTCTCAACCCCAGCGCAGGGTTGGATGCACAGTAAGGAAGTTGCATGGGAACCATGGGAAAAGCTGCACTTGTGTACATGAGATCCAGGCTTTAGCCTTAGACCTGTCTAATTATCTTGTGACTTTGGGAAATTCACTAAAATCCTCTGAGCCTTTGCTTGCTCACCTGTAAAACAGGGCTAACTAGACATTTGGGCCACCTTCTTTAATGGAAAACCAGCTTAAAAATACCTTAAACTAATATATGCTACTCAAATTGTATATACTGCAGACCCTGGCATTCACAGATTCTCTTACCCCATCTTTGACTGTTTTCATGAAACCCCAAATCATATGACACAACAGTAGGTTACCCTTTTGCTGGAGTCTGATTTTCATTTAGGGGCTGATATAGTAGGCTGAGGCAGGAGCCTGGAGAGCAAGCCTGGCTGACTGCCCCACACTCATCGACCCCTCAGTGTAGCGGTTCTTCCCTATGGGCAGGCATTGCACCTCTCGCTAGAGATCTGAAGGTGCCATGTCAGTTCTTATTTGTGCCTCTATACCTTCATAACATATCTAGAATACCTCCGGTTGCCACTTATGCCCACCCTGGACTATCTCATTTTCCCTGGGCTGTTACAGCATTCTTATAACTCATCAGCTTATGTCTGCTTTGTCCCTGATTGACTGCTTTGAACACAGCAGCTGATATGATCCTTGAAAATCATAAGACACATCCTTTTGTTCCTTCAAACTCTTCCATGTCTTCCCAGCCTCCCCATCACACCCAGGACCCTCTGAGGGCAGAGACTACTGTGTCGAGGACACGGAGGGCATTGAGTAAATATTTGTAGAATGAGTGAGTGATCATTGTTCTGCATTTATAGAGAAAGGGAACTACATATGACTATTTTTCATGCATCTGAGATTCACGGAGGCCTCAGGATATAACCTCACAGATGTCAAGACTCTCCCACATTACAATAGTAAATAATCCATACATATTTAATTGTATATGGAAGTGAATTGAACGACACCTAAATCCACATTTCCAGACAATGCCCAGAATCGGTGTACAAATAAATCCATGACTGGGCACGGAAGCATGAGGCTGGCCCATGCAACCTAAGAGAGGGTGGGGTCAGATGACAGGGTGAGAGGGAGAAGGCCACCGACAGGTGCAGAGAGCTCCCTGAAGCTGCCCAGGGCAAGGCAGTTACTGCTACCCGTAGGGGAGGGATGCGGCACCTGGGTGACTTGCTGAGAAAATTCTGTGGAGTATGTTAATTTCTTTGGGACTTCAGAGGCCCCATAACTCTTGGAGATTAATAAGAATCTGGGAAGTATCTGTCTTTGCCGGCTGCTTTCGTTTGCGCAGTAATAAAGCTCGCCTTTCTTGTTTAATAAAAACAATGCGGAAACAAATGGTTCTGTGCACAGTCGAACTTTAGAGAAATGAATTCGGTGGCACAGAGGGAAGTGTTTCATCACGCTGCCGGCTCCCCAAGTCTAAAACGTAAGCCATGTTTTCTTTCCCCTCCACCCCCATTGCACTCATACACCTCTCCCCATGTTGTGGTGGTACCTTTGGACTCAGTCCTGGTGCGCCAGCCACGTGGGCAGAATGGAAAGGGACAGCAAGTCCCCTGCGTCTGAAGGCCCACACTTGTTCTGTAAACAGGAAGCCGGGGCTTGGCTCCTGAGACTCCAGTAGCTAGAAGTACATGAGTGGAGGCCCAGTCCTAGACTGGAAATAAATATGATGAGGAGGAACTGGCTTTCGTGTAAAGGGAAATCTGCCTGAGAAAAGAGACTGTGGAACAATTTAGTAGTCTCACTGAGACATGAATCGTTAATGTGTCCCAAGAAGAAACTGGGATTCCATTGCTCACTGGTTCATTCATTATGCTCAAGGGGATGGACAAGGGCAGGCAGACTGTCCCCATCTGACTGCCTCAGCCACTGAGTCCAATGACCAGCTAACCAAGCAAACACCCTGGCTCAAACAGTGTTCCTGATGCCACCCCCCTTCTTTTCTCAATTGGGAACCCTTGAATTTCTAACATAGATAGGGCATAAAAGCAACACCCTTTGCTGGAAAGCTGTGTTTCCTCTTTGGGGTCCTGTATGACTACCTGGGAAATGGCATTAAGGATCTAAACCACGTTTATAATGGGGAGAAAGACTAGTGGAGCACCTCCCCACTGCCGGAAAACTCAGAAAACACAGGATTTATTAACTGCCTACTATGTGCCCTGCCCTGCTGGCCACCATCCCCAGGGGGACACATGAATCACAGTAATGAATTAGAACCTCATTAAATTAGACAAGTAGGGGGTCTGGCCTATCTGCATTAATGAAGATCTGATTTATTAACTATCTTTAAAGAAATGCAGTTTTATTACTTTCAAGTGTACGCATTGATTCATATCAAGTGCCAGCAAGCATTGCCAAGTGGAGGTCCTGATGGCCCTGCCTTAACGAAAAGATAAGATTAATTTGTAATTAACAGCATCCATTTGCATGGAAACAATTAATGGGCTAAAGACCTCATAAAAACAGTGCAATCTATTAACTAGATTAATAATGCCCACCATACAATCTGGGATAACTTATTAGTTTTTTCCAGAAAAGGCAAAGGTCAGATCTACAGGAGCTTGGGTGCCATGCTGAGCCCAGAGAAAATTATAAAGGTGTCCAGGCTTGTTTGCAAGGTCCCCAGCTCCCTCATCTCTTTTTCCTTCTGTTTCTTCCAGCAGGCATTTCTTTTGGACAACTGAAAGAAATTTAAAGAGAGAGGTATAGAATAATTATTGACCTCAAGGAGCTTTCAGCATGGCAGGGAAGATAAGATATGTACACATTAAATACTAGGGAGAAATCCAAGTGTGGGATGAAGGTAATGCATAACTAACAAGTGCCAACTATGGTTGAACCCTGATATGGTTTGGCTGTATCCCCACCCAAAATCTCATCTTAAATTGTAATCCAAATTGTAATCCCCACACATTGGGAGAGGGACCTCATGGGGGGTGATTAGATCATGAGGGCAGTTTCACTATCCTGTTTTCATGGTAGTGAGTAACTTCTCACAAGATCTGATGGTTTTATAAGGGGCTTTTCCCCGCTTCACTCTGCACTTCTCTCTCCCACTGCCATGTGAAGAAGGACCTGTTTATTTCCCCTTCCACAATAATTGTAAGTTTCCTGAGGCCTCCCCAGCCATGCAGAACTGTGAGTCAATTAAACCTCTTTTCTTTATAAATTACCCAGTCTTGGGTACTTCTCTATAGCAGCATGAGAATGGACTAATACAAACCCCTAGCTGTGCTAGTCCTTGTGGGAAATTCTTGACATGTATATGTTAATAAGTAAGCAACACGCAGAAACAGCCCTTGTAACTTCCTTTCCCATTCTGCACATGAAAAAAATGGAGGCACTGAGTGCTCTAGGACTTGTCTACATTTGTACAGTTGATACAATGTAAGGTAGCCTCACAATGAACCATACACACGTCCTAGTATTTACACCACTATGTGGACATTGCCTCTTAAATCTCCTCTTAAATCTGGGCTGATTCGATGGCTTGCTTTTGACCAATAAGACTACTGCAGAAGGGGGCCAGGCACAGTGGCTCACACCTATAATCCCAGCACTTTGGGAGGCTGAGGCTAGTGGATCACTTGAGGTCAGGAGTTTGAGACCAGCCTGGACAACATGGTGAAACCCTGTCTCTACTAAAAATACAAAAATTAGCTGGGCATAGTGGTACATGCCTGTATCCCCAGCTACTTAGGAGGCTGAGTCCAGAGAATCACTTGAATTCAGGAGGCAGAGGTCGCAGTGAGCCAAGATCATGCCACTGCACTCCAGCCTGCTGGGCAACAGAGTGAGACTTGGTCCCAAAAAAAAAAAAGAGAGAGAGAGAGTATTGCATAAGGAGTGCTGTGTGACTTCTGTGGCTAGATCCTGAGAAGCCTTACAGCTCTGGCTACGCCTCTTAGAATACTTGTTCTGAGGACAGGCAACCTACAGAATGGGAGAAAAATTTTGCAATCTACTCATCTGACAAAGGGCTAATATCCAGAATCTACAAAGAACTTAAACAAATTTACAAGAAAAAAAAATCCCATCAAAAAGTGGGCAAAGGATATGAACAGACACTTCTCAAAATAAGACATTTACGCAGCCAACAGACACATGAAAAAATGCTCATCATCACTGGTCATCAGAGAAATGCAAATCAAAACCACAATGAGATACCATCTCACACCAGTTAGAACGGTGATCATTAAAAAGTCAGGAAACAACAGAAGCTGGAGAAGATGTGGAGAAATAGGAACACTTTTACACTGTTAGTGGGAGTGTAAACTAGTTCAAGCATTGTGAAAGTGTGGCGATTCCTCAAGGATCTAGAACTAGAAATACCATTTGACCCAGCAATCCCATTACTGGGTATATACCCAAAGGATTATAAATCATGTTACTATAAAGACACATGCATACGTATGTTTATTGTGGCACTATTCACAATAGCAAAGACTTAGAACCAACCCAAATGCCCATCAATGATAGACTGGATTAAGAAAATGTGGCACATATACACCATGGAATACTAGGCAGTCATTAAAAAAAGGATGAGTTCATGTCCTTTGCAGGTATTTACACTACTATGTGGACATGGATGAAGCTGGAAACCATCCTTCTGAGCAAACTATCACAAGGACAGAAAACCAGACACTGCATGTTCTCACTCACAGGTGGGAATTGAACAATGAGAACACTTGGACACAGGGTGGGGAACATCACACACCAGGACCTGTCATGGGGTGGGGGGCAGGGGGAGGGATAGCATTAGAAGAAATACCTAATGTAAATGATGAGTTAATGGGTGCAGCAAACCAACGTGGCACATGTATACCTATGTAACAAACCTGCACATTGTGCACATGTACCCTAGAACTTACAGTATAATTATATATATATACACACACACACACACATACACACACACACACATGCATATACATGTGAATACTTCTTCTGAGGGAATCCAGCTGCTATGTAAGAAGCCAAGCTATAGTGAGACTGACATTCTATGAGGAAGCCCAAGCTAGCCCCATGCAGAGGTTGTGTGGGAAAAGAAAGATGCCTGAACAGTCCTAGCTATTCTAGCCATCTTCACTGAGATATCAGACATGTGAGTAAAGACTCCATACTTGACACAAGCCCAGTAGATCTTTCAGTTGAGTACAACATCAATTACAGTCACCATAACCAAAGGAAAGACCCCACTCAGGAACCACTCGGCTAAGCCGAGCTAATCTACAGAACCATCATTTCTCATGGTTCTATGCAACAGACCACCAGACCTAACTGGTAAGATTTGAATGTGAGTGTTCTAATGACAGAATTAAAAACTTGGTCACTGTGTCACACCAGCAGTTGGGTAGTGTGGACCACTGTGTGATCATCATGAGTTTGCCCACCTCATCCTTTCTTCTCTCCTCTTGGAGAACCCCAAACAGGTTTCCTCCTTCATTCTGATTTTCTGGCCTGTGAGAATGGTGTTCAGTTTGTGAGCATGTCTCAGAGTAGCTGTGACCCTGCCTAGCTCCTGTGTATCAGCATTCATGAAACAGGTCTAAAACACTGCGGAGAGGGCAGGGCAGTCTAGATGGTGCCTGTCCTGAAGAGAGTTTGCCATATTGTTGAGACTCTGTCCTGAGTACCCTATTTAGACTTCCATCTCTCTGGTGTGAGTCCTGGACCCTGGTCTCCACTTTTAAGCTCATACTCAACTCTCCCTGCTTCCCCTCTGAATCCATGGAGGTTGGGCGATTGAGCTCTGCTGGTGCCTGATTTTTCTTGGGACCTAGGCAGGTGTCACTCTGAGCTCAGATGAATTTGTCCAGAGTCTGACCAATCCCTGGACCTTTGATCTATACCGGCCAATCTACCAACAACAAATTCTTACCTAAGTTTTGCCTTGTGGTCTATTCTGGCATTGGGATTTCCTAGCCTCAATAGTGCCAACCAAAGATGCTGGGTCCCATGACCATTAAGGTGGACAAATGATGACAATAGCTCAAAACATCAGGCTGTTGTAGCTGCCCTCAACAAATGCATTTTGTCACAGTCAAAATCTGTTACTAATAAATGAAACTCTTGTTATAAAATTTCTGACATCCTTACAGTGTGGGCTAAGTACTTTGATGAGCCTCTTTTCAAAATCCCTGGACCTTCTACCAGGTTGGATGATCACTTCCACCATGTATGTATATCACTGGCTTGATCTTCCCCTCACTGTCTCCATCACCAAGACTTTGTTGAAGTTTTTTTTCAGGGCTTGAAACAACACCAAAATTTCAGTTGGAGGAATGAAGCTGTAACAAAGGAAAAAAATATTTCTCCCTCTTCCTCTCAACTGTTCACACCTCTTAGCCCTGAGAGCTCTGAAAGAAAACTCCAGTTGGGAAACCTCTCTTCCAGAGATAATATGGGATAAGCAAGTATGCATAACCCAGGGGAGGTATCTTCCTGGTGACTCCTGGCTCTGACTGTGTCCCACTGAGGAAATCACATGGCCGGGGCAGGAGCACCAATCTAGAGCCCACACCCTGAGTGTCACTTCCAGACTCTGTGAATTCCAGCAATTTCCTTAACCTCTAAGGCTAATTTCTTCTTCTGTAAAAGAGGGTTACTGGTGTCTGTTGTAAAATTCAATGAGAAAACACTTTCAAAACTTTTATACATAATACCCAGTAAATGACATCTACTAGCAATAGTAGTATATACAGTAGTATGTCAATGACAGGAATATGTTCTGAGAAATGTCTCCTTAGATGATTTTGTCATTGTGCAAGCACCATAGGGTATATTTACACAAACCTAGATGGTACAGTCTACTACACTACTAGGCTATATGGGGTAGCCCATTGCTCCTAGGTTACAGACCTATGCAGCATGTTACTATACTGAATACTGTAGGCAACTGTAGCACAACGTTAAGTATTTGTGCATCTAAACATACCTAAACATGGGAACTGTACAGTAAAAATATAGTATAAAAGATTTTTAAAAGGTACGTGTGTATAGGGCACTTAGCATGAATGAGGTTTAGAGGACTGGAAGTTGTCCTGGGTGAGTCAGTGAGTGAGCAGCGAATTAATGTGAGGGCCTAGGTCATTAATGGACTCTCCTGGTAGATTTTATATACTCGGTATACTTAGGCTACACTAAATTTATTTTTTTTAATTTTCTTCAATAATATATTAACCATAGCTTATTGTGACTTTTTCTTGATAAACTTTTGTTTTAACTTTTTACTCTTATAATAACACTTAGCTCAAAACACAAGCACATTATACACCTGTAAAAAATATATTCTTTCTTTATATCCCATTCCATAAGCTACTTTCTATTGTAAAAATTTTTTTCTTTTACTTTTTAAACTTTTTTGTTAAAAACTAAGACACAAACACATACATTCGCCTAGGCTTACACAGGGTCAGGATCATCAGTATCACTGTCTTCCCCCTCCACATCTTGTCCTACTGGGAGGTCTTCAGGGGCAGTGACACACATGGAGCTGTCATCTTCTATGACAACAATGCCTTCTTCTCGAATACCGCCTGAAGGACCTGTCTGAGACTGTTTTACAGTTACCTTCTTTTAATAAGTAGAAGGAGTATACTCTAAGACAACAATAAAAAGCATAGTATAGTAAATATATAAACCAGTAATATAGTCATTTATTGTTATCAAGTATTACGTTCTGTACAAAACTGCATGTGCTAGAATTTTACACAATTGGCAGCACAGTGTTTTTTTTCACACGAGCATCACCACAAACACATGAGTGATGCATGGCCCTGTAACAAGATTTAAAAAAAAAATCACCCAAACCTTTTCAAGAGGTCATGACCTAGCAGGAGAAGCAAGAGAAATATAAGTATTAAAATTATTTTTAAATGAAATTTTCAGCTCCATTATACTCTTATAGGACCACCATCACATATGCGGTCCATCATTGACTGAGATGTCTTATAAGGCACAAAACTACTCATTTTTAGATTTTTAATTGACATAAGTTTTCAATATTGAACCTCAAATTGTATCTCCAGATTCAATATATATAAAATACAGTAAGCTTTCTCAAATCAGATTTTATTAAGGCCTCACAAAACCACTATCACAACCACATTTTTTAAAAAATTAAAATGAAATATGGAGCCATGCAGTAGCTTATATTATACCAATTTTGAGAGAAAGAATTTCAGATTTAGAAAGAGCAATGATTTTGTTAAGGTGGCATAATCCCCTGAAAAAGAAGGCCACGTTTGAACCCTATCATCTGAACTTGAACTCTAAGCCCATGCCCCTCCGCCCTGACCTTGCTAATGTAATGGTTCATCTGTCCATAAACAGGTACTTGTTTGAGCACCTACTTTCTATCAAGTTCTAGAAGAGATACAAGATAGGAAGAAAAAAATTACCCAGGTCTTCTGCTGAAGAGGTCATAATCTAGCAGGAGAGACAGGGGATACATAAGCATTAAAATTATTTTTTAAATTAATTCAGAAAACATTACTAGATTGTGTGCCAAAGTTAAGATTTATGTAAATTCCAAAACAAAATGTAGGATAGATATGGGGAGCTATATGTCAGGGACTCTCCAGGAAAGAATAAAACATTCAAATTAGGAGAGCTTCTTTTTTTGTTTGTTTGTTTGTTTTTTTGTTTGTTTTTATTTATTTATTTATTTATTATTATTATACTTTAAGTTGTAGGGTACATGTGCATAACGTGCAGGTTTGTTACATATGTATACTTGAGCCATGTTGCTGTGCTGCACCCATCAACTCGTCATTTACATCAGGTATAACTCCCAATACAATCCCTCCCCCCTCCCCCCTCCCCATGATAGGCCCCGGTGTGTGATGTTCCCCTTCCTGAGTCCGAGTGATCTCATTGTTCAGTTCCCACCTATGAGTGAGAACATGCGGTGTTTGGTTTTCTGTTCTTGTGATAGTTTGCTAAGAATGATGGATTCCAGCTGCATCCAAGTCCCTACAAAGGACTCAAACTCATCCTTTTTTATGGCTGCATAGTATTCCATGGTGTATATGTGCCACATTTTCTTAATCCAATCTGTCACTGATGGACATTTGGGTTGATTCCAAGTCTTTGCTATTGTGAATAGTGCTGCAATAAACATACGTGTGCATGTGTCTTTATAGCAGCATAATTTATAATCCTTTGGGTATATACCCAGTAATGGGATGGCTGGGTCATATGGTACATCTAGTTCTAGATCCTTGAGGAATCGCCATACTGTTTTCCATAATGGTTGAACTAGTTTACAATCCCACCAACAGTGTAAAAGTGTTCCTATTTCTCCACATCCTCTCCAGCACTTAAATTATACTTTAAGTTCTAAGGTACATGTGCACAACGTGCAGGTTTGTTACATATATATACATGTGCCATGTTGGTGTGCTGTACCCATTAACTCGTCATTTACATTAAGTGTATCTCCTAATGATATCCCTTCCCCTTCACCCCTCCCCACAATAGGCCCTGGTGTGTGATATTCCCCTTCCCGAGTCCAAGTGATCTCATTGTTCAATTCCCACCTATGAGTGAGAACATGCAGTGTCTGGTTTTCTGTTCTTGCGATAGTTTGCTGAGAATGATGGTTTCCAGCTGCATCCATGTCCCTACAAAGGACACGAACTCATCCTTTTTTATGGCTGCATAATATTCCATGGTGTATATGTGCCACATTTTCTTAATCCAGTCTGTCACTGATGGACATTTGGGTTGATTCCAAGTCTTTGCTATTGTGAATAGTGCTGCAATAAGCATAACGTGTGCATGTGTCTTTATAGTAGCATGATTTATAAACCTTTGGGGAGAGCTTCTTTATGGAGAGTTTATTACCACAGGGCAGGCAGGGTGAAGAGGAAGCAGAAGACCTAGTGTAAGAACATAGGGACGGTAGCAGCGGAGTTGTGGCCAGCCTCAGGCTGAAGGGAGGAGGAGAGGGAGGAGCTAGTGACTCAGAAAGGGAGAGGGCCTCATGTAGGGCAGACCACAGAGGAGGCAGGGACCTTACAGTGGCAGATGGAGGTGATCCCACTGGAAGGAATGAAGAGGGGAAATACTTTATCCCCGCTTAAGTCCCTCCTTATTGGCCCAAGCAGCCAGAAGCCAAGGGGCTCACATGCCCATTGACATAATTCATACAGGGCATCCTGCAGGTTAGAGGGCAGAGGGCAGATGGGGAGTGGATCTGGAGAGCCATGGGAGATATGAGGCATGGGGGACTCTGAATTGTAGATGGCATCTGAGTAGGCAGGGATGGAAAGCATCACATCAGGAGCCAGTGTTTGAAGGCAGGATAAAGGTGTGAGTGAGACCAATGGAAGATGGTGGTTGGTGAGAAACCTGGCTGAGGTATACTGAATGGGCTTGGTAGGAGAAGAGTGGGATTTGAAGTTGGGCCAAACATTCATTTCTTGAATTACAGGTTAAATTTTCAGCACCTAGTAGAATCTCAATGAATCATTTTTAAAGAAACACATCAATCCCACCACTAAATACACAGGCATGAGAATCAGGAATGCCAAAAAGGAAGGCCTCTCTAGATCTACACGCAGAGAGGAGTGTTGTAGGTGAACTGGGAGAATATGTTTGGTGTCTTTCACACGTTTTCTTCTTCCTGGCCTTTAGTTTTGAAATCTCTGTCCCATTCTTCAGTTAGAGCCCAGTGAGGTCCAGGAGATACATATTTCCTTCAAAAAGAGTCTAATTCCAGGCTTTTCTCCTTACCTTATCTCAAGCACCAGTCCAAGACATTTCTATTAGGATTACTTAGGGGGAGGGCCTCTGGATGTGGAGAGTACAGCAGGGCAGAAAAGAGCAAGGGAGGAGCTAAGTAAAAAGCAAGGTCTCCAAACCCTAGCAGAGGCTGGCCAAGCTGATGCGCTGCTGCCGTATCCCTGATCCAAATGCTTCCTCTCCCCAAACCCCACATTAACACTCAGGGCTGGTGCTCTCTACTATGAATGTAACAACAGGGAAAAATCTACCTTGTTCATGTTGGTCACCATGGGACCTTAGGCTGATACCAGTAAATAGTCATGGAATGAACAAAGAGTGAATTGGAAAAAAATATATATATAGGAAAGGAGAGGTGGAAGTGGGGAAGAAAAAATTCTCAAATGCCCCAAACTCATCAGTGGGGACGTCCTTACTGACCACCTGTGTCTCTCCAGAACAATACAGGGCACTGTTGAAAGACACGAGAAGAGGACATACTCCAGCTGAGGGACAGGACTGTGTCAAAAGGCCATCACCAAGGAGAACCATCAAAGCGTAGGCTAAACAACACAGAACTGGTCATAAGTGGAGAATGAATGCACAGAGAGCAGAGGTCAGGGGAGTGGTGAATCTGAGTGGCTCAAAGGGTAGGCTACGTTTCAATAGGATGAGTGGATGGAGAAAGGTTCCCAAGTGAAGGGAACAGCGTGAATGAAGACAGGAGGTCAGAATAAGCAAGGCTGGTGTCCAGAATATTGCGGAGACAGCGTTGCTAACTCTCCCAATTCACATCACAAATATCAACACCTGCCCCAGTACTGCGCAAGGCACAGGGGATCCGGAGATTAGGGAGAGTCTCTGCTCTCCATAAGCTGTAGGGTTACTTCCAGCTCTGAAAGTCTAAAAGTGATGATAAACTAGCCAGACTTCTTACCCCAAACAAAGACTCCTTCCAGAGAATTCTGGAATTATGGTAGGCTGGCTTCTACTCCAACATCCCCAGAGAAAGTCATCTTCATCCATTCTTAGACAATTTTAATTGATACAATTTCTGGCCAGATGCAATGACTCAGGCCTGTAATCCCAGCACTTTGGGAGGCCAAGGCAGGCGGATCACCTGAGATCAGGAGTTCGAGACCAGCCTGGCCAATGTGGTCAAACCCTGTCTCTACGAAAAATATAAAAATTAGCTGAGCATGATGACACATGCTTGTAATCCCAGCTACTCGGGAGGCTGAGGCAGGAGAATCGCTTGAACCCAGGAGGTGGAGGTTGCAGTGAACCAAGATCATGCCATTGCACTCCAGCCTAGGTGACAAGAGTGAAACTCTGTCTCAAAAAAAAAAAAAAAAAAAAAAAGAATTTCTAGTATACAACAACTGAAATCATTCCCAAACAATGTTGTTTTTGTGATGAAAACCATCATGATTACGATCATGCCTGTCAATCTCTCCACACCCATTCCTCTCTGTGGATTCTCTCCCAGGACTCCACAAGGATGCTGGGACCACCACCCTCCTGGGTGGATCTGTGATGACAGCCTTTACTCTTTCTCAGAACAAAGCCCCAGGTCTTCTCCAGCCTTAGATTCTCCCAGCACTCTGGGCCTCTGTGTTTCAGTCATGGCACAAAGGCCACCTAAGGGTCCAGTCTGGTGGTACAGTACACATTAAATGGCCAGAACCATCACAAGAAACGTCCAGGCGAATATCACAAGAACTCCCACCCACAACTGCTCTCCTTCTCTCCCTATTGACACAATCCTTTGAAAGCTGTGGGGAGTAGAAAATTGCTTGCTTTCTGTTAATCAAGGACACTCTTTAAGATGCTTAAGTACAATACTGCTTAAAAATGGGCAGTTTTATATAAAGGGAAGGAAAAAAAGTACAGCAGGAACGTACAGTATATCAGATTGAATTAGTTTTTCATGCCACAACATGTAAACAAATCTGTTTAATTAGAACACCTTGTTTTTATTACATTCTGAGCAATTTTTCAATGATGAGAAAGCAAGACAATGGGGAAGAGATTCTAAAATTTCCCAGGGACACCCAGAGATCTTCTCTGCTTTCCCTGATGAGCCCAGCTCCTGGGGGGTTCCCTTGTATTCTCCAGAAGTGCCCCTGGCACCTCCTCTTCCCACTTGCCCACACCTCCTTCAAAATAACAACCTCCAATTATAGAGATGTCAACAAATTTTATGCACAGAGGGGAGATAAGACGTGGTCACTGACATGATGAAAGCTTGGAACCCCAAGAAATGAAGAGCAGGAAATCCTCAAAGCCCCCAAGGCTCCAAAAGAGATGAGTGAGCCCTGGACTGGAGGCAGATATCTGGTTCCAAATCTGGTGCTAGGGAGGGCTCCAGGCTCACTTCCCCAGCTCAGGCCTCTGTCTCCTCAAGAGGCAAGCCCACTCTATGTAGGAGAGAGCTTGACTGAGTACCCTGGCAGCCCCCACACTAGGGATTCTATGCTTCAGACCTACACACATGCCTAATACATGGCCAGAATGTCATAAGCAACATCCAGGTGAGTATCATGAGAACTCCCACCCACAGGGAGTTCATGTGATATTCATTTGGATGTTGCTCATGACATGGCATGTTGTGGCATGATTTTCACAAGGACATTCTCCTGTGCTTCAGACCTACACACATGCTTGATACATAAAGGCCTAAATCAAGGGATCTGAGAAGAATTAAGGAAGCAGCTAGTTGCCCCTCACCCCACTCAGAGCCCAGAGGATGCCCTGGCCTCTCCACGTTCTCTGCTGTGGTTCTCTCCTCCCCAAAGTGAACACTCTCGGGTCCTTACCTACACCCACGCTTCTCTCCTCACCCCCACCATTGCACTCACACCTGCAGGGGTGTATGTGTTTGTATTTTTGGTTTCTGGTTGGTTTCCTAACAAGCAGAAGATTTAAGCTTTTAATCCATCTGTTGGGTGCAAAGCATAATATATTCTGGGAGTGGATTAGGGGACTAAATTTGGGAAATGTGTTGTCAAAATGTGGATTTGCAATGCAAGCTTATTGATGAGGGTGTCATTTGGAGTCTGAAGGCCTTTTTGGAGTCTCTGTGTGACGAGGGTTGAAGAGTAGTAGAGCAACAGGTGTACAGAACTCACCCTCCACAGAATAGTAGAGATGAAAACATTTCTTTGCAGGGTGCCCCAATCACTACTTTCTGGCTGCTTCTTCTTCTCTTGTTTCTTCTCTCATATAGTGGGACCATACACATTTCAGGATCTCTCCCCTCCATAGTACCACCCTCAGGATACTGACTTATATTTAGTTTCACTCAGGAGGGATATCTAATAATAAAACAGAAATCTCAATGTCTTTCTTGGGTATGCACATTTTAAGGATGATCAAAGTCTTATGTTCTTATGGTGGTGGGAATGTGGGCACCAATCAGTATTTAGGGATGATGCTAGGAGAGACAGAACAAGAGACTCATCTCAGGGACCCAGAAACAAGCACCCCCTGGTGGCATCTCATTCACGTGACACCTAGGATCATTAGAGAACAGATATCTTCCTCTGCATGGAAGTGGCCAAAAATAGCCTCAGTTTGTTTTGTGACTGACGCTATTCCCTGTTACCTTACCCTGTGTCACGTGCCTGAACTGAGGCAATGGGTGAATGTAGCCAGGAATTCAGGAGTCAGCTGCAGACTTGGGATAGGTAAGCAGCAGGGTAACAGGCTACGAGTGTAGGTGGGACTAAGGGATGAGGAGGTGGGGATGTGTAAGCGTAGGAAGTCATCACTCTCTCACCCAGGCAGGGCTGCTGCACCACAGAAAACCAACATGGTCCTCAGAGAAAACCGACAGCAATGTAGGAGGCCCATCCGCAGCATCCCTGACTGGTAACTACCAGCCTCTAGTAGACTATCTGCAGCAAGGGAGAACTCACCACCTCCCAGGGAGGTGGAACACCTGGCTCCAGGTATGGACTGAGTAGGCAGAGGAGCGAAGACGGGCCGAAACTCACTTTTTATAGAATCTAAATGCAACAGTAGACTAGGGTGATTGGATTCCAGCCTCCATACTACACATTTGATACAGAAGGTTGGGATGAAATCTCCCCATCAGACCCACTTTGGCCTTGTTCCAGCTGACTTAAAGATGAGGTTGAAATGTCTTTTTGTCTGTAGGCTTTGCTCCTAGCTGACTCCATCATCCCCCATCTGTGTACTGCCAAGTGTTAACCCACCTGCTGCCCTGCTCTAGACAAGTGCTTAGCGCACTGAAGCATAGGAGAATCCCAGTCCTTGGCCTCAGAAATGTCACAACCCACATGGGGGAGATGCAGAAAACGCATTCAGAACATAGAGAGCATGGGAAGGCCGTAGGAAGGGATTTGGATGCCAGTTCAGTAAAGTTTTTTTAAAAAAGATCCTTTAGTGGGAAGCCATAGACACTGGAGACCCCCACTCCTCCCTGTGCCACTGCACCTAACATGCTTCTGAACAGGGTATTTCTCACCTACCCATTTCTCATTAAAGCCCCTTAAGTTGTCGGCCTCACTTGCCCCTTCTCCCATGGTTGGTCCCAGTTTGTCTCAAAGTGACCTTGGTGTTTTAAAATAGAATTTGTCTTATTGCCTCAAGGACTAATGTCAGGGAGCCCAATCCTGCTTCCTCGTGGGCCTATCTCTGCAAGAAAAAAGAAAGAAAGAAAAGAAAAGCACAGGAAGTGGTTCAGGGTTCCATATTTAGAAAACAAAAAGTGTCCTGGTACTCCCATCCCCTGAGTGGAGAGTTGACAGATGACAACAGAGGAAACACTAAAGCTAATGATGGGACTGAGGCTACAGTGGGGCTTGATGCAATTGTTGGATGACAGAGAATCATAATGTAATAGACACCCCTATCTGGGTAAGGAACACCAGGAGTAAGAGCAGGAAAATCTTGGCCAGTTCCTTTGGTTGTTTCCATATCACTGTTCTTTATCCTTTTCTCTGCTGCACTATCAATTTTTCACTCTTACTGTATTATTACCATCAACACATGAACATGCCATTATGTCTGCCATTAAATGAAACTCACATGATAGTGTTTCTCTCTCTCTGTTGGCCCATTTCTTTGTTCCCCTTTACAACAGACCTCCTCAGAGGGCCACCTACACCCTCTCAAATTCCTCTCCTCCTTTTCTCTCTAAAACCCACTCCCATCCACTTTCACCCACACCTCTCAACCAGAGCTGTTATTACCATAATCCTTAGTGACCTCCACATTACTGTATCCACCTACCGTTTCCCAATGCTCATGGTACTCAACCTACCAGCAACATTTGACAACACTGGCCAACTCCCAGGGCTCCACACTCACTAAATGTCCAGTGCTCTGGACTGTTCCTTGGTCCTCTTTTCTATCAACACTCACCCTCTTGCTGATATGACTAGTATTATATACTTTGAATGCTGTTTCAGGATCATGAATCCTGAATTCATCTCTCCGGCCTGGACTTTGCCCCTGAATCAGAGTTGTGTATCTCCAAGTGCCTACATGATGATCTCCACTTGAGTGTCTAAGAACCCTCTCAAACTCCACATGTCCAAAATTGAGCCCCTCGTTTTTCCCACCTGAATCCTACTCCACTCATAACCTTTCTCATCTCAGCCACTCAGCCAAAAACCCTGGAGTCATCCATGACTCCTCTTTTTCTGTCATACTCCATAGCTAATCTGCCAAGTAGATTATATTGGCTCTAGCTTCAAAACACCAAAATCCGAGACACTTACCACCTTTGCTATCACCCCTGCAAGTCTAGTCAACACTTACTTCCTTCCTGGATTACTCCTGCAGCCTCCCTTCCCTCCTTGGAGGTGTTCTTAATGCAGAGGCCACATGAATGTTTTGAAATGTAAGTTTCTTGTCATTTGATTTAAGAATCATGTCATGTATCAGTTTAAAATCTTCCAGTGGCTCCCCTTCCACCAAGAGCAAACTGAAACCCTCACAACAGCTTATAAGACCCTCCCTCCCCATGACCTCTTTGACCTCATCTCCTATTACTCTCCCCCTCACTCATCACCTCCAGTGACACTATCCTCCTTTCTGTGCCTCAGACACTCTCTGCACCCCTACCTTAGGGCCTTTGTTCTGGAGTTCCCCTGGTTAGAATATTCTTTCCCCCAGTGTTTTCTTGGCTCACCTCATCACCTTCTTTCATGCCTCTGCTCTCACTTTCTAAGGAGACCTACCTGACAATTCAATGTAATCCTGCACCTGCCTGCCCCATAGCCAGTATGCCCAATCCCCTTACTTTCCTCTGCATTTCTTTCATAGCATACATCGGCATACTCTATCATTTACCTATTTCCATGGTTTTTGTTTTCGTTTTGAGATGGAGTCTCGCTCTGTCACCCAGGCTGTAGTGCAGTGGCATGATCTCGGCTCACTGTAACCTCCACCTCCTGGGTTCAAGCAATTCTCCTGCCTCGGCCTCCTAGGTAGTTGGGACTACAGGTGCATGCCACCATGCCTGGATAATTTTTTGTACTTTTAGTAGAGACAGGGTTTCCCTGTGTTAGCCAGGATGGTCTCAATCTCCTGACCTCGTGATTTGTCCACCTCAACCTCCCAAAGTGCTGGGATTACAGGTGTGAGCCACCATACCCAGCCCTATGTTTTTTAATGTGTATCTTCCCTTGCTGAAATATAGGCTCCAAACAAACAAGAATATTTGTTTTATTCTCAAATATATGCCAAATACCTAGGGTGGTGCCTGGTACATGGGTGCTCAATAAATATGCACTGAATGAATAGACTTCCCTTTTACTACCCAAACATAGCCCATTTCACCCACTCCTCCCAGCTAACAACTCTGTGAGTCCTGCTCTTTGGGATAACAAGTGTCAATATTTCTGACAATAGTAGTTATAACAACAGCTACGGTAGCTATAATTTATGGATTGCTTACAAGGTGTACAATCCACCAACCAGATGAAAGTGCTCAACATATACTAGATGCCAAGCTAAACTTTTAACAAGAACTATGTCTCTTATTGTTTCTGATAGTTCAGTAAGACAATGTGGTAAAATGCATTAATGAATCCAATATTTTACCCCTATCCCACCTGCAGCATCCATACCCTTGAAGTGTCCTTATGGTGAGCAGGGTAGACCTCTTCTCCCCTTGACTTTTAGTGTGGCCATATGACTTGTTGTGGCCAATGATAAATGAATGGAAATGATAGCTTCCAGTTCCAAATCCAGGACTTAAGAGGCTTTGCATGTTTCCTCCTGCCTTCTTGCACTTCTGCCTAGTCCCTTGGGAAGAACAAGCCCTGACTGGGCTGCTGCTGTTGAACGACCCATGGAGCAAAGCCACCCCAGCAAAACCCAGCCCAGATCAGATGCCCTCACCAATCTCCAGCCACAAAAGCAGTAAAAATAGTGGCTGTTTTAAGCCACTGAGCTTTGGTGTGGTTTGTTTCACAGCAATAGTTAAGTAATAGAGATATTCCCCTATTTCCAATTTTAAAGGAAAGGAAAATGAGGCTTCTCAAAAGGAAGTAATCTACGCAGGATATCACAGCTGGCAAGCAGTGAAATCAGGGTGTAGCTCGAGTCTGACCCCAGAGCATGAGCACCAACCATTAGGTAACACCACCAACCCCCTTTTTGCTTTCTTTGCTCTTCCGTAGCACACGTTGCTTAGACACATTCTGAATTCCTCTCTAGATACATTCAGTTATTCATTCATACTTTCAAAAAATTAAAACTAAAAAGTTGAGTACTCCATTGTGCCTGTAACTTGATAGTTGCTGGAAACGCTGAGATAAGATCTGAACTATGTAAATAGAAATGTAGCAGTAAAGGAGAAAACACAGAGTGTAGCTGGAGAGACGTGCCTGAAGGAAGCTGAGAACAATCACAAAGAAAGTGCTGGTAACAACAGTCGTCAAGGCTCCAAGAAAGTAGACCCTGATGTGGCTTGGGGCACCCAGCTTCGGGCAAGGTGCTTGGGATGATTGGACAATTTCTATCCTGCGTGCTGGCAGAGTGCCACCCTCCCTCTTTTCCTTACAGATACTCCTTAACCCTCATGACCTTTTACTTCTCTTTGCTCTCGGAGTAGGACAAGAGAACCTAATATTATTAGTTACTGCCACTCAATGTTAAAAATAGACAAGCCATTTTCAGGCTTCATCAAAACAATATCATGATGAGTCACTTATTTTTCAGGATTGTGAATATCCAGAAAATATTAAAACATTCCCAAGACAGTGAGACAGTTCTCAGTGTAAGGCAAACGTGATTCTTCATAAGAGTTTGTAGCTTGTCTGGTGTCACATGGTTAAAAAGTAGCATAAACCAAATGAGAGTTAGAGTATTTAGGGATGAAAGGACACAATGAGTGGAGAAAAAGAGCAGGTAATTCATTCACCTTGGGTAAGTTGGTTAAACTTTCTAAATCTGTGTTTCTATAATAAATTGGAAATGAGAATACCTGATTCATCAGGTTGTGGTGATGTTTACGTATGTTTAAAAAAGAGAGAGAGACAGACAGAGAGAGCCCAAGAAGGTGTTTGGCACCAATCCACGGGCAGAGATCAATCATCATTACCATCCATTTGACAAATATTCAGCCAATGTTTACCATGGCCAGGTTCTATGCTATGTCCTGGAAATGCAGTGGTACATAAAATGGACCCATTTCCTCCTCATGGAGCTCACAGTCTAGTAAGGGATACGGATAAGTAAAACTGGCAGATACAATGCAGTGAGCCATGTGCTCTATCAGTCTACATGCAGGTAAAAGGGCAACGTTCACCAGTCGGCACAGTTTCAGACTTACAGTTCCCAAACCTGAGGCACTTGTCAAAACCTCAGAGGAGACATCAAATGGTAATGCAAAGGACATATTCATCAGAATCTACTCATCCTGTAACAAGATGGGAAAGACCATACCTAACATTCTGAATTCTGAAACAACCATGGAATAGTGACTTCTAACCCAAAGGGAAATGGTCCTGCAATGGCAAAGCTCAATGAAATTAACTGGTCGCATCCAACCAGGGCTTACGAATCTGTCTCATGACATAAGATTCTTATCTGTTCCTTGTCCTCATTCTGCATTAATCTCACTCATATATTAAATGCTTACTCCACAACCCCATGTAATCCTCATAACATCCCTGGTAAGTGAGTGCTATTTTTCATCCCCTTTTCACAGATTAATGAACTGGCACTTAGAAAAATTCAGTAACTTCTCCAAAGGTCACACAGCTTGGAACTGACAGGTAGGAACTCACACGGCTACGACTCAAACCCAGGAGCTCTTAAGCATCCAGGACCCTGCTATCCCTCATAATAGGCCTGTCTGGTGGGGCAAAAGGGTCTCAAAGACATTTTGTAGGGTGCTCTTGCAGACTGAAGCCTGTATATAACTGTTCAGCTACCACAAACCACAAGACCAAATTGGGGTCATAAACATGAGGGCTGTGGACGATCTGTGCAACTTGAGTTATTAGGGAAGGCTGTGAAATAGAGTTAGGACTTCAGTCCGTGCCTGGGTGAAGAATAAAAGCACCATTCGTTCTGTAATTCTTTTGATAAAGATGCATGTTCTGTGCACTGAGCTGCAGTTTATTTCTTATTACTCTGCTTTTGTCTTCTTTCTTAGAACATCTTAGATGCATAAAGAAAGAAAACAACCAAGCTTGCTCTATTACTGTAATTACAGCAAGACATGGTTGTGATTGAAGAGAAAACCACCTCAGGGGCTGGGGAAAGGAGGGACAAATGCCAAGGGAGTCACCCGTGCCTGTAGGAGGGCAGGTCACAGGGCTTGCAAACAAAGAATGAAAGTTCTCATTACACAGGATTCTTATCTGTTCCTTATAGCAAGCCCAGCACGATCCTGACTTAGAAACTAGTTATTAGTTCATGATTCCATCTGTGCCTGGCCCTCCCAACAGGAACAGTTCTCTCTTCTCTGACCTCCCCTAACCTATTAACTATGCCTCTTTGGGGAGATTTGACATTTTCCATTTTTTATAATATTTATGCATCTGCAGGTTATTTCCTTGCTCAACTTTCATCTCTGTGTGGGCAGGCCTCTGTTTTGATGTGTCTTTGGGTCCTTCATAGCCCATGGTGCAACACATATGCCCACCATACACCATACACCATACAGTGTTTATTGATAAATGAAGATACAGCTCCATCCCTTGACAAAAAACTGCCTTAATCACAGTGTCTTCCTTCAAGGATCTGGATAAATGAGGGGAAAACTATATTGTTCTCAATTTATACACAAGAAGGTCTGGCTCTTGGAAAATCCTGTTTATCCAAAGATCAGCTGCTAAGATCAGCTGATGAAAACCACAGGCAAGACCTGAGAGGGATATCAAATATTTAGAATAAGAAACAATAATGAAAGAACACTGAGCCAGGTAAGCACCCTTCACCTTCCCAACCATTGCCTGCTCCTTGCCTCTCCCGGTCCTTGCTCCTCTTCATTGTTCACTCCCAACCACCACCTTAGTTCAACCCTCACCAGCATTTAAGAAACTCCAGCATTTAAGAAACTCCCTGACCCCAGGCACTTCCCTCCTTCTAACCTGTACAACATTTCTGGATTAACTTTCTGAAACTCTTGTTTGATCATATTGAGAAACGAATATACATAGTGGTTGAATGCAGAGCTTTGGACGTGGCCAGATCTGGACTCAGTTCCAGCCATATTGCATACTAAGTGGCAGTCATCTCAGCTATAAAATGAGGATAATAATAGCAGCTGCCTCGTAGGCAGGGGTGAGAATTAAATGAAATATTATGTATATTTACAGAGTACCTGACTCCTGGCAAGCCCTACAGAGATGTCAAGGAGCAGGAAACATTTTCCTACTCTCAGTCCTAAAATGGTCCTCAATGCCAATGAGGCACCTTGCTCTGCCTGGCAAGCCAGGCCCTCCAGAATTTGAATGCAGTTGTCCTGCAGCCCTGACACTTCCAGCCCCGACAAGCGGCCCTTTACTTCAGCCAGGTTCTCCTCACACTGAATGTGTGTGCAGGTTACAGAATGCTCGACTCTCCCCACCAACCTAAATCCTATCTGGGTAGATACTTGGAAAATAGCCTTTAGGAGACCCTACTCAGAACATATTTTAAGATACAGTCCAGATTGATTCAAGAACTGCATGGTGTATGTGTATGTGTGTGTTTGTGTGTGTGTGCGCACACATGCGTGCACGTAAACACAAAGGAAAAACAAAGTAAAATTATATTATTATGGCTAAGACCTTTCATGAATATGAGCAAAAGAAAAATACACAAATAAAAAAGATTACCAGATTTGACCACACAAATGCTAAAAAAGTCTCTACGTTTGAAAACACACTATAAACAAAGCTGAAAAATAAAAGACCAAATCAAGAGGAAAAATATTTGAGCCATATATGCTAAATAAAAGATTAATAATTTATAAAGCACTGTTATTAATCAACAGGAGAAAATTAACCAATAGGAAAAATAAGCATTGGACTTAAACCAGCAAATCATAGAAAGAGAAGCCTAGATGATAAAGAAATATACAGGAAAATGCTACCCTTTTAATAATTAGACAAAATCACAGTAAAGCCCAAAGTCTCACTTTGATCTCTCAAATAGAAAAACTTCTTTTGTAACAATACCAGTAACAACTGGTATTGTCAAATCTGCAAATAATCATGGATTCACCCTGGCAAGATGAGCAGTGAGCACAACCTGCCCCTACAAGCCACAATGACAAGACACATACAAGGTTTCTAAAATGTGTATAGCTTTTTACCAGTAATTCTAACTTTAAAAATTAATCCTAAGAGACTAGTCATCAATAAGCACCAAGATTTCTGCATACTTTCATCACAGTGTTCTTTGCAATAGAATAAAAAGGAACATCTTAAATTTCCAGTAGTAAGATATTGAAACATAAATATTAATGGTATATTCACATGATAGAATGCTGTGCAACCATTCAATATTATATTTTAGAAGAATATTTAGGAGTTAAGGGAACTATTTGCAAAATATTGTAAGTAAAAATGTTAGGTAGTATTGAAAATTGGCAATTTTCTATATATTTCCAGAAGGGAAAAACTGGGGTAGGATATGCATGACAATGTTAAGTAGCTGTCTCAGTATGGAAGAATTCCAAAAATTATAATTTTATTTATTATCACTTATTTTCTCAGAAGAGATGAACATAAATTACACATAACAAAATGGACTTTACCTAGGCTTCAAAGTCAGTTCAAGGTCCTACTTCCTCCATCAAGTCTGCCCTGACTACTACAGACCTCACTGAACTACTCATCCTTCACACTCTCTTAGCCATTATTATCCATGTTATACAATCACCCATTTGATCAGATGCCTCTTTGTACTGCTGTCTAATTATTCTGGGTTTGAAAGTATTAATTCCTCCCACTAATATCTGGATCTACCTCACCCATGGCAGGTTGTATTTTCCAAGACGGCTGCAACAAGTTTTCCATCCCACATACTCTTCTTACTGCTGACATGGACACTCCTCCTATGAACAGGCAGGGCTTATGGTCCCTGTCTTTGCATCTGAGTGGTCCAGTGCCTATGGCAAAAGTGATGCTATGTAAATTCTGAGGCCAGGATGTATAAAAAGGATAGTGCTTCCACCCAGTTCTCTTGTAGGTGCTCTTTTTTGGAACCCAGCTGCCACATTGTGAGGAAACCCAGACCACATGGAGAGTCCACTTGCAGGTGTTCTGGCTAAGACCCTAGATGAAGTTCCAATAACAGCCAGCAAAAAACACCAATATACAAGTGAGAAAAGTGTTAAGCTCAAAACCCACCATCTGCCTGCACACATAATAGACCCTGTTCAACAACTGCCTAGCTGAGCCTAGTCAATTGCCTGACCTTTGACAGATAATAACAATAAAATAATTGCTGTATTTTAAGTCAATAAATTTTGGGGTGACTTGTTATATGGCAATTGATAACTGGAACTTATTCACACCACCTTTTTATCTTTACTGCCTCACAGATCCCCTCTCTGGACCACTTTCAGTCCTCAATCCCTTAGCTTTATAAAAACTAATCCATGTATATTTATTATACAAATGAATGAATGAATGAATGAGAGTTCTAACCTTCACTTTATTCCTTAGATCCAAACTCATACATGTCAAAAAGTCTTCTTAGTAACTTCCTCACCTAAGAGAACCAGAAAAAAAATTTTATACATCTGTGAACTTTATATTTCCTTCTGTGTAACTCCTTTCAATTATACCCCTAACTACCCAGCATGCAGAATAATTTTGCTTACTAAAAAAAGAATAGTGCAAAAAACAAGGAAAAGTGAAGAAACTGACTTCTCTGGTTTGCCCTCTTCTCAGGAAGAAGCCCCTCCCTAGGAAAAGGTGGGCCTGCTTTGGGGCCTACCATATTGTTACCAATATGGTAACAGGATACTGATACCTCCCTATCCTCAGTAAATAGGGATGCCAACTACAGAACTGCAGCCCGAAAGAGCAAACAGGCCTCGCAGTAAGCCACTATTACTATAGCCCTATACATGGTGCCAACTCTGTGGTGTGGTTTGAAGAGCAAAGGGTCTTCTCTATACTGACCCACCATGCCAGATCCAGTCATGGGTTAAGCATTTTCCTCTCCACTCTTTTTTGTTAAGAAAATCCCCTGGGGAGGGAGCACATATTAATTGTGCAACAGAATCAGCAGCAGTACTCTTGTTATTTTGCCTGACATCAACATTGCCTGAATGTGTTCATGGGAGTTTGTCCCTGGACTGGAGGTGGTAATTGTGCACAACCAAGGCAGGGGCTCATGGGTGAGGACGCCTACAGAAAAGAGAAAATTAAAAGAAGGGAAATGCAGAAATTCCAAAATCGAGCTTATGTTTTACAAGCTTCTTATGTTTTACAAGCTTCTTATGTTTTACAATTGCACCAAAATTTTACCTGATGGGAACTGATTAAATTTGGTTTTTTATTTTATTTTATTTTTTTTTTTTGCTGACTTTGGTAATTAGCAAAATTGGGATTACCATGAACTAGTGTTGCTCCCCTCATTTATGAGGCCTCAGAGACCCTAAACTTATCCTGGGCCGTTTGGGTGTCATCAATGTCATGCACAAGAGTCATCTAGACATCAAAGTTCCTTTGCCTTAATGCTGTCATCTCCCCAGTTGGACCCAGTGACTCAGAAAGGCAAGGATGTCATGACTCACGGGAGGAAATAGGGAAGTAGAAGGACCTATTCCAAGCACAATCTTATATGAACGCTCTTCAAAGACAGCGGGATTGTCTCAGATCCTGAAAAAGAGTTTGATGATTGACTTTCTCATTCCTCCTCTCCAGACACTGTTCAAAGCATGGCAATGAGGAAGATTGGCACCTTTTTGAATTAATCTGACATTTTAGAGGTTGCTCATTTGTTTTGTGGCCACTCTCATCAGCTTGAGTTTGTATCTCCATGTAACTTCTCTAGGATCACTAGGTGTCCCCTGGAAAGACAGTGATATGGTGCTTGATATACTTTATTTGTTTTGACAGGACTGACCACAAGCAAAAGGTATTTTTGCTTTCCCCTTCCCAGAGGTAGATATTTTTTCTGCCAATAATTTATTTTGCCAGACAAAAAAAGTGAAGTTCATGTTAAGATTAGTTCCCTGGGTTTCTCAACAAATTTCTAAGATTGAGCTACCTGCTACTGCCATCACCATCACTATCCCCACCCTGCCCATGTGCCCACCTACTTCATCTTTCCCAACACCTAAACAGGTGGGCCTCATTACTTTCACTATCTCCATGATTACTGCCAATTTATCATCACCATCAACATCATCAGAATGGCCTTCACAAACCCCAACTGGGAAAGGCCTGTTCCCACAGCTACAGGAATCTACATATTAAGACTTTCAAGCTCTTCAAGCTCGAGAGCTCTGGAATATACTAATGGAGAGAAACCGTATTGGAAAAGACCCCTGGGAGAGGTAGGGAGGTAAAGTGTGCCGCAGTCGCCTCTCAAAATATCCAGCAAGGAGCCATCAGGGAGCATGTGCCCGTTCTTTGAACTCCCTCAAAGTACCTTTCATCTGTTCTAAATCCAGGATCATCTTTTGTACAAAGCTTGCTGTTTCTGGATAAATCCTTGGCCCTTGTTCAAGCCCTGGACTGTGTCAGGATGTTCCACAGACCCCAGCAGGAAAGCATTGCTAAACAAGCATTTCCAGCGGGACCCCTTTCTTGTGACAGGGATTCCAAATCCCAGCCAGAGCATCTGCATTCAGAGTATCAATGACAAGGCAGTACCGTTGCATTCTCATTTCAACCCTAATTTTCCTGGAGAAGGCCCCCACACCTCCACCAGGAGATAGTCATCAGTTGGTAGTTTCTTTCCTGAGGCACTCTATTTTCAGCTTCATATCATATCACGGACTCTCTTTCCATGCGGAGCAAGCTGGTGAAACATTTTTCCTTGCCTAAGCATTTGCCTCATCTCTGACTCAAATCTCCAACCTGGAAATGAGGGGGAGGGCAAGCCAATATGGCTCCAAGGGGAAGGCCTCCTGCTCTGCCAGCAGACGGCACCTCAGTCCGGAGAATTGCTATGTGAGGCTAAGCTGATATCCTCTCCTCTCTGAGTCCCCATCTCACCTCCTGTTGTCAGAGAAAGAGTTTGGCACCATCTGCTTCCTTGGGTGTGGCAGAAGACTAATACTATTTTCCCAAGTGCATTTCCAAAATTAGATACTTTCTCCTGGTATTTTTCTTTCCTGGTTGTCAAATGATCCTTTATTGAAATATTTTCCTTTATAGATCTAAACTAGCTGGGCATTCCACTGCATCACTGTTGATGTCATCTATGATATCATGAAGGTGGTGGCCATCAACATTACAGCCCACAAACTGTGCAGTACTCCAAAGCTCTTTCACGGTTCCAGAGTTCTCTAATTAAAGACTGGTGCTGCATCTGTTGGGCAATCTTGACAATGTCATCAAAAGTTACACTGTCACTGTGCTTAATGTTTTTCTGCTTCTTTCTGTCTCTGGCTGGTTCCTTAGGGTCTTTGATGATCAGGACAGAAGCAAAAAGTACAACCTCAATCTAGGCCTGTCTGTTCTGAATGGTCAGTTCCACTGTAATACTAAGACCATTCTAGTCACTGGTTGCTTTGGTGATATTATCACCAACCGTTTTTGAAGACAGATAGATCAAGGGGGTCAAGGTCAGACATGGCACCAACTTCCCCACTGGTGCACCTCAGGTACAGGCCTATAATCTTGTTGGAGTCAAACATGGGCAGAAAGGTGGATGTGGCCAGTGTCAGATGAACCTGGATATGGGAACTGAAGAAAGTTACACCTTGGCATCCTCCAAGCCAAAAGCAGAAAGCTCCCCTCACAGTTTTAAACAATCTTTATCTCTTCATTGCATTTTCATTTAGTGTGTTTTCTAAGTCACAACCAAATTTGTGAGCAAAGAAGAGCGATTTCATTCCCATTTTACAGGTGAGAGAACAGAGCCAGAGTAGTACATAGCATCTCTTTCAAGGTCTTAGCTATCTGCATAATGGCCACTTTGGGGCTGGAATCCAGATGTTCTAACTGTTGGAGCTCAACTCCACATACTTCCCACCCACTGGCCTGTGTGTAATAAATGTAAGTCACAAAACAAACCTGAAACCAGTCAAAGGGAGCATGAACATTATGAACAGATTGTGAAATGTGAGTGGACTATAAAAAGTAGCCATTCAAATGTGCCTCACACTCTACCATGAGGACACTTTCACCCTAAAACACACAAGGCCCACAGGTTACTCAGAGACACAGATACCTCACCCAGGACACGTGTGCTGGAAGAGGACTGAAGAGTCAGCTCATAAAACACCTCCATTTTATAAATGAGAAGAGTGAGGCCCTGCAAGATCACTGACTAGTCAAGGCCACTCCAGGACTCAGACTTATTGGATGCCCGTTTCCAAAAGCTCTCCTTTCAGAACCTTCCTCTGCCTTATATGAGAAGGACATGACCTCTGGTAGAGGCCCAGGCATTTCACTGTGAGCCAGGAGAGTTGGCCCACAGCCATGGACACAGGCAGAGTAACTGAACACCCAGCCAACGAACTTCAGAGGAACTAGGAGGAGGAGCATCTATAAAACCATCCCTTCAGCAGCCTGCCTTGGTGCATGAACTTCTGAAACAGGAGGAGTTCCCTTAACCCCCTCACAGGGCATGAGACAGGGGTGTGGCTCGCTTCTTCAGTGCCCCGTTGCTCAAACCCCTAGGGGGAGCAGGCAGACAGGCAGGTTGTGGGGAGCATTTATGGGCTCTGACCCCATGGCAGCCTCTAGGGTTGAGTTTTACAGCTCCTGAAGCCCCAGTGGACGTATGTTACAGCGCGCTTTTTCAGTTTTGCCATCTGCAGGTGGTTTGTGTTAATCAGCTCAATTAGACCCTCTGCCTTATCATGAGGACAGAGGGCTTTCTGTATCCCAGGTTCTTGCCTTAATGTACTAGAAAACTCAGATCACACATGGGCTTGGAGGATGGATGCAAGGTTTTATAGAGTGGAAGTAGCTCTCAGAGAGGTGGATGGGGAGGTCAGAAGGGGGATGGAGTGGCAAGGTGATCTTCCCTCAAAGTCGGGTCGCCCAGCGGCCGGTCTCTCCCCCGACCGAGTTCCTCTTGGCATCCACATCGTTCCGCAGTCCATGGCCTGCCAATGTCTGCTGGTGTGTTCTTTTGCTGGTGTGTTCCTCTCGACGTTCAGCTACCTGTGTGCATGCCCGCTAGGGTCTCGGGGTTTTTACAGCCACAGGATAGGGGGCATGGCGAGCCAGAGTGGTCTTGGAAAATACAACATTTGGGCGAAAAATAACCAGGAGTTCCAGTCCTCACTTAGGTTCGCGGGCACGAGCTCGAGGGTGGCACCCTCGCCAGGGACCCCACCCATCTCTAGCCAGCACTCCTCTGCCCCCCACCTGCATCACTTCCACTGTTAGGTATCCAGTTCCGTGGATTATGGCATGAAGGACTGTGGTCCAAATGTAAAAAGACCACACAGGAGCACTGGTAACGGGAGCAATTCGTAGCCATCAATACCTGATGTAACTTAATCAAATGATCACTAGCAGAGGGGAGGGCCCTAAAGAGACAGAACACAGGACAGGTGTGTTTTAACAAAAAGAAAAGGGAAGACAGTAGCCCCTGGCCTGAAACAGGGCTCTGACTATGGAATGCTTAGTCTAAGCTCTGACTCCTCAGTCTGGAGGCCAGCCTTGGAAACCTGGGATCCAGAGGAGGGGAAAAGTGATGAAGATATATGGATAGAGAAACCTACTGCACCAAGTAGTAAAAACCCATGGAAGCTAGCTTAGTATTACACTTTTTAAAGTTTTAAAGAATGTATTGGTTTGTGAAACCCAGAGGTCGGAAGGTGCTCTGGCTTCAGGCCCAGCCGTCTCTCTTACCTGCCTGGCTCTAATTTGCCCTGAGCTGGCTGCATTCTCCTCAACGACAGCAAGCACAATTCCGGGCTACCCCCGGCTCACAGGCCAGCAGCTTGGCCCCTCCCAGCCTAAGGAGAACTCCTTCTTTCCAAAGTGCAAGCAAGGCTGGCCTCTGATTAGCCAACCTAAGATCATGTGCCGGCTTTAACTAATCCTTGTGCTCTGATTGGCCAGGTCTAGATCACGAGCTTTCTAAAGCGCCATTAGACTGACAGCCGCAACTTTCAATAAGGAGGCTGGTTTCCGTCAGATCAGAGCCAATCACACTCCTACCTCCAATGCTGCCGCACAGTGGGGATCCCAGGAGGCCAGCCCCTCGCTCAGGTGCTCCAGGGCCTTGGCCCTCGTGGGAGGGCGGGGACTGCTGGAGGGAACCAGGGCCCCCCCACGCTGAACAATAGTTTCCCCTGGAAGGGAGCTGTCAAAAACGCCATCTCAACTCGCGTCATTCTCTGGTTGTCTGTTATGTGCCGACCGCCTCCTCCCGTGTGAATTTTAGCTCTGTGAAGTCAGAGACTCTGAATGTTTTCTTGCTTGCGGAATCCCCAGCACTTGGCACACGGTACAGGCTCAGTAAATGTGTATGTGTGCACGACTGAAGCCTAGAGTGCGCCTGGGGATACCCTGTGAGTCTCACCTCTGCTCAGGGTGGTATTCCCACTGCCCTTCCGGGGCCCAGAGACAAACTCGGGACAACGGCGAGCAGTCACCCCTTCCCCTGGGCTACTTGCGCACAAGGGAAACGTGCCAGGGGTAGTGCCTGCCTCTCGGGCTCCAGGTACTGCGGCGTCCTGCATTCCCTACCCCTGCCAAGGCCTGCTAACACTTGGCTGAGGTTAAGCCATGGAGGTGTGATGCCCCTAAACCAGAGAGCAGTTGAGGGCAGCTACACGTCAGGGGTTAAGGGTCTGTGTGGGTGTGCGTGGGGACAGTAGAAGGCCAGAACAAGGATTCTGGGAGCTGCATGGAAGGAGGTTCTGCTGGTGCGAGGAGAGAGCAGAACAGGAAGGGGAAATGGCAAATGGCCTAAGCAACGCTCTGCTCCCAGATCGCTCACTCCCTCCATCTCTGGGAGGCAACCAGGGCATGAGGAAAGGTTGCTGCCATTGTCTTCTTTTCTGCACAGACACCTGTAATCAAGGGCTCCATCAGACTTCCTGTCCCTGCGTGGTAGCTGCTTGCCACAGTGAGAACCTCAGCTCCAGACTGGAGTTGCCTAGCAACTCGGAATCCTGAAAAGAAAGCAAGAAAATAGAGGAGCCAGACAGAAAGGGCAGAGGGAAGTGGGCCTGGCAGAGGAAGGAATTAATCAGGAACAAACAGCCCTATGCACTGGCTCAAAGCACAGGGCAGCTTCACAAGTCCTTAGGACCTCTCCACTAGCCTCTTGCTGGCTTCTCACCCTCTGTTAGGTGCCTGCCATTCTCCACCGGGGATACTTCCTTTCAAACTGCTTACCTCCCTTTAAAATGCAAATCCTCTGGAGAGGGTTGTCCCATTTCGGTGTGGGAGGAGCTTATCAGACCCTTTGGGGAGGAGAGAAGAGGAAATGGGAAATGCTTCTAATCCCATTCTAATCCATCCTGTGTGTTTTACTCTATTCTACAGCAATTTGGTCCATTTCATTCTTCTCCATTCTAAGTCTGTCCACTGGTGCAGGGCAAAGGTGTCAGACTTGGGTGTTTGGTAGCCATCTGTGTGGCACTCAGTGAGCTGCTTACTTTAGGGAGCCTCTCAGTTCTGTCCAAAATAGTCCCAAGTCATGGGTTGTTGTGAAACCCATTAAGCAAAATCCTGCAATTGAGAATATCTGGCACAATGTTTGACAGGTAGACAGCACACAGTGCATGCTAGTTTCCCCTACTGAAGAGTGGAGTCATAATGTCATAGTCACTGGAACCCCTGGGGTCTGTGTAGCCCTCCCACTTCGGTGCAAATTAACCAGACTCTAAATTTTGGAGGTGAAATTTAGTCCTGGAACCCAAAAATGACTTCAGCCCTTGCTCTTAGGGAACACTCTGTGGGCAAGGCAGAACCCCAGCTGCCAGGAGAGTCAGAGAACAATAGGCCATGGCACAATGTTCTGCTCCTGAATTAATCAGTTGTTCTCTTGTCTTTATTTTTCCAGCATCACTGGGACTATTCTTGCATCCAGTTGCTTTTCACGGGTCCTTTTGGTGAATCTATGGTGGTGTTTCTGGTGCATCTCCCTGTCATCATGGCTACAGGAGTCAGGGCTGGGGCTAAGAATTTCTCTGGAATTGGGTTCGCCATTTTCCAGGTTAGGGGTCAGGCCTCCGGACAAAACCAGGGCTTAAAATTTCACTGGCAAATGGAATTAATGTACAAACTAACAATGTTGTGTTTATCCATCCATCTATCCTGTACTTACCGAGTTGGGCCTAGCACTGTACTAGATGAAGAGATCACATGGAAGAGAGGATACAGCCAGAAACAGCCTGAGTTTTCTGCCCAATAAGAGAACACTGGAGAATATTCAAATCCAAACAGAACAATTCCTTTTGTCAGGGCAGGAATCGTTCAGAGGAAATGGAGATGGCCTGGTCGAGACAGAGGTCTCATGAGGCAGAGGGAACTGTTTGAAGCTCCTCTTCCTTACCCAAACTGATGAAAACAGTTTGCAAAAGGTAATATGATCTTTTCTAAATTCCACATTTCTGGACCCAGATGAACCCTGGAAAACAAGCATACCTAAGAATAGAAAGAAAAGGTACAAGCAAGCAAAGACCCCCACATCTTGAAGGATAATTAGAGCTGATGGAGAATTAACAGGAGAGGAAAGAAGAGGGAACACGAATGCCCCAGTGTCATTTCTACAACTACCTGTGTGGGTGTTTGATGAACAGTGTCATACAGCATCTTAGCCTTGAGTCTTCATTAATTCACTGCTCTCAAGTTAGAGCAGTTCTGTCCTCTATGTTGCCAAGGCATGTGTGATTTTTGAGTGTTCATATATGCCTGCATGCATGATGTGTTGTGTTGGGGTGGATGTCTGTGTGCTTGTTAAGGGAATGGAGGGACACCTACAGTGCAGGCAGGTAGCATCTGAATTGTGTGGATGTGTAATACTGTGTGGATTGGATTCATGATGGAAAACACCCTGATATTAAAACAAGAACTGGCTTGAAAGCCAGAAGTTTCTAGGACCTTTAGAAATGTCCAACAGTTTTGTTTCTTTCGGTGCCTCTGTCCAACTGTATTCCTGGGACAAGTCTTTGAGCAGAGAGATGGTCTGAAATAAGAGCTTTTCTGAGCTGCCCAGAGTCGTCCTGGTGATTATCAGAGCTACCCATACTATGACTGTGGTTAGATTTCATATTTACTTCAAGTGGGATGGTCTCATCTATCCATGGGTGACCTACTTTCAGGGCAAGGCAGAAAACAAGGGCATCAGAAGTTGGGTCTCTGTCCGATGGTTAATTCCTAAGGAAAGATTCTGCCAAGGGGAGGAACCCCATGGGCCACCCCTCCCTGCCCTTTATTTCTGCCCTACACAGGAAGTTTCTTAATACCCCCAGTGTATGATTTTTCATGTCCACTCTTGGCCTTTGTCTGTGCCATGCCCTCCACCAGGAATGTTCTCCCCTGTCCTTCTCTGTCTCTCCAAACCTCTGCATCCTGCTAGGCTCACGCTGCACACTCTCTCCACTGTCTGCTCCTGGACTATCTGTGTGAACCACTCCTCCAGAATTCTATTCTGTCTCTAATTGTTTTCCATCTGAGTTTTGCCTTTCCAATTGAGGCACCTACTCCCCCGCCACACTCCCTGACTTAGGCCGAGCTTTTAATAAAACCTGCTTCCCTTGAATTAACTCTGTAGCAGTGCTATAGTGTTTACAAGAAGCCACTTCTCATGAATTACATAACTCGAGCTTCACAATACTCTTTTGAGGAAAGCAAGGAAGAGCTTATTATCCCCATGTTACAGATAAGAAAGGTGAGGTTCAGAGAGATTCGTGATTTATTCTAAAGCCATGTAGCCAGGCTAGCAAATCCAGCCAGCCAATCCCAATGCTACTCTTCTCACTACAGCAGTAGTGAGATGGCCAGGCATTTCCTAGATACCATTTACTTCCTCATCTCCGCTATTTGTTCTTCTCATAGCTCAGGGCCGTCTAGGTAACACATCTTTCCAGCTGCCTCCTAACTGTCCTGAGTATCTGAAACCCCATCCGCAATGCTAAATCCTTGGCTTGTATCTACCCCAGCCAGATTGGAAAGAGGTTTGGAAATTCAATCACTGTTGCTAAAGGTTGATGAAGGATTAAAACAGAAACACTTAAAAGTTGACTTAGAATGGGTAATAATCCCTTTTTCTACTCCTCGTCTACCACAATAGCAGAACATCTGAGGAGAAAGGTCCGTTGGACCTGTGTTTTTCAGTATGGTGGCCACTAGTCACTTGCGACCACTGAGCATTTGAAACAAAGCTCATCCAAATTACAATATACTTTAAGTATAAATAAACATGGTATTTCAAAGATCATGCTTCATTTCAAAGCATGAAGAAAAAGATGTAAAATATCTCAATAATTTTTATAACATTTTGTTAAAATTTGGAGATTTTTACATCTATTAAATTAAAAGTATATTAATAAAATTAATTTCACCTGCTGCTTTTTACTTTTTTAATGTGGCTACTAGTACATTTAAATTATGTATGTAGCTCACATTACATTTCTATTGGAGTCTTAGTTTGGACAATAGGGCTTTTCTAGTACTTCAAATAACTTCACGTGCAGGTTACTTGAAGGTATGCTCAGATTATGCTTGAGGTTCCATTATCTGCAGCAATAAGAATTCAGGACAGAGTTCTTCTAGAAGATGGTGCTTGATTACTCCCAAAAGGAGCCACCAGCTGTCAGCTTCTTGGGCCCCACAGGGTTGATGGTCTGCCCCGCCACAGAAACACCCAGCGTCCCCAGCTGAGCGCAGACTGAATTCCCTGAGCCAGGCTCCCAGCCTGGGCTGGGAGTCTCTCTAATGCTTCCGTGTTCCTGGCTCCTGAGGGAGGGCCTCTAGTTAAAGTCATGCCTAAAACTCCTAAATCTGCCATGGAACACTGAGAGGCTATGCTCTCTATGGAATCTTCTGAGAGATTGCTGACTTTGACCAAAACAAAAGATATAAGAATTAAAGGCTGTTTAAATCAAGGTTACTATCATTTAATTGGAGTGGAATCTGGGGCCTGCATTGATTGAGTCCTTGCAGGGAAAAGCCACCTCCCTCAAATAGCATAATCCAAACTTCCTAAGCTGGCAACTTCTGTCTAGGGTCTTAAGTATACCTCCAAACTTTATCTTCACTTTAAGGATCTGACATTATTATCAGCATGCTGGCCTAAAGTGAATGCTACTTCCCCTTTGGAGAGCATGCTCCTAGACTCAGGGTCAGTTCAGGGGACCAGAACCATGGAGCTGAAGTCAGTGGTCAAGTCCTGGACAAGAAAGACCCAGTCACCTTTTCTTCACAGACCACCTTCAATGGGACTACTCACATCTCATGTTCTTGTCACCCCTTGATGGGATGGGGAAAGCCCCTAGAACTACAGTTTGTTTCCAAACATTCCACATAAACCAAAGGAGGCCACCCTCAGAGGCCACTGCTGGCCTCAGCTATGCCAAGAAGCTCTGAATGAAGCAAAGACAGAAACACACAATCAGCCATTTTCCAATAGAGGAAAGCCTGCAAGCCCCCGAAACAGGAAGCCACAAAGCCAGGAGAGTCTGAAGATCTCAGGCTGTCCCCCAGTCCAAGGTGGGGGTAAGGGACACATAACAATGTCATTTCATGTGATTAAAAATATATTGCATAAATAAGGCCAAGGAAAATAGAATAAAATATAAACTAAAAATAAATGGTTGAGTCAACTCATCTTTAATGCTTTTCCGTGTAACATCTATTTTGTATAATGGAATACGACTTTCATACTCCGACTGCAAATTTAACCTTGGCCACAAGTTATGATGTACATTACAATACACTTTTATTATGTTACACAGTATTGTGGTGGTTTTTTTAATCTATTGCTAAGCCCCTAACAGTATGTCTGCGTCAGTGAAGCCCATCTGTCACAACCACAGTGGAGACATTATTATGTAAATAGTTCTAGGGCCTCCTTTTGGGGGAATTTAATATATTGTCCTAATATCCCAGCCGGAAAAAAAATGTTTATAAAAATATATATATTTTTTTGGTTTGTTTCATTTGTAGAGAAAGGCAGGTTGAGTTGCTCAGGGTTTTTTTGTTTTGTTTTGTTTTGTTTTTTTAATAGTCCAAGTCTCTTTTCTTCTCTCTCCCACTCACAATGTCTTTAAAAGCTAATGATATGGCTCCTAATAAAATAAAATAAAATACATGAGAGACTTATTTTAAACACACCAGCTGAAGTATAGGGCATTACTATCACACAGCCTAGTGTATTAGCCATCTTTTCTATATTACAGTCATATTTCAATAAACTAAGTTGTCTTAGCAGGTGCCATCTTGGATTATTTCTTTATTATACTGAGTTATAAAATATGCAGAAGGGTATGCTGAATTTTTTGTTATTTCTTGCCAGTTTTAAGCCTTTGCCAAAATCCATACATCTAAATTTTCCCTCGTAGAGGTGGAGAGGAAGACCGGGAAGGGACGGACAGACACTTGTGCTTGCAGGGCTGAGGGAACAAGGGCGGGACCAAATGAAGTGTGGCTTGCAAACAGAAGATGCCAGTGTCCCAGACTTCTTATTGCATCTTAATTAACCAAGCCAGGATTTTAGGACAGCACAAAGAAAGGAGTTAATCATTGGTGGGAGCTGGGCCACCTGGACCTCCCAGCAACACATCAGCCAAATCCTGGCTTTTAATCAGGCCTCAAACATGTACTAAGCACTGGCCAAGCAGTGAGTTCTTTGAGAGAAGCAGAAGTGAATTACTTACTCAAGGGCATCCACTGTGAACAAAGAAAGAACAATGTGAGGATAAAGTAATCACACAATGGTAAGAGTGGTTTGGACCAAGGGCAGTAAGAGTTGAACAGAGGAAACTACAGTGCAGAACTGAATAATCAAGGGAAGCTTCTTGAGGCCGTGAGGATTCCACTAGATCTTGAAGAAGTAGAATTTAGGTGGTTGGAGTGGAGGAAAAGTGCCCCCAGACATCACAACTCAGGCATGCATTTCTACCTGCTTCAGGCAAAAGAAAAGACACAATGAAGGCCCAGAGGCAGAAGGAACCCAGAGGACCTAATAGTCCACACCCGTACCACCCTGAATGCACCTGATCTCATCAGAGGGCTTGATAAAGAGGCAATGGGCTTAGAGAAGCAGGCTTTCCATCTTAGCTTGCTGGGATCGAGACAGGTCTGGCAACAAGATGGGGTAATTCCATTGGGTGTCTATTTAAGAGAATCCTCTTAAAATAAGCAGAAGTCAGGAAACCAAGCTTGATCCAGGACAGAGCAAGACTGGTCAGTGAAGGAAGGTCATTCTGAGGGCAGCATGACACTTGTCCCTCACGCATGCCTCTCATTCCAGCCATGTCTCAGGTCGAAGGGGGGAAAGTGGGCTATAAGGAAAATTTTTAAAAAGCCACTTCACCAAAACTGCTGCCAGATGCTCCTACTTGTGACCTCACCAACAGCATGTCACACAGAGGCTAGTGAAGCATCCTCTGACACCCTTAACTTCTCACAGCTTATAGGAAAGGGCCTGCGAAACACCACCTGAGAAGCTAAGTGTCTTAGCAGAGTTGTTTGTGTGCATCGGCAAGTGGTCATAGTGAATGTGACTCCATTTACGCACCCGTGCCATGTCTTCAGTATATATAGATCCAGGTAAAGGAAGAAATGGCTGGCAAATTCCCTGGGGCCCAGGTGGGAGAAAGAGTTCTTGTGCTAAGAGCAGCAACTTGCACCTGTCTGTGGCATGTGAGGACCGTGTGGGTGAACGGCCATTCCTCTGCTCTATGTTGTCCTCAGTAAGGATCCAGCTAAGCCCTCCAAGCAGAAGCTCAGCCTGTGCCTCCAGACAAAGCTGGTTTATCTCAGAGCCAGGCAAATGGGAGCCCAGAAAAAGTCCCTGTGGCTTAGCTACACTGGTTACTCAGTTACTCTCTCCGCAAGGACCGTGGCAACCGTGTCAGGGAGGGAGAGCAGAAAAGTCCCCATCTAGGTCAGCCAGGAGCCTTAGTCCAGGCAGAGGAAGGAGTCCCACGTGGAGAATTAACTTACTCAATGCTTCCTGCGCACCTGTAGTAACTCCAGATGACAGTGGAGAAGAGAGGGTGCAAGAAGGAGGTGTGTGTGACCTTCCTAGAAGACTGAGCCGAGGGCTAGCTTTGAAGAGTCCTAAGCACTGGACTTGGTAGGAAGAGGGGAGCCCACTGGGAGCAGAGGATGGTCAGTGCCTGGGTGTCCCCCTCATCCCACTCCCCGGAGTAGTCAAGAGCCAAGCATGCCTGATCCCCCTTAACCAGGTTAAAGTCTCAGCTCTGCCAGTTGTGCCATGTGTGATCTTACGCTAATTTCACAATCTTTCTGAGCCTGTGTCCTCATCTGTAAGGAGGAGCAACGATGTTTACCTATTATGATTTTTGTGAGGGGTAGATGAATATCAAATGGCATATAGTAGGTGTTCAACAAATGGTAATCTCATTCCTGCCTTGAAGGTCCACTTTGGTAGTTGGGATTTATAGTCCATGGACTCATAAATACATCTGTGGCATCTAGTTACATTTCAACCCGTGCTGCCCCTGGGGGTAGCAAATCTCACACAATGACTCCCACTCCAGGACCTCCTGTTAGAGCTTCCTCAGTGCTAGACGTGCCTTCCCAGGTCTCCCATGCTCACCTGAGGGCACATTAACTCCATGAGTCAGCGGGGAGCTTTTAGGAGGCTAAGTCAGGGCCTAAAAATGGTTGATTTCAAGAGGTCATATGAACTTAAGCCGGTGCCACCACAGATGGAGACCCAAAATTCCAGAAAGGGACCTTCATCTCTTTAGTTTAGATCCCCATAAACCTGCAAGGCTGCAAGGGAGGAGCACAGTGTTCCGACCCAATCACTGGCCCCTTGGGGAGAATCTTAGCAGAGTTGGTGGAAGTGGAGAGCCTGGGCGGGGGCGCAATTTTACAAAAGGACAGCTTCACTAGCACTGTGGCTAGCCCCAGAAGATGAATGACAGGAGCTGCCCTAGGCCACATCCAACAACAGGAGCTGAGAACTGTCTGTGTCCTCCCAGGCATCTCCCACCAGCCAAGCCTTCATTTCTGCCTCCTGTTCTCAGCAGGGGCGGAGTGGGTCCCCCTTCCATCCCCACAGAAATGAGGCCATGAGAGGTGGCCCAGCCCCACCCAGCTGCCCAGGATTCTGTCCCTAAGGCTATCGTCCTTGGGCACCATGGGAGTCAGGGAAAAGAAGGTGGTAAGGGAAGGAAAGGAAGAACCAGGAGATGGGCCATCTGGGGAAAGGACAGTGACCTTCCAAGTGACATTTGCACAAGATCTGTTTTCTGCACAAGAACCTCTTTTCATCTAATAGCAGTTAGAATCTTCTAGGTCATGGGGCAGCTTCACAGTGATGAATTATCTGTCAGCTGAGAGGCAGTGGTACAGTTGCCTGAGGGTGACACCTGGGGATGGGACCCCAGAAGAAACTAAGAGGACACCACAGTGGCCAGGGAAGGCTAGAGGACTTTTTCCCTCTTGTTCAGGGCTGGAGTTAGGCTCTGACACCTGAAACCATCTGGTAGCCCCTCTCCAGGATAGACATCATTTCAGGGACCCCTCCAGTCAGACCCTACCACAAATCTGAGATGCTGCAGAAAGAGGAAAGTCAGTGAGGAGGGAATAACAGCTTCCAACTTCCATCTAACATTTCTCTATCCAAGCTCAGAAATCAGATAACCAAGAATACTACAATAAGATTGCATGACCTATCATCTCTCCCAAAATCATTAAAAAGGGTCTTCAGTGTCTTATCCTACAGATGATGGGATTGGCACTCAGAGAACACTCACAACTTGCCAAGACCACACAGGACTCCGTCCCCCTGACCCTAACTCCTATTTCTGTGTTCATTTAATAACTCCAGAGTTACTCAAGAAGAGGTCAGGGGAGCATTAGTACAGATGTCCGCTCCTCCTGAGCCTGGAGTTGTGATACCCAATAGCAACGCTTCTTCTCCTGGCTGAACCCGGGATTGACCATGTCCAGAGCTGAGTTAGCTGTTTGGGCACAAGTGGCTGATTAGTAAGGGGAAAGCAAGCACTTTGGGAAAGGCCTAACTGGGCAGGCACATGGATGCCTAGGGAAGAAGTCAGAGGCAGAGGCAGCTCCATTTGGAAACACCCCCACCAGGATGCAGATGTTCCAGCAGCTTGCTGGGCAGCAGGCCTGGCAGGAAGCTGCTCTGGCTCTGACCCCAAAACCCCCTTCTCACCCTTTCACTCTTTTCACTCTGCCCTCCTCCCTCCCTCCCCCATTGCCTTCTCCTCTCCAGGCGCTTCCCCTGCGCTCCCCACCTTCTCTTCCCTTTGCTACACTTCCTGCTCCCTCTGTCCCTCATACTCTATCTTGTCGCTTTCTCTCCCTGACATTTGTGAGGACAATCTCCCTCCCTCTCTTCCTCTCTCTCTCTTCTACTTCCTCCGTGTCTAGCCTTTCTGGTTCTGAGTAGTTCACCTGGAAAGAATAGCCAATGTGGCAATGTCTTAGTGTCTTGGTCTTTTTCTTCTGGCCAAAACCAGAGAGTGCAGACACAAGCAAAAAGTGCCCGAGAGGAGAGGAGGAAGAGAAGAATCTTGTCTAAGGACATGTTCCATTTTTATATTCCCTCCATATGACAGATGGATTGAAAAAGAGAAAGATAATCAGTCCATTAAGCATCCAGAACTCACAGGGCACAGACATGAAATGATTTGCTTTTTCTCCAATTCGTTTTCAAACAGGCCCTGTTAAATTCCCTTTTCCATCCTTAATGATGACCTAAGCACATCTCATTGCTGTCTAATCACTTCCAAATATTAAAAAGTACAAATGAATGGAGGCTTACTTAGAACTCCATGGTATATCCAATATAAGTATCATTTCCTCCTCTCCCCAGCATTGGCCAGGCCACGGCTCAAAGGATAAAGAGATGAGAGAGGCAGCTCTGTTACTCTTAGGATACCTCCTACTCCCCAACTCTTTAGTATGTTATGACAAAAAAGGATAGATACCAAGATAGACAGTGACAAATATCTTTTACAGATATGGTGCTGGGGTGGTTCTTCCTTGAATTCACTGACCATTATTGTCTGCTGGCTTCTAAACCTCAGTTTACTTGCTCTCCCATGGTGGGCATGTTGGAGTCTTGGAAGACTACCCACAGGGGCTACCCCTGCACATTGCCCTAAGCTGAGAGATTCAGCTCCACCTCCACCTCTCATAGCCTCTCATCACCCTCTCTACCTCTGCAGTGGAGGTTTCTTCCCCAGGCAGCTAACTTGTTGGTGGATCTACCAGACAGTGGCAGTTGCTGTAGACAAAAGGGTATGCGTGCTGCAGGTACAACCCAATGTCTACATCTTGAAACATTCCCTGGCTGGGACAACCAGGACTCTGTGTGTTCTAATCTCTCACTAGCTAGCTCTGTATGTCAGTTTATCTTTGAAGTATGGCAGAGCTGAATTCAAATTCTAGTTCACAACATGCTCATTGAGTTACTTTGGGCCAGCTATCACCCTCTTTTGCACCCCAGTGGCTTCATCTGCAAAATGAGGGTAATAATATCATCCATCCAGTGCTGCTAAATATGATCACACTTAGGCATAGGACTTGCACAAAATCATATTCAGTAAGTGATAAGCACATTATCTTACCTCTTGCAGTCTAATTTTCCCCATATTTAAAATAAAAATGAGGTGATGAGTTCCCAAGTTCCTTTTCAGCTTTTGATTTTATAGAAAGTGTACACATTTCTCTCCTCTACTGAGGTATTAGCTATGCCTATGCAGGCAGGGACACAAATCTCCTTCCATGCCTGCCCAAATGTGCATCCTGAGCTGAGAGGCTGGGGGACTCAGCTATGAAACACCCATTCCCTTTATGGATCAGTTAGCATCACTCAGGACTTGGGCTACACACCCAAGCTGGACCTCTCACTAAGCCTAAAAAGTAGGCTCAATTCGGTATTGTCCACACCCAGTGCTAGAGATGGGATACCCAGAAGACACATCACCAAAAGGATCAGGACTGCCATCTGTGTATCTGGAAAACAATAATTTCTTACTGTGATATTTTTGTTTCTTAAAGTCACAAACCACACATTAACCACACAAGCCATATCTAGGAGATGGATCAAGAATTGCAATATCATTCTCCTACCACATTTTGGGGAATTGAAGAATAAAAAAAACACAACTGCTTTTGCTCAAGGTCACACTGTCTGGAATCGAAACTCTCTTTGTCCTGAACTTAGTCTCCTGGCCAAATTGCCTCTGAAACACTTTCTCCCTCTCCTGGGCCATCCCTCAGGCTCTGCTAGGAGCAAGGACAGGAGATCTAAGATCTCAAAGATGCTTTTAACTTTGTTCTTTTTCCAAGATTGTCAGACTCTAGGAGCCACTGAGACTCCTGGAGGGAAGAGCATAGCTTTGCAAGTTTGGAATGACTTTAGTTCAAAGCATTCTCCACTCTCCCTGTGTTCCCAGTGAAGACAAAATCCAAGAACCCTGGGATACCAAAAAGATCTCAAGATTATGTTGGTATTTTCCTGAAAACTCACAGAGAATAGGGCCATGCAAAGGACATGTCAACAGCTTTTTTGATGACTTCAATATAAGTGAATCAGAAAAAGATGGATTAAGTTTCCCTTCAAATACACATGTGCTGGAGAGTTGCAGCTGAGAAAATGCTTAGACCCATGCATTTCCTAGGGCTGGTCAACTCCAAACAGAGTGGGATGTTTTGCTGAGTCCCAAACACTGACTTCTCTTCCTATCCCTAAAAATAACTGAGCTGTCCAGCTGTTGGATGGATATTTTCTCCTTTGGTTTTTGTTTCATTTGATTTTCTCACAAAGTATCAGGGTGATAAATGACTTCAAAACCTGGTAGAATATTCTGGGGGAATTAGGCATTCAGAAAAGTAAAAAGTAAAAATAAAAAAAACTGCCACAATCTCACATCATTGCCCTCACCAGGCATTCTGTCCTTTGAACATTACCTGTCATTGCTTATCCATCCATCAATGTCAATCCCAAGATCTGTTTCCTCTGGGAACTCTTTGGGATTATTTTGGTCCTCATGAATGTAGAAATCAATCATTGAAACAAGTTTTTGACCACCTAGCATGTACCAACAGTGACTGTCTAAAACAAGGCCCTTGCCCACAGTGGGTTTATGACATAATTAAGAAGCTCCTACAGACTCATGAAGCAATTAAGAGGTAATAACAGATGGTACAGGTAGGTAAAAAAAGTATGATACAAGCATAGGGGCTTTAGGCCTTCAGAGAATAGAGAAGGCACTATGTGTATCAAAGAAGGTTGGAAATCATAATAACCAACATCCACTAACTGTCGTGTTTTGGGGACTTTCACAGATGTTTTCTCTGGATCTCCACAAAAGCCCTTTAACACAGACAGGGTATTGGTCATACAGACAGGAAATAGAGACTTGGGAATATTAAGTGTCTTATTCAAGGTCATTAGTAAGTGGTGGAGCAGATGTAGAGACAGACTAAAGGCTTATAACCCAGGCACCTGTGCCTTAACACCACACTAGTTTTTTAAACAGTTTGTTAAAATTCGATAGGTAGATAACTATGGTCTGATACTGCAGATGACCGGAATCTCTGTGACATTTCTGAATATATCCAAAGTTGACTTGCACACCCCCACCTCTCCATTTTGCTAATGAATTATACCCATCTGGAATTTTCTCGTCCTTTCTCCCATTCCTAAAGATTCAGGACAAGTTTGGACCTTGGATTTCCCCAGCCTAAAATGTTTTCTCCTTCTTTGGAATAAATAGGACTTAATGACTGTAACTCTCACATGTCAACTAATTATGCACTGGGAGTCACATCACTTCTGTTTTCTTGTACTTTTACTTAAAGAATCTTAGGTTATTATTTAGCATATCTATGTCTCACCTTCTGCAGAGATTAGCTGCTCTCTGAGGAGAGTTTTTATGCCTGATACATGGTACCAACTGTTTTGAGAGTAGTCCAAAGCTATGTCTAGTAAATATGTGTTGATAGGAGTGAAAATCTCCACCCTATGCTGAGTCCTGCATCAGCAGGCCCTGTTCCCATCTTGGTGTAGAACTCTCCGTCTGCATGTTCTACATACTTCTCAAGCTCCTGTGTGGAAACTGTTACCATCTTCCCCTAAAACTAGCTTCTCTTCCAGAGGTTTCTCTTGCTGCCAGAAGCAATGTAGTTCTCCCAGTCAGGCTCCAAAGGTGATCATCAGTTTTGATCTTGATGACCTAGGGTACTGTTGATTGTGCATTGAAGTTTCTTATAAATAAAAGGTGCCCGACCTTGCGCTGGATGATCCGGCAGAGACCAAAGAAAGAGCAAACTCCTAGGAGAGCTCCCAAGCAAAGAAAGGACAAGATACACAGGGAACAAATTAGTTAACAATGCAGGCTTCTGTGTGATCAGTTCACACTGCCAACGCCATACTTCAGAAGTGGGGAAGATGAGCTTGTGTTGAATTAGCCCACAGATGCTTCCTGGGAAAGTATTTGAGAAATCCCTGGAGACAGGGAGGACTGAGTTGAGAGAAGGAGAAGGGGAAGGCTCTGGGGGCAGCCCTGTGGGGAGAAATGAGAAGATAAATGCATGGGCCCTACTCTCAGGCATCAGAAGTTGACCAGTTGAAGACAAAGGGAAACCGGTATGGGGAAGTACTTGAAATCCAAATGGAGAATCAGTCGTGTCCACTGGGGCTATTTTAGGGAGCTAAGAAAAAGATACCAGAACTAACATTCAGAACCTGAACTTGCTCTTCCTCCTCTTCCAGAACAGAGCCTGGTGTAGTCAGAATCCCCATGGCAGGATTCTGGGGTTATTCTCACCTTGCCATGGTGCATGTGCAGGCACATGTCAGAAAGAAATAGTACTCAGAGCAGGCCCCCCACGATGCCTTTGAGAGCCTCTTCTCCTTCACCCAGAGCTTGGCTCCCAGCTTGGCTTGGGATGCCCCAAAATCAGGAACCTTAGGACAGCCTCCTGGAGGCTGGAAGGATAGGGGCAGCTGAGGTCATTGGGTTTCAACTTTAATGACTGGGTTATTATCATTGCCCCTAAGTGATTTTTCAAAGGCACAGGAAGAAGTCAGTCAACATTCCAAGCTCCCACCTGGAGGAGGCATTAGGAACTATCCTGAGAATCCCACTTCTCCTTTCTTTCCTTGCTACTACAGCCATGAAAAAATACTTCCAGGCTAGGCACGGTGTCTCACACCTGTAATCCCAGCACTTTGGATGCCAAGGCAGGTAGATCACTGGAGGTCAGGAGTCTGAGACCAGTCTGGCCAACATGGTGAAACCCTGTCTCTACTAAAAATACAAAAATTTGCCAGGCATGGTGGCAGGTGCCTGTAAACCCAGCTACTAGGCAGGCTGAGGCACGGGAATCACTTGAATCCTGGAGGCAGAGGTTTCAGTGAGCCTAGATCACACAGCACTCCAGATGGGGGAGACAGTGTGAGACCCTGAAAAAAAAAAAAAAGAGAGAGAAAGAAAAGAAAAGAGAGAAAAGAAAAGAAACAAAAAGAAAGAAAAAAGAAGGAAGGAAAAAAAATATTTCCACACCAAGAAAAGAGACTCACAGGGAGCATAAATGACTGAGGGCTCCAACTCCTAACGTTTTATTTATTTATTTATTTATTTTATTAATTAATGTTTTTATTTTACTGAGGGGCATAAGGCAGAAAACAGAGACCAAGACATGTTTCAGAGCAGGAGTGGACGTTTATTTTAAAAGACTTTAAAACAGGGAAAAAAAAGCAAAGTACACTTGGAAGGGACCCAAGCAGGCTACTTGAAGAACAAGTGCCCCAACTCCTAAGACTTGAAATTCATCTCAGCATTCACACTGAGTTGACAGCTCCCCAAGGGTGCTCTTCATGTGACTAAATGTGGCAGGGATTCTAAGGAAGACCTGCTCCTGGGAAACAAAGGACTCTCTTGTTGATGGACTTTGGCTCACAGACACCCTGCAGCTTTGTAGAACCTTCCTTAGACTAATCCAGGACATTTCCACCTAAATTCTTCTCTCCACTAAGTCAGACATGAAACAAACCAGTTCTGACAATTCTCCACTTTCCCTGCTTTCTTCTCTTTTTCCTATCACAGAGGAAATTCCCTACTTCACCTCTCCCTGGGCTCAGAGAGTACGCAGGGAAAAGACTGTCAATGAATTTATCCTTGCAGAGGTGCCAGGCAACATCCACCAGATCTGTCCATGTCTACAAGCAGGTAGGTAATATTCCTTAATCCAAGAAGAATTCAAATTATTTATATCACTGTGAATAAGGGGAAGTTAAAAAATCTCAACCGGAGTTTATTTACTGCCATCAGAGCTCCAGATCCCCGGAGTATTGCTCCTCCCGCCCCCACAGTTGCAGACACTAATGAAATGGGTAACATAACTGCAGACAAAACCTGAGGTGACTAATGATTTCAGTCTGTTCTTTCTTTTTAACACGTCTTCCAAAATACTTTGCTTTGGAGAAGAAAACAGTAAAAACAGGAAAAAAATGGGGGGGGAATATATATTTTGCTTTTACATAAAATAGTTCTAAAATGTGTAGACCTAGATGGTCAGGGGAAAAAAAAAAGGGAAGAGGAGATGGGGACAAGCGGGAAGAAGAGAAAAAGGAGATGGAAGACAAGTGGTGTTTATCTCTCAATTCTGACCCACCTCTTTTGTATTGCAAAATTATATCACATGTACAGAAAATAACCTAAAATATAAATGTCTACTTTAATAAGTAGGTACAAAATGAGCACTCTTGTAACTACTATCCAGGTCAATGTAAAAACATGTCTAAGCATTCCTGTTTGGTTTGGTTTTCTTTATAAATCTTATCAATTAATTTGTATTCCTAAACACTATAGTTTAATTTTGCCTGTTCCTTATATTCAAGGAGTCACACAGGTATTCTTCTGTGTTTGGATTCACTGGCTTAACGTTTGGTTTGTAAAATTCATCTATGTTTTGCATGTTGCAGTAATTTGCTCATTTGCATCGCTGTATAGTATGTCTGCATCTGAAGAGACCACATTTGATATATCCATTCTATCAATAATGGATATTCGAGTTGTTACCAGCTTGCGCTATTGCAAATCATCTCTTGGCATATGTGAGCATGAATTTGTGCTGACTGTATACTTGGGAGTAAAATTGGTAAGTCATAGGGCATGTATATCTTCAGCTTTAGGAAGTGTAATTTTCCAGCATTGTTGTGTCAGTTTATAGTCTCACCGGTGGTGTATAAAAACTCTGATTGCTCTGCAGCCTTATGAAAACTTGTCGTTAACAGGTTTTTAAAATTACCTATCCTATTGTTATGTAGGGTTATCTCACTGTGGTTTTAATGTTCACATTTCTCATTATTTCTGATTACTAATGAAGGTGGACACATTGCCATGTGAACACATTGTTTTTGTGTGGAATCCTGTTTAAGTCTCTTGCCCATTTTTCTATTGCACTATCTTCTTTTACTGATCTATAGGAGTATTTTATTCAGGAAACAAGATTTTTTTGTTACTTATATGTATTATATATATGTGTCCCTCCCAGGGTTGCATCTTCACTCTCTTGAGGATTTATTTTGATGATAAAAATTCTACAGTTGAATATAGATAAATTGACAACATTTTTCTTTATGATTGGTGTTGTTTCCTGTTTAAAAATCTTCCCTTCCTCTGCAATTATGAAGATACTCTCTATCTTGTCTTTCATAAGATTTACTGTTTTGCCCTTTACAATTATATACTATTAATATTTAATATATTAATTTTATACACAATTTTTACAATTTATAAGTTGTAAATTTATATTTTACAATTATATACATAATCTATATGGTTTTTTGGAATAGTGTTAAGTAGGGGTGAAAATTTTTTTAATTATATGGAGATCTATTTTGTTCCCAAAGCACTTATTCAAAACACCACCCTTTGCCCACTGCAGTAGGTGCCGTACTTGTCATAAATCTAATAATACATGCATGGGTCTGCATCTATTAGCCTATTATTACTATAATACTACACTATCTTAATTTTTATAGCCTTAAAATAAATCTTAATATTCAATGGACGAAATCTTCTTCAAGGGTGTCTTGTCTATTCTTAGCATAATTTACATCTTACATATCTGTTTTTAGATTTATTCTTAGGATTTTATTTTATATTTTAATACTACAATAAGTGCTATATTTTAAATTTTATTTTGTAATTATTTATACCTGGTATTTAAAAATCAATTGGTTTTTTAATACCATTTATTTAAAAAAGTGCTGAACTCACTTGTAAATGTTAGTAACTTATCTGTAGATTTGTTGAGATATTTTTACATATAAAATAATATAACCAATATATAAATACAATTTTATCTCTTGCTTTCCAATTCACATAATATTTATTTTTCAACTTTTCTTGATGCATTGCCTAGGATATGCAATATAATGTTCAATAGAAATGATAATAGTGAGTACCATGGTCTTAGTCATAATCTCAAAAACAAAATCTGTCAACATTTCTACAAAAGAATTATTAAAGATGTGGTTCTTGTACATATTCTTTATCAGAAAGATTACCCTTTATTACAAGGAAGTTTATACTTATTCCTAGTTTGCTAAAGACTTTTTATAATACATTTTATCAGACATTTTTCCTGTACCTATAAAAATAATTTTTTTCTAGTGTATTCTACTAATGTGGTGAAATGTATTAATTTATTTTCAGATATTAAATCAATTCTGTATTCACAGAATAAATTCACACGAGAGATGACAAATTATTTTTTCTAAATATTGTTGGATTTTGGTTTGCTATTATCTTATTTATGATTTTTGTCCAAATGTTTAGGAGAGGCGCTGACTTGTAATATTTCTTTCTTTTTTTTACAGGTATTAGTGTCACGTTTATGATGGCCTCATAAACAAGTTAGAAAATATTTCTCTTTTTTTTGTCCCTCTAAGAAGAGTTTGGTTAAAATCACTACTATTTCTTTCTTATTATACATATTTGGTAAAATTTGCTAGTGAAATAATGCTTCAGAAGTTTTCCTTTTGGGGAAATTACAAATTAAATTTATTAACTAATATATTTATTAGCAATTCAAATTTTCAATTTCTTTTTATATTTAGTAGATGCCTTTTTCTAAATATTTGTCATTTCAAATAAACTTTCAAATTTATAATATACTCCCTTTTCTCTTTTTTATGTTAATTAGATCCATGATAATAGTCCCTTTTTTGTTATTTGTGATCTTTCTCTTTTTTCATGATCAATCCCATCAGGATTTTATCAGTTATAACCTTTTCAAAGACTGATTTTTTAATTTCCAATGATCCCCTATTTTGTGTGATTATTTTTAGTTTTATGTTTTCTGTTTTATCTTTATTATTTTATTCCTTTTACATTCTTTGTGTTCATCTTGAAATTGTGTTTCTAACTTTTAAAATGGATGCTTATATTATTTTCAGCTTTTCTTTTTTCCTAATATGCACATTCATGGGCATAAGATTTCCCCAGTAAATACTTATTTTGTCATACTCTACAACTGTTGATGTATTTTATATTTATTATACTCCAGTTTCAAATATTTGCTATTGTGCTTTGTGACTTCTTCCTTGAAGAGTGGGTTAAATAGAAGTACATTTCTTTCTTTCTTTTTTTAACCTTTAAGTTTAGAGACACACTTGCAGGTTTGTTACATAGGTAGACTTGTGTCATGGGCGTTTGTTCTACAGATTAGTTCATCACCCAGGTATTAAACCTAGTACTTACTCATTAGTTATTTTTCCTGATCCTCTCCCTCCTCTAACACCCCACCCGCAATAGGCCCCAGTGTGTGTTGTTCCCGTCTATGTGTCCACATGTTCTCATCATTTAGCTCCCACTTATAAGTGAGAACATGTGGTATTTGGTTTAAAAGCACATTTCTTAATGTCCAAACAAACAAGGATTTTTCTAGTTATCATTTGATTTGTCTGGATCATTTGTGTTTTTATCAGAGAACATAGTCTATATGATTTCAATGCTTTGAAACGTGACTTGCTTGATGACTCAAAATGTAGTCAAATTTTATCAATGCTTTTGTGTGCTTGAAAAGAATGTACATTCTATAGTTAGCTGCAGTGTGCCATACACATACACACACACACGTTTATATATTTTTATGTAAACATTAATATTTTTTAAAAATCTTTAATATCCCCACTCATTTTCTTTTCTGTTTGTTCTCTCAGTTAATGAGAGAGGTAAGCTAAAATACATATTATGAGGGTATGCTCATTTCTCCTTTTAGATTTGTCCATTTTTACTCTAGTTTAAGGTCATATTTTAGCTGTATTTAAAGGTAGTATCGTTATTTTTTTTCCTAGTTAGTTGAATCTTTTATCACTAGGAAATTCTTACCATCTCTAATAATATTTTACCTTGAAGCCTACTTTTTCTAATCTTAATATAATATATATTTCCATGCTTTTAACTTTTTGATATCATTATGTTTTAGTTGTACATCTCAAAAAACAAATACAATTGAGTTTTTTAACCCTGTCTGACAATCTTTGTCTTTCATTTGGAATATTTAGTCCATTTACATTTAATGCAATTATTGATATATGTGTGTTTAAATCCACCACTTTACTATGTGTTTATGCTTTGTCTCTCTTATTCTAAGTTTTATTTTCTCTCTTTCATTTCTCTCATGGTTTGACTTTTTTAACTTTCTTTTTAGGGTATGGTTATGTATTCATTGGCTAATTAGACATTTATTTTTCTATTCTCTTAGTGGTTAAACTAAAAACTAAATGTACATCTTTAGCTTATCAAAGTCTAATGTTAATTGGAAGCTTCTTCTGGAAAAGAAAAAGACATCAGAGAATTATAATTTTGTTTATTCCTCTCCTAATATATATACCAGTTTTTTATTTATTTTACTTCTATTTTAATTTTAAACCCCAGAAGGCAATATCATCATTGCTTTATAAAATCAATAGTCATTTAGGTTTAATTGTATATTTCTTATTTTTTTATTATTTAATCCTTCCTACATCCTCATTTTTCTCATGTGAGCTCATTTTTCTTCTGCCTGAAGAATGCCTTTACCTTTTTATTTAGTATAAGATTGCTGATGACAGATTTCCTTTTGTTTGTCCAAAAATGTCTTTATTTTACCTTCATTTCTAAATGATATTTTTTCAGGAGATAAAATTCTAGATTGGCAGTTATTTTTTCAACACATTAAAAATATCATTGTATTGTCTTTCAGCATTTTTTTCTACTGAAAAGGGTTACTCATCAGTCTAATTGTTGCACTTTAAAAGCAACCTATCTTTCATTCATGACTGCTTTTACAGGTTTCTTTTGTCTTTGATTTTATGCAATTTTAAAATGATGGACTAGGTGGGGTTTTAATTTTTGCTTATGTTTCATAGCAGTTTTAAGTCTTGGCTTAATATTTTAACATTGTTAGAAACGTCTCAGATATTATTTCTTCAATAGTTCTTCTACTCCATTCTCTCTCTTCCTTTTCTGGGACTTGAATTAAACGTATGATAGAACTTATCACTGTTTTCTCTGATTTTACCCTCTTTGCTGTTTTTTTTCCCCACCTTTCATATGATTTGGCTTCATTTGAGATATTTTCTTCTGACCTATATTTCAGTTAACTAACTCCCTTTTCAGCTATGTCTAATCTTTAAATAAACCATTCCATGTGTTTTTATTCATATGCTTTTCATGGAACTAGTTTTTGAAATTTGATATATCAATTTTATGGTTTCTTGGTCTCTGCTGAAACTTCCATCTTGTTTTTAATTGCTTGAAAATAGTATATGTTATTTTAGTAACAATATAGTATATATTTGATTTATAGTGTTATTTTAAAATGCCTAATATTTCCAATACCTGGAGACTCTGTGGGTCTTCCTTTAGGCAAGTTCTTGTTCATTTGGGTTTTTTTCCTTGTATGTCTGGTTATCTTTGATTGTGTGCCAAACAATATATTTGAAAAAAAAACTATAGAACTAATTTGAAACATAGAATGGAATTATCTTCTGCCAGAGGTTATTTCCACTTACTTTTGTCATACTTCCGAGGACAACAACAACCTTGGATTACCTTAATTCACTTTCAGTATTGGAAATTTCTGCCCCACCTAGTGATTCAAGCTAGGATAGAGTCTTGAGAGGGTGTGTTTACTTCTGATTAACCTGTATTACTAGGGTATAGCCTTTCAGAGTTCCAATCCAAGTTAAGGGTGATTTGCTAGTATTTACATCTCTATATTTCGATCTCCTGAGAAATGCTTTACTACCTTGTTAGATTTCCAATGCCTTCGGCAACTTGTTGTTGCTATTGTTGTTGTTTTCATCTTCTCTAATCCTCAGCAAAAGAGTTGGTCTCAAATTATCTAGTCCACTTATTTTGGCAGTGTCCCACATCTGACACCCAGGAATCCTATACTGTCTTCTGACTCCAGAGAGACCTCTGCCCACACTCACACCCATACCCACCCTTTCTCTAAAGACATATTACTAGCAAAGGGAATTGAAAGACTTAGATTGATACTCAGAGGATCCACTTTCAAGTTGTCTCTGCCCTCATCTGACTGTGGCTTCATGTCTCAGAACTAGTAACTGGGCTACTGTCTCATTCCTGTGACCACGTAATACCCACCTCAATTCTTAGAAACTCATCCATCCTTTTCTTTGTACCTAAAGACATGCTCTGTTTTCTAAACCCTCTAAGACTGGGGCTCCAAATTGCTCCTTTTCACCTTCCCTTTAACTGCAGCATCTCTGTGTGTATAAGGCGAGGACCACAGGACCTAACAATGTTCCTGGGATGCCACTTACCGGACAGATCCAAGTTGCCAACACTTGATATCCTCCTCTTTTTGAGATACTCTGTGCCCCTTCTAGGACTTTTCTGAGGATGACCACTTGCCAGGGCACCATCAGTGAGTGCTCTTCAGTGCTCATCATAAAAGTTTCTCCTGCAAAGCTGAGCTTTCCCCTCCCCCTGATCTTAGGTTTGCTCATTCAGAGCTGTCCTTCCACCTAGCTGGGCTCCAGCTGTAGCCAGGCCTGTGCAGCTCACCAAATCCTGTCACAGCTTCCATCTCTGCACCCAGTCCCACCAGGAGGCAACCTGGTCACAATATGAGTAGAAGAACCTGAATCACAGTGAGATAGGCAGTATAGCATTCATTCAATCATTCATTCATTTATTTACTCATTCATTTTGTTCTTTATAACCTGTGATCCCAGAGTGAGGGAATGAGTAAATAAATGAATGAATGAGTGAATAAATGCCTAATTACCAATAAATTAACTACTCTAAAGCAATTGTCTTTAATCTTCTTATGAAGTTGCCTTTTCAGCCTTTACTCTACAGTGGTAATACTAGGTCTGGGAGAACAATTTGTTCAAGACTTGGCTAAAATCTATAAAACCTTATTGCTAGGATAATATGTCTTTGTAATAAATGTAGTAATCATTTTTATGTAAAGACTGTTTCTGTGGAAGCTTTGCTTTATTTATTCATTGGACAAACATTTATTTATGCAGGTTTTGAGCTGGGAATACAGAGAAAATGGACTAGGGACATCATTTTCAAGGGATTCCCATCTGTTGTAGGATATTTACAATGCATTGTGCTAAGGGTTATGATGGAGGACCACATGCACAAAAGGCACTCTGGGTCTCAACAAGGATAACAAGCAGATCAGGGAGGGTTTCCTGAGGACTTGTAGTGGACCTATGATTGGTTATCAATAACTAGCTGAATCCCTCACCCCTGTTTCCCTTCTGACATTGCTCACTGACTTTACAGATACACTTTTCAAAGTACAACAGTAAAATTCAGCTCTGTGGGTCTGAGTGATTGCTAACTCTAAATTAGTAGAGTTTGAGTTAATGAGGTTTAAGAAGATCATTCTTTTTTCCTTATAGTGAAGTGAGTCCATGCTCTGCTCATGAAGCTCCTAGAATAATACTTTACCCAGTTTCTTATCACATATGCCCAGTTTCCTCACTCAACGGCCTAATTATAAATATATACCATTAATACCAGACAAGCTGGCCCAAAGTCCTCCAAAAGTCTCCAGTTGGGAGGGCTGGTAGGCCATACCCTCTAATATCCTTTTTATGCTTTTCTGTTTATTTACCAAGCAGTAAATCAGTAAGCATTTAATAACCTCCAACTGTGTGCCTGGTCCTTAAGTATTGTAGATTTTTTCACATAGGGTTCCTATGCTAAATATGTTTATAATCTAGGTGAATAAAAAGGAGATGTTTTCATGCTAATTTAGGCAGCATGCACTTACTTATTCCACAAATCATTATTGGATATTGAGGACGTACTGAGTATTGCTCTAGATATCAGAATCTCTCAGCGAGTAGGACAGATGGACAAGCCAGAAGAAGACTGTGGCATTAGTTACAGGGAACCATCTAAGTCTCCTCAGCACAGTAAGTAGATGATCACTGACTCTGACTACTACAGAAGTTGCTGTCACTTTAGCCAGCCAGGCATATGGATCAGGCTAAGGTTTGGGATGCCTGCCATGCCCACCACCCCTTCCAAGGGATCTTCCCACACAGGTCCCCCGACCCTCTGCCACATCAGATCCAAAGTGGCACTTAACTAAGAAAACCAGCCTCTATCTTAGTCACCAAACTTTGAAGAAACGGGCATTCACATTGTGACCAAATAGAAACAATGGTGCCCAGCTGGAAACATTTTATTTTCTTTGTTGGAAATTTTTTAATGGGGAGAAAGTGAACCAGTTGATAATGGGACCACAGAAATCATGCCAAAAGTAGCCAGTCTGCAAAGGCCTTTAGTCTTAGATTTGCCCAAATGAACAGAAGCTACAAGTAAACAGAAATTCTTAAGTCAGGGAAGAATAGCAGAGGAGGCAGCTTGTCATTAATGGAAAGAATAGGAGACTGCGAGCTTCTGCTTCTAAGACGGCACCAAGATATTCTGGGCACTAGAGTTGGGCTGGATTCCAAAAGCCTCCCAAGCCCCAACTCCATCACAGCCCTGGCATAGCCCTGTCCTCCTGATTTCCTGTTCCTAGGAGGTCCAGCCTGTGCCTGTTGTGGCTTCACTTGGTATAAACCCAAACTCTTGGTGTCAACTGAGCATCTCTGTACTTTCACCTTAAAGAGTCTGAACAATGTACAGGACAGGCCCATTCCTTAGAGTTCTGGCCTCCTGGCAAAGGTTGAGGGAGGCCAGGCCTCTGCACATCCCTAGGTACACATCTCTTTGATACATCCTGTAGAGCTGAGTCATGCACACAGGCTATGCCCAATGCAGGCTGCTGAAGGAGATGTCAGAAGCAAATTACTTACGGCGAAAAGGAAGGTGTTACTTAGGGATGCATGGCTATATGCAAGGACTGATAGAGCCTGGAGAGAGGAAGAGGAAGGCCTCTCTGAGGAAGGCAGGACATGGACCCATCTTGGTAGAAGACAGGGCCACCCATCCTCACCCTTCAACCTCCTCCCACGCTCCGGTCTCCCACATCTAGTTCAGGACAAGTGGGTGGATGTGAAGGAAAAGAGGTGCAAAGTGACAAACCTCAGGTGACAAAGAGGGAATAGACCACAGGACATATTGCTGCTCTAGGGGACACTGCAAACTGTGCCCACACTTTACGCAAATACAGCCCATATTTATGCAAATACCCACAAGGGCTTTATTAATTGCCAGAAGCAAAAAGACCACATAGCAGGCTGAGAAAGAAAGTGGTTGACTTCCATTCTCAATCAGATACTATCTCATTGTTCAAGTTCTCTAAATGCAAAAGCGATTGTGACCTCGTTGCCTTTCTCTCTTTGATGAAAAGGGACAAATGTGCCTCAAATGCTGAGTCCTTAGGAAGCTCAGCCCAAATTACAAACAGACATGTCTTTCTTCAGCAGGGCCAGTGCTCCCTTTTGGGGGTAGCCATCCTCACCTCTGCCTTTTAGACACCAAACCCAGACACCCCATGAGTTCTCTCTGTCTCTCCCTGGCTCTACCCTTGTCTCTCTTCCACTTGCAGTGCCCCATGATACAAATTTTTCTCCCTCGCCTGCTCTCTACCCAACTGATCCTCCACCTCTGGGACCTGAGAGGCAATTAATGTTAATGATGCCTAGTTCATGCTAAGACAGCCAAACTTCATACACATTTAAAGAGGTAACCCCAATATCTTGACCTAAAATACATCATAATAAAACTTCAAGCAGATATTTATTTTGAATGGTGGGAGGCTGAGGTCTCCTTTGGGCTTCCAAAGTCAGTTGCACAAGCAATCCCCTCCTCTCACCCCATCACTGAGCAATTAAGACCCTACCTCATGCTGACTCTTCCCTTCCTGGGAATCTTCAACTCTGCATGTTAGTTTCTCCTTCCCAAATGGCTATACCTTCTAAGGCAACTCTCTTGAAGGAAAGAAAAGAGCTGAATTTTTAGGAAACAAATTCCCTGGAGTCATGACCAGGGCTGGTTTCTGAAATTCATTTTCCAGCTAAGCACTTTAGAACTGTGTTTCTTGTGGTTATTAGCACAAGTGACAACAGCCTTTTCCTCCCTGAGCCACGCAGATTAAGGAAACCTAAGACTACATTTCTAAAATTGTTTCCATTTCAACCCACAGAGAATCAATACAAGAGAAGAGCATTGCCTTCATTGCCTTAAACACTAATGTTATCCAAACTCAAATTCATTTTTGATGGATTGGTGGCTGTGTTTTCTTAAGACCAGGCTAGGATAAATATACACACTTCCTGATATTTTTTCTCTCTCTCCCTACCCCCACCCCCTACATATGAAAAATGCAGTGAATGATACACTCACACTTGGTTGTCCCTTCAGGACACCATCTGTATGGGAAAATTGTGAAACCATTTCCAGTAAAGAGATCCTGGGGCTTTGCTAAGGCCATTGGCCAGCATTGACTATATGACTCAGGAGTTCCCAGTCTGAAGGGAGAGTCATGGCACAAGCTGCAGAGAGCCTGGGTGTAGGGTGCAACACAGACATTGGGACTGTCTGCAGCCACTGCTAGACCCAGTCCCATCTCTCCTCATCCCTATTGTTGGGGTCCCTGGATTCTGATTGCCACTGCCACTATGTGTTTAAGCCCAGCCCTGACCCCACAACTGGCTCAGAGTCAACTGTGGCTTGTAGCAAGAGAGGTTGACAAAGCTCCAATCCCACATTTCGAGCCTGACATCCAATTGTTGCTGGCCTCAGGTGGCTCCCTTGCTCACCTTCTGCTCCTAGAATGCCCCTTCCTCACCATCTTATTCTTCAGGATTCAGCTGAAGCATCACTTCCTCCAGGACATTTTTTCTCTGACTGCCTTTTGAGTCAGTTACCCTCTTCTGTCTCCATCATTACATCTTGCAAACATGTTGGCTGTTGGCCACCCAGAACTGCAAATGGCTCTGTTTGTATCTCCCCCGCTATAATGTGAACTACCTGAGAGCAAGGTCTGAGTGTTACTCAGCAGGAGGTCTGAGACAATGCCTGACACATAATAGATAATTTTTAGAAGGAGGAGGAAGGCAGGCAGGCAGGCAGGCAGGCAGGCAGGCAGGCAGGCAGGAAGGAAGGAAGGAAGGAAGGAAGGAAGGAAGGAAGGAAGGAAGGAAGGAAATTGAATGAAGCCCCAGCTTGGAGTGAGTACCCAATTAATAAACAGAGCTTCTGTTTTCATTCCTGAGATTATATTGAAAAACGGGGCATTAATATTCTTAGATGCTGCCATAAAGAGGTAGATTTATCTGGACTTCACTTCAGGACTTGGCCACATGACTTGTTTTGGCCAATAGAACATCAGCCAATGTAACACAAACAGGCTTGAAACGCTCTTACTCAATGGAGTTTGCCTTCTCTTGCTGCTGGGAATCCTCCAACTGACATCTAAACAAGCCTGAGCTTTCTATAGAATGATGAGAGACCCCAAGAGAGGCCTAGCCATTCCCACCACACTTGCCATTTTAGCTGAAGCCCTAGACATGTGAGGTCATTATAGATCCTCCAGCCCTATCCAAGCAAGCCCAGACCAGAAGAAACCCACAGAATCATGAGATATAAATCACTATGTTTTAAGCACTAAGTTTTGGGGTTGTTTCTTTTCTAGCAAAAGCTAACTAATACAGTTCCCACTATAAGCCCCTCTACTGTAACTTGTTTCTTTCCACCTTGCCCATTCTCCAACCATGCAGATCCCTTTACTTTCTTCAATAAGCCAACACTTTTCTGACTCAGGACCTTTGCACATGCTGTGCATTGCTCTCTGCTATGTTCTGAACCTGGTTAGCTCCATCTCATTCTTCAAGTCTTGGTTTTCTTGACCATTCATTCTAAACTGTGTTCTCCAACACTTCCCAGTTCTTTATTAGCACTGTTTGTTTCCTTCATATTTCTTTTAACAATTTGTGATTATTTTATGTATTGGTTTGTCAGTTTTAATACACTCCCTTCCATGCTCCAAGAAAGTATCTTGTCTGTTTACTAGATTGTCCCGAGATCCAATAGAGCTACTGAAGCATTCATTAGTTATTTGATGAAGGAAAGAGGAAAATAAAGAGAAATGAAGTCAGCTCAGTCCCTCCTAGGATGGGGTGCTTCTTAGCTCTACTGTAAGATAGAAAAAGTACATTATCCCCATTCCCCCATCCCCCTCAACTGTCATGAGAAATTTGGGGGAGGTGAGGGATGAGTATGATGGGAAGGAGAAGACAGAGAACCTACCATGGCCCAGCCCTGTGATCTCCATCTGAAAAAATACAAAAGGAGCCAAATACCGGCATAATGAGGAAATCAGAGTCACCCACAGAACAATCGGCAACTAATCTAAGCTCCCTGTGATGCTGTCCTGCATTGTGGGGGCGTCGGGGAGAATCACATAGAGGCAATTGCAGCAGGTGGGTGGGGCTCACTGTAAGAGAAGCAGGTGGGGCAGCTGGGTGGACAGTGAATGCACAGAGCTGTGCTGGGCCTAATCCTAGACAGGAAGCAGTCAGGTATGGTGTACACAAGGGAAGAGTGGTGGTCGAGCAGAACTAGCCCTGGCCCCAAACCTTAGGTGCAAACCCTGAGATAAGAGAAAGCTGGAGTCTAGCTCAAAAGAGAGCTACTGTACCCCAACAAATGGAACTTAAGATGAAATCTATGTTATTCTCACATTTTATCAGCACCATAGCAAGACTGGAAAGGCTCACCTGGCAAGATTCCATCCACGAAGATGATGTCCAACTGCCCTCTTTCCCCAACTCTCCTGGTTTGGACTCCACACACAGTTCTAGTCCTGGAAGTTGTCTCACTCTCTGGGTATCTTCTACTCAACACTTGTGAGACCAACACTAGTGAGATCCTGCCGTCATCCACTGGGCTGGGTCTGACTTTGTCCATTGTTTCTCCAATACCCATATGGGCCCTGCTGTCTCCAATGTTGTCTTACTGGGCGTTTACTGGAATATAAAACCATCACAAAGTTCAGCACTATCTTCTTTACCCTCTTACAATCATCCAGTTAGAGCAGACTGCTGGATTGCCACAGTCATTTTCATCACCATAGTGTACTTCCTGGGCTCTCCAGGAATGCTGGCAACAGTCAGTCTAGGCCACTGGCATTTGATGGGCGGGAAACAACCTGAGGAATGACATTGCACATTGAAAAGTCAGCTTCTTGGGAGTTTGGCAGAGGTTTAAATATTCTGCTTTCCTGGTTGGGTGGAGACAGGAAAGAGAGTGGAGAGAAGAACAGATTAGAAAAGAATCATAGTGTTGGTCCCAGTCCCAGATTCCTCTTACATGGCTGGGAACTGAGCTGTGAAACAATACTCCTGATCCAGGATATGGCTGGACCCCAGGGGGATCTCCAAAATGAGAAAATGACCTCTGGAGACTATGGACCCACTGGTCGGGCCTTTTATAAGCTGTGGACTGCACATTCAGTCTGCCTGCCAGGGCTTTGGGAGATCATAAGTTTGGGCCCATTGCATCCCTAACACAGAGATCATGGTATCTGTGTTATAGTGAACAGTACTTTCTCTGCCTGATCTTTGGCAGATGGAGGGGCCCATGGCCACAGAGAGTGTTAAGAGCATGTCAGGAATATCTAGTCCTCTTTCTCAGCTGGTCACCCCCCAGAGAATGTAATCTAACGAGGAGCCCCAGCATTGACATTTGTAAAGAAATCAGAGTTTAGTTTAATGCCTGTTGGGTGACTAATTTTATTATAGGCTAGATCTAAATTCCTCTTTTCCTGAGGAAATTCCTCACTTTTCATAATATAAAATTAACTACTAATTTTATGTTCTTAGAGGGCAAGGGTGGCATCATTTTGGTTTGGTTGTCTCACAGCATCTAGTCATGGAAACAGAAGAATCATTGCTGCAGCTGAGTTTGAATGAGGCCGTGTGAACGCTCACAGGAGATAGGCAGAGAATGGGAAGATTGACCAGTGATCGAAATATAGCATTTGTTATTAGGATATCCTTTCCTTTCCAGCTTCAGATTTGGGATAAAGCAACTTTAGTCCAGCAGAATCAAAGTCAAGATCCTTAAGTAGCTCAGCCTAGCAGATGTGTTCAATATTATTTATGATTCATTTGTTAATTTATTCAATACATCTATTAAGCACCTGCTATGTGTAGGCAGAGCATTATGCCTCCCCGAAAAGTTAGTGGGGAAATTGGGCTGGAGCTAGAATATTCAAATGAGCAATGGACATTGCTAATAAAGAATAAAGTCAGACAGCAAGGTAGGGGAAGAAAAGCGAGAACTTTCTCTTTGCATCACTATCACAGAATCCACCGGTTTCCCTCTATTTCACACAAGCCTTTTGTTTTCCCCAGTTCCTGCAGTGCACCCATTTTCTCCTTTTGCAATATTTATTCTGTACTACTCATTCTGATATTTAATCATATCAACCTCGTCTGGGCAATTTCAAGAGTGAAAATCCAGGGCAGATATTGGGTCCTCCACAGAGCTAACCTCAGCCCCATCTGTACCTGCTTCATTCAACATCATTGTGCAGCTACTTCTGTAGCACATGGTCTAGCTCCCAACTATAATTTATCTCTGGCCTGCTGTATTGTTTCCTATGGAGAAGCCTAGGTCCTCAAGGGACCAATTCTTCTCCTTCTCTTGGGCTTCCTATATAGGGCAGTACATAGTTGTACCAAAAAAATTCCAAATAAGTAAATTAAAGGCTCAATAAGAAAACCATCTAATTGGGCCAATTAAATAGTTCTTCCAGATATGGGGAGACCTATGCACTTGGTAACTGAGTCTTCTAAAAGGTAATTTATACTAAAATGTAAATGACTGATAATCAAAAACAGTCATTTCTGCCAGAAAATATTTGCATTTAGTCAGAAATACAGAGTCTTAACCCAAAGAAATATGTTACAATTAGTCATTAAGTTAGATAATTGTGACCTAAACTCATGGTGCTGTCACTCATTTAACCCACTGTCAAGCCCTGGCTCCCCTTCACAATATCATCACTGTCCCCAATTGAGTCCATAGTGATGACTCTGTGTGTTAAATGAGGTTTAAAACTAGGGGACACAAAAGTAGCCCCATCCCGTGTTAGCAAGCTCTGACCTCCCTAAGGTAAATGGTAAGCGAGAAAGCAACTGTCACCTCCCTACTGCCTACACACACATACGTACAACCATCCCTGGAAGTCTCACAGTTCCCCATAGAACTGCTTCTCTCAGGAGAGAGTGGGTTTTTAAGATAAACTCCTCTAAAGGTTGTATGCCTGCCAGCCACTGATGCAAGGAGCATAATTAAGATGGAAAACAACCAAATCCTGCAAAGAGCAGAGACAGAACAAGACTGGGCCAACTCAGTGAAAAGGCCTCTCTCCCCTGTGGCTCTGTGCTCAAGAGCTCTCCACAAGCAAATAAATAAGGGAGGGTGGAAAGGAACACATGAATAAAACAAAAGGTATATTTATGGAGCACTGCTGGGCAACCCCTACAGCACCTCCTGCTGGCTGGACCCCTGGGGTCACCTTCCAGTCCAGGGCTGGATCTCCATGTCCCACTCCATTCTTTCCCACAGGCCCCAGATGTGGCAAGTCAGCTGAACTCAGGTGGAAATCGTGCTGAGTGCACAGGACTAGGGGAGGTGGAGGAGGACAGAAGCCCAGAGGAGGGCTAGGGAAATTGTGAAAACTATAGGGCCGACCACAAATCAGTGACCAAGGGCCCTAAAGGGTGGCGATGAAGTCAGCCCTGGCTCCACCAGGCCCTTAGATCCCTAGAATTACAGCTTGGAGGATGAGGAGTGACAGCAGGGTGAGCTAGATGGGAAGTGTTGCCAAATTCGGTTGGGGGACAGCATCATGATGTGGGTGTTTGGTTCATTAAGAGCCACACACAGACCACAAGTTTGGGAGGCAAAGAAAAGAATCCAGGCCCACAGAGTCTACACAGAAACTTGCCAAAGAGTCAAGGTCAAACCCAGGGGCCTGGACTTCAAGCCAGCAGTCTGTCCCTTCCAAAGAACTGGATGGCAAGGTAGAAAAGAACAACAGAAAACCAGTCATGATTGCATCAATTGGACTTACGGGATTAAGGGAATGAGTTTTGGAATCAGGTCAACATGGCTTGTACATCCAGTCTGTTCCTCATTTGAAAAATATGGGAGAGACCTTCCCACAGAACTGTTAGGGAGACTAAATAAAATAGTGAATGAAAAGCACAGAGCCTGGCACATACACTATTATTTTGGTACTGATGGCAGAGATAGGGCTGCTGGTATTGAAGGAGAAATTATAATAGTGGCATCTAGCATCACAACCATACTATCTATTTCAGTCTCTACTGGTTCATGGGGCTGAGGTGCCTAAAGGCTCACCTGCTGGGTCAGGGTTGATGCAGAAACCAAAGTGCTGTAGGCTGAAGGCTGCACCAGCTTCAGGTGTCCATTGCTGGAGCTAGCAGGAGCTGGAGCCAGGGACACAGTCAGCTTATCTCTGCCCCATATATACCACCACAGGCTCAGATTGTAGAGTTAAAAGATGTATTTGCAACCAACTAGCCCAATTGCCAGATCACAAGGCAAGTGATCTGTACAAGGTCACCCAGATGGTTTGTGACAGAGCTGGAAACAGAATTGAGGTCTCCTAACTCAGACCAGAGTTCTTGCCATTCTACTGGGGCTCCTTCATCCCCATGAAACATCTTTACCTAACGCCCTCCTAGCCTCACTACCCCTACTATCAGCAGACAGATCTATTCCTCTAGAGTGGGTAGCTATTTCCACGGGAAATAGGCATGTGCTAATGAAAATGTCACGCATAGAGAATCTACACACTCTGCATGAGTCTCCTCTCCTGGATGTGGAAGCCACCTGCTCACTGCGACATGGGGAATGGAGGCCAGGGTGTAGATTCCGTGGTGAGCCCACCATGAGGAAGGGTCAGCTTCATTCAGGAATTCAGTTACTGGTCTTGTCCTCTTTTCCTCCATATCTTTCCTAGTATCATGAGACACAAGCTACTCTATTCCAAACATGAGGGATGAATCAGAACTAAAATTCTGTTTCCTAAATTCACAATTGAAAAACAACAGCATTTACATTAGTTATTTTTATCTAGAATACCAGGGTAGTCTATGAATAAAATACACACAGTTGGAGAGGAGGAGAATATTCATCCCACAGCTCTCTGCCAACCCAAAGGCCAGTTGAACCATCTTCATTACTTTTCGTAATTAAGAACATAGTAATAGCCAACTAGGTTTGTTTAATCAGTGTTTGGGGTTTTGAATTCAATTCTCACCTGAGCTGACTTGAGTTGTCAGGTTGATTTAAAGTAGTTAAATAAAAATTAATTAATGTAATTCCATAAATTACTGAGTTGAAATGAGTTATTTGAAGTAAAGCAAAATGAAGTAAATCTAGGTTGGTTCATTTTTAGTCTCAGTACTCATTACTGAGTTGCTGGCCAATGGCTATGGGTGTTGGCCTTAAGTAACTGAGAATTCTAGAAAACTGGCTTTAAGACATGGCCCGGAGCAAAACCATTGCTGGGTCCTGCAGGCTAAGTCCATTTGGGGCAAGGAAATCTGACAGCAGGGAGTTCATGTATCATCCTGGAAGCCCACAGATTGAGGGGATATGGGGACCAGAGGTGCTACATGGCCTGGGCACATCCTATAAAATGCAGACCTTGGTCATACTCCGACCTCTTAATTTAATGCAATATTGTCTGTTACTGTAGAATTCAACTATTTGTCTCAAAATTACAAACTATATGCATATGAAGTGGCTTAAAGAAAGGTCCCATGGGGTGGACCACACAAATCTAGAGAATATTTTAGGCATTCTGTGTCCTCTACTCTCCTTCCAAAAAAAAATGAATGTATTCTGTACAGCAAATGTTCACATCTTCCCCCTTTTCCCCATAGAGCACATGATTCTACTTCTATCAATTCTTTCTTCCAATTCCCATTGTTACGTAAGCTGAATGTCTTGGAAATAGGCATATGTCTTAAAAATAGGCCTATGTATATAATTTAACTGTGAATGTGGTATTCAAGCAGTCTCCAACTTAAGAGCAGGCTCTGTTCCAAAAGTTTGAGTGTATGTCAGTTTTCTAGTACTCAAAATGCATTTTCCCATAGAAACCATGTTGTGCGTGGTAGTTAGGTCCCCCAGGCAGCCCACAGAAGCCTGTTGAAGCCCATGAAACTGGAGTGCAGTACGGTACTAATAGAACCCTAGACCCCAACATGTTTCTGTGGGAGAGCACATATGGAGCTCTAACCCAGGACTCCTCCTCTCCTTCAAATCCTACCCTTGCTGGTTGTGGGAGTGGACACACGGTCTCACCATGTTCTCAGAGAAATGGACCCTGCATCTCAAGTTCCAAACATGCCCTCTGTAATTTATCAGTTTTTCCCTTTTTTTACACAGCTTTTCTGTTAACAGTCAAATTATGCTCTTCCCCACAACACATCGGTGCAAAGCAGGGAAGCAGACAGACTCGCACCCAGGTTGTCCTGCCTTCAGGGAGGGAGATCCCTGGGGAAAGACTTCCTTGAGAGACAAGCAGGGTCAACCTTCACGCATTCTGCATACCCTTGGTGGCTGACAGAGAGGAAGACAGAGGCCCCAGGAAGGCCACCAGGAGAGTGGTGAAGATGACTTCATCGTCTTATGGAGCACCCTTAGTGCCAAGAACTGTGTCAAACACACCCAAGAAGGAAGAAACTACATAGAAAGATTCAAATTCCAAACAGAAAACAAAAAGACCTTATGTAAGTCCCCTTTAAAATGAACATTATCCCTAGGTATATTATCAGGTGAAAAACTATTAATGGGTAAAAAAGGCAACAAACAAAACAAGACAGGATGAGAAAAGTGGAAGGAGAAGGTGCTCCATCTGAATGAATTTAGTGCTCTCTCAGAGTAACCGACAGCAGCCAGCCAGCCCAGCACCCCAAGGGGTCCTGAGCCCACTGGCAGTTCGGGGACCCTTGTACCAGAAATCGAGTTGAAATCTAGAGAGCTCAAGGGGCTCCCTAGAGAAGTGATTTCACAATTGCTCCTGACCACAGTTTTTTAATTTCAGGTTTTGTTTTTTGGTTTTAGCATTTAGCCTGAAGTCACCTATCCAATGAAGAACTGATATAAATAATGTTTGGAAACATAGAGTCCATTTTTTCATTATTTATGAAGCATAAAGTAGATAACTCATCCTCACAGCTTTCACTAAATTATTTCCACTTCTAGCTTCCACTGTAGTACTTGGAGAAGGAAAAATAATTTCATACCCAAAGTTTTAGGGCTTCCTCTAATTGTCCAGAGTTTTCTCTCCCTTAGTAAGTGGTCACCACAAATCTGTGGGAGAGAAAACTTTGTGGCTCTTATCCATCAGGAGGGACATGACAGGTGGTTGGGTCCACCTGCCATCCAATACACTAATGCTTTGAGCCTTCCACCATCAACATGGCCTTCCACCATCAACAAATGATTGGATAATATAATGTGGTATTACATACAGTGGAAATTCTGACCCATACTGTAACATGGATGAACCTTGAAAACATTATGCTAAGGGAAATAAGTCAGACACAAAAGACAAATAGTGGATGACTCCACTTATACGAAGTACCTGGAGTAGTCATATTCAAAGACACAGAATGTAGACCAGTGGTTGCCAGGAGCTGGGGGAAAGGGGAAATGAAGGGTTATTGTTTAATGCGTTGAGAGTTCGGTCTGGAATGATGAGAAAGCCCCAGAAATGGACAGTGGTGATGGTTGTACAACAATATAAATGTACTTAACGTCACTGAACTTTACACTTAAAAATAGTTAAAATGGCAAATTGTATGTTATATATATTTTACCAGAATTTGAAAAATATAGGGGCTTCCAGCCTCTGCTCAAACATTTCACCTCATTCCAAAAGCATAATGTATCCAAGGAAACTATGTGCCAAACATTGCTCATGCCATTTGCTTGGAGGAGGGTTGCAATTTTAATAGCATGACCAGAAGAGAACTTATTATGAAGATGAAGTCTGAACAACAACTTGAAGTAAGGAGTAAGTCAGCCATACCAATATATGGGGAGAGCATTCCTGGAGGAGGGAAGAGACAGTGCAAAGGCCCTGAGGGACTTTCTGCCTGGAGGTCTGGAGAGCAAAATGATGCTGATGGGACTTGCGTGGGATTGCATGATTGTGAGTGCTGTAATGCTGGAATTTCCCAGTGAGGATGTTCTGCACTCAGGTAATGCTGGATCAGTGAGCGTTCAGGGATGTAGATGACCAATTCAGATCTCATCCAAGTGGAAGCAACATGAGCCATGAGTTTAATCACTGTTTGCACTAAGGCACCACCCCCTCCCCCCCGCAACACCCCCTTATGGCCAATGATGCAGAATTTGAACCTCTGTAGTTCAATTTATCCAAACACTAAACTTTCCTCTTCCTGTCACAGTGTGAAGCTGGGTACTGGAGGGGTTCTGAGGAACTAACAACACCTCAAGCAGATTTTCAACAAATCCTCTTTTTAGCTCACTCCCTTGCTCTCAGTTTCAGGGCGCCTGGGATCCCCATTTCTTTGCTGTTGAATAGAGAAATGAATGGATAAATGAACACTATACTTGAAACAAAAGAGAATCTGGCACTGAAATATATAGTTCCTGTTCCACGGGCTGTTTGGGGTCAGATGTGAGGGAGAAATCACAGGAATCTTTAGAAGCATTAGGAATCGTCTATAAGGACAGAGACTGCTGCAGATGGAGCACATTAACGGACCAAGGCCCAGTGTCTGGAAAAGTGGGGTTTACTGGGGGGCCCCTATTAAAAGCATGTTCAAGGTGCCAAAGTGCATCCCATACATACCTGAGACTGTACTCAAGTTTTCAAGTTCTAAGCCTTCTGTCCTTCTTCAACTCATTCTTTCTTGTTGAAGCTCTCACTGGGATAGGGGAAATGAGGAGTCCCTAAAAGTTTCCAGGAATTCTTGCTACTCTGGTGAGAAATTTTGTTGTGTGTGGTTGCAATTGGTATCTGGGCTCCCAAAACATTTTGAGGACATTTCAAAACATTTAACACATTGTGTTCCACTGTTTCCAAACCGTATCTGACTCTCCTCATAAAGACCATGGCCTCATCAAAGGATTTATCTTTGTTGCTCACGTTGGTAACACAGCATCTGACCATAACCGGTGCTCAGTAAGTATTTATGGAATAAATCAATGACTGACCATTATTGATGCCACCAGAATAAGGTTTCAGTATTCAAATACATCTTAACATCCCCATGTTTCCCGCTATACTTAGGAAGACTGGTGAGAATAATTCCATTTTACAGATTGGAGTCATAAAGGGTATGTTAGTTTATTGCTACATAACAAATTGCCCCAAAATATATCATCTTAAAGCAATACACATTTATGATTTATTATTATTTCCAAGTTTCTGTGGGTTGGGAATCTGGACACAGCTTAGCTGGGTCCTCTGCTCCAGGGTCTCTCACTGGCTGTATCCAGGTATCCACAGGAGCCAGTCATCTCATGGTTCAAATGAGGCAGGGTCTGCTTCCAAGCTCACACAGTAGATGTGGGCAGGATTTGGTTCTTCACCGGGCTGTTGGACTGAGGTCCTCACCTCCCCACTGGCTATCAGCTAGAGGTTACCCTCAGTTTCTTGCCACATAGATCTCTCCACCATGACAGCTTGATTCATTAAAGCCCCCAAGCCATGAAGGCAAGAGAAAGAATGCTGCATGATGAACATCACAGTCCTTTATAACTGTGATGGTTAATACTGAGTGTCAACTTGATTGGATTGAAGGATGCAAAGTATTGTTCCTGGATGTGTCTGTGAGGGTGTGTTGCCAAAGGAGATTAACAGTTGAGTCAGTGAACAGGGAAACCAGACCCACCCACAGTCTGGGTGTACACATCTAATCAGCTGTCAGCACAGCCAGAATAAAAGCAGGCAGAAGAACGTGGAAAGGCACACACCCAGGAACAATACTTTGTAGCCTTCAATCAAGTTGATAATATTAACCATCGTGATAACCTAACCTCAGAAGTGACAACCCACCACCTTTGTGGTATTCCATTCACTAGAAGCATATCGCTAGGTCCAGCCATATAGGGCATGAACACTAGGAGGCAGGGACCACTGGAAGCTGTGAGCTGTGTGCAAAGCAACCAAACACAGGGGCACTGAGCGTACCCAAATCCTTCAGGATCACACAGTGGATTTGGGGTCAGAACCAAGCAGATCTCCACTGTCCTCTCTCCTCCCTCCATCTTGAGCTGTGCTATGGGGCAGGGCTGGTGGCATGGGCACCAGTAGGTTGGTAAGGAGGGAAGAGGAGTAGTGAAAGAAAGAGGGCACCAATGCATTTACCCAAATTTATTCTGGAACAGAATTTGTTTTTCAAGTTATCAAACAGGCAAAAATAAGAAGTGACTGAAGGTATGGATTTATTACCACTAATGCAAAAGCTGTTCCTGATAATGTTTTAAAGTATTTCCATATAATACATCTGTTCAGTTCAAATTTATAAATGGGGTCTAGAAAGAAGCACAGCACCCATCAGGGAGCGCTGAAGAGCCGTGTTTGTCTGGCACTTTGTGTGTAGGTTTTTCCAGTAGGGAAGGATGTTGTTTGGGCTGATTCTAGTTCAGAAATCATTGCTGGTGGATTCGGCAGTTGACCAATCCCCCCACTCCACTCCCCACTCTGTGGGGCTGCTCACCTGCTCAGCATCCCTATGGAAGAAAAGAAAGAGCTTGGGACACAGCAGAGCAGTACGGGGCCAGGATAATGGAATGGGGCTCTCAAATCAGAAAGCTGTGTGGGTGATTAATTCAAATGATCCCAAATACTTCCCCTCCTCCAGCCATAATGCTCAAGCCTTCCTGCTGTGTGCTCAGTTCTTTCTTCTTGTGGGTTTAGCTCCTCTCCGTGCACAAACCAGGCTTGACTCAGGGAGGACAAAGCATCGCCACACCATCTCCACATCTCTTATCCAGTGTGTGTGCATGTGTGTTTGTGTGTATGTGTATATGTAAATGTACATGTGTCAGGATGGGGGAAAGGGGTGCTGAAAATAGCAACATGTTATTTCTAGGCTCTTTGGAAAGAAATGAAGCAGAATGAGAACAATGAGAGAGAAGTGTGGAAAACTGAGTTAGAAGGGAGGGGAGAGGCAAGCGGTGCAGGGAGGAGTAGGGAGCTACACACCTGCTGTCTTTTCCTCACACTTCAAATTAGCCTTTCCCATTTGGGGAACAACAAAACTGAAGCTCAAGGGGCTGCCGTAGCTTGGCCAAGGTGGCACAGGGTTGGATGATAGGGGTGGATGCAGAATGCCGCCCTATAGCAGCCTGCTCTGCAGAGCATGGGATTGGTGACATGGCACGCAGAGCAGCTGGCCTTGTGATAGGTGGTTGGCAAACTTCTCCTCCTTCCATCTTACAAATTACACACACACACATATATACACACATATATACACACACACACGCATATATATATGGATTCTTGTTTCCATTGTTCAAACTATTTTAGATGGCAAATTCTCATTCTAGGAGGCCATTCCCAGGAGTGGAATCCTGGAGGGTGTCATAAAATCCCTGTGGGGTGGGTGCAGAGTGCAGCCAGCAGCAGGATTCTTCGTGGTGTCTAGGCATATTAGCCTCTTGGCCACAGCACTGTGCCATGAACAGAGGCTCCCTCAGACCAGAAATATGATCTAAGCGTGAGGTCTTCAAAGGACAGAGGGTCTTTGAAGAGGCTTCTTGTTACTGGGGGAGGGAGCTTTCCGGAAAGCTGGCACCTGATGGTTCTTTATGAGAAACTTAGGCCGGTGTCTGTCCATGTAGGAACTTCAGATGACAGGTGAGAAGGCCAGCTTTACCTGGAGTTGGAAGCTGTCTTTCCAGCTGATATTTCTTATATTAGCAGGAAGGGACAAATTTCAAGAAGCAGAAGTCAATTGTAACCAGTTAAGATAGAAAGAAAACTGCCTCCCCTAAAAGATGTCCATGTCCTAATCCCCCAAACCTGTGAATATGTTCCCTACATGGTAAGGGGGGATTAAGTTTGTTGATGGAAATAATGTTGCTAATTGACTGACCTTAAAATAGAGTGTCCTGGATTATTCAAGTGGGCCCAGCATACTCACACGGGTCTTTAGAAGACAGAAGAGTGTGCGTGTCAAGGACATGCGATCTGGGAAAGACTCCACGAACCTTGGATGGCTTTAAAGACAAAGGAGGCTATGATCCAAGAAATGTGGGATGCCTCCAGGAGCTGAGGAAGACAAAAAAGAATTTACCCCCAAGACCATCCAGAAAGAAGGCCAACCTGCCAACACCCCGACTGTAGCCCAGTGAGACCTGGGTCACATTTCTGACCACCAGAATTGTAAAATTAAAAAATTTTGTTGTTTTAGGCCACTGGGCTTGCAGTCATTTGTGACAGCAGCCACAAGAAACTAACAGGAGGCCAAGCACGGTGGCTCACGCCTGTAATCCCAGCACTTTGGGAGACCAAAACAGGTAGATCATTTGAAGTCAGGAGTTCGAGAGCAGCCTGGTCAACGTGGTGAAACCCCATCTTAAAATACAAAAATTAGCTGGGCTTGGTGTGGGTGCCTGTGATCCCAGCTACTCGGGAGGCTGAGGCAGGAGAATCGCATGAACCAGGGAGGCGGAGGTTGCAGTGAGCCGAGATCACACCACTGCACTCCAGCCTGGGCAAGTCCATCTCAAAAAAAGGAAAGAAACTAGAAATTAACAGGAAACAGTGTAGGGTTGTCTAAATCCAGGGAGAAAATCTGTGCGGCCCAGAGAAGTGGCCTAATTCCTCACCTGATGTGGGCTGGAGGAAGTTGAGAATACATCTAGCCCCTGCAGGACTTGGCGGCCAGGGTCACGGGTGAGAGTCTGAGAAGACTCGTTTCACTTCTAAGTAGTCAAGGGCTGTCAGTGAGACCCCAGACATGGCTAGAGAAGCTCTCACGCCCCTCCTTAGGAACGTTTGAAGTCATCATTTAAAAAAGAATACAGGAACCACCAGCCAGTGACAGCCACCAAGAGAGCTCTGCTTCTTTGACCTCTTCACAGTCTTTGCTGTTTTGTTTATTTTCCCCATAGTGATTGACAGCTGAACCCTTTAAGGAAAAGGCCTTGTAAATTGTTTCATGAACAGAAAAGGAAAAAAATTTAAAAATAAAAATAAAAAAGAACACTTCCCATTTCCCAGTCAGCCAGGACTGCCAGAAACCTAGGTTGGAGAAACAGGTGTTGGCAACAGGGAGAAGCAAAATCCTCATGGATCCCTGAGGCAGACAGGGAGACAGAAAGGCTTCAGAGGCTATGAGAAGGTCATCCACACAGAGCCAGGACCCACACAAGGAAGAAGTGGCTGTGCTCCCAGGGAGGACTACTTGGCTTAGCATGGAGTTAGCACTCAGCAAACATGAGATGCTCTTATTATTATCACATAATAAGAAGGAATGTCAGATTACCCATTCATTAAAAAGAATACATTACATTGCATTCCTTCATACTCATTAGTTTACCTAACTTTTCCATAACCACGTTGACATGGTAAGACTGGTGGCATTTTCCCCCACCACTTTATAAATGTAAAAATGTCAAAGTGAGACACATTCTCGTTTTGAATAAACAGGATGAGGAACTCAATGGTCAACAAGAGACTCCAGGCCAGAGAAGGAGACTCAGCAGGGTATGAAGGCAATGGGCTCAGAGCTTCTGGGAGACACCCTCTGTGACCTCCAGGACCAGCTGGGGAAACCAAGAGGTCAGAAAGGCTGATCCACTGTCTCCAGAACTCAGAGCTGGCCACTTACTTGAATCCAGCTCTCAACTCTCTGCTTAGGCTCAGCACCACCCTGCTCTGAGACTTCCTAACTGTCTTGTCTCCAACTGATTGGGAACAGGGTGGAAAAGGGGATGAACCACTTGGCAGGGCTGTCACCCTCCCAAGGCTCAGAGCTGCACCCTGGCAAGTTTTCCAACCACTTCTGCCTTCTAGTTACCAAAGAAAAAAATACTGATTGTAAACATCACTTTAAAAGCATGCCATCCGACAGCCGGCTCAGCTGCAATACATCAGCCTGAATTGTACTCATTTATGGTGAAGCATTTTATATTAATGTTTTCATTGCTTATCACAGACACTGGCTTTAAAGTGCTTAAGCCAGCTGTACTGAGTTATTTATTAGGCTTTTCTTTTTTCCAAGTTGCCTTTTCCTTAAATAAAGAGTTTGTTTTACTTTTATACATTTAAGAATCCCTCTTGTCGCCTGCCCATCACTTCTGATTCCTTGTGTGCATACACTCTTTGTTTCTCTAGAATTTACTCAGTGCCTCTGGAAGTCAAGTGAACTGGAGCCAGCAATGCCCACGGAAGGAAAAGGTACAGTGAGGCAGAGAGTTCAGTCTCTGCAGGACCATCTAGCTTCCCTTCCTTCATCCTACAAGTTAGATTCCACCTCCACTATAATATTGAAGATCTTCAATGATTGCCCAAAGTTAACTGATTTGACAATTGGGATATAGTCAACGCTGCTAATCATCTCCCCTTCCATGGTTCTCCTCTTGCCATTATGACTACTCCTGTGTCCCCATCATTAACTCTACCTTCTTTTTCATTCCTAAGTGTGGGTGGCCTAAGGGTCAGGCCTCAGGCCTGTCTCCTGCAGAACTAGAATGCTACACAAAGTGAAGTCCTCTAAATAGTGAGACACCCCCTTTCCTTTACCCACAGGGCTCCCGGAAAGCTGATAGCAAGAAAGAAATCTGGACAGTTGGTTTCTAGAGAGTCAAACTTTCTATTCTTGTGACTTTAGAGTTGGCTAACAAAATTCCAGGACCTAGTAAATCCACACTGAAGCCCATCAGTCAACAAAGTCTAACAGTAATCATAGAATTCCAGTCAGCAATGTGGGTCTTCATTCTGAAATACAGAAAGCCAAGCACCAGCTGACACTTAAGAAGAACTCTAACAAAAAGTGAAACAAAACAAAAATTGGAAATAAGGGCCTTGCAAGAAACAAAAGTAAAGCAAGAAGAAAAGAAATTCTTAAAAAAAAAAATTGTAATTATCTTCAGAAAAAAATAAGATAGGCATCCATGCAACAAGAATAGCAAGTTATTATGAAATAATACTTAGAAAAATTTAAGAAAGAATATGTGGGAATTAAATATGGAATACCGATAATAAAAAATTAAATAGATTCTAGAAGATAAACATAAGCAATCTCTAGAAGATAATATAATCAATAAATATTATTGGAAGTAGACAAAGTAGAATGTGATAGAATGCAGGAGAGAAAACTTAAAGCATCTATCAAGCAGGTTCAATAGTCTCAAAGAAATTTTAATAAGAGATCTGAGAGAAAACAAGGGAGGCAGTTACAAAGAAAAAAATTCCAAAAAGATTTCCAGAACTGAAGGGCATGAAATTCCAGATTTAAATAGTCCATCAAAAGATCAAATATAATGAATGAAAAAAAGAGGCAAACCTGGATATACCACTGTGAAATTTCAGCACACCAGGGATAAAGAGTAGAAATAAATACTTTCAGAGAAAGGTAAAAAAGAGATCATGTAACAAGAGTAGAAGTCAAGGAGGCATGAGGCTTCTGAGTAGGAACACAGGAAGCTAGAACACAATGGAGCAATGCCTTTAGAATCCTGTGGAAAAAGCACCTTCATCTTCAAGTTCTATATCTAGCCAAATGGTAAATGAGATATGAAGAGCAAATAAAGACATGTTCAGATATGCAGGGGTTTTAAATTTTACCCTCATGCATGTTTTTATGAGAACTGGAAGAGGCTCTTTACCAAAGCAAGAGAGTAAAGCAAAAAGGATATGACATCCAGGAATGAGGTGATCCGAGGAGCTCGGGAAGACCAAGGCAGCAGGTCCAGAGACAGCCAGTCCAAATCAAATAGGCAGGAAGTTGGGGCCCAAGGAAAAGCGGTTCCAAGAAACAAACAAACAAAAAAAAAAAAAAAAAAAAAAAAAAAAAAAAAAACACACTGTTCAGTCACCCAATGGGTTTGACTCTGTCTAGGAGATCTTGGTACCACTGCCAGAGATTTTGGGAAAGAATCAGTGATAGGTACATAGAAAACTAGGCAAATTATTACACTGGACAATCACTAGCTCATGGAAAAACCGACAATTGTTTAAAAAGGAAAATCATATTTGTATTCCTTTGTGAATATTTTTATAGATATAAATATGAAAATCCTAAAAATTCACTAAGCAGAAAATAGCAATATAACTGTGTTAGGAGGATGAAGGAAAAAGAGGAATGGTATGTTAGCTAAAAAAGAAAAAGCCTAAATTCCCGTGGATAGAAGGTAAAAAATATAGCCTATAGATATAATAATATCATATTATTTAGAAGTATGAAGTTAAATGCCAGCAAGAATTGTTCAAAATTTGAAAATGGTGTTTCTAAGGAGTAAGACCCAGGAGGAAGGAAGGGTGAGCCAGAAAACTGCTAGGTTTCTTTTTCCTAAGTCTTGTCAAAAATTTGAATTTTGTAATTATGTACATATGATAGTTTGACAAGTAAAAGTTTAACTCAGGTATGCAAACAATAAAACATATGTATAGCTATATATTATAGAAGGGCAAGAGTCCACGATGGGCAGATGTTTAATGAGGAGCAAAAGAGATGCAGCCCCTGCCCTCTGAGAATTTCTCTCTAAACATGGCATGCCATCTCATCTCTGCATCTTGCACATACCTTTCACTGACTACTTGCCTGCCTGGAATATGCTAATTCATCTATTAAGTCTCCTTTCACACCCTCCTTACTCTCCCAGGCAATCAGGCCTTTCCTGGGTCCTACTGTCCTTTGTGCAAACAACCAATGCAGCAATTGCATCATTGTATTTGCAGGACATGTTTATTTGCAGGACTCCCAGCTAGCTCATAAGTTCCTAAAATTTAAGGACTTCATTTTACCCTGAGTGTGTCCCTAGTAATGAACACAGTGTCTGATTCTATGTCAATACCCAGTAAGTGCTTGTCAAATGAATACATGCATGGATACAGGCATGGGTGCATATCTGGATGTATGAAAGGATGGATGCATGGACGGAGAATAGAGGATCAGGCTGTTTCCTTGTTACCACCCAAAAAAGAACAATACTGGTTGATTAAATGAACAAAGAAGACTGAGAGAGCTGGAAATATCCAGAAAATTGATTGTACCATCCTCCCTAGGCCAGGCATATATAGGCCTATATAGTGCTTGTGGTTCACTGCCTCACTGAAGCCTCAGTGAACCACTGGCACCTAACTATTACTACCAACTACATTATTGCTTCCAACATGCTTGGGACCCAAGGTGGCCCAAAACAATGTGCATGACACAAAAAGAGGGCAGGAAGGAAGGAGGTGTCATGGAAACGGGAGGCAGGGGGCTCTAATGACACGACTTGATGGCAATGGCACCTGTCTCTCATTGTGACTTTCAGCAGAAAGATCAAATGCCTTTTGGGTGCTGCCAGATATTGCTCTCAGCTAAAAGTGCCCATGAAGGAGGAAGCCAGGGCACCTCCAGTAATGACAGCCATGTCTAGTACTAGGGCCTGGCTGAGCTGGTGGAGCTCTTCTCAGGCCCATCCTGTGGGTGCTATCAACATTGCTTACGCTAATCATTTGAATATTTCCACAAAGATCCCCAAGCAAGTGGATGACAAGATGTAGAGGATCATGTGCGCAATGCCCCTTCTAGCCCCTGCCCCATCCAGCACACCTATTTCCTAAATTGGAGGGTAGGGGGAGGAGAAGACTTGATCATCTGAGTCTGAAGAGGAAGGGACATTACCAAAGACTCAGAGGGAGCTTCTAATGCCTGACTGTTGCCACTTCATCCCCACCAAAAAAAAAAAATCATTAGCAATTGAAAGTTAAAGTGAATTTCTCACCCATTCATCCAATCCAGAATGGTAGCTGGTCAGCACCATAGCATGATTTAAGGGCTCTGAAAAAAAACCACACTGCCCCCAAAATATCTCCCTGGCCTGAAATTCATTTCACTTCATAACCATGCCTGAAACTCCACCAATTAGAAATTCATTTACAAGCCCCTCTTGTAAAATGTGCAACAGTGATTAGCTTTATTTGATTCTGCTCCAGAATCTAAAATTAGTACCAATGGCTGGGCCTAATAAAGAAAAATTGATGGGCTTTAGTTTGACTGAAAAAACCTCTTTTGTCAGTTCTTGCTCTTCAGCAATGGGACCGACAATTCCCATGAATGACACATAAACGATTACTTAAGACAAAATCTCCTTCTGGACAGGTCAAAAGGGTTAGAAAGTTCTTCTTTGAGGTAGATTAAATGGGCTTCCCAAAGCACTCAGCAGTTTGCCCTAATTCTGCCCTCAGCAACACAAAGAGAGTCTAATCACTCGCCTCTTGTCAAATATTCTAAGCTAGGCTTCCTCTCCCTTGGAGTTTCCATGGCCCTTTCTCCATTTCTAACAGCTGGGCAATATGTGTGCATTGATTTGGTTAAATAAGACATGGCTTCAAGGCTCTGCTTACACACCAGCAAATGGCCTTTCATAGGGTAGAAGTTTTAGGGTGTGTGTGATATGCAATAATAGCCTTGCTTTCTTTGCTTCTCACTGACTAAGCACTCTGGAACCTACAAGAGCAGGTAGGGCTGGAAGCATCACGTGGGTGTTGTAGGCATCAAGCCATGGGCAAGGAAGTCAAATCAGAGAGAAGGGCTCAAGAAGATACCAACACCTGGGCTGGTTGGCTTTGATAAGAATTTCACCAGAGATCAGGAGACCCTGAGGGTGCACCCTGATGTCATGCCAGAGGCTGTTTGTTCTGTATTTCTCCATGAAAGTTCTGCTCCTGCAGGCCCATGATCTGGCCTTCTGTCCTAAATCAATCCCTCATTAATTGACACTTTGAGCAAGTTTCTTAATTCCCATGAGCCTGTTTCTTTATCCACTAAATGAAGACTTTTCTATCTAGTTGTCTGGTGGAGTTTTACAAGAATTACATGAGAAGATGAATGTGAGAATGTTTTAAGGTCTATATACAGCCAGGTGCTGGCAATGGCCAATGGTGGAGATCATGGTTGACTTTTGGCTTGTGGGGATGGTCCAGGTCCACAGCTGGGAATCATGGCCAGAAGGAGCACCAGCATGCTGCAATGAAGCACATTTCTAGTTCAGGCAGAATCCAAAGGCCAAGTATTTAGAAGCATTACCATCAAATTTATGGCCTTTTATACATTTTTGCAGCCACACAATATCTGATAAAATTTTCTGCATGATTGTATCTTTTTTCTAGATTTGCTGAGATATAATTGACATATAAAGTTGTGTATATATAAATATATCTGTGTGTATATATAGTGCATGTATATATATACAAATTACATATATATGAGGTAGATTAAATGGGCTTATACAATTTTGTCTACATATATATACACTTTTTATTCGTCTCTCTAGATATACAATTTTTATCTATATATATATATATATATTTCAGGTGTACAATGTGTTGATTTGATACATTGTGAGATGATTGCCATCATCAGCAAATTAACATATCCATCATCTCACATAGTTACCACATATAAGTGAGATCATATAGTGTTTGTCTTTGTGTATTTGGCTTATTTCACTTGGTGTAACGTCCTTCAGGTTATTTTTTCTGACATGTTGCATGTAGCATGGATGATGTGGGTTGGTCAACCTACAGTATGTCTGGTTGCATAGGGGTACCTCATTGGCCAAAGGAGTATACAGGGAACACATTGAGCTATGAGTGGAGACATCTGTTTGGGTTATTCACCAGCCAATCCTAGATCAAATCTTCACTTGTACAGATATATAGAAGTCGAGGATGGAAGGGAATGTGGAGTCAGAAACCTCATAAGGGAGGTAGAGTCGGAAACCTCAAGACAAACCATGATTATATCTGTGAGTAGACTTTCCAAGGTAGCCTTAACTTAGATGTATCTATTTGATCACCTAATTCCTGGAGTAAATCAAGACCAGATGGTCAGAAGGCCTAGGTTCCTGCCCTTCTGTTAAATGTGGGTCCAACTGGGAGGGTCTCCAGGCTTCACTGTAATTAAGGGAGCAGTACTGGGTGATCTTTTCCTATACCTTCCATTTTATCCTTGCACTCATTCCCCTCAACTCCCAAACATGGGTAACTTCTGCACATCCTTCAAGACTTAGCCTTAACTTCGCTTTCTCGGGGAGGTCTTCCTATTTTTCTTTAAAGCCCCTACCAGACAAACACAGCACTTCCACTTTCTTTTCCATATTCTCCCTGAATACTCTGTGACCACCATATCTTTTTGTGTGCCTGGCACAGAGTGGGTATGTAATAAATTAAATTTTTTTAAAAAAGAGAGAACTCTTAGTAAAGGAGAAATCACCAGCCCTCTTAGAATGCAAATAAGAAAGTACCCACTGCCATAAGGAAAATTTTTAACTGCTGTATAAACTGCAAATAACCACAAAATCTTAGCAGCAAAGCATCTTCCATCAGGCAGTGCATACGATCAATAGAATGCACAAGTTCCAAGCCTAGACCTCAAAGACCTTGCAACTTCCTATTTTGCCACCTTTAAAACCCTGAGACAACCATGTGAATAAGCCCAAGCTGGCCTGCTAGAAATTGAGAGCTCCTGTGGAGAAGAACCAAGGCACCCCAGCTGACAGTCAGCCAATTCCTGCCCAAGAGCCTGTCAACTTTCAGACACATAAGTGAGGCCACACTAGATCATCAAACCACCAGCCAACTCACCAGCTTCCCAGAGACACTTTCAAAAGCCCTGTAAGTGACCCCCTGAACCAGTCCAGAAGAGATAAGCTGCCTATTGAAACCACAGAACTAGATAAACGGTTGTTGTTTTAAGCCACAACATTTTTGTGGCCATTTGTATACAGCAAACGCTAACTGATACAACCTTCCCTCCTCCCCTTTTTGTTTAACTTAGAAGATCCAACTCTTGCTAAGTGGCACTGAAAGCAAAGGGCAGAAGGCTCCTGGAGCCCTAATGTAATGTAATGAATACAGCTGCCTTTGGAGTGGGGGATAACGCATGTCCTAATCCCCGCAGGAAAAGCTTCAGATTAGACAAATTCATTCATGTGAACCACAGGGACCATGGTCAGTCATTCAGTCAGAGTAGGAAACAGCTAACAGCACCTTTAGTGCTTAATCTGTGCCAGCCACTCTTCTAAGAGGAATCTTTATATCTATTTTCTCATGTAATTTTTACAACACCCCATGAGATGAGACCATTTTTACTTCCACTTTCCAGATGAGAAAGCTGAGGCACAGAGATCCTAAGTAATTCTCTTCAAGAAGTGGTGAAGCTGGAATTTGAACTGAGACAGGCCAACTCTAGAGTCATTTCTCCTATTCAGAATGCTAATCGGCCGAGTAAGGATAACTGGGGCCCCAAAGGGGACCTCCAAAGAGTGAAAAGGGGATGTGAACTCATGACTAGGCCTGGGGCCCAGGAGATTTTATAGGGACAAAGCGATTCTGACACAGCACATGGTAGAAATGGGAAATGCTTCCGTACCCAGTCACTCTGGAGAAGCTTTGGGGAAACAGTGGCCTAGCACATGAGAGTATGTAAGTGAGGACCCAAGCATAGGAAACACAGCAAAACTGCTGGTACAGGGACTTGCACCCACAAGGGCATGATCAGAATGCCAGGCAGGAGCCCACAGGCAACACAGGCCCTGTGGACCAGAATGCAGCAAAGACGCCACTCCTCCACCACCAAGTAGCAGTGTCATAAACAGAGGGGGCTTTCAGTTTCTTCTCCCTCTTTGAGGGAATGCAAGTGGGGGAAATGAAATGAGAAGCTGGACTTCCTGACAATAAGAGCAGTTGAGGTTTTAAGTGATTGATCAGGAAAATAAAGACGAAATGGTCATATTTACACTCAAAGCAGGTGAAGTGGTCTTAGTGGCTTCATAAGTATTTCTTGAATAGAACTGCACAGTTTATAAAGTGCTTTCAAATACTTTATTTCCTTCTCACAACAACCCTGCAAGGTGAGTGGAACAGGTGTCATTGTCTCTGCTTCTCAGTTGGTGGAACGGCAGCTTGGGAGAAGTGCCTTGCCCAGGGTGACAGAACCAGTGGGAGCAGAGCCGGGATGCCAATGCGGGGCTTCAGCCTCCAGATCTGCAATTCCCATCCTTGGGCCATGGCTTCTCTCCATGCACATGGTAATTCATCTAACAATCAAAGAGAAGTCACAACTCAGGACAGGAATCCTAGGGAATGGACATTGATGACTCATTATCAAAAGAGGGATCCCAGACTCTTAGAGGAGCTCAGAGAAAGTCACTGTATCCCAAGGTAATCGGCAATGGCTTCAAGGAAGAAGTGGGGGCTTGGGCTTGATTTAATTCATTCAAGCAACTCTTTGTTCCCCAAATTGTTCTTCGAAAAGTTGCCAATGAATTCAATCCAGTCATTTGTTAGCAACAAGTTGCTTGGGGATGATCTGCAAAATAGTTGGTTACCTGATGTAATCCATTTTTACTGAAACTGTTTTATGTGTTAAACAAATCATGGTGATTATTTTTGTGTTTGCTTTTTTGTCAGCTTAAAAGCAGAGGCTGTTTCTCAGGCAGCAGCCCTAGCTCTCAACCCTCAACACCTGCCCACTCTAGGCCAAGTCCCAGCTGCTGCTGCAGCAGCGTTGACAGCAAATACAACTTTCCGTTGCTTCCTGTTGAGCAACTGGGAAAAGACGGAAGCAAGAAGAGGACCCTGGCATCAGACGTCAGCACTCTGGAAATGGGTTTTTATTGGGGACGGAAAGAAAGAAATTGCTGAAATGGAAGGAATTATCATTTCTAGAGTCATCTCTGGATAACAAATTGCGGAGGCCTAAATATCCACAGATTATTCTATCTGAGTTTATCTTGTTGCGACAGATCTGCATGCTGTAATCAATCATGCTGCGTATCCATAAAACAGCTTGATAGTACACATGTATTCTCCTCAAAAGAAAGTTGTAACATTTACACATAATAACATTGGGCTGCAGGCTTTGCCTGACGTATGCTCAATATCATCTGATGTTTTATTGGATCCCACACAAACTTTTGCCTAATACAGTCGTTTCTACAGAGAAAAGTTAATTGAAAGTCTTGATTATAATAAAGAAAAAAATTTTTAAAAGACAGGGAATTGTGACAACTACTCTGGGGGCTGCAGAGAGGCCAAGGTGGGTGGAACATTGCGGGAAAAGGACAAGGGTGGGTTTGAAGACCTCCACTTGCTGGCTGTTGGCTCTGGAACAGGACAGTTCAGCTGTCCAGATCTCAGCTGCCTCACCTGTGAAATATTTGGCATTACCAAATGCTAAGGTGTAAATCATACAGAGAAAGTGAGATGGGTGGAAGAGGATGGAGAGATCACGGGAAGGGATTCCTGGGCAGGAAATAGGCATAATTAGCCAGTGTGACAAAGCACACAGAAGACCACTTTGTCTGACTCAATGTGGGTTTGGGTAGTGGTAAAAGAGTTTGAAGAGGAGCTTAGAGCTATTTCTGAGGACTGTCATTATAGGTCACAGTTGTACTCTGTTCATTTCTCTCGCCACACTCACTAAAATCTGTATAAAAGTTATTTATTTGTTGACTTATTTATTATCTGTATCTCCCCATCTCAGACTCTCAGATCCATGAGGCAGAGACATGGCTATCTTGTGCACTGTAGTGTCTGCAGTCCTTAGCATGTACTAGGTACTCACCAAATTGACAAAGGAATGAAACACAAATGAGTGAATGACCAAATCAGGCCACGAATGCACCAGCTCCAATTCTTACAGAGAGCTGCCACAGAGGTGCTACACTGACAGCCCCTCTGGCTAATGTCCTGTGCTCTCCCTCTCCCCAACCTCCATCTAAACTCCCATCCAGTGCCATGCTCCCAGCAATATAACCAACCTAAAAGCAAGGACCAGTGGGCATGCTGCCCTTTGTGGACAACAAAGGGTCCCTCTGCTCTCTACCCCAATCTGAGGACACATGAGATGTGGAAGCTGATTCGGGGACACACTTTAAGAAATCACAGAAACTAGCAAGTGCCATATAAACAAGTAACTCTCTTTATGTTGTAGAAGTTCCAGTGGATTGGGTGACATGCAGGACCATGCATCAGGATCATTCTCAGAACATGAATATCACCTAGGGAGCTTTGTCACCTTTCCACCCTAGCTCTGCTCTTGGAAGTCCTGGTTGAGTAGGCTTGCGCTGGGGCCTGGACACCTATCATTCCTAAAGTTTCTAAAGTTTCGCAGACAATTTTGATGTGCTCTGAAGATTGACAACAGCAGGACCGGACAATGGCTTAGGTCCCTTCTTTCCTGCTTCCATTGTAAGTGTAGTTTTATCCAAGACTGATTGAGTTTTCTTTGAGGGAGAGAAAAAGGAGGAATGAATATTCATTGGTTTCTTTGAGGGAGGAAAAAGAGGAGGAGTGAATATTCATATGGTTTTCTTAAAACTCAATCCAGTCTAAGATAAAACAAGTGACTCATTAGAGAAATTTTAATATCTGGCCTTCCAGTTTAATAAAAATTAAGCTAGGGTTTTCATTGTCCAGTGAGCACGCCATGCTCATTTCCTGCTCCTATCTTTGGTTTGTAGAATTCTTCAACGACCACCATTGTCCCTTCCTTCCTCCACAACCTACCCAAATCACACCCACTTATTTGGGGAAATGATGAGATATGGCTAATCGTGTAAAAATCGCTGACAATTGGGCAAAGAACTTACCTCAACCTTGTCTTGCTAAGAGCTTTGAAATTTGCTTTGGGATAGCCCACTCCTATTCACTCATTAAACGGACATGTTGACTCAGCTCTATCAGGAGTTCTATCATGTTTGACACAGCTCTATCAGGAGCTGTGCTAGGTGCTGGGTTCAGAGCAGTGAAAGAAACTGATATGGAAACATGATTCTTGCTTCATGCTTCAGCATCATTGCTTAAGAGCAATCTGCTGTTTGCAGCTTGGTGCTTTGAGAAATCTGTAGTGTTGACAGCTTCCAAGGGTTTAAGAAGACATAACTCTCATGAAGAATCACAGATGTTATCCTGAGGATTATCCATTCAATCATCAAAGGTTTTATTCTTATACTCTGTGACAAAGAAAAGGCTAAGATTTCACGTGACTCCCTTTAGGTGGGGCTACTCCACCCCAGCAAAATCCACAAATAAGCAAGTTGAGTTTAACTATAAACTTGGGGACTTTTGCCTTGGAAATGGATCTGGTACCTTGGCTCTTCTGTCCAGGCCAGCTAGACCTTGCTGAAGTTGGGCTGCTGGTCTTAACAAGCCCATGTGTTTGGTTGCCATGGCTGTGAGGTGGGGAAGGAGACCCAGGAGCATGCTGGATGCAGGAAGCAGCAGCAAATCAGGCTGGTGAAACCATGCTGCTGAGATAATCAGGGATATTAGGGGCAGAACTCTTCCTTTCTTCTCAGGCCAGTCCTTATTCCTTACACAAAGCAGCTGGAAATCGTTGCATTGTCCTGAGCCAGGCTGGGTGACTAAGTTGCAAGCACAGACTCAGGGATGAGGACATTTCCCATGACAGCCTGCACTTATTCTCAGCCACGAGGACCCTGGGTTTTCTCCCACCCTTCCCAGCTCAGGCCATCCTGTCTCTCTAGAATGGTTTGAAGCAGCTCCAGGATGGCCCCTGGACCTGGAAAATGTCCCAGATCGGAAGGGATTAATCACTATGTGACGTTCAGCATCTTCACTCCCCAATTCCTGGTGCCAGCAAGTCTCTGCTCTCCCTGCCAGGACCTCTGCTATACTCAAGGTACACAAAACCCCCAATCTACCACACTGCACACACCCTTTCCTTTTAGTTAACCAAAGTCAGACTAGCACTTTCAAAAAGAGCTCTTATTAGGAAACCCTGGGAGCACAAAGAAGAGAAATAGATGAGTGCAATAATGTTTCACATTTGTATAGCACTTTGCAGTTTGCAAAGCACTTGCACATTCATTACCTCATTTACCCAGCATGGATTCCTTCCCATAACTTAAGTAAAGCCTAGATAGAGATTGGCACGGGCTCTTCTAAGAGTTTCCCCCATCCCTGCCTGACTACCATTTCCCCAATCCAACCTTGACATCTGGCAACACCAACAGCCTGAGTAGAGAGTCCTGGTGAAACCTAAAGGTCTGATTTCTGGTCCCAGGTCTGACTCAGATTTTTTCCTGGCCTACCCAGCCCACCCCTCTCCCAGATATTGTATTCTGGAAGCATTTTCACTAACTAGTTGCTAATGGTGATTCTAACCACAGAGGGAAGCACTTTCACTTACTTGTTTCCAGAACGACACTGGGATGGGTCACTATCAACTTATTTGTGCAGAATAATAGCTAACATTCATTGAGCACTCTTGGAGTGCCAGGCACTGCTTTTTATGTGTACTAGCTCATTTCCCTCTCACAAGGAGCATCAGGTGGACTGTATGATCTCCACTGTACAAGTGAGAGAAGCAGCTTGGTAAAAGCAAGTCGTATTTTACGTTGTAGAGGTAATCAATGGATTGGGTGGGCTGCGGGACAATGAAACTAACCCCATTTCCTTCACTGAGTCATCAGTTTATGAATGCATGAGTTCAAGATGCATTTACCAACCCCCTCCCATGTGGCTAACCTCATGGATGCTACAGTGAATCAGGCATGGCTCTGCCCTGAGGATCCCATGGGCTGGCTGATCATACCAGCCTCTCCTGCTATTAATGTGTAATATAATAAGTGTTATCGCAGAGGCTGAAACCCAGTCTAGGGCCTGGGAAACTGCCCAGAGGATACAACTTGGGATGAGGAGGGGCAGAGGGGGCACCAAGTGGAGGTAAGACAGCATATCTGGAAAATGCAAAAATCTTAGTACTACTGGTCAAGTAGGGTGTGACGAGTCATATACTAAGTTATGAGATTTGGGCTTTATCCTGAAATCACTAAGACACCATTGATGGGTTTTAAGCAGAGAAGTGACATGAAAGCGACTTTCCCCCAAAGTTATTTTTTAAATTAAGTCTCTGCTTCTCATTTTGTTTTCTTGTGGTTGCCTCTTTCCAATAAAAGTGAGTTCAGATGGGGGAACTCGTTAAATAAGACTCTCTGGCAACTGGTTGCTAATTAGCTAAAGTTTTACTGTCCTCTATTTGACCAGAGGTGAGATTATTCTTCCTCTCCCTCCCGTGCTCACTCTCTCCCCAACCATGGTGGGCTTAGTGATGCTGAGGCCCATTTGGTTCAACAGGCTCACAGGGCAAGTCTGGGTGTGAGGCTCTGAATATTTGTAGCTTCTGTTTCTACTAGATGTTTCTTTACATTTTGGTGTCCATCTACAAGAGTCACCTGCTGTCCACATGATGCTGTCAGAATTCACACATTGCCAGCAATAACCAATACCCCATTTGTCAGGCATTGAAGACATTGTATCACACTGACCTGCTGACTGGCTGTACTGATGTCCCCCCACCCACCACCCCAGTGGGGAACTACTAGGCCTAGGATCAGGGCCAGGCTTGGAAAAGCCCAGACACTGGCACCCCCTTGCCTTCAGGGAGCATTCTTTATTCAGTTCAGGATGCAATTTCAGCAGGCATCAACACAGAGAAAAGAGGGAGGAAGATGCCATGGCTTGCTGGCCAGTCCCACCATGTCAATTCTGATGATTGACAGGGCTGCAGGTGGCACAGCCAGCGCCTTCTCACAGCTGGGAATGTTGTCTTACAAAGGTTCAAAATGTCCAAAACCCCCAGGTCACAGCACATATGTGAACTGGCCTTTGGCTGTTTTCCTCTTTGGACCCAAAGTTCTGTTTTATTTCCACAGATGGGACAGACCTCAGAAACTGGGCTCTGACCAATCTGTGCTATGATCTGATCATGGGACACCAAGACAATGGGTAGGGACCTTTACCTCTGGATCATGAGAGGGTTAAAGACTCAGAGAGTCTGCTAAGATTCATAAGCAATTGTACAGGGCGGCTGTGCACACTGCTTTCATCAAAACCCCATAGGGGTCTGCAGTCCACCGAAAGGTTAATAAGCCCAGATTTGGAAGGTGCTTGCTGATCTGTACACACCCACCATATCGCACACCTCCAAGCCCAAGACCAGCTTTCCCCACGGCAAGTCTGCCCAATCACATCCAGTTGACCCAACTAATGCAAACACGGCAATAATTTATTTCAGTTCAAAGAAATGCAAATTGGGTTAATATTCCTTTCTCTGAACCATCACATATTCAATGTAAACTAATTCATTTCCACAGCAGTGAATTTTTCTAGAAACAAATGATACTCTGTTCTGCACAATTCAAACTAGCACATTTTTTAATGCAACAAACATTTATAAACCACTCATCCCTCCCCCCTTCCCTCCTTCCTAAAAATACCCATTGCAGCACCATCTTCGAGCCTACAGCCTGTCATCCCAAACTGCTGTATTGTATTTATATAATGGGACTGTTTCCATCCCAGTCATCAAATAACCCTGTTTATTATTATCCCCATTTTACAGATAAAGGAACTAGGGCATAGGGAGGTCAGCTGACCCTACCAGCCCCAAGCCCCACAGCAGGGCTATAGTGGAGAAGTGTTTCCAGGCCATGGCAGCCTTGGGAGAGCAGAGGCCGGCAGTCTGGTTGGGCTATGCTTCTAGAGAAAGCACACACCTCAGGGGGGATGATGCCAGTGGTCCCTCACCACAGGCCAATGCAGAGATGACCATGCCCAGAAATGTGGTGAGAGGCCCCCTCAGCCACTTCTGCCTGCACCCCGGTCATGCTGGACAAATTTGTGTGACTACCTGTAAAGGCAGGAGTTCCAAGAGAGGTCAGAGGGAAGCTTCTTGGAGATGACATTCAGGATTTGGAGGCTTAAGGCCATTCAGGAGTGTCAAAGGAGTCTCACCCCCATTCCACAAAGTGCTTGACCTCTCCCCAGCCAGTGACTCCACACTCGGGCTTCTCCCATCAGGAAGTGCCCCAGGCCTCCTGCTGCAGCCTGTGAGGCCTGTGATAGGGCAGCAGGCTCAGCTGGTCATCACTAGAGGCGGATCACAGGTTGGCATCCACCTTTCTATAGACACAAGACTTCATAAACACACATATATCATTTCTCCTGAGGATACAGCTCTTAATTTAAAGGACTAAATAATCCCCAGGGGTGGGATTATTTCTAGCCCCCTTCTAGTACCATTAGGGAGGAATGTGGGGCTTCACGCTGGTGAACATCAAAGTGGCAGGTCCGTATTCCCTATCCAAGAGCTGTCTGTGAACCAGTCAGCTATAGGGATCAAAGGCAAAAGTAACTATTCCATTTGCCTTGGACCCCACACTTGCACCCAAGCGCATACCTGCCTGAGGTCCCTGACACTCCAGGCTTCGATGGGGTCGGGGCAGAGGCTGTGGGGCCCACAGCATCAGCACTCTCCTGCAGAAGGACTCGTCACTAATAAACACGCTGCTCCGGGCATTTGCTCACAATTGTTTGATATTTCAGTTTTCAGTCATTTTCTCAGTTAATAATTTATTAAATGGATTATTTGTCATTTCAATTTATTAAAAATTGATAAAGGGCTCATTTCTTTTTTCCCAAGCTAGGACACAGGGAGAGATACACAGGCCAGAGTACAAATTAAAGACTCCCTACTCCTTTCCCTTCCCCTGTCCCTGTGAAGTCACCCGCAACCACTGAGCACCCTCAGGTCCCTTTCCCGGTGTCTTTGCACACAGAGCCCTGCTCCCTAGTCAAATGATGAAGCAAGAGAGGCCGGCCCTCACCCCCGCCCAGACACCTTCACCACCCAGCCCTGAATCACGGTTTTTTATCACAGCCAGACCCCGAACCACGCCAAAAGCAGTGTACATCCCTTGTACTGCCCTGCTCAGCAAAGAGAATGCCCTCCCAGCTCCCTCAGCCTCTGAAGACTGCGCAGTCCCCATCTGAGGTGGAGCTGTATTTTAAAGAAGGAGCTTGGAATCGTGATGGGATTTCAGGCACTGTGATAAAAGTAGGAGGGAGGTGTTTACAGCAGCAAAAGAACTTGCAGGGGCGCTCGAAATGGCTACCTGCTCTCTCCGTGGGCAACACCAGCACCGTCAACCAGCTCTCTTGTCTCTGGTGCTCTCAACGATTTCACTGTTTCTATATTCTGATCCTGGCTCTGCCTGTGTTTACAGAACAAGCATATGAAGACACTTGAGGAAAAAAAAAAACCGTAAGCAGGCTGTCTCCTGATCCTTCTCCTCTTCTTCTTCCTCCCCACCCTCCTCCTTGTCCCTCCACCATCCTCTGGCTCTGATTTGCTCCTTCTCTCAGGCTCTGGACTCTCTTACCATCTTCACCACCCTTCCTGCTTCTCTCCCCCCTCCCTCTTTCCCTGGAATTTGCTCTATCCTTTTTCTGCCTGACTTTCTTCCCTTTGGGCTCTTCCTCTCCCAAGGACTTGAGGTTCACAGACTGGTAAATACCTAGATTCTCCTAGCCGTGAGTGTGGCCTGTGAGGGCCTCCTTAGAGCCACGATGGAGCTTCATCCCCAGGGCCCTGGAGTCACAGCTGTTCTGTGGTTGTTTCTAGGCTGAGAGTGAAACCCCAGGACCACCCCATGTGCCCAGGTCCCAACTTCAGGTCTCAGAGTACCCGCCCAATTGCAGCAAAAATAAAAAAAAGACAGTGCTTTCTGGATCCAAGATGGTGCCACGGAAAGTCACCCCCTCCAACTCCAAGCGCTGCTAAGGGTAGGGAAAAGAAAATAAACCAGACGGAGAGGTGGGAGCCTGGAGAAGCAGCAGCCCCTCAGAGTCACTTTAGCCAAGAGCATCGGTCACCACTGGGCCATTTCTGTCTGCCTTCACAGGCTCCTTGAGACCCCATGTATCACTGTTTTCCAGAGCACTTTTCCCCAAGATGAGTTTAATGGCCTTATAAAAGCCACACTGTGCACAAATTGGGAAGTTTCTGAAGCACCGTGCCGGCTTTCATGCATATACGCTTGCAAAGTTCCCACAGCCAGGCTGGAAAGGCAATTCAAGGCACAAAAAACATCCTTGGGTAAATTACTTCCTATTAGTATGTCACATATTTCTTAGATACGACTGTAGTTCCAGGAGGTGACAGCAGCAGTTGACAATAAAACTTTGCACTCTTTTTTATTTATATTTTCTCTGCCTTTCTATTTATTTTTTCTTTCCCCTCAAAGTTACATAACATCGCAAGGAGCTCATCATCCCGTTGCTCCCAAGGAAACAATACCCCCTGAGGCTTTTCTTGACATGCTCTATGTGAAGTTGTCCAAGAAGACATCTAACTTCAAGTAGCACAGAGGAACCTCAAAATAGGCGTCATAGCATTGTTTAGACAGGAGGCCTGTGAGTGGGGCTCCCTTAGTCCCCAGTAGTATTCTTCCTCAGTTTCTCCCCTGACCACAGCATTCTGCCTAGTGAGGAATAATACAGAATTCTCCACTGAAGGCTGGGCGTGGTGGCTCATGCCTGTAATCCCAGCACTTTGGGAGGCTGAAGTAGGTGGATCACTTGAGGTCAGGAGTTTGCGACCAGCCTCGCCAACATGGCAAAACCCTGTCTCTACTAAAAAAAAAAAAAATACAAAAAAATTAGCCAGGCATGGTGGTACACACCTGTGCATCCCAGCTACTTGGGAGGCTGAGGCAGAGAATAGCTTGAACCCAGGAGGCGGAGGTTGCAGTCAGCAGAGATCGTGCCACTGCATGTTTGCCTGAGTGATGGAGTAAGACTCCATCTCAAAAAAAAAGGAAAAAAGAATTATCCACTGAACAGCCACTATATGCCTAGGCCAGAGCTAGATGATCTGGAAGAGGCAGGAGAAGATGGGAGTTCATGGTCTAGTTCCTAAGTCCCACACAGTGAGACAGCCTACTTAAAAGAAAAAATATATTACAAGTGACAAAATGAGCAGACTAGCCTGAACATGCTAAAGGAGCTGGGCTGGAAGGGACCAAGGTCAGGCTAAAGGAGGCTGTGACCCACAGCTAGGCTTCCATGGACAGGCAGAGGACAGAGCCATTGGGACCTTTATTGCATCTTTGGAAAAATGAGGTTTCCCTTAGGCTGTTCTTTGCAAACACAATGGCACCCTGGCATTTAAAGGCACATCTGGATGAGAAGGGAATTGTATTAATTCGTTTTCATCCTGCTGATAAAGACATACCTGAAACTGGGTAATTTACAAAAGAAAGAGGTTTAACTGGACTCACAATTCCACGTGGCTGGGGAAGCCTCACAATCGTGGTGGAAGGCAAGGAGGAGCAAGTCACATCTTATGTGGATGGCGGCAAAGAGACCTTGTACAGGGGAACTCCCCCTTACAGCAGCATCAGATCTCCTGAGACTTATTCCCTATCACAAGAACAGCATGGGAAAGACTTGCCCCCAGGAATCAATTAAGTCCCACTGGGTCCCTCCCACGACACATGGGAATTCAAGATGAGATTTGGGTGGGGTCACAGCCAAACCATATCAGGAATGCTCTAGTGAGTCTCCAGCAGGGAACTGGTACTCCTCATCAAGAAACTTCTCTTCATTGTCCCAAGACCTTAAGAATTCCTTCAAATGACCAGGCGTGGTGGCTCACGCCTGTAATGCCAGCACTTTGGGAGGCCGAGGCGGGCGCATCATGAGGTCAGGAGACCGAGACCATCCTGGTTAACACAATGAAACCCCCATCTCTACTAAAAATCCAAAAAAATTAGCTGAGCGTGGTGGCGAGCGCCTGTAGTCTCAGCTACCGGGAGGCTGAGGCAGGAGAATGGCGTGAAACCGGGAGGCGGAGCTTGCAGTGAGCCGAGATCACGCCACTGCACTCCAGCCTGGGCGACAGCGAGACTCCTTCTCAAAAAAAAAAAAAATTTCCTTCAAGCACGAAGAGGACCCAATGTGCCAGCCTTTGGCCTGGGGGTGGATGAAGCTCACCTCAGCTTCAGCTTTCTGGCTTCTTAATCCCTTTCCTTCCTGCTCCAACACTCCCTCAGGAGCCTGATTCCTGTGGTCCACTGCCAAGCTCAGAACCAGGGAGAAATAAATGGCAGCCCCTTTACTTGCTCCCTCCCAAAAGCACCCAGCTCATTTTTATTCTCAGAATATCAGGTCTAGAAAGTCACACAGCTTAAGTTTATAGCTGAAGAAAGGGCTTGGTTATTCTGCCTGGAGTGTTTTAACCCTGTCTCTGTAGAAAGATGAGAATCTAGACCTTTAAAAAAACATAGAGACCACAAAATTTGAGTAGTGCCCACCCCAGGATGTTGTTTAGTGTAAATCCCATAACATGGTGAATTTAATTATTTTTAACTTTTCAGCTAGAAGTTTTGATACTGCCTTCAGTGTCTTTGAAACAATGGGAAAACTCTATCCCTAAAAAATAAAAGATTAATCCCTTTATTGCAAATTGTCCTGTGCCTTTTTTTTTTTTTTTTTTTTTTTTTTTTTTTTTTTTTTTTTGGTCAGTACAGATACATCCTGAATATTTTAGGACTCTTTGGACCTCAATTGTCTACTACTTATAATTCAAAATTCCATCTCCCCCTGTCTTTTCCCAGGACTCTTAATTTCTCTTCTCTCTCTACCATTATTTATTTAAGCCTCCTAACTGTATTATTTATTTTAACACCATATCTGTATTATTTATTTTACTGTAGCTCCATAACGATATTATTTAAGTCTATAAAATAAAGCCTTTTCCCTTGAACTCTCTGTGCAAAGTAAAATTGTATTGTACTGAAACATTCTTTGAAATGCCCCTCTTTTCTACCACTGGATAATAACAATAATACTTTGCATATATATAGCACCTTTCATCCTGGGATTATTTAAGTCTGCAAAAGCAGTCTGTCTGAATTCTCTATGCAAAAATCATGTTATATGATAATATTCTTTGAAATGTCCTTTATTTTTCACCACTTGCTGGTATAGAAATGCTCTGTCTTTATGCACAACTTTTCACCTAGAAATTCCCAAGTGGTTCTCTCATTAATGCTCATCTACTTAGAAGTGGCTGGGTTAATATTGCTCCCACTTCCTGAGTGGTGAAAAGGAACAGCAAGAAGACTTCCATAGACAGGAAATGTGTGTGACTCAGAGGACATCAGGAGGAAGGGTGTCCACCATCCCACGAGGTTCCTCTCTGCCATGGAAACAGCTTCTCACAGCCTATCTCCTCCTGCCCATCATCTGCATTTATCAAAGAAACACAGACTGAGCTCTGGAGCCAGATTTCCTGGGTTTAGATGCAGTTACTCCCAAGTGGCACATCCTGGGCAAGTCCCTTGGCCTCTTGAAGCCTCATCTGGCTCACCTCTACTCAGCATCCTCCCACAGTCACAGCCTGTGCTTTGCTCAGGCCTCTCTCACATCCAAAATTATCCTTTCTACTTCTAGCTGCCTATCCATCCATTAATGTCCAACTCCAGGTCCATCTCTAGGAAGAGTGACTTAATCCATTCATGCTGCTATAACCAAGTACTATAGACTGTGTAGCTTATAAACAACAAAAATTTATTTCTCACAGTTCTGGAAGCTCAGAAGTCCAAGATCAAGCTGCCAGTAGATTTAGTGTCTGGTGAGGGCCCATTTCCTCGTTCATAGATAGTACCTTGCTGTGTCCTCACATAGTGGAAGAAGCAAACTCCCTCAAGCCTATTTTACAAGGCCACTAATCCCATTCATGAGGGCTCCACCCTCAAGACCTAATGACCTCACAAAAGGTTCTACCTTTTAATGCCTTTACTTTGAGAGTCAGGATTTCTATAAATAAATTTTCAGGCCACACAAGCATGCAGACCATAGCAAAAAGCAAATGGAAGCCCATTATATTCTCCAATAACAGCATCCAGTACCTGTCATTTTCTTTCTGAATGGCCCTTGGATCTTAAGTTCTAGGCAAAATATCCTGGAGCTACATTGTGTTATTTTGCACAAGTTTAACTGTCTCTTATGATTAAACTTACATTTATTAGTGGACTCATTCAACAAATATTTATTGAGTATTTGCTATGTAGTGGACACTTTTTGGCTCTAGGAATACAGTTGTAAACAAAACAGTCAAAAACCCCAGCAATCTCAGAGTTTAAAATCTTGTGGAAAAATATATCCACTACCAGATCTGTACAGCTAAGTCACAGCAAAACCCACACCTTCTCTCATGGCTTTCTAAGAGCTGAACAGAGTATGGTGTACACTGCTGGGGAGCAGAAGGTACTTTTTATCTGATTTTTAAATTTTTAATAAGAAAATACAAGACTTTGAAATAATTGTAACCATTTTCTCTAGTTTCAAAAAAACTTTTTAGGCCGGGTGCGGTGGCTCAAGCCTGTAATCCCAGCACTTTGGGAGGCCAAGACGGGCGGATCACGAGGTCAGGAGATCAAGACCATCCTGGCTAACACGATGAAACCCTGTCTCTACTAAAAAATACAAAAAACTAGCCGGGCGAGGTGGCAGGCGCCTGTAGTCCCAGCTACTCGGGAGGCTGAGGCAGGAGAATGGTGTAAACTCGGGCGGCGGAGCTTGTAGTGAGCTGAGATCCGGCCACTGCACTCCAGCTTGGGCGACAGAGCGAGACTCCGTCTCAAAAAAAAAAAAAAAAAAAACTTTTTAGAAATTTGCCTTCAGCCCCAAACTGGTTACTAAAGTTCCTGACTATCCTTATAATGTTTTATATACTCAATCTAACTCTTCCCAGAGTTACCCATCACTGTGAAGAGGATCAAGTCCACAGCCTCTAACCCTTAAGTTACTCATCTGTTAAGTGGGCTGGTGATTTCTGGTCTTTTTGAGAGGAAGAAATCAGACAGTCATCCAAAGGGCCAGTACTATGCCCAGCCAATAACAGCAGCTAAATAAACCACAGTTCCACATCCTTTCCCTTCCTAAGACTCTGGTACTAATTCCATGTGATGTCTGAAGGGCTGAAACATTTGGGCTGATGAAAAGGGCTGTCTGATCTCCCCAGCAAGTTCCCTCCATAAGAAGACATGGCAGCACAGAATCAGTCTCCTGTCTCTTGCAAATTATATATCTGCTAAGAAGTTAATAACCAGAGTATATAAATCCTACAACTAAAAAACACAACAAACAAACAAACACTTGATTAGAAATGGACAAAGGACTTGAATAGACATTTTTTCAAAGATGATATATAGTCAACAAGCACATGAAAACATGCTCACATTACTAAACATTAAGGAAATGCAAATCAAAACCACAAACGAGATATTACCTCATACCTATTAGGATAATGACATTCAAAAACAACAGAAAATAACAAGCATTAGCAAGGATGTGGAGAAATTGGAGCCCTTATGCATTGTTGCTGGGAATACAAAATGGTGCAGCTGCTATGGAAAAGAGTTTTGTAGTTCCTCAAAAAATCTAAAATGAATGTTATCCATGAGATCCAGCAATTTCACTTAGGGGTACATACCCAGAAGATTTAAAACAGGGTCTCAAAGAAATAGTCGTACACTCATGTTCATAGCAGCATTATTCACTATGAACTCATGTTCATAGCAGGGGTATTCACGTTCACAGCAGCACTATAATAACAAAAAGGTGGAAGCAACACAAGTATCTACTGATGGATAAATGAATAAACAGGTGAATTTAAAGTGAAACATTATTCAGCCTTAAAAATTCTGAAATGTTTAAGAAATGAAGTCTGACACATGCTATAAGATGGCTGAACCTTAAGGACATTATGCCAAGTGAAATAAGCCAGTCATAAAAAGACAGATATTATATGATTCCACTTATATGAGGGACCTAGAGTAGTCAAATATGTAGACACACAACGTAGAATGTGTTTGCTAGAGCTTAAGGGTGGAAGGAATAGACAGTTGTTGTTTAATGGGTACAGAATTTCATTATTGCTGCTACTATAAAGACACATGCACACGTATTTATTGTGGCACTATTCACAATAGCAAAGACTTGGAATCAACCCAAATGTCCATCAGTGATAGACTGGATAAAGAAAATGTGGCACACATACACCATGGAATACTATGCAGCCATAAAAAAGGATGCAGTCATGTCCTGTGTAGGGACATGGATGAAGCTGGAAACCATCATTCTGAGCAAACTATCACAAGGACAGAAAACCAAATACCGCATATTCTCACTCATAGGTGGGAATTGAACAATGAGAACACTTGGACACAGGGTGGGGAACATCACACACCAGGGCCTGTCATGGGGTAGGGGGCAGGGGGAGGGATAGCATTAGAAGAAATACCTAATGTAAATGACGAGTTAATGGGTGCAGCAAACCAACATGGCACATGTATACCTATGTAACAAACCTGCACGTTGTGCACATGTACCCTAGAACTTAAAGTATAGTTAAAAAAAAAAAAAAAATTTTAAGAAAAAGAAAGAATTTCATTATTGCAAGATTAAAAGAGTTCTGAAGATGGGTTACACAGCAATGGAAATGTACTTAACACTACCAAACTGTATACTTAAAAATGGTTAAGATGGTAAATTTTATGTTATGTGTATTTTACCACAATTTAAAAAGAATTTAATGCAATTGAGAAGAAAAACTTCTAAAAGAATTATCCTGCTGTTCAGCTTTGCTCCCAAATTTCGATTTTGGATCATTTTCTCCTCTAGTACGATGTTAGGCATGTCAGCAACAGGCTTTCCCCTCCAGTCCTCTCAAAGACAATTGAGAGAGAGACATGGGAATCCAATAAAAGAAGATAATACTGGCTCCAAGGCAGCGAAGAACTGATTGGAAAGCAGAGCTTCAGCCCTGTGGCCAAGTGGACTAGCCAGTCCTTCCCCCTAAATTCAAGGCCCTGAAGCTTACCTTCCCCTGCTCTGTATGCCATGATGGAGTGCAGACAGGAGTCAGAATCCTGCAGACAGATTCTGATCAGAGCGAGAGCAAGAGGCTAAGCTCAGCATTTTCTGTCCCCACCCCCCAGAGCCTCATCTCCATCCCCTAACCTGGGGAAGAGAGACTGGGAAGAAACCAGGGATACAGACATCCCTCCACTTGGAGAGAGAGGAGCATGTGTTCTCCCCAATGAACTACTAGGCAAATTAGGGATTGGTCTAACCTGATGTTTTGAAAGTTTTATACTGAATTACCTAAAGAGTAAGAGAAAATAAAGGGGCTTCCTCATTACTCCCCCAATATTCCCACCTTTCTCCATAGGATCTGGGAATCAGCCAAAAACCTTGGCACATGGCAAGCAGCACATTTCATAGAAGTCTTACTTGAAAAAAAATTTCTCTCCCAAAGTATTAATCCTCATGCTGACATCACTGTTGATGGGGTATGAAGTTTGCTGGTGGTGAGGTTTTCTTAATCCTAATGGGATATCTGTTAAGAAAGAACTTAAGTTGAAGGACTCCAATAAGCTGAAGGACTTGTGCATGATGGAAGTCTCAGTGCTTTGCTCTGGGTGAGTGGGGGGAAGTGTGTGAAGGAATCTTTTGCCTGGGCGGTGGCCCTCATCGGCAGTGAGCCCGCTGGAGCTGGGTCTCCTTACCACCCCTGTCCCGCCACCACTGCAATTCCCCTCTCTTTTGTAATTGGAGCAATTCCCCTCTCTTTTGTATTTGGAGCAATTCTCCTCTCTTTTGTATTTGGAGCTAGAGGGTGAGGATGAGGGTCTGAGTAAATTTGTATCAGCACATCAGGGCCTTTTGGGAGGAAAGAGATGGAAAATCCCAACTCCTCTTTGAAGCCTGAAGTTACTGAAACATACTAGATGGACTAGAGCAGGCCATACCTAGGCCGAATGGCAGAAAAGGAGAACAAACTCCTTGAAAACAAGCAAGCAAACAAACAAAAGGGCTCCATCAGGAGAGAGCCTGGGTTCCAGAGTGGTTGTGGGGGGTCTCTTCCTGATGATAGGCCCTCCTGCTGACTCATTCTCCCTGATGCAGGCCTGTAGGATGAAAGCTTCTCCACGGTGAAATGGACAGGCTGTGATGGCTGGAGCTGGGGTTTCTATGAGGCGCCGGGGCCTGCCTGATGAAGAGGCACCTCTCTCACACATCATCTGGGCAGCCCACAGCTTGGGCAAGCTCAAGAGGCACACCGCAGTGGACTTAGGGAAACACCTAACACCTGACTCCACCCAACCAGGGCTCCAAGAAAAGGTTGCAAACTTCAAAAATAAGCATAACTGAACATTGCTATCGAAGTCAATCGGGCTTTTCCTACAACTCTTCAGATACTTCAGGTAGATGTGCCGTCTTCTCACGAGGTCTGGCATCCCTCACACCTCAGGGCCTCCCCTGGTAACAGATAGGCCTTGGTTGCAGCAGGGAGGTCTAGCACGTGGGTCTTGAGATCAGCATACCAGTGAACTTCTCCCTATGGTGCAGCCTCCACCCCACCCCAGGCCACAGAAGCAGTTTGTGGACTTTTTACCAGTGAGAAATCTTTTCAGTGCAGGTCAACACGATTCAACATATTCCCAAGTTCCACTCCAGAAATCTAGTCAAATTCCTTTTACAGCAAATAAAGTATTTCCCCTCTGGAGCTGTAGGAGTGGAAGAAGGAAACACGAGACACGTGCCAAAGAGCAAAGATACTGAGATCCTTGGTGTGATCGCAGGGCTTTAGGACCAGGAAGGCTCATGTGTGCAGAGCTAGTTTCTGAAACTAAAACAGCAGATACAGGGCTGGCTGCCAGCATGGGTCACAGGCCGAGGAGTGGCTTTCTGAAGAGTCGGGTTCAGAATCGATTAAGCAGCAGGGCTATTTATTGACCACATTAGATTTCATAGGAAAGAAGAAAAAAATAATCCACCATGAAAATGAAATCCTGTGAGTAACCCCAATAGGCTTGCCCACCAACTAACGAGAACAAGGTAAATTTGAGCTCAATTTACTCAGATGGATAATAAAACTTTCAATTATGGTTGCATTATTTGTTGCTATATGGTTGAAAGATTAGGTGACAATATGCAAAAAATAGTTTCTTCATATTATAATATTTAGTAATGTCATTTTATTTTTTATATGTTTCATTAAATTGTTTTGTGGCTTTATTATCTACCCAGATGCACAGCCCAGAAACACAATTATTCAGATTTAGAAGCAATAAAATTTGGCATGCATTTTCTTATATTCAGAATTCCTGCATGTTAAAAAGAAATTATAGCATTCTTCCCACATTGCACTGCTCTGAGGCCCTCACAGACCCATTCATTAACCGAAGACATTACAGAAAGCACACCATTTAGGTTAAAGGGCCCTTCGGATAACAGATATGCATGCACGAAGCAAATATTTCACTGTAGCTCCGCCTTTTGATTATGACAATAATAGCGGCAAACTGATACACGTTAGCTGTAATGTGCTACTCAATGATGTATCCATTGAGTGGTGAAAACTCTGATTGCAAAGCAGCACACAGAGAAAGCATTATGACAACAAAACCTATCTTTGTAACTATCAGGAAGTGGGAGTTTTACTACTTGGAGAAAAATGAAAGCTTCCTAGGGAATTGTATTTTAGAAGAGTTCTCTAGGATGTGAATCCTGCATATGTTTCATGGCCCATGGAGTGGTGAGTGTAGACAAGTATGAGTTGAGGGATGGTGGCTCCTCTGCCCAGAAATATTTTTCTACTGACAAGTCACAGCCCAAGGCCTCAGAACCTCCCGATCAAAGTGCAACTAAATACTGTGGGGATATTTATCCACCACTGGGACCCTAACATGCCTTTCAACTACTTGAAATCATGGAAACCAAAATGCAGATTCATTAAGGAATTTAACACAAGACTATCAAGAGTCAGTTTTGTTTTGGGAACAGTTGATTGTGTTAAATGGAAGGGGTGCCAAAAGAGGGGTAAGAGGTGTCAAATGTGATCTTAGACCACTCAATATAGGAAAGGATAACTTAAAAACTGGAAAAATATATTTGCAGTACATACCACCAAAAACAAATGACTATTGAAAATATACAAAGAATTACTATAAGTCCATAAAAAAGGAGCAAACAAAATGATAGAAAAAAAGGAATAGAAGACATGAACAACCATTTCACAGAAGAGAAAACACATATGGCCAACAAACATTTGAGGAAATAACAGAGAAATGCACAATAATGCCTTTGATAACAACTTGATTGACAAAATTAAGAAAGAATACATCATAAAATACCAGAGATGATATGGAGACAGAGGATCTCCAGAGGAAGAGGAAACTGGTGAAACCTCATTGGAAAAGAATTTGGTATTATCTTATAAATAGTCCTAAACTCTACAATCCCCAGATTCTAGTTCTGGGTATCTACTCAAGAAAAACTCCTACATGTGTGCACCAGGAAGGATGTACAAAAGTATTCATAGCAGCACTATTCTTGGGAGCAAAAATCTGGAAATATCCCAAATGAATAAGTAAATTCTGGTGTACTCCACAATGAAAAGATTGTGAGGTACTCAACACTAACGAACTGCAGCTACACACAACAATATGGCTGACTTTTGGCAATATAATATTGTTGGAAATAGTTGGCTCCAGGAGACTACGGGCAACATGATTTCTTTTTCTAAAAAATTAAAAATAACCGACCAAGCAATATAATCTTAGGAATGAACATATATAGTAAAACTGTTACAAAGCAGATGATGAGTGCAAGATTCAGGAAAGTGACTAGCTGTCATCAGGGAAGCCAGAGATGGGCTAGAAAAGCTGATGGAGGAGTAGGCAAATTGTGCCAGTGTCTAGTTTCCTGTGGCAGATGTGAGCTCTCAAGTGCTTATGACATTGTAAGTACACACACAATGTAAAAGGGGGATATACACAGACAGTGAGGGGAGTGTGGCAGGGATCAAAGAGTAACCCAATTCTAAGCACTGAAAATCCTAGGTGATTATTTGGTATTCAGGCACCTTTGGTGTATATGCATGAATTTATGTGTGTATGTACATATATTTCATCCACACACTCACTGAGAAAAACGTTAGTTGTTTTTAAATGGGAAATTAAAAGTAATCTATTATTCCTAAAATGATCAAGAAGCAATAAAACAGGGTGCAGTGACTCACACCTGTAATCCCAAAACTTAGAGGCAGAGATGGAAGGATCACTTGAGCCCAAGAGTTTGAGACCAGCCTGGGCAACATAGCAAGACTCCATCTCTACAAAAAAAAAAAAAATTAATAGAAAAATTTTAAAAGAAGCAATAAAACAGATATTCTGTGCTGAAAATACTAATTATGCAAAAGATGAGGGGTGGAGACTAGAGGAATAGGACAAGAACAGAGAAAGTGATAAAGACCCAACTCAGGGAATTTGCGGGGTAAGGCTCCCCTTGGAAGAAAAGCCACAGAGGGTAAAAGGAGGCTTGAGCAAGACAGGGGACATCATCCAGTGTGGTGGTCCTCAATTCCTATCAGGCCTCAGAAAGCACCTGAGCTTTAAAAAATACAGATGTCTGGACTCCACCATCTGAAATTCTAAATTCATTCATCTGATTCGGGCCTGAGTATCAGTAAGTTTCAAACATCTCCAGTTGTTACCAAAGCTGAGAACCACTATCTTCTGGGAAAAGGATTAGATTCGAAATCATACCTAGGTGTTCTGAACCTATGTCCAGCATTAGCTAGAGATAATTTGGTCCAGTAATTTTATCTCCCTGAACCTCCATTTCCTCCTCTCTAAAGTGGGCGGTCAGGGAAAAGGAGGGGGCACTAAAGACTCTCACAGACTGATTTCAGAACCTCCTGTTTTATTTATGTTGTAGGCAGGAAGGTGGTGAATCTCAGCAAAAGAGACTACATTGTCTTCAACCCAGGGAGAAGAGAACAGGCCATCAGTCCCCCGGCTAGATGATTAGATAGTGTCTCAAGGCATGATTAATTGAAGTGGTAATGTAGTCTAGTGGTTAAAAGCAGGGGGCTGGGGAATTTCCAAGCATGATGACTCAATGAATTCTTGCTCTAACAACCCAAGAATTGTTAGCAACTGTTAGAAGTTGGGTCTAACAACCCAAGAGTTGTTAGCAGCTCTAAGAACTGCTACAAGCACTTAAAACTTTAAAGAAAAAAAAAAAAAAAAAAAAAAAAAAAAACCATATCTAAGCTCAAAAACAAGGTAGCCATTGCTGTGGACCAGAAAAAGAAGAATTTCTTTTTCTTCTTTTTCAGAATTTTGAGACTATCAAGGGATTAAGTGGATTCATGGGTCTCCTGGGCTCCAGAGCTGGAAGCATGAGTTGTAGTCCTGGAGTTTGGCTTCTGCACATCAACAGAGACCCTGGGAGCCCCAAGTTAGCAGAAGACCGGGTAGGATCACTGAGTGAAGCCAGGACTGGGGTCCAGCTCCCATTTGGGAAAGGAAGGCCTGGGAAAACAGTAGCCTGCTGCGAGGGGCAACAGCCCTGTGAAGACATTGGGGAGTGAAATTGGAGAGAGGGGAAAAAAAGCATAGACTAGCGGCTAGGAAGTGAAACCGGGCAATCACAGGTTCTCTGACCAGATATGAGATACTCCAATATCACCCCAAAACAAAAGCCGCAAAACACACATCCAGCTAGAGGCAACCATAAAATTTATATGAAATGTAAAGTTTTCTAGAAAACTATGAATGAACTCATAGTTGACTCAGAAAAATAGAAAGCCTGCATAAGCTGGTAACTGCTGAAGAAATGGAATCGGTTATCAAAATCTTCTCCCCAAAAAGCACCAGATGCTGCCAGTTTTAAGGATAACTTAGTGAATCTATAAGAAATGGATAATTCCTACTTTACAAAATATTTGAGAGAAAAGAAAATAATGGAAAGTTACCCATCTCATTTTATTGATACCAAAATATGACAAGGACAGTACAAGTAATAAAATTATAAATCATTCTTGTGCATACAGATATAAAAATCCTAAATAAAATACAAGCAAATAAACTTCAGGAATATATTTTTTGAAGTGTGACCAGATACCTTTATCCAACGAATATAAAGAAAGATGTTCTTTTCAACAGGTACACAAAAAGCACCTGTACTGGATGTTCTAGCCAAGTAATACTATCAAGATTAAAAGAATTGTAAATGAAGACTCAAAATAGTCTTATTTGCAGTAATATATTTGTATATGTAGAAAATCTAAAAGTATCTATCGACTATTAGAATAAATTAAAAAGTTAAGCAATCCTTATGTACAAAAGATAATCTTTTAAAAACTAATAATGTGCCTATATGCCAATTTGAAGAAATAATATTAAAAAAGGATTCTATTTACAATAGCAAGAAAAACTGAGGTTTCTAAGAATACAACTTTAAAAATCTAGATTAAAAACTTTATAGAGAAAATTTTCAAACTGTTACCGAGAATCATAAAATAAATAAAAAGATAAACCATTTTCATGGTTGGGAAGACTCGACTACATAAAAGTATAATTCCACTCCCAAATTAATATATAAATGCATTGCAATTACAATCCAAATTTTGACAGGGCTTTTTATGGAGCTACACAAGATGATCCTAAAAATGCATGTGAAAGAAGAGTAAGAGACCAAAATTACCTAAGGACAAAATTGGAGAACAACATGAAGAGATGTGACCTGCCTGTATCAAGTTTTGTAATAAAGCGACAGCATGGTACTAGCATGACAATCAACAACAGAACAACGGGACAGAACACAGAACTCAGGAAGAGCAGATTTCACATGGCACAAGAATGGATTCTAAACGAGAGTGGAGATTGGACTAATGAGGGAAGTGTACTGGGATAAGTCATTTTCCATTTGGGAAAAATGAAAATAGATCTCCACCTTTTTCCATACACAAACATTAAAATCCAGACATATGTGAAGGCTAACTGGGAGGAAAAGCTCTAGAAACTGAATTAAAAAAAGAGTATCTTGATGACAAAGGAAAATATTTCAAAAATAGGACAAATTAGTATAGTCATTAGGAAAAACAGTATGTAGTTTCCCCCAAAAATTATAAATATGATCTAGCAAGCACACTATTAGGTATATATACAAAGGAAATGAAGTTAGTATGACAAAGAGGTATCTGGATTCCCATGTTCACAGTAGGATTATTCACAATAGCCAAGATATGGATCAACCTAGCATCCATCAATGAATGCATAAAGAAAATGTGGTATATACACTTCTGATGGGGTTAGGTCCTGATGAACCAACCATAAATCAAAAATGCATTTAATACTGGCAACATAGCATATGGTCCCTAACTTAAAATCATTCAACTTACGATTTTTCAACTTTATGATAGTGTGAAAGCGATATTCATTCAGTAGAAACTATAACTCCATCACAAGTTGTAAGGAGCTCCTTGACATACAGAGGGGATGCCTCCCAATAAACCTATCAAAAAGTCCAAAATCGTAAGTCAAACTATTTTAAGTCAGAGACTGTATGTATATATGACAGAATACCATTCAGCCTTTACACAGAAGGAAATCCTGTCATTTTTGACAACATGGATGACTCTGGAAGACATTACGCCAAATGAAATAAGCCAGCTACAGAAAGACAAATACTGTGTGATCTCACTCATATGTGGAATCTAAAATAGCTGAACTCATAAAAGTAGATAGCATGGTGGTTACTGGGGTGAAGTGTGGCAGGGAGAGGATTGGGGAAATGTTGGTCAAAGGAAACAAAATTTTAATTAAACAGGAGGAATAAATTCAACAGATTGATTGTACAATATGGTGATTATAGTTAGCAACAAGGTATTGTATACTTTAAAATTGTTTTAAGTAGATTTTAAGCATTCTCACCTCACACAAAAAAAGATAACTACGTGAGGTAATGCATATGCTGATTAGCTTGATTTGGCCATTCCACAATGTATATATATTTCAAAACATCATGTCATATACCACAAATGTATATTTTTTTAAATTTTAAAACAACTTCCATTTAATAAATATTTGTCAAATAAGAGAATGATTAAAATGACTAAACACAATAATGAATTAAAAACTAAAAAACACACAAATAGCTCACTACAAAAAATTTCCTAAAAAGCTCCACAACAAACATTTGTTTGTAAATTGTTAAATTTAGAAAAATGAAAATTTCTGCTTGTTAAATACCACCAGAAGTAAAGTGAAGACAGTGCAATCCACAGAATTTATATTCAGACTCCACCCAAGAAATTCTATACATACATTTTTAGAAGACAGATACCCCAACTTAAAAAAAGGGGGAGATCATGGAATATAAAGCGGATGTAGCAGAATATTAAGATCGAGTAAAATTAGAAGATAGGTACATGGATGCTAGTTGTTGTTCTCTGAAGTTTTCTATGTGGTTGAAATGTTTCAAAATAAACTTAAATAAAAATAAAAGCTGTGCTTTCACATCACCCAGGCCTGCTGTGCTCATGTTTTAGTTCTGATACTTACCAGCAGCCATGGGCAACACACCTGAACTTTGCAATTAAGAATCTCAGTTTCCTTATCTGGAAAATTGGAGGAGTAATAATACACATCTGTGGGTGACAGCTTCATACAGGGCTTGACAATAGCTAGTACTTAATAAAATCTTGTTTCTTTTGTATTAATAATAATATTAATCCCATTCACTCCTATCTTTTTCCTCTCTCACACATAATGTCCTTAAGTCTACCCAAAAAAGCTAAGTCATATTAAGCCTTTGACCTAATTGGTGTAGCACATTCTTTTGAGCAGTGTGTGAGACACATTTATATCTGAGAAGACTGGGCAGGTCCAGACCTGGATAAACTCAAAAGTATGAAATGTAATAAGTACTTGGTACCCACACATCCATTAGAATCCCCTAAAAGCTCTAAAGCATTTACCCTCTGCCTTAACTGTTGTTTCCTATTTAGATGTTAACCGATAACAAAGGTGTTCACTAGTATTCCCATGTTTTAAGAAGGACTCAGAAATAAAATATCTTTCAGATCCAAAGTACGTATTAACAGCAGACTAATTCTGTTCTAAACCCCCTCAATCACACCAAGTAGGAATTTCTTGTAAAGTAGGACAGGAGCTGGAGCTGCAAAAGTCATATACTCTCACTTCTGAGTCAATATTCTTGCATTTACACATACACAGACAGACAGAATTTCTTCATCCACCCTCTGCTTCTGTATACTAATAAGTAGAGCAATCTAGAATAGGCTAATCATTACAGCCTAATATTCTGTTGTGGTCTGTAGGGTAAAGGTCTTGGCCCTGGAAGTACTTGCGGTCTCCCTTGAGAGGGACAATCATCCCTAGAGTCAATTATCCAAAGAGGTGGCAGGTTCCCGAAAGGCAGGCCTCAGGCAGGGAAGAGAATATTATTTCCCTCAGAGTCTCATTTTATAGAAGCTGTTCTTCAAGGAGTCAAGATGCCTGAGGTGAGCTCCTAGGCAATAGAGGCTAAAGAGATGCCCACCCCATGGAGACAGGCTGGGAGCTGGGATGAGATGAATCCTATCACTTTCAGAGACCAAGCCATAGCTTCTACATCAGATGATGTAATATAACCTCCTCCCTGGGTTTGCTGCTTTCTGACCAGGTCCTCAGTATTGTTGGAGCATGCCAGTACTCTCATCCTGGGTTCTTACTTACTTTGCTAATTAGCATTTCTGTGTGAGAATTAATGATAGGCCCTCCAATAAAAACTAATTTTTATGTCTTTAAACTTATAAGGTGAGTCCAGGATTATGAAGCATGTTTAAATATGGAAATACATGTCTTCTTACAATTTATGCACACCACACACCACTTTCTCCAATGGAGAGATTTTTCCTTCTATTACCACCTAGAGCAGTTAATTAGCTCTGTTTGTGTGACAAACCACTCCAAAATTTAGTGATTTGGAACAACAATTAATTATTATTAACTCATGATTATATAGGTTAGCAAGCTGGGCTGAGCTCAGCAGAGTGGTTCTTCTGCTGGGCTCTCTGGGGCTCACACCTGTGGTTGCATAGAGCTCACAGGTGAGATGGAGGCTGCTAGGTCTAGAATGACCTCAATCACATGTCTGGCAGTTTGTTATGGCAGTTAGCTGGAGCAACAGGTGTGACTGGGCCATATGTTCCCAGCAGGCTAGCCTAGGATCATCAACATTGTAGTGGTTGAGGGTTCCCAAGAACAGCAGAAGAAGCTTATTTCAATGTGCAACTCTTTTTCAGATGTCTCATGTTGCTTCAAGTCATCACCTCCTACTTGGTAATGTGTCACTAACTAAAGAAAAGCCCAGAGTTGGCCAGGCATGGTGGTTCAAGCCTGTGATCCCAGCACTTTGGGAGGCCAAGGTGGACAGATCACGAGGTCAAGAGATCTAGACCATCCTGGCCAACATGGTGAAACCCCATCTCTACTAAAAATACAAAACTTATTAACTGGAAGTGGTGGTGCATGCCTGTAGTCCCAGCTACTCTGGAGACTGAGGCAGGAGAATTGCTTGAACCTGGGAGGTTGCAGTGAGCCAAGATTGTGCCACTGTATTCCAGCCTGGTGACAGAGTGAGACTCTGTGTCAAAAAAAAAAAAAAAAAAAAAGCAAAGCCATGAGTCAGTTTAGGAGGGCACTAATACAAGAGTATAAATACAAGCAAGGGGATTATTACAGCCTTTTTTTTTTTTTCAAACAATCTATGCCAGGCTTGAATAACCTAGATCTTATTTTATGAGGCAGGGAAGAATTTTCCTAAGACATACAACATATACCCACAAATATTCACACACTCACATCCATATATGCACATACTTACTGCATATTCTCACACAAAAGCATATGTACACACACATCAGTCACACTTGTACTCACACACACATACATACCCACAAGGACAGAGTTACATAAAACCAGTTGTGTGTATAGGCACAAAAGTCAATTTACAAGGCAAGGTTTTTGCTATACACACTGTTTCATTTTAACTCCCAGCTTTTCCTTGACAAATCCTGCCATAGCAAATTCTAAAGAAGGAATCTGCTGCTACAACCTATCCTTTGATATGAAGGGTTAAGCGATTAAGGATGACCCAGCCTGCCAGCTGCAGGCCCATCTCTGTGGTCTGATTTCTCAAGATGATACAGCTCACTTCCCAGCGGTGATTGCAAGATTTAAATCTAAGTCAGGAGAGAGAAAAATGCATTTCTTAGTACAATGTTAGTTAGAGCACAGATAGAGACAGCATAACCGATGAACAGACGGAGTTTTACAGAATTGTTTCACCATTTGACTAGATGGAAAACAAGGAGATGCATTTCCATACAGCCTCCGAGCTCCAGGGCCTTAGGAGGTCCCCTAGTCTAGTTCCCTGAGTATCTAAAATGAATGTGTTATGTTCTAAAAAAGATCTGGCTTTTAAAATAAAGATCTCTTCATTTACCACTGAAAGCATATGACTTTGTTCTATATTTTCACATCTCTATGCATTATCAACATATAAATTATCAAAAATTTATAATTAATAAGTATTTACATTCATAAATTTTTAAGTGACAATATATTAAAATGTGTTAAAAATAGATTGCATATATTTCCACTTCTCCCAAGTTTCTTATGCCTTTGGGAAAAAAAAATTTTCTTTCCTACAGAGGCAAAATTTCTGGAAAATCTATATCAGAACAACAAAGTCATCTGCATGACTCTGATCACCACCAACTCTATCCTCTGAAACACCTTTTAAAGCTGACTGCCCCCACCCCTGCTTAAAGCTTCTCTGATCCCAGCCAAGTACAGCCCTACCCAAGTTCATTGGCTTCAGATCACATCCATACTTGGAAATACAGAGGAGAAGCTGTGGAGCTCAAAACAGGTGAGAAATGACTGCTTTGGTTTCAGAAAACTGGTTATGATTGGCAAGGACAATAGTCTGTGGTACATGAGGTGCTCTAGCCTATCAATGTAAGAATACTCAGAGACGCACCAGTGCAGCTGACCACTCCAGGGCTGCAAACTCAAGTGCTTCAAGACCCAAACAGGTGACCTGAGCTGCAAAGGCAGCTGGGTGGCTTGTATCTAGAGAGAGTGCAGGGTGCCCTCTCTGCTCAGCCCCAGGAATCAGGGCCCAACTTGTCCAGATCTTCTGAAGGTTCTCACTTTTAAATGTTGGCAACTAATTCAAATTACATCAGTCTGCAGGCCAGAGCACTCAATTAATTAATCAATTAATCAATCAATCAATCAAACCAGGAAAAAAAAAAGTCTAGATTCCAAAGTGTGTACTCTGATCTTAAGAATTCCAGTGAAACAGGAAAGAGTAAGAATGAGCCTTAGATCCCATTATCCTGAGACATTTTTCTTCTGATTCCAAAGGGACTCAATTCCAAAAGCACACCCATTAATAAGGTCCCTTCCTCCCCTCCAGCTCTAGGCCGAAGCCTGCAGACAGCCTTTTGTTCTACAGCTGGGGAAAGAGGCCAGACCTGAGCACAATGAGTGTCTGAGAACATACACCTACTTGCCAAATTAAACCTTGTCCTGGGTTAAATGTCCAAGTCCTCTAGGGCACCTCCCTTTAAGTCTGCCTTAAACTGCTTTTAAAAGTGATCGGATAGGGAGCTACAAACCTACTGATTGATGAGATTGATGAACCTCAACCATTTCCAGGTTTCTTTTTCAGCCAGAAGTCCCCGTAGTGCAATTCTCCAACATACACACAAACACACACACACTCTCTCACTCTCTCTCTCAAGGAAGGGGTCCTGCTGTGATAAATTGGTGCTGCTGCATGTTATAACAATACATTAACCATACCATTACTACATGGTAAAAATAAATAAATAAATAAATAAATAAATAAATAGATAAATTTAAAGAATACAACCCACCCCCCAAATGATCTATGAAAAGAGATGAAGTTTACATTTACTGAGGCAGTCCTGGCATCACTCCTCACTCAGACACTGCCCTCCATCCTCAGAAACACATTTCCCCATTTCCCCTCATGTTACCCCAGATCATTGTCCCACAACCTTGTGGGCCAGTAAGCAGTTGATTATGCCCATTTGATAGAAGACAAAATAGAGGTCCAGAGAGGAGAGGTCACAGAGGAGTTGTACAAGAGGCAAGACCCAAAACAGGCCTGCTTACCCAGGCACCGCTCTCCCACCTAGAATGGCTTTCCCAGGCTTCCCTGTCTGTTTCCCTGTCCAAACATCCCCATCCCCTGAGACCCCGCACTGCCCTTGAGACAGTATCCCAAGCTTCCAAAGGCAAAGGCCGAGAGTTCTGCTTCTCCATCTACCCTAGAACCCAGGATGGAGCAGGCTGCACACTAGGCCCTCAGGGATAAAACCTAAGAGAGTTTCTCCAGTTCTGCTGAATACAGTCCAGAGAGGGGCAGCCTACAGAAGAAGGGGCGGGTGAGGGTCTGCCCAGAGGGCTGGACACACCCCTGCCTGCAGGTTGGAATGTAGCAAATGCCTATCTAGGGCCCCTTAAACTCAAATGCTGGCATTTCACACTTGATGCTCTACCAAAAAGAATGTTATTCTGAAGAAAATAAAGTCAGCAGAACAAAAGGACACTCTACTGATAAGCTGTTCTAGCTGGCAACCATTCCTGTGGCCTGTCCTGTGCAGGGCATCTCAGGGAAGACAGGAAGTGAGACGTCTCCGCATTTTGGAAGTTGATAGGGCAGTGTGGGAAGTCACTGTGCTTGTGGACATGAATTAACAGTGACACACCCCTCTGTGTTCTCAGACCCTTAGATGCTCTCAGGGCTCCCAGTTCTGATCTCTGCAATACATGAGGCCACAGACAGCAAGAAAGGCCATCACCAGGGGTTTGATCCTGGGCCTGGGCGTCCAAGAATGAGCAGGCCAGGCTGGGTTGCAGGGTGGGTCTCATGAGGGCAGTGGGGCATCACAGGCAGAGGCAACCAAGAGCTGCAGGCTCAAAGGAGTCCTGTTGGAAATGAGACAGGAGAGATGGCCCGGCCAGGGCAAAGGGTTTGAAACAGGAAAGAGAGAACTGCCACTGGAGGGTCACATCACGTGGGCCCTTGAGTGCCATGAGGAAGAAGCTGGCCTGTTCAGTCCTCAGCAGTAAACATAACGTCAGTGATTTCCCCCATAGTCCTTTGGTATTAAGTGCAAATGAAAAGGAACAGAAGCCAGATGGGAAATGAAACAAAAAAGTGAAAAACAAAGACCTACTCCTAGTCCCAGATGGCAGCTAAAGCCATGTGTTGGACCAAAGGCCCTTGCAAATGGTCCCAGGACAGGTGCAGTCTGCCCTACAGTCACTAGTGCAGTTCTGGAAGCTGGCAGGGCTCTGATGCCTGAAAGGTGCCTTCACATTCATTTCTTCAAGCCCTTCTCAGATGGCCGTGCTGCAGCCAGCTCCTACCATCACACTGGAGTAGCGCCAGTGCTGGGGGCACCTGTCAGAAGCACTGGCCTCTCAAGAGCCTCGGGTTGGTGGAGGATGCAGGAATGGACTGTTCAGGTCTCCTCAGGCAGCTGTTTAACAGCTGTCCTGACACCCTCTGCCAAGAGCAGGAGATGGGGCACAGGTGATACCCTGAGCTGATGAAGCCAGATACTCTTTGACACTGAATACTCCTCTCGAAAAAAAAAAAAAGATGCAAGAACATTAAGATATTGATTAGAAATCTAATAAAATAAAAGAAGTTATTCATTTTTCATCTTAGTGCCACGCCAGGAAATGTAATGCAGAGCTTGAGTATAAAGACCAATCATAGAAGAAAGTGGTGATGATCTGGGAGTGGTTTGAGGAACACATGGATGGCCTATTAAAACATGTCCCCAGTCTACCTGCTCCAGTGCCTTTTTCCCACTTTTTCCACTATTAGACCCCTTGCTTATACACAAATGCCCCATTAGAAACTCCACAGTCTGGTTTTACTGAGCCACTTGCAGTTTCCCCAACACACTGTGTGCCAGTCACCCCTTTGGTCAGAACACCTCCTTCCCTCATGAGCCAGCTGCTCTTGCTCCTTCCCAACTCATCTCAAACCTAGCCTGCTCAAAGCTAGTCTGCTCCCACAGCAGGGCACCCAGCCCTCTGATGGCCTGTCTCATTGTTCTGTGATTATCTATGTAAATGCCTGTACCTCCCCTCCCTTCGTAGGAATTCTCTGAGAATAGAGGCCATGTTTTATTTTGCCTCCTAGGTCTTTATAGAGTGCATCTAATGAATTAGTCCTAACAGAAATGTGAGCACCTTCACCTATGGGTATTCCCTCTGTGGCAGTTGTCAAAATGGGCAGGATTTGACGCAAGAGAACATCAGGAAGGGGACAGGAACGCATGCTTTGGGAGAATATATGTGCTTCATTATCACATTAGTGAGGCAGGCAGCCAGGCACAGGATGCACTAGCAAGGGTTTAGGAAAGGTAAGGTAGGAATCCCACATTAAGAATCCCTCCCACCCTGCCCTCACACACCTGAAGAAGTAATAAGCATAAGAGTTAAAGAGTCTATCTGATATTGACTGTCCACCTAGGTGCTTCCTGTGCACCAGGTGCTAGTGGCATGTATGATCTCAGTTAATCCATAAACAAAGCCGGGAGGTCTATTATGCTCATCTCATCTCCACAGGTATGAACCCAGAGGCTCAGAGCGGACAGGTAACTTGCTGAAGGTCATGTAGCTGGCAGGAGGAAAAGCTGGGATTCACACCCCTTCCTCTCAACTCTGGTGCTGTGGAATAAAAAATCGAGTTGAAACTGTGGGCCCCATTTGGTGGAAAAACACAATTATATACATTCACACTATCTGCCTCAAATCCTTTTAGACCACAGGAAGCCATTAAATAACAACTGATAAATAAATAAGGATCTTAATAAATTCATATCCATGCACACCTGCCTAAAGTCAATCCTCCCCCTGAGCTAGAGTCTCCCCGTGAGGTGGGAGATGCAGGAGCCAGACTCCCCAAGTTGTTGATGTTATGGAAGAGAAGGTGATGGGAGACGGAGAGGAGGAGAGGCTCTCAGAACAAACAACCTGTGAAGGCATCTCCCAGTCTTGCATGATCTGAGACTCTCTCTTCACATAGCCCCTCTGCCACCTACCATTACTGTTGAGGTTTGTGACCCTGCTACCCACCCCCGACCCACCAATTTCCTGTGATTCCCTCCCAAAGATTCCCTCTACCCCAGCCCTTCCATCCCAATATGGCCTTCTTACCAATGTCAGCCTGACCTTCCTGAAGCATAGCTCAGAGCATGTCCTGTCCCTGCTCCCACACGTTCAGGGAGTTCCTTTGCTTTCTGATTGAAATCTAAAATCCTCAGCTTAATTCAAGGACTTTCAACTCAGCCTCCAACCAACCAACCAGAGTTGTCCCCAACTACTGGCTCAGACACCTCAGGCTTCAGCTTCAGGTTGAAAACACGACCCACTGCACCCTAAATGAGCATTGCCCTCCCTGCTCTCCTGTTTCTTGCTCTTTCCCTCTGCCCAGAATGCTACTGTCTTCTTTCAGACTGCCAGCAAACATTTGTGGAGCACCTCCTAGGTATTAGGCGCAGTCCTGACTTGTAAGATCAAACTTCTCCTTCAACACTTTAGCCAGATGCTGACTCCTTCAGGAGGTCTTCATTGGTCTCCTAATGAGAAGCAACTTCATCCTTCTCTATGTGCCCAAGTACGTATTTCCATGTTTGGCCTTAAATCACAGGCATGCATCTGCCTTGCCCAGCATTGGCAGCTCCTTGGGACAGGGAAGATGGCATAGATGGCTGGTAGCCCATCATTGATCATAGTGAGCTCCAATCAAGCCTGTACTAGACTGATGGACAATTATGAAGTTCCTGGATTATCATTTCCTGCTGACATGTAAACCACAACAAAGAATAGGTCTTATCAAAACAATTATCAAAATACCAAGGAATGAATTCTCTGAAGCATCTAATTATTGCAAAGACTAAATCACCCAGTCTCCTAAATAATTTTGATTTGCCTAACATTTTCATACTGCATACCTACACAATTAAATAAACTATATAAATCTATAACACTTTGTGCTGTCAGACAAGGATGATATAAGTCACGAGAAAGAGGATTCATTCCCTCCTGGGTTCACCTGGGATCACCTATAATGTTAAAAATAAAGGTGGACGTCAGGCTTAAGACCCATTCACTCAGTCAGCAAGTTGAAAGTGTTTCTGAAATTCTGGCTACATGAAGTCTTGTAGTTGGGCTATAAAGTAAATGGACTCAGTTTCTCCCTCCCAGTATTTCTACTCTCGTCAGGAATACAAGACTTACTCACATGAAAGAGCAAAGCTAAACAATACCTAAGCAAGAGACAGGTAATGTAAATTATTGACATGAATGTTCAAAAAACATAAAAGTAAAAGAAAAATCCAAACAAGTTGTGGATCATCAGAAAAGATGCATTTGAACAACCTTTCTTTCTCTGTAGAGCATACTTTTCAAGCTTCAGAAAAGTCCTGCATTAGCCATCTTAGAGTGTCAGGTCCAGGTGGTTCTCAAGGAGGGAGGAGATTCAGCATTAGGGCACCCAGTCCTTTAGGTCTTTCATTTCCTCATGTATTCCCCAATTCATCAAATATTTACTGAGTGCTTACCACATGCCAGGCCCCTGTGCAAATGCCCAGACACAGTGGTAAGTGAGAGTGACATGGTCCTTATGAACTAGCAGGGTCTAGAATCTACTACAAGAGAGGGTCTCTTTTACATTTAGGGAAGGTTGATATTCAAGTGACTTGAATGACTAGACACAGAATGGATGATGATGGGGATGGAGGGAAAGTGGTGCAGAGGCAAGATGAAGGGCAGGAAGAAACCTTACTGAGAAAAAAATACCAGTCATCATTTACAGAATTCCAAGGTTGAAAAGTCTAAGATGGGGGTGGTGTAGTGGGGACCGTGCATGACAGTCATGGGCAAGAAGAAAGGAAGGAGCTCTTGTCCAAGAAAGGGAGGCACACAGGGTTCTGCATCAGGGTCAGCCCTCTCCCCCACCCTCAAGCTGAGACTTGGCAATGCTGCCATGGAAAGCAGAGCCAAGAAGTGAAAAAACAATGAAATGGGCCTGCCATCAATGAGGAAGTATCGTGCAATGCCAGCACTTGATTTGGAAAGTATTCATAACGCTTTCTTGGCTAGGATATTTAAGACAAAAATAGAAATATTCTCATCAATGATTTATAAGATTGCTTTAGAAAGATGGGGCAGAACCCAGTATAACAAAGAGCAAAAAAACACACTCCCACTTGTCACTGTGCTGGAGAGCATGGGTCAGGGCAGACAGAGTCATTAGAAGGTGCTTTTTGTTCCTATCACAGAAATTAGAGCCGGGAAAAGCTACCAATTTCACCAGTCTGAGCCTCAGAACCACAGCCACTTTTTGGACTCTTCAAACTGCAATTTTATTCTTCCCTGGGGTTGAAACCTCCAGATAAGATATCTGAAAGTTGCATCTGTATGGTAGAGACTAGCAATAATACTAACAAATTAGCAGCCAATTAGATAGGAACATTAGAAAGCATCCTTTTCTGGATATAGCCCTTGGAGGAGAAGAAGATGAGGACCAAGAAGAAATAAGAACCAATTTAGAAAAAACAGAAAATGGGGAGAAAAAAAAAACCCTTCTCACAATAAGGTAAGGTCATTTCACAGCTATGAGCTGAGTTTATTATAAGCCCATTCCTGGACTCTGTTCATTTTCATTTATGTACACATTGACTGCATCACCTAGACTCTCCGCTGGAAGCATATGGGATAGGAATGGAAAAGGTATCTCACACCTGTACTGTTGCCAGCACCCCAGTTCCCAATACCACCTGCCTCCATCCAATCCTGCATGAAGCTCCCCAGCCAATCTTCCTAAACCCAAAATTTGATCAAGTCATCATCATACTGGGGACAACCTTCAGCACTCTATTGCCCACAGGATCAAGATCCTACTCAGGCTGATATTTGAGGCTCTCCAGCCACCCAGACAGACAATGAGTATTTCTTGTGCACACAGGGAGCCAAGCCCTGAAGATACAGGGCTTGGCTTAGTCTGGGCAGTCAGGCAAGTAAGGCCTCCATGAAGCAGTGATGTTCAAGCAGAGAAGTGAAAACTGACCAGGGATTAGTGAGCAAAAGAAAGAGGGAGAGGGTTCCAGGAAGAGAAACAGGGTGAGAGATATTGTGGATGGCTGTCAAACTGGATGGAAGCAGAGGGGGTGAGGATGAGGATGAGAGCGGTAGGAGCCAGGTCCAGGAACCCAGGACAAGGGGAAGAAAGAGGTCACAGAAGAAGGATCCAGAAGGGGTGGTAGATGGGACAGAGTGAGTGGTGAGGATCTGGGAAGACCAAGTCAATGAGCTGGGATCTATCCTGGAGGTAATGGGAAGACACGGAAGGCTTTTAAGGAGGAAACTGGCAAGACCAGATCTATGTTTTAGAAAGGTCATTCTGTGCACAGAATGAAGTGTATTTGGGTCAGAAAAGGCAGGGTCAATACAAAGAAACCAGTTGGCTGACTTTGGCAACAGTGTAGAGAGAATGAGAAAGAGGTGAAAATGTGGGAGAACCAATGGGATTTGCTGACCAAGGGCATCTCCAGGATGAGGGACAGGATATGGTCAAGGGTGATGCGTGTCCAGGCTGAGATGACTGGGTAAAGGATGGGGTCACTAGCCAAGGCAGGGACTTCAAGTGGGGGAGATTCTTTTTCTCATGAGAAGAGAGTTGCCCCGAATCTAGCATTCTTCTCTTGGAGCCCTCTAGAGGCTGGGAATGAGGAGCTGAAGCTCAGTAAGAAAGATTAGACTAGACATGTTCCCATGTATGGAGAACTGCTACCCTTTGCAAGCAGGTGGTGGCCCTAGGAGATTGTGAAACCTGCAAAGAAGAAAAGTTCAAGGATGGGACAAAGGTAATCCAGCATTTAAGGACTGCACAGGGAAAGAGGACCCAGTCGAGGGGACCAGCAGAAAGCAGTAAGTGAACAAAGAAGGAACAATGTGTGTCCTGAGAGAAAAGAAAGAGATTTCCAAGATAAAGTGATTAACAGCATTAAGATGAAGACTTTAAAAATGGCTACTGGATTTGGCCAATAGGAAGCTACCGAGGATTTTCATAAAAATAATTCTGGTAAAGTTGGGGGAGCAAAGGCCAGGTCTGAGTGCTGCAGAACAATGAGAAACAAAGAGGAAAAAGCAAGGGTAGCTATCTGTTTCAGAATGGGTGTTTTGGGAGAAACACATGAGAGCCGGAGTTTGTAAAGGTATTGACTGTCATGTGAAGGAGTGAGCCCTCCTTCGACGGCAGTGCTTAAGCAGACTGGAGAAACAGGAATGCTGGAAGATGGGTTCCTCCAATGACCATAGGAGTAACAGAGAGGCCTTCGAAGGGCCATTCCAAATCTGAGAATGGAAAACAAGATCTGTCCAAAATGTCATTTCCACAGAGCCTGTTTAGGATTGAGAGCCACACTTCAGCATCAGGACACCAGGATTAGAGGGGTTAGAGCAGGGAGCATTTCCCTGGGCTTTTTGGATATGAAGTAAATATCATTGCATCTTCCCTAAAGGGGTAGTTGAACTGGAGGCTATGTGGCTTGGGCTAGAGAAAAGGATTCAGGAAGGAGAAGTGCCAAGGAGGAAACCCCATTTCCTCCCCTAGGAGAAAGTCAGCTCCACTTGGAGGGAGCCACGGAAGGAGGATCCGGCTGCAAACAGACGGCATAACAATGGAGGCATCTGTCCTTCCTCTTTGCTCTTCCCTGGGACTGAGGTAGTGCTCCCTTAGGTTCCTGACTAATAGGGAAGCCAGGGAATACACTGTGCCTCCATTTCCCAGCTCAGGGAGGAGGGGGGAGTTGGGGCACAGCCAGCTGCTGGGGCAGCCTTCCTGGGAGCCTCTGCACACCCTGTGCCATCCTCAGCTGCCAGCCAGGACCACAGAGCAGGAGAGGAGGAAAGACAGACAGACTGATGGAGGAAAGGAGGCACAAGGAGAGGGGGAGAAAAAGAGAGGAAACAGCCATCCATTACCATTACCAGACAGTAAGTGTGGATGTGCATGTATGCGCGTGAGAAAGACAGAGAGAGATCTACGTTCTCTATCTAACCCTGAACAAGTCACCTCATCTCTCTGGACATTGCCAAAGGCATAAAATGAGAAAAGTAGATTAGAAAATACCTATGGTTCCTTTCAGGTTGAAAATCCTGTGTTTCTCAAATTCCCTATCTGTATATATATAGCACCCCCAGAGGCCAAAAGCATTAGCAGCACAAAGAAAATAAACCCCAAAGAAGAAGACGTGCTCTCACACGTGTGTCCCTGACAAACACGTGCATGCTGCACGCGCGTACACACACGCACAGGAAGGAGGGTGCTGTGTTGAAGGATGTGCCTATATGTGATGACGGTAGTTAGAACATCTACACATAAAACTTGTCTGATCAGTTTACAGTCACATCTCTTCTACACACTAGTAAATGCTTAATCCTGACTAACCTAAATATTTGACAAATGAATCCATTTGGATTGTCAAGCTCTCTAGGTAGCTAAGAATTTACTCCTCACATGATCAAAACTAGTTTAAAAAGCCACCCCAGAGGGAAATATCTAATTTGGGTTTTGGTTTGGGGGTTTGGAGTTTTGGGGTCTTTTTGTATGACAAATGTCTTAAGCAAATTCAGCACTCGGTGGCACTGGTTTCTGCTCTTTTAGGCACGGTGCCAAGCACGGTGCTGGGCTGGCTCGCAGAGTGAATGAGCTATAGGACTATCCTCCAGTGTCCATGTGCCCACAGGAAGGGACATAGCGGGGAACAGAGTCCAGAGGCTGCCTTGATCAGGGGGAGGACGAGGGCAGAGCAAGCCTCCCACTGTACCCCAGACAGCCAGTCCTCCCATCTCAGAGCTGAACCTTAAGTAGTGAAGGGGGAGGGAGAAGAAAACAGGCCCATTTCAAACAAAGCTGAAAACTGTGAAGACTGGGCTCCACCTCCTGTCTGGGTGGCTCTGGACCACCTGGGGCCACTACCTAGAGGAGTAAAAGGAGAGTGGGTGGAAGCAGAAAGATAAGTTTAAGTAGATTCATCACCCTCCTCTCCCTGTCCATCCTAGTTGCCTGCGGTGCAGGAGAGTTCCGGAAGTGATCTACCTGGGATGCACAGGAAGAAAGCTGGAAGCCAGGCTGTGCCCCAGGCCCACTCCCTTAAGGGGCTGTAGGAACGTATAGGGGGACCCAGAGGATACCTGCAAGCACAGTGGCCACCTGGGGCCTGGTGGGCTATGCTCTGGGGCTCCCGCAACCCAGACAGTGGCAGCCACACCCTGTAGAACCCACCAAGGCCCCAGAGGACACAGTCTGAGGACAATCCAAGGCCCCCTCTCCTACACAGGATGTGTATGTTTCCCCTACCTCAAATGCCATCTCAGCTAGAGGGGAGAGGAGGAAAACCTCTAAAGATGGGAGATTTGCCCATACAAGACTAGTTTACCCTGAAAAGAGGGTGAGTTACCTTTAACTAGCAGGTCTGAAGTCTTCCTCTCCCCTTGGCATGGGTGTGACAGGGGCCGGGGGAGTAAACGGCAGTTAGAGAAAGTGAAAACCACTACGTAGTTTGGCTCTTCACAGTGTAAAGCCCTGGAACTGGATGCTGCAGCGGGGGGCAGCTGGCGTGGCAGGTTCTGGCCCCTCTCCTCATCTGCACTGCCCCCAGCTGAGGACCCCTGCCCAGGCTCTTCCTGAGAGGCCCCACCCCAGGACTAAAGGCCAGGGATCCCACCGACAGTGGCATTTCCAGTCCAAGAAACAGCCTAGAGCAGGCAGAGCTGCTAAAGCATCCCCGCCCACTGGGGGAGCAGCGATGGTGTGGAGCAGGAGATACAGGCCCTCTGCCTCCCTCAGCTCCAGGTCAGGGAGGGCTCCCAAGCCTCCCCGGATGGCACAGAAGAGGGAAGGAGACTCCAGACAGCCCCATGGCAGTTTACCTTCAGGTCAGCCTCAGACTTTACCTGTAAGACTTGAAGAGCCAGAGAAGGCCCCAGGCTGCCCCAACACTGATTCCCAACAAAGGTTCCTTGCTGAGAATCTGTTTGCAAGACAAAGGACAGAAAAATGCAAGCAGCGGCGGTGAACATTCAGGCAAAGGGTGAGTGAGCCCAGAAGGGGAAAGGGTGTGCCCTGTGAGCAGGGCTGGGGAAGGACTGGCCTGGGGCCCAGACAGGAGGGTGGACCCACCAGACTCTGGATCTTGGCTCCACTCCCTCTCTGCTGATAGCCCAGAGCCCAGTGTGACTGCCAACGGAGGACCCTCCAGATACAGTGCCCTTCAGAGCCTCCGTCGGCCCACAGCCCCCTGGTTGCTCTGGCCTGTCAGTCCAGCAGACTTGGGGCTCCATTTATCACAGGCCCTGGCAGTCCCCAGGCCCCAGGGCCCATCCTAGCCACTGCACTCTGGACCATGTGCACACACACAGTCACTGACCAAGACAACCAGCCCCAGTTAGGGTTTAGACACCCTCTTTGGTCCCTGGTCATTTAATTGTTAGATGCAGAGTGACATGAAAATACTCCCATCCTCAGATTTTGCCAATGATAGCACAGAACCTGCATGTGATTTCACAGCCTAGAAATCTAGTTTTATCATCACCACCAGCATCACCCTCAGCACCGTCAGGGCCAGGTGGTACCACAGAGATAAACGTTTACCAAACAGATGGGTGAGGTCCCCTGTCAGGAGCAGTGAGGACCAGGCTCTAGGAGAGATGTTCATGAGAATGCAAGTCGAAGCTAAGAAGGGGAGAATCTGGACTACAGCAAAGGCTCAACTTTATCCAATTTGCGTATTGATAGTTTAGGAACTAAATGACAGGGGAGAGCTAAGCAGGGAAACTCATCCTCTGCCCACACAGGACCAAGGGAACCTCACACATGCTCAAGGGCTGTATGGGTACAGAGCCAGAGAGGCCAGGGTTACCGCAGTGCTGAAGCTGACTTTCCAAGAAAGGTGGCACCCAACAGAGCCACCAAGGTGGATAGGACTTGATAGGAAGACAGGAAACAGCATAGCATAAGCATTAAATATGTGAGCCATGGAAACAGCCAATTGGATTTAGAATTTTCACTGTCACTTCCTGGCTATGTGACCCTAAGAAATAAACCTAACCTCTCTGATCTTTAGTAGCCTGGTATGTAAAAAGCCAATGCCTCCCTTATAAGCATGCAGAGAAGAACAACTTAGCCGGGAAAGGCACTGGCCTGTAGCAATCAGTAAAATGGACACACAAGGTAAAGGGTAAATAAAGGCAGAGGCTGAAATGAGAGTAGCATGTATATAGATGCAGGGCATACAGGAATAGCCCAGAGGGCCAGGCCCCAGCAAGGCAGGCTCCCAGGCTGGATGCGGCTGTGGCTGGAGGGGACTGCCTCTGAGGCCCCGTCTCCTAGGAAGCCGCAGCCTGGGAGGTGGTGGCCCTGCCAAAGCACTGACGCTCTAGCCCTGTCAAGAGCTTTCTTCCCATTGGCCATGACTCTGACAGGGAAATCAGCAGGCCGGCGGTGCGAGCCTGGGCAGCGCAACAGACAAGGCTCTGGGGACAGCTTAAGTGGACAATAATTGCAGGTTATTATATACCAGGCTGCAGCCAAAAGCCAGGCAGCTATTAAGTGTGATTGGGAGAAATAATCCGGAGGAAGAGGATGGATGGGAGAGCCAGGCTGCTTTCTCTGTTCCAGGGCTGCTCTGAGGCTGGGGGCTGTGCAGGGACAGGGACAGGGTGGGTGGGGAGAGAAGCTTATTCGCAGCATAAGCACTTTGCACTCTGAGAAGCAAGTCTATCCTCATTCCTCCCCACAAGGTATGCAGAGCAAGGATATGGTCCCCATCTCACGAATCAGGGAATGAGGTCCAGAAAGGGGAAGCAATGACCCAGGACACACAGCAAGTCTTGGCTGAGTCCCTCCAAAACCTAGATGGAGCCCCTTTTGTTGTTTGATGACCAAACACAGAATCCATTCTCCTGAGGCAGGAAATGTCTCAGTGGGGCAGCCTTGACATTGAGCAGGGACTGGAAGCAGAGATCAAGACCCAAACCAGGCACAGATCCCATCACATTGCTGCCTGCTCAGCAGACAAGATGATAGGAGAAGACTAAAAATCGGAGGAGAGGCAGGGTTATGATAATAGGGATACTTCTCAGAGCTTTATCTGTTCATTAGATGCCTAAGAAGAAGTTTCTGCCCATTTTATAGATGAGGACACAGAAACCAAGAGCAATGGCACGGCTTGTACATGGCAGGGCGGTGATATTGTAGCTCTTGCTGGTCTAGGGACCTGCACACCCCACCCCAGATCTGCCTATTAAGAGAAGCCCTTAGCAGAGGTGACCCTTACCCTGCCCACTGCCACCAGCCTGGGAGGATTTGTGGTTTTATCCTTGTTAGCCAGGGTTTCCCATTTCTTCAGGAGGAGAGGTGGTTCTCTTTTGGGACCAAGGATGGTCTGGATTGACCCACATCCCACATGGGATAACGCTGCCCTTTAATGATGTATGGATCACACATACCTAACTTCCTACCTTCACACCCTTAGATCTTTCAAGCCCACAACTCATTTTGGAAACAAGGATGAGATACCCTAGTCCCAGACACACAAAGACCATGGGCATCTTCAAGGAGATTCCCAAAGACCAAACCAACCCCTTCATTATTTAACCAAGGCAGCTTCTGTGGAGATAGCCCCACAGTGATGGGGACATCAATGGAGGGGATATATATCATGGGTGGGTGGACAGCCCTGACTCCTCCAAATACAACACCTCAGCAGACATCCAGGAGTGTCATGTAAAAGGCTCAGGGCCATCGTAGGTTCTGACAGCCTGTCCCTCCCTCCTGGGATCAACTCTCCCACCCAGCAGTCTCAGAGACCCAGCCTAGATTCAGCCTGGCCCAATGACCCTGCTTTGGGTCACATGAGAGTAGAAACCCGCGCAGGGAGAGATCAATTACACTGTGACTCAGCGAGAGGGCACAGGGCCAGGGAGTGAGTCACAGCAGCGTGCCCACCTTCCCTGGCAGGGAGGTGGGGGGATACAGGCCTGCGTGGGAGCTTCCCTGTATTGGGGTATGCAGGTGTATGGGTGCAGGCTCCCCTGACGATGGAGGCAGGGGATACTAGGTGTTTACCACAGGGAGAGCGCCTCTCTGAGCCTGAAGGCAGGTGTGCATCAGGAAGCTGCGGCATTGAAAGAAACTCATGGGGGCTCCTACCTGACATGGGCTTCTCTCCCTCACACCCTCACACAACTTTGCACACAACCGGAGATGTCATTCACTTGCTGTAATGTGGAAGGGGCCAAACTAGCTTCCCATTATGGATGTCTTTCATTTCCCTAACAACACTGGGAAGGCCACTGAGGAGAAACCCCAAACATTGTCTTTCTTAGAATATCTCCAAGTGTTATTACACATATTCCAAAGTTATTTTCTGCAATGGCTTATACCTGGAAAAGAGTTTGTTCATTTAACAAATACACTCATAATCATAGCTAACATTTATTGGACACCTACCATGTAGCAGGCTCTATGTATGTATTACCTCTTTTAGTCATCATGACAATCATACGCACTGTTATACCCACGTTTCTGATGAGGAAATTGAGGCTCTCAGAGCATGGCTTACACGGCTGGTAAGTTAAAGATCTGTCTGGTTTCAAAGTCCAAACTCTTTCCAAAAACAATGCATGCACCTATGCACATATGTATATAAAAAGTACAGTAACTTAAGTCTGATATACACTTTTTTAAACAATAAATGTCCAACTGTATTTACAGACTGTATTTCTTTAAACTGTACTCTTTGAACAAAATTTATATTAATGTATCTGTTTAATAAGACACCAAAATGTATATATACAACTTTCCATGTACACTTTGGAAGACTTTAAACTTACCGAAAGAAGACTGCCATCTGGAAATTATTGTGGGGGATGTGGCAACTTTCTTGAAAACCTCTGGCATCTCTTAAATGTTCCTAATGGCAACAAATTCTCATCCTTTGAGAGCAGAAATGATTTATGGAAAATGGGCTCAATATGGTGACTCTCCCCCTCAGCATATGTGTGTTTGGGGTCAGAAGAGTGATTTCTCCCTTTGTATCCTTCCTAAATACCCAGGCATCTTCTTTGTTCTGGTCTTACACCGTTGATTACCCTCTTCTGTGTTATTATCAGCCAGTCAGCACATAGTCATTGAGTCCCCACCCTGAGCCTTTCCTAAGAGCTGACCCTGCTGCAAACCACCCACCCATGGCCACTTGCCACTCTTGGAACACAAGCCTATAACCTTCCAGAGGCGCAGCCCCCTACTTGACTGTGCATGTGCCCCCTCCATCCTCAGCCTCTCCCTCTCTCTCCCCAGGCCATGAAGTCAAGCACCCAACTCCCGGGTGAGTTACCAGGAAGGTCTACCCAGCTGGGGGAGTCCGAGGTCTCCAGATAACAACCCTTTAAAGATGTAGCACGGTGCAAAGGTCCTACAGTCTCACCTTCCTGAGACTCTGTCCAATTGGTGTCCCCCTGGCCCCACCCAGCCACCTCACTCCTTCATGTCACCTGCACAGCCTGGAGGTACTGCATTCTCTGAAGGATTGTGTAGGAGCCCAGAGGCAGTGGGGAATGTTAGGATTAGAGACAGCCCAGGTAGAAACTGTCCATCTAATGGCATTATCAGAGAAATTGTGGCCCTGCTGAAGTGACATTTACCCATAGCACTGTGTGTGTAATAAACACAACTTCCTATTCCAGTTTCTAAAGTGAGCCCAGTGCCTGAAAACCTCAGGGCTCATGTACAATAAATTAACATAATTAAAAACTAATTAGTAAAACATCACAATTAAAAGGACTTGCTGAGGCAACACCTCTCAGGTAAGAAGAAGGGACTGCCAGAGTGCTGGCAGCTAGTACACAGAGCAGGTCCTGAGAAGAGGCTGTGATGCAGGACTTACCCTCCCGGAAGGCCTCCTTCCCCAAGAAGCACCTTGAGAACAGTTGAGCAGCTTGTAAGGACACCCACAGCATGTCCATCTCAAGTCTGGACGCCAAGCCCAGCCCTAGCCAGAGATGGATGCCCCTCCTCCCCTGTAGGAGGTGGGAGGGGGCTTCAGCAGGACCCTAGCCCCCAGTGGCCTGTTAGTGACAGTCTGATAATATTGGCTGGCCAGACATTGATCTAAGCACTTACCCTGCATTTACTCATTTAATCCTCACAACACCTGTTTGAGGTAGGTTTTATTTCTCTTTTTATTTTACAAATGAGGAAACTGAGCCACAAACAAATTAAACAACCTGCCCAAGGTCATAGAGTTAAAAAGTGGGAGTGGCAGGACTTGAAGCCAAAGAGTCTGGCTCCAGAGCACAGGCTCTGCTAGCTTCACCCAAACGCAGCTGAAACCACATGCTTGTGCTGGATGGAGCACTGCCCTTTAAAATAACAAAACACAGAAAAAGCCAATTCTTTGGGGAAGATAAGGAGTAAATTCCTAACCCCTCAGTGCAATTAAGTTCATCAAATTTATCTACATTCTTCTATAGCCCATTTAGACCCTCAATCCCCACTCTGTCACCTTAATAATTTTTCCTTGAAAACTGATTAGTCAACCTCACAGACATGCCACTGTCTCATCTTTTTCAGATGTGATATGAGGAAGGAAAGGAAGGTTGAAGAAAGGGACCCGAGTCTCCACTTGACAGAAGAGAACGCTGAGGCCCAGGAGAGTGATGAGTCAGGTCCCCACTGCTGAGTTCTGGCTCTCCTGGCCACACCACACAGGATGCCCCTGTCTGGGACTCTGGGGTCCCTTCATTCTGCCTCTCACACTGCCTCAACATTTCCTACCTGTCCTTAGCACAAGTGAGGCAAAGCCCCGGGGTTAGCATGGAAGCCTGGAACAGGAGCTGACCACAGACTCCCAAAACCATTCCCTGCCAGAGCCAGGGCTGCCTTCACAAGACCAAGGCAGTATGTCCCTGAGGCTCAGCCAGCAAGAAAAACAGCTCTGAGACCCCTCTTCTGCCAGCCCTGGCACCTGTCTGAGCCCTGGAGACAGCTCAGCCCTTCTAGGGAGTCCCTGGGTTTCCCAAACACACAGCATTCTCCCTCCAATGGGTTTTCTTCATGCCCAGACCTGCTGCGGGCTCAGAACAGGATAGGAGGTCCTTCAATTGTCTACTTAGGTAGCAGGAGGCTGCCAATATTAGCTAAAAGGCAGTAGGGATTGCTTTTCTCTTCCTTTCTTGCCCCAATTATTGTTCTTTATATCATTGAACCTTCCTGAAGTATTCCAGGTCAGAGATGCCCTGGGTTTGTGGAGAAGACCATACTGCTGAGGCTGCCTGCAAAGCCCCATCTTGCCTACCAAACTGATAACCACATGGGAGCCTCCTCCTTCTGGCTGTCACGCAAGAACTCAGAGCCCATTGCTCACTCCAGGCCTGGCAACTCCAAACACCACTTCAACCAGAAAGGCCACCTCTCTCCTCTCTTCCTGAGCTGAAACGCCCCTTCCTGCAAGGCCAGTAGGGCCTGCTCCTCCAGAAGGCCTTCCCTGAGTGCCACCGCCCACACAAGCTCCACCTTCTCTGGGGGTCCATAGCCCACACAGCCTGCTCCTTTCACTCCGCCCCTCAGTTGGATCATGCCCTTGGTGGCCACTTGGCTCTTTGAGTCCGTTTCTTTGCCCAAACAACACATGCGCACTATACACAGTACAGGGGAGTCTCCCTTCCTCCAGCCTGCCCTCACTGCCCTCTGCAGGTCTGGGCAGAGCAGTTGCTCCATAGAGATGTTTAATTGGAGGTCTGGTGTTAGGGAGCCCAATGTAGATTTCAGCTCTCTTTTCAGCGTGGTCTCAACATAACCTTGGAGTAATCCCTGCATTTTTCCCTTCTAGTTTTAAATCCCCAGCATCACCCAGTTTACACCAATCTGGCCCCCTCTGCATCCTGCCTTCTTCACTGCCTTTTCCCTTAAGGCTCCTACCCCCATCACAGATCCTCACAGGCAACTTGGATTGTTTTCTATTTTCTCCTATGTGGAACTCCTCAGGCCTGGAAGACATTTAACCATCTGTTGCCATTTGCTGTTCTGGGGCTTTTCACTGGGTATGACTTTGGTCTAACTAGACAGTGAGTTCTTTGCAGCCTTGTCCTTTCTTGGCTGCTTCCAGAGGGAAATCAGAAAGACTGGATGAGTGCAGGAATGACTGAGTGGTGATGCCTCCAAGTCAAGCAGTGCAGACCCGGGATGCCAAACTGCTGGGGGTCTTCTAAATTACGTGTTCAAAAGTGTCCACCTAGGGCCCTGCAGCTCCCCTTCCTTAGAGCCCATATGAATACAGTGTTGACACCACTCCCCGAGTCAGCTTAGCCACTGGTATCTATAAACTACATCTTAAGTACCTACTGTGTGCCCACCACTACCAGAAGGGGTTGCAGAGGAGGAGGAGAGACCAGATTACTGGGTCCTTGCCCTCCATGAGTTCACAATTGAGGTGGAAAGAGAAGATTCACAGGCAAGAGAGACAAAGCAGGCCTGAGGTTGTGTGGCCATGGCCAGGGCTGCTGGTTCAGTGGGTGTCAGAGAGAAGAGAGTGACCAGTGACAAGTGGCTCAGCTGAAGGGAAGCTGAGCCCAAAGAGGGCTCCCTCCCCCATTTGAGGAACAAGAGAAGCAAAGGGAAGCGAAGGAGCAGGAGGTATTGGCAAGGCCTGAGTAAGTAGCCCACCTGAACCTAATCCCCACAAGACTTTCTAACACCCCCAAAGATGAATCAGCAGCAAACTGTAAACACCAAGCCCAGAGAGAAAACGAGAAGCAATTGTTCCCAGCCCTACTTCCATTTGCCAGCATTCTCCCTCTCTCTCAGTGGATGAAATAATTGTGGCTATGAAGTGGCACTTGGAGGGAAGTTTTAAATCTGCTTAAATGTCACAGTGAGTAATACTTTGCCCCATCTTTCTCTAATTACATTTCTCTTTGATGATCTAAGGTTAAAAAAAAATTTTAACTCAAGTGTTCCTGGAATATCAAGGGTGAGGATACCAAAGAGCCAACCTAATCATGTTCCATACTATTTTCTCAGGCGTCCTGCTCTTTTATTGCATTAGTCTGAGAAACCTGTCTGTGTTATTGTATCCCCAACACTCTGCTATAGAGGAGAGGTAGGAGCCTAAAAGATGCAGCTCTGCACCTTTAAGAGATTGATGCCTCAACAGAAGCTGCTTCTGCTGCTGTTTACACTGGGTAGCTCAGTTAAACAGGACTTAGTGTCCTGGGGCAGGAGCTGGGAGGGAGGACATTTCACCATATACTGCCAGAAAGATGGGAGGTGAGGGCTGTGCCACCTGCTAAGGGGAGATAACCCAAATCCAAAATAAGCCATCATCGGGTGGGAGAGAGGGGAGGGTGGGGATCTCTAAGGAAGAAGGAATTCTCCACCGCTTTGAGGCCACCGGTGGAGAGACACCGGGAGGGGCCGTGGTGCACAGGGCAGAGGAGCAGTCCTGGAGGGAAGTGACACTGCACAGAATGAAGGAGTCTTCATAGCATCTGAAACAGCCAGTGCCCCCTTTCATTAACAAGCCCACTCCCCGGCTCACTCCTGCCCAATGATTGCTTTTATTTATGTATTGACTAGTATTAGTAACATGAATAATTAACCCCCTGTGAATAATCTACTTGGACCTAGGGGTGTCTTGGGTGGTGGCAGGAAGAGGACGGTGAACTTTAGTGACTCTCCCCTGAGCAGTTCCCTTCTTTTCCAGCTGCCCCTAGCTGGCCCCTTTCCCTTTCCGATGTCCGGGTTTTGTTTTCAGGGGTTGAAGGGCAAGGAGAGAAAATAGACCTCGAGCAGGAATTTACTCTCCTAAACTCCCCTGTGATGGCAGAAAATACACGCCACTCAGGTGTAGGATCCTGGGTGCCATGCACCAGCACCACAGGATGATGTTGGAGGAGATATCTTGGACAGTTAATAGCCTCTGCTGATGTGTCCTAGGGGACAGGAAGGAGGAGGTCTCAACCTGGTAGGGACACACACACTTATGCAGTGTGGATACACGCAGGGTCCGTGCACAGACCCATGCTGCATCCACACAAGCAGGCACACACGGCCAAACCACATACACACAAACTCTCCAAGTGCTTAGCAGGGACATGCCCCCCTTATGAGGGCACTTCAAAGGCACACCAAATAAACAACCACCACATGGCAGAGGCTCTATATGTGAGTTTCTGTTCGAGTCCATCTACTGGGTCGATTCTTAGACCAGCATATAACACCGGATAACGTAAGCCCGGGAAACCAAGTGATGAATTAACTATACTTACACCCGATTCCAGCAAGCAAAGGCAGGAGAAGCTAAAATGAAAGGATGAAGTTCCACAGTTCTAAAAATCATACTTGCTCTTTGGTTTGGCCCCGGGATCCTCAGAGAGAGGTGTCCTGGACGGACTCGGGGCCTGGGGCTGCGAACCTCGGGCCTCCGGGCCTCCTCCGGCGCTGGAGAGCTCGTATTGTGCTTGTAGCAAATGGGGTTGGCCTGAGTTTTCAGGCAGCTGGGGTCTCATTTCTTTAATTAAAATTGCAGACAAATCCTCTAGTAACGTAATGTAATCCGAGGGCAAAAAAAGAGAAACCCTGAAACCCCAAAGTGGCCAGTCGAGGGCCGGCAGGGGTTAGGCCAGCCGCTCCGCCCCGCCGCCCCAGCTCCCAGCCCCGCAGCCCGCGGGGGAGCGGGCGCGTTAATTTGCCAGGCTTCTGAAGCGAAGAGGCTGCCCTGAAGAAGCAAACGTGAGAGAGGACGGGGTGCAGGTAAATATCATTAACGTGAAAATCTGCTACCCCTGCCAAGTTCACCACCAGTATTCACCCCCAGAGGCGGGGCTGCTCGGACCCTGCTCGCGGCTCCGCGCCTGCCACTCCCTCTCCCGCGCAGCCGAGGTGCCAACCCCAGCGGGCCTGGCGGGGAGTCCGGCGGGGTCCGGACCGGGCGGCTGGACCCCCGGTCCCCACAGCAGGAGCCACTTCGCCTTGCACCTCGGGAGCTGTAGGTGCCTAAAACGAAACCCGCGGGGGCAGCGCACGCCGCGCGAGTCCCGGTGCGGCGGCAACCCAGATAGCGATTCGGGGGCTTTATTCTTTTGATGGTGATTAAAAATATATATATTCTATTTGAACCCGTAAAGCAGACGAGGGCAAATCAAGCCGTCCCCCGCGCCGGCTCACCGGCCACCGCGCCCAGCGCCTTCCTCCCCCTCCGGCGGGCGAGCGGGCAGGGGAGCCCGACTCCTACCTTCCTCCCGCCAGCCGCAGGCGGACCGGCCGCGCTCTCCGGGGCGGGGGAGGCCGCCCGGGACGGGGACCCCCACCTTCCGCCTTCGGAGGCGGGCTGGGGTGGGGGTCGGACCCCGAGTCTCTACTCCCCGTCCCTCGGCCCCCCGGCGCGGCCCGACCGCTCCCAGCCCCATCCTGGCAGGTGGCTCGGGTGGCGGTAGGTGCCGGGCGGGAGGAAGATGTGGGGCTGCTCTGTCAGGTTGGGGGTGCGAGGAGGGAAAAAAACAGAGAAAGAGACACACAGAGAGACAGGGAGAGAGCGCGCGCGAGAGAGCTCTTGTCTATAGATTTATCCACATAATATACATTTATGTAGCTTTTTTTCTCTCGACACTGATGAATGCGCGCTCGGATTCCCGGCCGGACTCCCTCCAAGCCGGCTCGCTTTTCTAGTCTAAATAAATAAATAAATGAAGCCAGATGGAAGAAAAAAGCGCCCATTCCACCTCCGCCGCCGCCCCGCCCGCCATCCCTGCCTTTGCTTCGCCCGCCTGGCGCCCTAATAGAGCATAGCTTGGTGGATAAAGCCCCCCTACATACCCACAAGAAAATAAAAATCACTGTTTTTTAAATACAAAAAGTTACACCTGCTGCTATTACAAAAAGAACCCCCAAAAGGCAAAGAGAGGAGGCCGACTGCCCGGCTCCTCACAGACACCCGCTCCCCGCGGCCGCCGGGCCCGGAATCTCAGCGCCTCCCGAAGAGCCATGCGCCTGGCGCTATTTATAGCCGGGGGCCGTCTCGGACTGTACCACCGCCACGGCGCGGGGCCGCCGACGGGGGAGGCGCGGTGGGGCCGGCGCCGCCCCACGCCGCCCTGCCCCCGGCCGCCGCCCGCCGCGGCGCGAGCCCCCACAGCGCGCCCATTCCCGGCCCCCCGCGCCCTCCTCCGCGCGCGCACACTCGCCGCCCCCACCCCTGGTCTGGCTGGGAACTTGAACCGGTCCAGCCTGTTTAAACGGAAAGGACAGAGATCCTGTCTGTTCAATGTAAAAAAAAAAAAAAAAAAAAAAAAAAAAAAAAAAAAAAAAAAATCAGATCAGACCGAGAGAGAGAGGAGAGAGAGAGGGAGAGAGAGGGAGAGAGAGAGGAGAGAGAGGGAGGGAGGGAGAGAGAGAGGGGGGAGAGCGGAGAGAGAGCGCGAGCGCGAGCGAGCGAGAGAAGAGGAGAAAGAGAGAGAGCAGAGAGCGAGCGGAGAGCGAGGTGTAGAGAAACCGAGGGGGAGAGAACCCGAGTGTGTGTATGCGTGTGCGTGTGTGAGCGCGAGCGAGCGAGCGAGAGGAGCGAGAGAGTGCGAGCGAGAAAGAATAAAAGGAAAGAAGATTTTCTCTATGTATATAAAGATGGCCACGTTAGCAAACGGACAGGCTGACAACGCAAGCCTCAGTACCAACGGGCTCGGCAGCAGCCCGGGCAGTGCCGGGCACATGAACGGATTAAGCCACAGCCCGGGGAACCCGTCGACCATTCCCATGAAGGACCACGATGCCATCAAGCTGTTCATTGGGCAGATCCCCCGCAACCTGGATGAGAAGGACCTCAAGCCCCTCTTCGAGGAGTTTGGCAAAATCTACGAGCTTACGGTTCTGAAGGACAGGTTCACAGGCATGCACAAAGGTGAGTGCACCTTTCCCTCCCAACTTTGCCGGGGAGCAGGAGCGGGCGGGCCGGCCGACCGGCCGGCCGGCGACTGACGAGCGGCTGACTGAGCGAGAGGAAGCCTCGGGCGGGCGCCGTGGAGGGAGGCGCTCGGGCAGCGGAGACCAGAGCTGGGGTGCGTGGGGAGCTGCTCGCTGGGGCAAGGCTGGGTTTTGGGCGAGGTGCTGATAGGAACGATGCCATGGAGAGAGCAGCGGGCGCCGATGAAGAGAAAGAGAGAGGGGATCGAGGAGACGGGGCTTGGGTTTTTGGGTACAGCGACTTGAAAGATTGGGATGGGGAAGGCTGCACCGGTCGAGCCCAGGACGCTGAGCGGACGGACTCTCGGGCGCCTGGCCGGCCGGGGACCGAGGGTGCTGTCCATCGCCGTGGTGCTGAAATACTAAAGGAGATGGTCTCCTCATCCTTTGCTCCGGGCCAGAGTAGCAGGAGCGCAGCCGTCTAAAAGGGAGAGAGGTGACAAATTCAAAGAAATATTTTTATTTAAATGTAACAGTAAACTCTCCCTGTCGAGCTGTGTGCCTCAATAATCTGATTGTGGTGTGAATGGTGGTGTGTGTTGGGGGTTGGGGGGGTGGATGTTTGAAGGAACCAGTGATAAAACCTAAGGCAAGAATTAGCAAGGAACCAGCCATCCCCTGGGTGGAGTGGAGGTCTGGCAAGCCTGGATAGTCCCCTTCCCAGGAAAGCGGAGCTTTGGGAAAAAAAATATGTGTGTGCGAGATTTGCATTTTGAAAGGTGTACCCTAATTTATCCCAAACTCACCATGCAGAGAGCTTTATAGTACATTATTTTTCCCTTGAAGCGATCATTGAGAGTGAGTGCTTGGGGGAGGGGGAGAGAGAATAATCAAAGAATTAAAACCCAGCAACTTTTTAGGAAAGTGGTCATGGGAATTGTCTGCAGCCTGCCGTTTTTTCCTTGTTTTATTATCTTTAAAGCAGAGCCCCAAACGTGTTCAGTTGTAGAATGTGTGTGGGTGGCTGGTGGGTGACGAAATTAGCCCAGTGCTCCGCTTCCTAACAGTAATATATAGGATGTGCAGCGGGGATGAATCGGTGCTGGAGCTATGTGAGCAAGTTAAATGCTTTCTGAGAGAGATTGATCGCCAGGCAGGGAAGGAGCACGGGGCTAAGGAAGTTGTAGGGGATGTGTATGGATGTTCCGTTTTTAATAAACAGTAGTGTGGAGAGCCGCCGAAGATGCTGTTACAGCTGGTGGTTTTAAAGATGAAAACACACACGCACACCCACCCCCACATAGAGAGCAGCCTCATCCTTGGCCACAAATGGGCTATGGCCACAGCTGATCCTCCAGCACATTAGGTGCAGAGCGCGGAGCTGTCTGGCTCTCTAAGCAGCAGCGATTTTCACTATCACAACCACCCTCTTTCTTCAGCCCTCCCTTCGTTCGAATACTAAACAGAGCTCCAAACTCTTCATAGTTGGAGTCCCAGAGAGCAGTTTTTATTGGCTTTAGCATCTTCCAGCTTGCCTGCTGAGGAGTAAATCTTAAAGTTAATGGCATGTTGAGTAACACAAAAACACAGCAGAATGGAAATATACTGGGTTTGTTGGGGTGGGGTGAGGGTGGGGGCTGTAATGGAGAGAGAAACCAACCTTTATCCAATATGGAGAAAATGTCTGTCTGTTCAAAAGGGAGATTGGAAAGGTGGAATGAGGAGGCAGTCTTCAAAACAATATTCGAAGAAAAAAAGAAAACGCTTTCTTTTCCCTCCCTCCCTCTCAAGTCAACCTTATCTTTGTAGTTTTTTCCCCTTCCAATCAAGCTTCCTAGAAGCTAATCAAGGTTTGTATCAAACCTTTGTTATTCGGAATGTCCTCGTTTTAAAAAATAGTAATAACAAAAATTTTGAAAGCATAGGTAGGGAAACCTTTTGCCCATCTTAATGATCAGTTTTTGTGGTGATTTAAGATTTTAAAGTTAAAAAAATCAGAACCCACTAGAGGCAAAAGACAGTTGTGAGGAGCTGGGCTTCATATGGCATCTGGATTAAAGCACTTTACTTGCTTCTTCATTTCCAATGAAGATAAACTTTAACAGTATTCCTTGGTTTCTTTTCTACAATCCCTGATATCATCACTTCATTTCCGATGTAATTTGGACTCTCTCATATAATAGCAAAGAAGTAGAATTTTCATCATTTGCATTAGGGAGATAGAGAAGGTTATCATTATAATATATATAATACATATATTACATATATTTTAGATAGATAGATAGATAGATAGATAGATAGATAGATAGATAGATATCTGGCCAGAATTCCTAGGACAAACAAAACTTCATTTTCTAAATAATTTCTCCCCTAAACTGTCTCAGTCAGTGGCAGGCAGGCCCAGTGGCTCCGGCATACTGGGTTCCTCGTTGTCGCAGCTCACCCTTCGGAGCCTGAGCATATAATTTTCTCAGTGAAACTTCCTACCTCTCCATCCTTCTGATTTTTATAATTGAGGTTGGGCCACAATGTCCCTAACAGTGCTTGCAAGCTCTCAGAGAGCTGAATAAATGAGACCGTTTCCGAGGTCTGGTTTATTCAGTCCTAGAAGAGTTTAAACTCCTTCTTCATTGATGCAGCCTGATTTATTAGCTAATCCTGATAAAATAAGCCTCTGGCCACCTTAAAAAATTACTCGCTTGCCATTGGTGATTAATTACTGTTAAGTTGAAAAGCATGATGAGGCTTGAGGAAGGAGGGTTGCATTTGGTTTCTAGATTTCCCCATCTCTAAATTGACAACATAAGGTTAGGGATAGAATCATGCCTTTGTTAAGCGTGGTTTCAGGGCATATTTGTGGCTCTTGCTCTCCCCTTCTTTAATTTCTAACTTCTAATGAATCATATGGGACAAAATTGAGAGAGACAGGACACTGGCCTCCAGTTTGGATGTCATGTTTATGTTATTGGCAAAAAAAAGAAAAAGAAAAAGGAAGACAGAAGGAAAAGAAAAAGAAGTAAAAACTAAATTAAACACATGAGATTTCAGGTGGGTCTCCATTTGTTGGCCACCTGCCATTTCAGATATCTAAAGAAGGAAGGAGTTCTAAGGGTTAATGGAATACCTGCCATGCGTAGAGTGCACCTTAAAAGGCAATTACTCCAGTCAAATTGGGAGTCTGTGGAGGAGGGAGTGGGTGGGTGTTGTGGAGCAAACCCAGCCATATCAGAGAAAGGCTGTTGGGCTGGGGAGGCAGCAAAGAGCAGCTGTGGACTGGGGTGATTACTATAAAGGTAAATTTACCCCCTGGAGGCCAGAAAGCAATTGGAGAGAGGGGTATCTGGGTGCTACGCAAAGAGAGAAAGGAAGAAAAAAGCCCAGAATTAAAATTCAAAAAAACAACACCCAAGGAAGAAAACCGAGTTTAATGCAAACTCTCCGGAACAACTCAGAGTCTTCTTTTCTCCCTCATTAGAGCACTTTGGGAAAGATTGTTTTTCCAGGCTCCAAAGAGAAAGACATTGTACTACTGATTAAAGAGAAAAGAGACGAATTCCTCGGGTAGCAGCAGAAGTGAGCTGAGGGCCAATTTTACCCCTTCTTGTAAAATTTTTCTCCTCTGGAGAAGGGAACAGGTCACCCAGTAGTCTAATTCTTCCTTTCTCTCATTTTTAATTTATTTCTGTTTTCTTCTTTTCATTTCCTGTAGAACAAAAAGAGGCAGTGACTGAAGACACATATGTGCACACATACCCATACTTGTTAACACTCACTTACACAGTGGATCACACATGGAGAAATCAGCAATCCATTCATAACTTTGGTCCTATCTAGCTGGATAGGAGGCAGCAAAGACTGAGTTACTGGGAGATATAAAGACTAGTGCTCTCTCGATAGCCATATTATAATGCATTATCTTTGAAGTCATTTAAGTCCAATTTAAGTGGTATTTAGTATAATATTTATGAATTAATGTAATCTAAACATAGGACTGTCCCCAAAGGTTTAAACAGCCTTTACTACTGATGTGTGCTTGTTCCCAGAGCCTGCGATGCATTTTAATCTAAACAGCCAAGTCCACATCATAGTCCTTCTTGTTATCCAGTCAGAACAGATCTGTGCCTGGGTAAGCACTCTGCTTTGAGATTTTCTCCGTTGCATGGAGGAAAATATACTCTACTGGCAGCCTGGGGGGCTCTCAGCCCAGAAGCCACAACTGCAGGGATTTCAGCCCCTCATACTTCCACACTATATCCAGAAGGAGGGTGGGGACAGAGTAATAGAATCTTCTGTGGATTTAGCTCCAGAGAGTGTATCATTTTAAAATACACTCACCACTACATGCACAATCTTCTATTTCAACTACACCTGAATAGGAAATGCCTAAAGCCCCTTGATTTGGGGTTTAGCTGTGAGAAAGAGGAAGGACGGGGGTATGAATATGTTTTGGGGATTTGTGACCATCTTCATAAAATTATGTCTTGTATTTGTGTTTAAGATACAATAATTCTCAGAACACTGAATTTCCACCGCTTGACTTTACCCAAGATGGCTCGTTGTCTTGTGGGGTTTTGGGGATTTTTTTTCTGCTGTAGATAGGTGATTTAAAACTGTGAAGCTCTATGTGATTTCCATTTTCAAATGAGTCTAAGAGACAGTGCAGCTGAAGTATTAGCATGGGCATGAGCTCAATTAAGATGAACTTTTTAAAAATACTTTGAAAAATAAAAATTCAGTTCTGTCCAGGAGAAAAGGCTGACAGAATGGCTGGGTACACACCTATAGCTTTTAAAAGAAAGATTTGCCTTGTCAGAGATACGGAAAACTGAATAGCCATAATCAGAAAACAAGAAAAGCATTTTTTAAAAAACAAGTTTCACCAAAGAAAATGATCAATAGCAATCATTACAAACGTAAAGCATATCAAAGCAACAATCACCATTAAAACAAACTCCAAAATCCAGATGTTGATAAGTGTCCTACTTAAGAGCAAAGAAAAAATATTGGAAAATGATTAGCTTATTTAAGAGACTGATGGTTATTTGCTGCTTATGCATAATTTCATTTGTCTTTTAAACAGACTTCCTTGGAATCAACAAACACAGAGATAAATTAATATGCACATATGCACGTATATGTTTCCATGTGCAAGCATGACTAAGCACATCCCACACATATGGAAACCAGGGCTGGCCTAGATTTCAGTGCAATTCAACAGGGAGATGTTAGCAACCTCCCTCCCATCCCCAAGCACACACAGTTTTAATGGGAATTCTAGATTGGGTTGAAATAAGCCCCTTGGTATACTTTCACTCCCTTCATCACCTGCTCCAATTGGCTTGATGTTTGTGGCCTCTCAAACACAACAAAATAAAATCTTTTATTGAATGAAATCATAGCCGTAAAACAACGCAAAGGAAAACAATGACAAAACTGCATGCCATTGCTATGCCCCCTACACACTCATGTAGTAAAGTTCTTAGAGTTCTATCAGGGAGCTCATGTCCCAGGGTATTCCCACTGCCCAGTGATCTTGCCACACTCCAGCAACTTGATCATGGCCATTATCATCACTAATATTAGCATCTTCCTCCTCATTATTACAGCGTCTATATCAGGAGGGAAGAGGGGCTTCTGAGTGAGGCCTTGGAAGATATCCAAGATACCACCTTTTTGCTTGAGAAAAGAGCTGGTCTCAACGTTGCCTCTGTCCAGGGCTCACACCTTCCATGTCATCAGGAGAGGGTCAGTTTCTAAACTGACCCAGGAGGTATCTCACCTAAAGAGAATCTGGGATAAGTAGGCTCTAGAGGACAGAAATGCAACAGAGAATAAGGCCCAAGGTTGCAGGTAGGGAAGAAAAAGTGAAAGTTGTAGGGTCAAAATGCCAGCTAGAAGCTGGGAGTGCCCGTTTACAGTGGCTGAAACTGCAGCAGCTCTTGAACTTGGTGGGGAAATCCCATGTGACATGCAGAGAGAAGAGCTAAAGGGTGTGAAAACCTATGTGTCTGTGGGTAGGAGGAGGGAAGATGCTGCAGCCTGTGTGGGTGTTGGAGTGAGCATGTGTGTGTGGATACACACACACAGAGAAGAGATGACAGATGCAAGTGGTGTGGAGATGATGTTAGGGACAGTTTAATCTTGCAAGGCTATATGCAGGATCAGGGAGAAGGGTGATGGAGAAAAGGGGAAAATCTGGAAAAAATGACGCTGTCCTCATCATTACATACATGATCCACCTCAGAACTCCTGGCTTGGATTTGTCAATGATTCAAGTCCCAGAGTGAAGGTGTATTTTTTGTTTTATCTGTCGACATTCCCATCCAGAAGTCCTGGTTTGGAGGAGGGTTCCATCCTCATTTCCCACCCATCACCCTTTCAAGGCTAGCCTGCTTCTGCTCACCCACTGACTCATTTTAGCAATGACCTTCCATCTGGAATCTGAGTGGCCTGCCGCAGCTAATTCCCTTCACCCACTGCATTTCCCACCTTATTCACTGCCCCTTGGTATTCCAGGCTACTTTCCTTTTATAGTGTACACACACAAACACACACACACACACACAACCTGACCAGCTCAGTCAAGTCAGGCCCTCCAAGCAGAATACTGCATTTTACCTAAATCCAAGCAGGGCGTGGCAGGGAGCCGGTTGCCCTCCTTTTGGGCTCTCTATAACAAGAGCAGAAAATCCGCTCCTTTTACCTCTTCCTTTCCTGCAGGCCTGTAGATACACAGCCTCTCCAAGAATTGCAGAAAGCATCCAGTCCTACCCAAACAGCCTAGGGGAGTAGAACAGAGCACCCTCCCACCCCCCGCAATTTCACTGAAGCCCTTTCATCATCTTTCCTCTCCTTTTCTGTCTTCTCTGCCATTTAAGATATCTACCCAAACCCCAAAGTGGGGCCTGAAGGAGATAAGCGTTCCATTTGGCAACATAAGAGAAGTTAAAGGTACCAGAACAGACACACACACACACACACACACACAAACAGTTACACGGGTAGAAAAAGCAGCAGAGGAATTTCCAGTGTTGATGTACTTGCCCTAAGAGCTTCCTCCATCTCCACCCATCAAGTTCCCCACAGCCCTAGGTGGGTATAAAGCCCAAGCCGCAGCCCTACCCACCGGAACAAAGAAGGAAGTCAGGTAGGAAGCCCAAGGTGATTGCCTTGATTTTTGAGTCCTCAAAAGTAGAAGGGGAATTAGTAGGGCATGGTGGCGCAAGTCTGTAGTCCCAGCTACTCAGGAGGCTGAGATGGGAGGATTGCTTGAGACTGGGTGGAGGCTGCAGTGAGTGGAGATCGCACCACTGCACTCCAGCCTGAGCAACAGAGTGAGACCCCGTCTCAAAGAAAAAAAAAAAAAAAGTAAAAAGGGATGTTTTCAGGACCATCCATTTATAGGGTTTCTCCCCTTCTACTTGTCCACATTTGGTTTCTCTTATTCTTCCTTGTATCTCTCCTCTAGCGTGAGCTGATTGAGAATTTCAAACAGAGTGATTCCCCGCAGCTCAGCTCAGGAACAAATCCTATGTGGCCATCTGCAAGATGGAAATAAATGGGTGCCCTCATGGAGACAGACATAGTCCTGCTTCTGTGGGGACAGAACAGCCAAAAATATTGATCAAACTCAGGAAAAAAATTGATAATGAACTGGCCTCCAACAAGAGCTTAATTGACAGAGACTTCCGAAGGCCAGCTCTGGACAACGCATAAACTGACCGCAATGTTACTTTATTGCAATACACTCTGCTTCAATTAATTATCACCTTTGTTAAGAGTGGCTACAGATCAAAGGTTTCTAGATACTTAACACATCTTTCAAACAAAGCCCCGATGTATTAGGCTATTCCACAGCTGGCCAGCAACTCAAGCTAGTTTCCCATTTTCTTCCCTGTTAGCTGTAGGCTTCCTCCTCTTTGTTAAAGACAAACACTCCTTTCTGCACAGCCACTGTGTCCAAGGACCAGGATTGTGAGAACTGTTGTCCTCCGAGGGCAGGGTGCTGCAGTTCAGCAGCTCTTCCTAAAATTACACAACTTGGTTCACCCTTGAATCGATCTGACTGAAATGGGGAGTATCAGCAGAAGAAAAAGGAGTTTCTAGAAACACAAAAGGGGGGTGTGTGTGCATGCGCATATGCACGTGCACAAGCGACTATGTGCACATCCACATAAATATTATGGGATCAATACATTTCACATCCGCTGCCCACACCTCTTAACTTCTCCCTCCCATCTCTTGAGCACCTGTGCTACTGTCATATTTCACACTGAGAAATGCTCGCAGCTGAAGCGGGCATAGAGGATGCTGTATTGAACTAAGTCATTGTTTGGATTCAGTTGTGGAGTCTTGGTGCCCACTGAAGGATGGTCCTTGCCCGGAGTAGTTAGTGCCTAAAGAAGCCACTTCTTAAGATGTGACAGGAACCTCACTCTCTAGAGTCCCCAAGACCTACAAACTGACAGGTGACTTACTTGAAAGCAACCCTTGGAGTCGTTCTAGGCAGATTTGAATGCCATACGTGGCTGTTTGTTCATTATTCTAATTTAATGATGCAGTCACACCTAATTAATCCATGTCTGGTTTATTCATACACTATGTCTGAGGATCCAAAAGATCTCTCCAGCTAGCCAGTTTCCCTTTACAGGGACAAGCAAGGGGGCATCCCTGACAAGTGAGGCTGTCTGAGTTCAAACAGGATGGGATCACTGTAGACCGAACTGATAGAGGCACTGACCCTGACACCACCTTCCATGCAGGTAGGCACGACAGCAGTCACAGAGATGCACAGCAATGAGGTCTGTGTGACCATGCACAAATACACACGAGCACAAAAAGCATGCCTTCTACTATAAACTTACACAAACCCATTCCCCTCTAAAAGTTAAAGGGCCACATCTCACCATGTAATCAATCAGGCCTGCTGGCATGCCAGGCTTTCATATGATTGGAAGTTTTGGTGCAGAAGGTTGAGAGCCTGAGGTCAGTAAACTTCCCCTCTCTGTCTTTAGAAAGTAGAGCTGAATTAACTGTTGCCACTGTACAGATAGAGACTGAGGCTGAGAGTAGCGTATGCCCAAAGTCACGCCTGCAGCATGGTCTTCAGCGCACCTCCCAGTGGCTGGTTCTGGCCAGACTGCTCCCCGTGAGTGCTGTCTCTTGCCTGGCAGGTAAATTGAGAGAATGAGGCATCAACCTAATAATATCCTTATAAAGCCAAGCCTCCTTGCGCAAGTCCTCGGAGACAAGAGGCATCTAAAGATCAAACGCTACATCACAGTGTATTTGTAGGAATTCTCTGATTCTGCTACCTCCCTATAATGCCGTAATTGACTATTTGATCAGCTCTAAAAGGGACGGTGTTCAAAACAGACTCACACACACACGCGCATACACACACTCACACACACACTTACATACACGTGAACACTCTCGCATACACACACACATACATTCACCACACAAGCATATGCGCACACATTCTTTTGCATACCACATGCCACAGTACCCACACCAGTTCATGCAACAAAGGTCAATTTTCACAGGGGATGCTTGAAGGTGAGTGAAAAGCATACACCTAAGATTTTATGTGCCCTTCCGGTAATGGGCTTATCAATACCTCTTAAAGCAATGTGACAGCCAGCCCAGAGTGATTCAGTTGTGTGGACAAAGGTCAGCATATAGATATCCATTATTAATAATATCAATATCTTGATTGACCAATATAACCAGAAACTGTATCATGTCGCCATTGATGGGTGAGGCTGGGAGGACTCCACAACAATAGCCGGAAATTATGCCCATGTAAAATTAATCATATTGACTGGTTCTAAGAATATATAGCGAGGCGAAGATCTTGGGAGAGGTTGTCATGGTGGGAGAGGGGGTCCTTGTTCCCAGAGGCTTTATGGTTTTGAACTCCTGCAAGGAGACCGGGGAAACAGAGGCGTCCCTGAGTGACCGATGAGAACACTCTCCCTCATCCGGCCTTTGCTTTTCAACAGGGTGGGGTGGAGGAGAGGTGTACTCTGAACAGGAAAAGAAGGAAATAGGATCCCTTAACCATTATGCGTCCAGCATATCCATATCTTTCTGTCAAATCAATACTTGGCTTGGCTTGGTCTCACCGGATGAGGCACGGAAAGCATACTTGTCCCACTGTGTAAAGAGGTCTCTCTCCAAAGGGGTGGCATAAGCCTGAAGCCGTGTCCCTTTACCAGGGTGGGATATACTGGCTCCGGGAGATGCCAGTGTGCACTCTGCAGCCTGGGTATCCCGGGAGGAAAAGAAAAGCCTCCAATCAGATCAATCACTGTGATTAAATTCTTGGGATCAGCAGAGCCAGGGACTCAGGGTGCTGCCCTGTCAGCATTGCTGGTAGGGTGGGAATATCTTGGACTTCAGAAAGTCATTTCTCACTGAGGCTTACTTTCAGCCCCAGTGAGTGAGAAGGAAAGCCTTTGCGTCCTTCCAAGGGAAGGCTTGAAATTCTCTTGGGGCAGTCCTGGACCCCTCACTCTCTTGCTTATAAGAGCCCTGTCTCAGGACGTCCCTGGCCCTTCTTGGCAGCCATAGATAACACCTGGAAGGGTGTCCTGGGGAAGAAGTGAAAAGGAGAGAACCCCCATGTCTGGGCAGTCCTCAGAATGGAAAGAGGGCAGTCAGGAAGTGTCTCTGGTGACAGCCAAAGGCCCAACAGGCTTTTCGATCATTCCGTTTCTCTGTTTTTCAGAGTTGTCAAGGCAACGGAAAGGGAGCCTGCCTTAGAGTCCAGGCCCCATGGTGGGTGTGATGATGAATAAGAAAGGGGCTGCTAAGATGGGTGGTGGGGGATGCCTTTGATCCTAAAGGAGGGCAAGCAAATGGGGCCTGTCGCTGGATGGGAGATGGGGCTGCTTGAGGTAGGGTGCTCCCCTTCTCATAAGAAACAGCTCAGGCCCCAGTTGATCGGCCACATTCCACCCTCTTTGATTTGCTCTCCCACTCACCCAGGGTCATCAAGAGGCAAGAAGGTCCCCTGGCCTCTGTGGAGGCAGGGTCCCACCCAGGTGCTCACACCCAGCCCACGGGACCAAGAGCCCTGCGGGTCACTGCCGCTCCCTCCCCAGTACACACAACCCAGCCTTCCTTGCAGAGCCCCAGCCCCCAAGGCTGCCCCAGAGAGTTCCCAGGCCCCCAAACTGGCTCCCATCCCTGCCCAGGCTGGGCACAGCCTCAGAAGGTATATGGGGAGTGTGGGTTCTGGCACCAGCATTCAGTTCTCCGCCCAAAGTGTCCTCTCCCCTCCTCGGCCACAAAGCCTGGCTCTAGGTAGCTCTAGGGAGAAGAGCAGAGAGCCCAGAAGCTAGACCACCTCTTTACACCTTTTTCATACCTGGGGAGGAAGCCCCTAAATTGTGTGTTGGGGAAGGGTTCCTCTTTCCTCCAGCTGTCACCTGCCCTCTGACGGTGAGACGAAGAACTTCTTACACACACGCTGCGGGCCCCAGTCTGAATTGCCCAGCTCCCGCAGCAGCCCAGGCCCCGCCTCACCCCAGGAGCTCCAACCCAAACCTCTCCCACACCCTACCCCTAACCCCGGCCAGTGTTGGCTGCTCCTTCTGCACAGCAGCTCCCTGCACGGGTTGGGGACTCTCCAGGTCATTTCCCTCACTTGACAAGCCAGACCTGAGCCTGGGACACCAGCAAAACAGGGAACACAAAGCCAGAGAGGCAGATCAGAAAACCCAAAAAGTATTGTCATTTTTGTATCCATGTGAGTTTTGTTTCATTTCAAAAATTAATAATTACAGTATATGATTTAGTATGATTTTTATTCTTAATTCCATATGTTGGGGGCTTGTTAGCAAAGCACCAGAATCTTTTGCATACTTGGGGTCTGACATGGGTCCAACTCCAAACTGCTGTGTCCCTGAACTTCTGCAAAGGAATCTCCAAATGCCCTCCACAAGACGCACACATGTGGCACACTCACATGCTAGGTGTGATGAAATGAATGAGCCTGGGTGGAGAACCCACAGATTAGTGATCAATTGGTGCACTCACCACCCAGGTCCAGCCGAGGCCCCAGTAGAGCAACTTAAGCCTAGTTTATCATCAGAGTGACAAAGACACAGAGTAAGACTGGCTTATTTTCAGGTTCATTTTCTTATCCAATTAAAACAAAAATCTTTTTGTTGAAAAATAAGACCTTCATCTGTACTGTCATCTTGACTATTTCAATAAGCAAATGATTAGATTTATTTTACAGTAAATTCTGTTGCCATTCTGTTGGGCAAGTTTGGAAATCGCCCGGAACGAGGAACAAATGGCAAAGCCTGGGACGTGGCAGCTGAGTTGGGTCCCCAGGGGAAAGAGAGGAACAGCAAGTTAAAGGGTGATGTCTCGGTGCAGGAAAAGCACGTTATTGAGCTGTGGTGAATGACTACTGGGTAGATCAGATCACAACAGCAGCTTAGGCCTTAGAGCAAGAGATCACACTCCTGAAGGGCTGACCAGCTACACACCAGCTGCAGAGGACACCCTTCCTCCAGGAGACCCCAGTTGAGACAGGTGGGAAGCCAGGCAGGAAGGGCCATACATGCAGGCTGAACCACCCAGCTGGAGCCAGCGAAAGCCAGGCTCTTGTACCCTTTGGATTCAAATTCAAGACCCCCATCTGCCCCTTATGCCATCACCAGGGCTTTGGTTTGTTTCTCCCTTAGTCTCTCAAGTTTCTCAGCAAAACATTAACTTGGAATGTTCTGACCTTGTCTTGGCTGAGCCAGTGATTAAGAGGGCTAGTCCACAGCAGAGGCCACACAGCCAGGAGGAGAGCATCCCTGCAGACCAGCCAAGGCTGGAGGAAGGGCCTGCTGGGGTGAGAGTTGGGGAGTCACTGAACCAACTGCCATTGACTTCTGGGATGCCCCCATCCCTCTCCACACTCACCCTCATCATGCAGAGGCAGGTTTCTGCAGAGCAGGGAGAGAGTAGGAAATTGTAGGCTGTGGGGGAGACATACCATGGCCCTCTGCAGGAACACCCCTGGGTCTGACAGGGGAGACAAAGGCCTCCCTCATGGAGGTGCAGATTTATGTCTAATTCAGGTGCCCTGAGTGTCAGGCTCTGTTCTGACAAGGTGGGGGACCCGCTTTCACTGTCACAAGATAACTTGAGATGTGATAGAAGAGAGCAACCCCACAAACATAAAACTGTCCCATGTAAATGCCCTGTTGGGGGAATGTGGGAACCCCCGAAAGATGAGTAATCAGGTAGGGGCACTGGCTCTGAGCCAGATTCCCACATAGAAAAGGACAGCATAAGCCCAGCCTGGCAGATGGGAACGGGACAGAGCAGGAGGGCTGGAGAGCTGACAAGTCGGGGAGTTGTGTTTTGTTTCTTTCCATTGTGTTTTGTTTTTGTCCCTCTGCAATGAAATCTCATTCTCAGAATGGTGGACAAAGGAATTTCTCATTTTGAATAAATCTGGACCTGCCGCCAGCCTGGCTGAGGGAGAATCAGTCAGGGGTGGGTGGGTGTGTTGCTGTTACTCCGAAGAAGTCAGTGACACATGCCGAACCTGCCAGGGCTGTCCTCACCTGCTTTGGGGCTGCAGTGTCCTTCAGCTGTCCCAATTGCAGCCCACTTGGGCTGAGAAATTACTCATGGAATATTTAAACCCGTGGCCATGTTTGCTGTCACCAAGGCAGGCATCCAGATTGTCCCCACAGACTCACTCAGCTGAACGTCCCGAACAATAAGCTATAGGGTTCCAGGGGCTGGAATCTTCCCGCACCCTCGCCCTTCCTCTGCTCCTGCCCCCAGCACAGGAGTGGCTGGATGGCAGCCAGGCCATGGGGATGAAGCTGGGGACAGAGTTTCCTGGGGTGACACTGGTCTTGCAGCTGGAAAAATATTGGCAGGTCCCAGGAAGAACTGCCCCCATTGTGGACAGCACACCAGGGCAACGTCCTGAGCAGACGTTTTTTACTGCAGGAGAACAGTGGAATGGGCATATTTCTCCCATTTCTGGAAGAGAAACTCAGCCCAGGGGGGCGGTCATGGATGAGGTGGCCTTTGGGGCTGGCTCTTTAGGGGAGGGAGAGTCCCCTCTTGTAGACCTTCCACAGACCACAATCCCTGGCATCTTCCTGACCCCAGGGATTTCTCCGGGAGAACAGAACTGGGCTCAGTCATAGAGCTGGAGTGACTGAAAAATTCAGTTCCCTGTGGGGATATGGATGTCACTAGTGTTGGTCTTCCAGTACCCTCCCAGTTCCCAGTCATCCAGTCTCTACACTCCCCACCCCGAGTCCCAGACCCCAACCCCAACCCCCAGGCCACCTAACCAGGACTGAGGACTCTCAAGCAACGGTACCCAACCAAAAGTGACCTCCTTTTCCTAACATTTCAATGTCTTGCCCCTCGCTGGTCTGACAAATCAAACTGGGCAGATGTGTCCCTGGCAGCTAATGGACATTATTAATGTGTTACCATCTCTGTTGCCACGTGCCTTTTAACAGGGACCCTTTAGAGCCCAGTCCTTAACCCAAAGAAACATCTCTAATCGGGGGGAATGTTCTGGCACAGGCCAGGCCAGAGAGAGCCAGCGTGAGGCAGGGACGCCTCTGTCTACTGGGAGGCAGCAGAGGTCTGCCTGGCCTCGAGTTCCGTTGCCCAAGCAGACCTCCACCTCCCCTGCTGCAGCAGAGAGGGACCCAGGCAGCCAGTGGACGGGCTCATCTCTTTGGTGGGCTCCCAGTGGGGCCTGCGGATCACAGAGGCTGCCATGCCAAAGGTTTAATCAAATATTAAACATGGTCCGTAAACTTAAACCGACGTCATATCTGGAACACCACGTCCCTCCTTAAGAGCGCCTAGCTCTGGGGAAATTTCAGCTTAGCTTGGCCTGGGTGCGGGGCAGGGGCTTCTTAGTTCATGCTCCCTTGGGGGCAGGAAAAAGAGGAGGCAGGCAGGGACCATGGCAGGGGTGAGACGTGTGGCTTTCCTCCTCCATTCCATTATTCATTTCCCCTGATTTTTATCTAATCTCTCCCTGATTGTCCTGGTGAAACTTAATAGACAAAGTGAATTTTTATTACATCATCAATATAATCTCCAGCTAATCAGCAGACACAGGGGCCACCGCAAGCCCTATAGCTCCTCATCTGGCTTCATAAATAGTAGGAACAATCACTGCCAAGCCCAATTCTTCCAGCTCCTCCCGAGAGGCCCTCTCCCTGCTGAGCCCCCTCCCCAGACCTATTCTTGGGGTTTCTTTCTTCCCACGGATCCCCCCCACCCATTGGGCCACATTGCTAGTTGATGGAGACATCTTCCCCATTAGTATTTTTAGTTTTCTTCCTCCCAGCTTCAGCTGTTAAAATCACAAATCTGGGGCTTGTGTTTCGAATGCCAAAATAGCCTAATGTCGACTGATTTTGATTCTACTTTTCTCTGAGCTGGGACTATGATATGTCATAAGATATTATGTAATTGTGTGGATCACAGGACATACTATCAACCACGTTATATACCAGATTAAGTGATATGTTATACTGCACATATATAACCTATATATAAGAGTGTTTTAGTCATTTAAAGTTGAACCATGCATCTTGTGCACTGTATCATAGATGTTAAATTATGTATTTTATTTATATTATAGTATGCCTTCTATTTATATAGCATTTTAATCTGAAAAATATTTTCTTATATAGTACCTCTTTTTATCCCTATTGCAACCAGGTACAATTGATACCTTTTTTATAAAGAAAAATGAAAAAGGGATCATGAAGGAAAATTACAACCTGGTCAGATCCTGCCAGGATACGGCAGAGTGGCTCAGCTCAGGATGGGTTCCAGGAAGGCAGGGAAGGGGTCACCGGTGAATCAGGGATCGGGGCAAATGTGTACCTGCTGACCAGGCAGGCAGATTCGTGAGGCCTGGCCTGCGGGGCAGCCCCTGGCCAAAGGGCGACCTTCATTCAAGGAGTAGGAGTTTTTTTTCCCTGTCTCAAACCTGCCCAAAGTTAAATGTGCAAATGGGTGAGACTAGGCCCATGCAGTAACAGGAAGCTGCTTTCTCCTCTGCTGTCCAGGGTCCTGGTCATACTGCTCTAGGATGGTTTGGATTTCAGAAAACCAGCAAATGCCACTTACAGTCAAATCCTTTAGATAAAGTGAGTGATGAGGCTAATAAATCTGGCTTTGGGCACCCACAACAGCATAGACTGTTTGGGAGAAGGGTACTTTGCTTCCTGCAGACAATCAGGACCAGCTCTTGCAGTGACTGGCCCCGCTTCACCAGTCACCCCTTGATTCCTGAGGGTGTTTCCACACATCTGTTCAGCAGGTGGTCCACATGTGTCTGGGGCTCATGCACAGGCCCCTCCAGCTTGGCCCTGATCGTTGAGGCCTGGATGTTGCAGGGCTTCTGGGGGTGGGCAGTGTTTAGTGCCTTGGACACTGCCTGCTGCAGAGGTAGCTGGCACACCAAGGATGTACTCCACATAGGAGCCACATGCCTGGGTCCTTGCCCCACCCTGGCTCCAGCTCTCCCATGGACCAGTGTCCTCACCTCCTTGCTCAGAGGCTGGGCCTTCTGCTCTCACATCACTGCAGCAACACCTACTCAACCCATTGCTTAGAGTCATTGTGAGGATCATATGAGAAGGGAAAACACGGTATAAAAGTTAAAATGTCCAGGGTCACTGTCATGCATCAAGGGTCAGCACCCCTATCAGCACCCCCATCAGCTCTGAGGGTCCGGCTCACTCTCAGAAACAGCACATAAGGGGTGGCACAAAGGCCAGAGGATGGGTGGGAAGGGATATTGGCAGTGCACCTACTACAGGACAGTGACACACACATGGACTCTCATTTGTTTTATCTCATCACATCCTCGTGATAAAGCTTCGACAGAGATGTCACTGTGCCCCTTTGAATGCCAAGAAAATGGAAACTCGGAGAGCAGTAACGACTGAGGTTAGATACTCCCAGATTGGTCATATGCTCAAGCCGGCCACACTTCCTTGACTGCATGCTCCCTTTATGGAAGTAAATAAAAAGATCATCTCTTACATCTCCCTCATTTTGCAGATGGGAAAACTGAAGCCCTGGGACATTACTGGCTAATGTTTTCTTAAATTATCACACACTGTCTTGTATGGAGGATCTGAAAACATACACAGAGAGAGAGAGAGAGATGTGTACACATTTATGGAAACACAGAGATAACTCACACAGACACACCCTCATACAGATACACACATACACAGAGATTCAAAAATCAGTACACACAGACACACATAGGAACACACTCAGAAATAGGCATTCATACAGATACTCATATATGCAAGCACACACACACACACACTCAAAAATGCAGATACATTCACAAGCACATTCATAGACACACACATATAGAAACATTCTGGCACCCATGAAGAAGTGCACATAGAGATACACACAAGGATCCAGATACATACCCTCACACAGACACACACACTCACATGCCACTCCTTAAAGACAAGGCTTAATTAACCACAAGGCCAGAGACACAATTTATCCACCTAACTTGTTAGCAAGAAGTAAAAGCAGCTGGTTTGGAGAGTGAGACGAGAGAGGCCTAGCTTGGAAGGGAGGCGGGAACACAGGGGCCCCATAAAGGCTGTGGCCAAATCCTCATTAGAAGTCAACAAATAAACAGAAGGCATTTGCTGAGAGCACTCCCCCTGCAATCTCCCTTCTGCGTCAACCCACAGGATCTTGGCCAAATTTCTGTTCCTCTAACCAAGACCAAAGGCACGACCTGGAGAAATTTTGGGCAGGCTTTCCAAGAGCCACCCAGCCCCAGGCACTGGCTATAGACAGCTCTCATGTAGGTAAGGGGAGGCCTGTGAGCAGAATAGGCAGCCTCCAGCAGGTGGCAACTGGGAAGGAAGGAGAGGAGCAGGGTAGGTCTACAGCCGCAGTCTTTCCTGGAGACCAGCATTCAGGCTACCTCCGGCTGTGGCTGAGTGAGAAAGGTTTTTGTACACCCAACCCTCAGCCATTCACCCAAACCTGCTCCAGCCTGGGAGGCTCCTGTTGGCTCATGGGAACACATTTGAAAGAGAAGGTGGCCCTGCTCAGCTGTATTAAGAGAATACACACACACACACTCTCTCTCTCTCTCACACACACACACACACACACACACACACACTGAGCAAAGGGGTAATGGTGGTAAGGAGTTCACCAGGGAACAGGAAACCTATGGTTTTCTTTTCTTTAAAATAAAATCCTGAGGATCCAGGAATGAGTTATCTGTTTCCTCCATCTGCTGGATAAGCTGACCATTTGGAAGCTGAGTCTGTCCCGGGATGATGGGATAGCCTGCTTTCGCAGTACTAACTTGAGCTACATGTGCTGGACAGGAGACATGAGGGGTTGTCACTGGAGGTACTGTATGTTTTGCCCCGTCCTGCATAGACAAACTGTGCCAGGCAGCTGCAAGAGGTGAGGCTTGGTGGACACCTCTGGGGACTATGACACAGTGCAGGCTGTGGTGTGTCTGCTAGAGGTGTGCCATGTAGATTCATGTTGTAGCCATGAGTTTTGCATTACACTGCATCCTGTGGTTCTGCTGGAGCGTGCACATGTGTGTTAGTGCTGTGTGGGTCAGTGTGTGTCACGTGTGGAAGAGCTGTGTTTTCTACACTGGTCTGGAAAGAGAGGGGAGGATGCCCAGAGGGTTGTCTTCATTCCTCCAAGGCTGCAAAGCTCCCTCATCCTGGGACTTGCTATCTGGCAGAGCCCCACCCTTTCCCTCCCAGCTCAGGATCCAGAGGTCTCTCACACCTGGACCACGTCTGTCCACAGCCTGAATGAAGTGCTCTGAGTCTGACCAGGATCCTGGAATCGGGAGCCTCCTACTGCAGCTGCAGTGAGAACTGTATGTGTATGTGTGTGCATACATGTGCGTGGGTGCGAGCATGTAGTGTTCACCTGCCCACACACCACTTCCAAGTGAGTACACTCCAATCCCGGCCTGTGAGACCTGGGTGAGGAGATGAGGAGATGTGCGGACGTGTATGCTCATACGTGCTGAGTGTATGCAAGTGTGTGTGGGCTGTGACGGGCTCGGGTGGGCCAATTTTTAGTGACAGATTGTGTGTACGTCTATGACTACAGTTTCTACCAAGTGCATGTAAAAAACAGAAGAGATGAGTCCAACTCCCTGGGTGAGCACGCCTGCAGTTCTCTGCAAATGTGTGTGAGCGTGGGTGTCTTTTTGAGGGGCCTCTGGCCAGTTGTAGGGGAGGAGTGTGGGAAAAGTATGTGGGGAGAAAGGGCTCTGCACACGTGTGGTTGTGGGCAACCTAGTTGGGTGGGACGCTAAGTCAGACAGTGTCCTCCAGAGACCTCGCCACTTTCTTGGATGCACGGCTGGGCCATCTGTGGCATCTTCTCACATTCTGCCCACAGATTCCCTGGGAGACCGGAAGAAGAGGGGGTCAGCTCCCCAGAAGGTAGCCCTGAGGTCTCTTCTTGGAGACAACTGCAAGTGCAGGGCCATGTGTGTCTCTCTCCCTCTCACACACATATATGAGAGGGGAGAGAGAGACGGGGCAGCTACAGGAAAAGAGAGGCCCCTGCCCCACCACCTCCATCCAGGCTGGAGCAGATGGTGCTCAGACCCTACCAGCGAGGCCAGAGGCAGCACTTGGAAGCAACGTGTCCTGAGGGAAGGACCAGAGTGGGGTCCGGGGAGATGCTCTCTGGCCAAATGCATCTCCGCTCTCCTGGGCCTGTCCTTCTGTCCAGAAACGCAGGGCTCCTGAGCCTAGCCTACATGTCCAGCTACAGATGATTTTTCTCTTTGCCTCATCTCTGGGCCCCCTGGAGGCTGAATTCAGCTACTTGGGGTGCAGGCACAAAGGCAGGCCATCCCCAAGCCTGGCCCCAGCCCACCTCTGGCTCCAGCTTGAGTCATTTTGCTACTAGGCAGCAGGAGGAAGGCCAGTCCTGCCTGCCCAGGAATCCCGGGATCTCAGGCACAGATCTGGCGGTTACCCATTCACTCATCTGGAGGCCCCACCACTCTTGCCCCTGAGGACACTACCCCCTCCTCACACCCAGGGTTTGGCTGTGTGCCTTGCCCAATGCGTCTGCAGCAAGCCGCTGTTGGGCACTGGTGCCCTTAGTATGCCCAGTCTTCCTGCAGCTGAGGCTGGACCCTGACCCTTCCCAGCATCTCCGAGAACACATGTGTCAGAATCTCCTGGGATTCTGGTGGGAAATGAACCTCCTGAGCTCAACCCCACACTTTCGAATTCCCTGAGGATGAGGCCAAGGAATCTGCAAGTTGGAAAGCAGCTTTAGGGGTCTCCATGCATGTCATGCTGTCTGTCCCTGGAGCCCCAGGGTCAGCTCCCTGTCCAGGTTGTCAACAATGCTGTGGCGTCCTCAGGCCTCAACCAGATACCCCCCTGGGTATCCCCTAACTTCCTGTGGCTTGCCTCATGGCCCCTGGGGCTCAGCTTTCTTCCCTAGGGAAATGACAGCCTACATTTTTGGAACCATCTGCTTATGTCATAAAACCGATTCCTTAGGCTGTTGTTATAACTGTCATAACAGACATGTCTTCCCCACTTGCAGGAAGTGGATCCCAATCTCACACTCTTAAATTCTCATCCTCATGTAGTTACACAAGCACAGATACACTTATACACATACATACGTGCAAGCACACACACATACCCACATACAGGCCAGCCAGCTCCGCTGGTGACACATTACATGCAAGTTCTTTGTGTTCAATGGTGAAGCTATTCTGTGCCCAGCTGTGAAGTCGTTCCCCTGCTCAGCACCTCACACAGATTCCCAGCTCCTCCCAGCGCCCATTCAGTGAGGAGTGGAGGCTCTGAAAGCAGCACAAGCGCCGTGTAATGGGCAGCACTGAGGTCCAGCACTGCAGCTCTGCTGACAAGCTGTGTGAGTTGGACAAATCCCTTTACCTACTGGTCGGCCTCAGTCTCCCTGTCTAGCAAACGGGAATTTACACCCTGCCTAGATGAGCTGCTTGTGAACATGGAACGCAGTGATTTCGGTGGAGCATCTGGCAGTGCCTGGAACGTGGTGAGCCTGAGATAATTGTAGCTGTTGAACAAATGGAAAAAAAAAGAAGTAAAAGAGTTCATGACCTAGGACATCCCTGGCCTTGCCGCTCTTGCCCTTATCTCAGCCCTCCCTTCCTGGGAGGTAAGTCGCATCTCTGCACCTCTGCTCAGGCTCTTCTCCACCTGGCGTACCCTCTTCATTCCTGCTTCCCCCAAGCCAAGGCCTGCTTCTCTGCACAGACTGCGCCGAGCCTCCTCCAGGAAGCCTCTAACTGCTGCAGCCCCATCAATCTCTCAGAGTCCCCCAAGCTTCAGCCTCCCCGGAGCTTCAGCCTCCCCACCCAGTGGCACAGACCATGTGGTAGCCTCTCTCATTCATCTGGAGGGAATGGAGGGGCCATCAATTGGTCCCCAGAAAAGACCAGTTGCTTTTTCAATACTAAGTTTATTGTAAATGTTTTCATTGTCAATAGTATTTGTCATAGAAAAAATAAACAAGATGACAAGGTAGCAAGAAGAGGACACCCATATTCCCACTCCCCAAAGGGAGTAAGCCTTTCATTCTAGTCCAGGAACTCCTTTGAGTAAGTCACTGGGCGCCTGTGGAGCTCCATTTCTTCCTCTGGGGATGGAAATGAAATGAGTCACCTTGAAGAACACTTCCTGTTTCACAGCCTCTAACCCTATGATGTAAAGTTCATGCTGGATTTAGAGTTCAGATTCCAGGGTGGTGCAACCCTTGGAGAGCTCTTGGATGCTGGGGATGGGAAGGCATGGGAAGATTTGAGGGGCTACTCAGAGACCACAGTCAAAGGTGCTAAGTTCATGCAGAGACTGAAGAGTTAAAATGGAGACGGGTGTGATGGAGAGTCCTCATCAGTACTGGGCTCTAACCAGGTTCAAGGCAGGCAGTGGTGATGCCATAGAAAGAGCACTGGATTCAGAGCCCAGAGACTTGGGTTTTCATGTCTGAGAGCCAGGCAATGACCAGGGACCAGGCATTTCATTCCTGGAGCTCAGAGCGTCTCCTAACCTGTAAGTCAAGAATAACAACACTGGCTTCATGAGTTATTATGGCAATTAAGTGAGAAAATGTAGAAACATCTAGAATAGTTTTGTATAATGGTAATAATCATAATCACAATAATAAGAGAGGGATTGTTAACATGTATTTATCATTTACTGTATCCCCAGCATGATGCCAAGTGCTCTAATGTGCTATCTCATTTAATGTTCCCAGTTTTCCTAGGAGAACATTTCAATTTCTGTTTTACGGACAAAGACACAGAGGCACAGAGTTTAACTGCCCTAACTTCCCAGGGCACAGAGAAAGTAAGTGGCACAGCCAAGATACCCAGCCATGCTCCCAAGAGTCATACGCTTGGGGAAGAGCGCCTGTGCCTATTTCGGTTAAGTACCCACATCCAGGGAGTAGCAGATCTTCATGACTGGGCCTCAACCTTCCTTAGTGTAGATGCCACCATGGAAGATCAGAGCAGCCAGCTTGTGAAGTTCAGTGGGTGCACAGAGAGCACTCAATAACGAGTGTTTATTTATTGCTTCTGTTTACAGCTCTATTCCCAAAGTGAATTGTTTGTTTAAGTAAGGAGCATTTACCTTTATTACAGTCATTGGTAAATAAAATTATATTTGCATTTCCACAAATATGTATGAGTTTAATTAGTCTTGCAATTCGTACACAAGAGCCAGTCCAGGAAACACATTTATGAGCTCCCACTTCTACCCTAGGCAGAAGGCCTTCTCCCGCAAACACCATCAGGATTAAATAACTCACTCATTCACAAACAGTTACTGATCACCCACTCTGCCACTGCTGGAGTCACAGTGATGACCATGGCACAGAAACCTCTGGGTCTCCTGGAGCTCACATTTTCATGAGGAGAGTCAGATGATAAATTAAAAATTAAAATTAAAAACCTGATCATAAGTGTTGTGCTGAGAATTAAAACATATAGGTGAAGCGTGACTGGGGCCGCTGTATACATGTGAGTGGGGAGGGCTCCTCTGAGGAATTGACAGTGAAGCCAAGATCCAAACAACAAGCAGACATGGCGGGAGAAGGCACTTCCAGCAGAGAGAACAGCAGGTGCAAAGGCCCAGAGGCAGGAATGGGCTTTGTGTGTTCAAGGGACAGGAGGAACACCAGTGCGACAGGAGCGTCCCGGGGTAATGGGGAGAATTAGCTGGGAGGGGCTGGCGGGGCAGGTTGTATCAGGCTCAGCAGGGGTGTCTGAATTGTTTTCTAAGGTTAGCAAGAAACACTGGAAGAGCCATGTTCTGATGTATGTTTCACAGAGATCTTTCAGCTGCTGTGTGGAGCCAGCTGCTACAGGAGAGCAGACGTGGAGGGGGACAGCCAGAGGAGCAATGATGGGGCATGGATTAAGAAGGGCAGTGAAGGTGTGAGAAACAGATGGGGTCAGGATGTGTTTGGGAGACAGGAGTCCCAGGACTTGTTGATGGATTGGGTGTGATGTGGGGAGAAAGAGAGAAGCCCAGGACGATTTGAGGCACTCAGTGCTGAGGGGGGCCATTTACTGGGAAGGAACGTGTTTTAGGGATGGATGATCAAAATTCTGATTTGGCCTTGCTAAGAGCGGGAGGCCTGTTAGATGTCCAAGGGAGGCATTAGGAAGGCAAGTGGATATATGATCCAGGAGCTCAGAGTGATGATCTGGGCTGGAGGTATAAATTTGAGAGGCATCAGTATGTCATGGTATTTAAAGTCATTTATAATAGAACAAATTAAACAAGACTTCCTAGATGTGATTATTGTTCCTCCTCAGTGTGGACTGAGCATCAATTAGGTCACAGACTGTGTGATGCACACTATGAGGTCATGCATGCGTGAAGCTTGGAACAGAGGATGCTGGGAGTCCTCCTTCCCCATGCCCCCACCCCACCTCCAGGCAGGTGCTCACCCACGCTGACACTGCCAGTCCTGCCAGCCCTCACTTTGTCATTAATGAATGAGATAAAGGAAACTGTTCCTCCTGCCTCAAATTGTCCTGCACCATCTAACAGAACTTAGCCCAGGTCTGCCCCTCCCATGCTCCCACCTAAATCCCTCATGCTGTAGCTTCATTCCCTCCAGCCCTTGCCAGGGCCACTGCTGCTGCCCTTTCTTGGAACATCTTTCCCAGGATGCCAAGGTTGCATTCCACGCAGCAGGGAGAGCGGGAACTGCTGTCCAGGGGTGAGTCAGCCAGATTCACAGTGGTGATGTAGGTCGCAGAGCTCCCTCCTCCCTGCCCCACTGCTGCGGCTGGAGCCTTCCCACCCAGCCTGCTCCACGATCCATGTCCTTGTGGCCCACATATCCCAACCCAGCCACCCCCGCCAGCCTGACCGTGCAGGCTCGTTTATCTGAACGCCTAGAAGGGAAGAGCCCCTTGGGAACTTCTCTTTGGCCCCCAGAGCCACGACCAAATGCCGAAGGCAGACCGCTGGCCTGTTTTCCCTGTTTTAAAGTAAAAAATACAATAAAAGCGACACACAAAGAGAGATGCTGCTGTTTTACTTACAAATGAGAGATGTAATCATTCCCCCAGGTACCTGGGAGGCTGTGGGCTGGGGCCAGGGAGCCAGCGGGTGGGAGGATCCTAGGGCCATAGGCACCCTCTCCACATCCTGCTGGGTGCCAGCAAGTGAGCGAGGCACTTGGTCCCCACCCCAAACTTCTCTTACTCACAGCCATCCCAGAGCCAAGCCCTCCTTCCTTGTCACCTTGAGAGATACTCAGGGGTCTGAGCCCACTGTCAGGAGGGTAGTATTCAAATGCCCTGGTAAAGAATGATGGGGTGTCTGACTGCAAGGCTAGGTGGTGACAGAGACAGCTACGCACACGTCAATGCATATGCACTGTTGTAATTGAGTAGTTATTAATAAAGCTATGTCTATTGTCCAGCTCTAATATGCCAGGCCTGCGCTGCCCATGAGACCTGATCATCACCTCTCTCCATCCTCACAGCAAGCCCATGTCAGCATGGCCAATTCGGTAGCTAACAGCAGCGTGTGGCTATTTACATTTACATTTAAATTAACTTTATTCCAATGTAATTTAAAAATCTGTTCTTCAGTTTTACTAGCCACATGCCCAGGGTTCAACAGCCACAAGGAAAGAGTGGCTACAGTGGTAGATAGTCTATGCTGTCTACATAGCACATTTTCTGCACGCCAGAAAGTTCTATCAAACAGTGCTGAGAGCATTGCATATGCACAGACTAACAAGAGTGCATGAGTGAAGACACATACATAGGCGTGTGTGACTGTCACTGGAATGTTCACGCATGCACAGCACAAGAGACACAGCTGTGCATGTGTTTAGGCTGTGTGTGTGCACGTATGTGTGTGTGTGTGTGTGTGTGTGTGTGTGTGTCTTAGAGGTGCCCAGTCCTTGTCCACCACCCCAGGCATCCTGCTGCCTGAAGGAATGTCAGGAACATGAGCTCTGGAATCAAACTGTCCGGGTTGGAATGTGGGCTCTCCCACTCCCTAGCTGTGTGACCTTAGGCAAGTGGCTTAACTTCTCTGTGCATCAGCTTTCTCTTTATAAAATAAAGATAATAACAGAGCCATCGTTGAGGGTTATTAGAAACATTACATGAGATAATATGTGCAAAGCTCTCGGAGAGGCTCCCAGCACACTGTGAGCTATTAATAAACATTAGCTGTTACTGTCGTTTCCAAGAGGCAGTGTGTCTGCTGCGCAGGAGCAGCCTTGGAGAAGAGTCTGCCATGTAGGGGAGGGCGTTGAGAACCCTGATGAGACCGAGGATTGCTTCATTCTCAAGCCTGCCACCGTTTCCTGAGAGCAGCAGGGTGGGGCGGGGAGGGAGCTGGTGGGAGCAGCAGGGGTCCCCACCAGCCAGGGAAGGAGACTCCACAGAAGAGGGGTGCTGGGGCGAGGAGGTGCCAGGAGGGGAGGCACACGGGAGGTGGCGGGAGGGACGGAGCAGGAGTCCCGCCTTAGCATGTTGTTTACAGCCTGGCTCTTCCTGTCGGGCGCTGGGAAACGTGCTGCTGAGTGAGGGAGACAGAACCCGGTGCGTAACTGCTTCACAATGTCAGAATTGCTTTCTATATTCGCTAAAGCACCAGGCCAGCTATTCCCTCACACTGCCCTCTAGGATCTAAAGTCTCACCTGGGAATGAGACCAACCCACAAGCGACAATTGGAATGAAAAAGAATCAGAGCCGAGGAGGCACCTGAGGGAATCACTAGTCCCAGGCAGCCATTTTAACACAAATCAATTCAACAGGTATTTGCTGAGTGAGTGCCTGCTCTGGGTAAAGACAGCGTTGTGGGTGCTTGGGGGATTCAAAAAAGCGAAAAGGCAGGAAGGAACCTCTGCCCTCAAGGTGTGGAGAGCCAGAGAGAGAGGCTCCAGGCCTCAGCAGCCAAAGGTGAGACGGCTCGGGAGACGATTACACACAGGATCCGGCATTTGTAATGGACTTTGAAGATGAGTGAGACCTTTCAGAGAGCAAAACAAGGTCCAGAGAGGTTGGACAGCTTGCCCAGGGCTACACAGCCAGTGAAGACCCGAGCCAGGTGCAAGGTCTTTCTACCATGGAGAGACAAGGAAAAAGGGATGCATCCCTAGGCACACAGTATAGAGAGCAGGGCCCCAGGGGTGCACACAGGAGAGACCAGATCCATCCCCTGGGATGAGGGGGCCGCCCTCCCACCTCGCCATCCCTCTGGCCTTCGGTAAGGTCCGCCTGATGCGGCGAGAGGCCGCCTGTGTTTTCAGACGTGGCCAGCAGAGGGCACCAGGACTACTGCACAACCCGGACCACGGAGTTGGCCGCCCCCAGTGCTGGATTCAGCGCCTGGGACTCTCGGGGCACCGGGCACAAATGTCTGCCCACTCACACAGCTCCGTGGGGTGAGCCCATGATGGGACACCAGGTGGGGGAGCCACGCCCGCGGCTTCCATGTGGACGGTAGGGCTCCACGGAAGCAGGCCTGGTTGGACAAGAGAAATCCCAAGACCCTCCCAGATTGGGTGGCACCTCAGGTTGAATAAAAAAGTTTTCCCCCAGGAGGAGCTTGTGTCTGGTGGACATAAAATGAGTGTATTTTCTTTAGTTTCCTCTCAGAGAAGCAAAGGGAGGGGTTTCTCCATCTGTCACCACCTCCGGGGCTCATCCCCAAACCCCTACAGGCAAGCAAGGAAATAATATAAACAGCCCCTGTCAGGCTCACGTGTGGAGTTGGGGTCTGAGATGGTCCCCCAAAGACCTGTAATTTTCATGTCCTTTTGCAGAGGCATGACAGAGGAACCATGTCCTTTTACAGAGACCCGACCGGGAACTGGCCTCCCTGCCTTAATCATAAAGGCCATTTGAAGTTAGCCCTCGGGTTGCCCTTTTGCAGAAAGACACCCCCAAGGACTTGCTGGGAACTCCTTCTCTTGGATAGAGAGCACCATTCTTCTCCGAGAATGCCAGGCCCTCGGCATGTACACAAGGCCCCTTCAGTCCAGCCTGGGTGCGATTTCCCAAACTCCAAAGGAATCGGGTCCAAATTCGGTTTTTCTTCTTCCTGCTCTGAGAACCAGCCTATGTTTGGTTTGGGCAGTGACAGTTTGGAGATTCAAATGAAAGTCATGATCAAGGTGGTGATAACTGAGTGCACAGCAGAAAATGTAAGGGGAGAAGACAAATGCAAGAGGAGGAGGCAAATGCTAGGGACAAAGAGGCGAGGGCAGAGGAGAAAGCCCAGGCAAGGGCTGAGTGGCCAGAAGGGTCAGGAAAGCCAGGCTGAGGATGGGTGACCTATGACACCCACCAGTCATGCTGTGGGACAGTACTAGGGGATGTGTTACATCAGATCACATCTGTCCTCGGCTTTATGTGAAGGAACTTTGTGAGTCAGCTAGCACCCCCTGGCAAGGTGGGGCATGTCCTCTCTCCCTCCGCAGAGCACAGCTCACACCATTGGGAGGTGTTGTCCAAGCCTCCCTGCAGGCCTGGGAGTTTTGTGTGAGTGTGTGAAAGCCTGGGCCGCCTGCACGCGAGCCTGTGGCTTTGGGAGGTGGGGGTGATGGTGATGGCAGTGGGTGGAAGGGAGCAAGTGCAAGATGTGCAAGGACTTGCTGCCTGGGGACCGGGGCCTAGGGCTTCTCCTATCTCAGGTGGGCCACCACCTCCCACACGCTCCATATCTGCATCTGTAAAATGCAAATAGCAATCTCTGCCTCACCCATCCCACACAGATGTTGTGATGCTCAGATTAGGCAAAAATGTGGAGAAAAGGCACTAACGAGCAGCACACAGGTGTCCTGCGTAGACCTGTAGCTGAGGACCCCTTGTCCAGGGCTGAGGAGATGACTGTCACTCAGGAAGTTCCCTTTTGGGAGGGAGTAGGGGAGACAGAAAAGTACATAGAAGAGAGTCAGATTCTAGAGAAGAAAGAGTTTCCAGTCCTTCAGGTTCCAATGCACCATTTGCCCTAATGCCTATCCCTTGGGACTCTGAAGACCACAGGCCTTATCCCACAACCATTCTGGCCTGTGCAGTGCTCAGCTTTCCCTGGGGAAGCCTGTTTGCCACCCCACCCCTCCCATCACCCCTCCAGGGAGTATCCTCCCACCTTCCCCCATTGCTCTAAACAGCTGTGATTCAGAGAGAGTCATTTCCAAGGAAACCAACAACAACAACAAAAATGTCCAGGCGTCAGGGGAAATTTCAACCACAATGCAAGTGGTTCCAGAGGAGCATTGACAGCACCCAGGATGCAGCTTGGGCTCCCGGCACTGTCAGCACCAACCTCAGAGGAAGAGACATAAACAGGACATATGTGCAGGGGCGTGGGGAGGGAGATGGATGTTTCCCAAAAGCAGGAATTAAAGTTTTCAATAACATTTGTTGTTCAGCCACAAGGCTCTCGAGACTAGAGGAACCCCAAAAGAGATCAGGAAAGGTTAGCAAGGGCCTTTTTACCCGGAAGTGAATCATGTTCTCTCTCGCTGCATGGCCAGTGTGGATCCAGGTAGGGATCTCCACGCTCTGTGATGGCAGGGTTCACCTGAGCAGGCTCCTCTGTGGCCTGGCCTCCTGGTGGCCGCCCCACTCCCTAGGGGTGCTCAGAGCTGGCTTCAATCCCACATTCAGAATGTGGCTGCTTACTATCTTCGGAGCTCACAGTATAGATAGACGCTGTTAAGTAATACACTTGTATAAATTACCTAACGGCCCATGTGTGCACACAGGGGAGCGTGCACCATGTCAAGTGATGGGTTACGTGAACTCTTCCTGCTACTCCCATGATCACTGTATGCTGATATGATAAAGGCAGCTCCTGAATTTTGCCATATGGATCTCAGAGTTGTGTGGGTACCGGGAGCTGCTTGGAAAGTCTGCAACCTCAGATCCCTGGGCCACTGGCCTTTGGAACAGGAGCAATTGTCTTCAGAATTTGTTCTGGACGATGAATTCAGTCTTATTTTAACATTTTGAAATGACTGACTAGGAAAAACCACAAAAAGACAATAAATAATGCCAATAAGGTATGTACCGTCGTGTAGATTTTAATCTAGAGAGTCAGATTCTGCCTGGTCCAAATCATACAGAGACATTATTTTTAATTCCGGAATCACCAATTAGATAATCCTCCATAGTCAGGGAGGATTTCCAGCATGGTGTTCTATTGTTGGAGAAGACCTGGGTGCAGGGAGGCCCACCTCCCATCCAAGGCCACACGGCAGCTGGGTGCCTAGGACTAGCTGTGCCTTCAGACAGCTTCAAGGATGAGGAAATGAGTGCAGAGGACAGCTTTCCATCAGCCTGCTGTGTAGACGTAGCAAGCTTTCGGGACATGGCACCTCAGTTTCTCTTGCTTCTACTGGCAACATCAGGGTTCCATGACCTGGAACAGTCCTGTGCAGCCCTGGCCCCCGCTGGCTTTCAGAAGGGGTTCTGTAAACACTGGGCTCTGTGAGGCGTGTCACCTCGTCTCTAAGGCTGAAACCGACCAGACAATAGGCCAGAGCAGGAAGTGTCTGCATTCATACCCAGTCCTCTGCCTTCCCTCCCTTCTCTTCCCCTCCCTCTCTTCCCCTCTGGCCCTGGGGATGTATTTTGCATCCTTTAAATGATCTTGTTTATTCTATGTGTCGGAATATAGTTATCTGAATATTAATTATGGCTTTAGTGAAGTTCATCGGTTGAATGCAGGAATTGAGAATTCCTCCTTCACTTTCAGCCACCTGCTTTGATTTCTCTGTTTATCTGCTTGACTGAGCTGAAATCAGTTTCTGTAAGTGAAAGTCGGCTGCTTGGAGCAGATGTTAATGCTCAGAAATAGTGTACGGTCTGCTATTAGCATAAGTAGCATGATGCTAATAAATAGAGGTGTGCAGGGCTAGTGGCAGTGGTGCCGGTGGGGACCGAGGGACAGCGGCCTGCCCAGTGACAGAGCCTATGCCCCACCCAGAGGAAGAGGGAGAGCCGCAGCCTGGGTGCTGGACACCTTCTGCCCAAGCCAGCCCCGCCCTTCCTCCTCCCCAGCACCCCAGTATGCAGCCAGCTAGGGGCCGATGATTAATGACGGCAAGGACTGTAACCAAATTGTAGTGCCATTAGCACCAAGTCACAACTGACAACTAGATACATCATCTCTGAGCTTTCTATCCAGCTAACTAATTTAACTATGTGAATACGGGAAACGCTGCTCTGATGCCATAAGGCAAATATTGCCAATACCCAGGAGCCTGTCAGGAATGAGAGACGGGGAATCCATCGGGGCCCAGCAGCCAGGTCCACAGTCCTGGCTGGGTCAGCAGATCTGTCTTCATGGCATTTGCGCTTCAAGGCTCTGGAATAACTCCGCCATACACCCCACGGAGCCAGGACCAAATAATCCACCAAACCAAGCCCCCGAATCCAGGACCACCCCCACTGCTCTCCCCTGACATGGAGATGACAATGTTTCCTTCCAAGTCAGAGAAGGACAGATTTGGTCACAGCAATGCATTTCTCCCCATCCCCGAATTTCTCCCCATCTCTGCAGCTCCCCACTTTCTCCGGGAGAGGGACTTGCAGGAGCTCTGATGAGATACAGGTGGGCCTCCGTTCTCACAGGAGCTGCTCCCGAAATAGTGAATGCAAATTGTTATTATCTTCTTTTTTGTCATTTTACAATGAATCTTATTTGAAATGTGCTGTGTTTGCTCATCAGAAGAGCCTTATAAGGAATCCTTTTAGAAATAAAAGAATCCTTCTGCCATGTGAATAGTTGCCTTTTAATTCATCTGCTTTATGAGCTTGGGGGCGCCACACAGCCATGTTCTTAAGCCAGCCCCTGAATTACCAGGTGATTTATTCTCTGAATCAGAAGGGCCCCCACTCAAATCACCCCTCTGCTGTATGGGCCAATGGCTGGGAAGGTTGGGGGGCCAAGACATTGACTCCATGTTAGAAACTCCAGATTCCCAAGTTTTTCACCTGCCGTAGTGGAGGCAAAAGAGAGCCTAATAGGTTCTCTGTGGCTCAGCAAATCCAGTCTCCTCTCTGGGGTTCCCTACTCACAGTCAGGGAAATGAGGACAAGCTCGTGGGATAATGTCTGTGAACCAAGACAGGAAAACTCAAAGCTCTCCAGCAATGGAAGGAGACATTCGTGCGTAAGCAGCCGTGTACCCGCAGCCGCGTGCCTGGCTGAAGCACAAGGGCATGGTATCTGGAGTGGCTGGGCCAGCTTGCTGGAAGGCTGCATTCTGGAAGTGGCCGCCCACGCCAGTAAGCTCAGAAGACAGTAATGGCAACAACCCAGATAATTCTGGGAAATTTAGCTTCCATGAGAGAGATCCAGATAATGGAGATGGGAAGAAAGACTTCGGTGCCTGAATAATTGTCCAGCACCCCTCTTTCCAGGGCAGCCACTTAGACAAGAACTTTAGGTCACTGACAGTTACCTAAATAGATAATTCATGCCTCATGTAAACAGCACTTTCTCCTTGGAGAGGTTCTCTCTTCTCTTTTCTTTTGTGTAAAATTTGCAACTCCCTTATGAGTGCAGGAATTATTATCCCATTTGGCAGATGAGATAACTGAGTTTGCATATATGTTGAATACGGGGCTGTTACTTCTATAGACAACATGCTACGTTTATTTCTGTCAGAAAATTAACACCATGTCACCTGACCTTTCGTTTTTTTTTAATTTTCTACTTTACTTTCCAGAACATAAAAAGTCAAATCCCTGACCCAAGTGATCTAATCTGTTTCTCTCAGGTGCTTGAAAGCATATATTTCCTGTTTCCCTCAAGGAGGCTATCATCATTTCTCTTAAATGTCTGGTCTTTCATCTGAATGCTATTTCAGATGTTAATGGGGTACAGTCTCCCCAAAAGATAGCATCCATCCCTCCATCTGTTATTCCACAAACCCTGGGCGAGGGTTACAAAGGTGACTGCGATGCAGTCCCTGTTCTCCAAATGCCTACAAAGAAATAAAGTACAAAGCCACATTTCCCCAAACTGCCACAGGAACACACATTCAAAGTGCTGGGATGTTCAGAAGAAGAAAGGCTGTCTCCTGAGGGGCTGACTTGGGGAGCTGCTGCACGGGGTGTCCTTCGATCCTGGCCTTGATGAATGGATATGATTGTGAAATGCAAAGATCAGCAGAAGTGCCCTCTGCAAGGAGAAAGCGATTTGAGTAACAGTAGAGAGGTGCTAGGGAAACAGTGCAGGGCCAGGTAGGCCGGCGGCGGACCCCCAGTGGACATGGTGGAAGGGGAGCTAGCATAAGCCATCAAGGGTCTGGACCCAAGGCCAAGGAATGTGCGCCGTAGGCGATGAACAGGGACACACACTCATTCCCTTCCTTGAGATTTCTCAGCGTTAACAGACCAGAGATTAAGACCAGAGTTAACAGGGAGATCCTGTTGAGGGGCCAGGGCAGGGCCTCACTCTCTCACTACCCACAGTGACCAAAGCAGACCAGTGCCCTGCCTTCTCACTGTCCTGCACCCAAGGACCCTAACTGCACCCCGATCTCAGGGTGCGAGAGGTCTGGTCCCCTCACGCTCAGCTGCATCCTACATCCTGAAAGCCATGATGGAACAGCCCCTCTATCCTAGCACAGGAGAGTGCCACTTCCATGATGGAAATCCTCCATTCCCAAACTTCTCACCTCCAAAGACACTATTGGTTCCACCCACCCCACCCCACCCTCAAGTCCTCTACTTTCTTAAAGGTTTTGCCTTTAAAACAAACTGCTGTTATTAAATAAATAATTGATTTCCTTCCCCATTTTTTATTAATCAAAGGCTAATCAGAGCTGCAGATCGGCATGCGACAACCAGTGTTAGCCACACGGAGTGGATATAATTCTTGCTAAAAGCAGCGAGGTGCTATTTTTGTTTTCCCCGTGCAGCCTCATCAAGGGGACATGTGCAATTTCCATTAGGCTTTGTGAAGCATCAAGAAAGAGCTGGGACTCTGGGACTCCAGGGCGGCAAGCTCAGCTAAACTGTCCACACCCTCAAGGGACCTTGGGGGGCTGCAAAGAGGCAGTATGAGGACCAGTTTCCTGCTCAGTGAGGAGCAGCTGGAGGGGCCCAGTTGAGGCTGGAACCTGGGATAGAAGGGTCTCCCAGTACCTGCAGAGGTTGTCAGGACAGGCAGCTCCGGCCTCAGAGGGCTGCTCTGGGCAATGATTCAAGCTGAACCTTGTCCTGGCCTGAGGCTGAGGATCCCCAGAGCCACCGACAAGCCTGTGACCTCACCCCATCTTGCTCTCCCATGGGTGACTCCCACCCCAGCTCCTGCCTCAGCAGATAAGATACCTGCTTACCCCACCCCTCCCTCACCTGTGCCACCCCCGAGCTTAAAGATACTACTGGCAGCATCAGGGTTCCATGACCTGGACCAGATTCTTATCAGTCTTTTTTTTTTTTTTCTAATCCTGCTGACTTTTTTCCTCCCTTTCTCTCTCTCTCTCTCTGTACTTATTGATCCCAAATGAGGAAAAAGTCTATTAATCCTAAACCCAGAGAAGATTAGAGATAGGGCCGAAAGGGCTTGTCAGGACAGAGCTGCACGGGCATTATCTCCTAGGAAGGTGACCACGTCACTAGCAGAAGGAGGAAGGAGAACAAAGGAAAGGAACAGAAAGTGAAACAAAGAGTGGCCATCCCAGGAAGCAAATGTGATCCCTGCTCCATCGGACTGAGGGGAGCTATCCATTCCCAACTTTGCACCCACCTCTTGATTTGGGAGATGGAAGCTGGGGTGGCAGGGGGTAGGGGGAGTGGGGAAATACAAAGATGATTATAACCCACCCCCATTCTTAAAGTGTCTTGCTGGGCAGGCAGGAGCTGGTGGATTTTCTTCTCTCCTGGGGCCACAGAGATTTGGCTCTTGCTTGGAGTCACCCACAATCAAGAAAAGCACGGGGTGATGGTATGGCTCTATACAATGTGGAGCAGCCTACTCTGACTGCTGAAGCCAGATGACCCACCGGAGACCTTAGGCAAGTTCCTTAGCCTCTCTGCGCCTCAGTTTCCTCCCCCATAAAACAGACACAATCATTGCAACAGCCTGATAGAGTTGTGGTGAGAATTAAATGAAATCACCGGTATGAAGAGCCTGTGTACGTGTCAGTCTTATTATGAATAAATGCTTTTTATTATACTTTCACCCGAAGTGCAGGAAGGCTGGACTGTGGCTGGAAGAGAGTCTGACCGGCTGTCATCTCTGCAGGATGGCCTGAGTAGCGCGGTCTCTAGGGACAATACAAACGTTCAGCAGTGCTCCAACGCGGATGTAACCAAAGTGTTTGGTTCTGTGCGGTGGCCATTGTCCGTTCTATGAGTGGACCACACAAAACACCTCAAGGACCATTCACAGTAGCCCCTCGGGACCAAGCTTGCAGGTCTCAGCCCTTTTGGGTCTTGCTCTGCACAGAATCAGAATCTCTGTGGGTGAAGTCCAGGCACCTACATTTTTCAGGGAGAGATATGGAGGCCAAGGAAAGTCAGATTCCAGTCCAAGCTCCAGTGGCTGTTGGGTGGTAGCTGGTTGCTGATACCCCGTGGGAATAGAACCCAGGTTCCTGACCCCCTACCAGCACCACGTCACACTTTCCCTCAAAAAATTCCTCCCTGGCTTGTCTAGAAGTCCACCAGTTGCTTGCAAAGCAAATCCAAAACTATTGGCTCCCCTTGGCTGTAGGGAGGCCAGGCAGCAGACTGTCTCCCCTATTGGAGCTTCCTTTCCTACTGCCAGTCCCCCAGCTTCCATTCCACTCACCAGTTTCCTCCATTTGGGAGCTGGTGCTGAGCTACTGGATGTGCCCTGGTTTGCGTGCTCCTCCATGAGCTCCCTCACGCAGTGGGTGTGGTATGCTACATCCTGCCAGACCTGAGCTCCTTGAGGTCAGAGACAGTGTCATAAGTACCTCGACCCATGCAGTCTGGGTCAGAGCACTGGACAGATAGTGTGCCTCTGCGTCCTGCTCACCAGGCACACCTCTCACCTCTCAGGCCCTGAGCAGAGGCCCATTGGATCAGAGGAAGAAGTCCAGGTTACCCATCCAGGCACTTCCTGAGGACCAGATACACGTATGATCTCATCTCTTCTCCCACAGATGCAAGGAGGCTGGTACTATCACCATCCTCATTTTACAGATGAGAACAGCAAGGCACAGAGCACCTGAATGACCTGTCCAGTAAATCCCCAATTTGAGACCTTGTTTCTTAATCCTTTAGTACACCACCTCCACCTGGGTCATCCTACCCTAGAGCCTCCATCCTCTGGGAAAGTAGCAATTTGGGGTAAAAAAAAAATAAAGGAATGAGCTAAGAGCAGATGGTTTGTTTACTGTTTATTACCTACTTGAAATTATGACAATTAGCCTCCAAGTTACCAATTTACAGAAGAATAACAGCAAAAAAGGGTACTGCTGGTACCTCCACCTGGTATAGTGGAGGAAAATGCTGCTGAACTAGGAGACTGTGGTGTTGAGGTTTTTCAATTATTAGTATTGTTACTACAAAAACAATACATGCAGTCAGTAACAAGTGCAAAGGGGTATACAGTGAAGTGTGATTCTCCCTCCCACTCGAGACCCCATCCCAGTCTCCAGAAGGTGCAGTTTCCTGTGTATTCTTCTAGAAATATCTCACGTACAGGCAGGCACACACAAACACACCCACACACACTTTCTGTTGTGGAAACTGGAATGTGCTCCCCACACTGCCATGCACCTTGATTCCTGGCTTTGCAACGTATCTTGGATCTTTCCAAATCAGCATGTATATAAATCTACTTCATTCCATCTAGTAGCTGCATAGTGTTGCATTGTCCAGAAATTCACTAATTGCCATAGCCAGAGCCCCACTGATAAGACATTTAGGTTGTTCCTGGTTTTGTGTCTTCTTTTATTACAAACCACAGTCAATATCCCCGTGAGCATCCACTCCATACATGTATAATTCTACCTATAGAATACATTCTTGTAAGGAAAATATTTCAATAGACATAAGCATTCTACATTTTGATTAATATTTGGCTCCAGAGAGACTGCACCAATTTAAACTCCCATCAAATTTTCTTTGTTGGATTTTCTGTTTCCTCAAACTCCTTACTCACATTATGTATTATCAGAAAATGCTTAATATTTGCCAGGATGTGAGTTTCAAATCTTCCCCTGATATTAGCTAGCTATAAGACCTTGAACAAGTCACTTTGCTTTCAGGGCCTCAGTTTCCTCACCTGCAAATTGAAGGTCAGGAACCTTTTTAGCTCTACTGTCTGTGATTTTAAGTATCTATCAAGTGTCTGCAGGTGTTAAAACTGTGCTAGGACCCATGAGTTCTCCTAGCCCAAAAGAACTTAAAATCTGGTTGGAGAGCTAGAACATACCCAGAGAAAATTTAAGGAGCAACTTGGGATAGCCTGAAATCAAATGCAGTGCAGCTTAGTCTGTGGGCCTATAGAAGGTCATGGGAAAGTGATCAAAGGCCCAGTGGCCGGGGCTGTCATTGGAGGAGGTAAAGCATGTGTGGAAAAAGGAGGAAAATGCACAGAAGGGGTTGACTGGAAATGAAAAGAAGAAACATCTTATCCCACCCCGCAGCCAGAGCCTGGAAAGCCAGCCTGCATTCTCTCTCCCCAAACCACCCCACAGTCTGCTTGTTTTTTCACCACTGACTGAAACTATGTGAAACATCAGGTTTGTCTCAGAGCATGGTTTGATGTTCCGGTTCAGTGAGGATCAGTTCTTGTCCCAGCAGCTTCACTAAGTACTGAGTTCTTTGTGGAAACATCAGTTCAGTTTACTGTTCTGGGGGCGGAGGGAAATTTACTGCACATAAACCTTGATTACCCCAAGTTCTTGGAAAATGGAGGGTTCTAATTAATTTAGTTTTCTGAGTAATGGAGGGTAAAAAGGGTTTGGGGGTTCAGCTCATTCCAAGAATAACTTTAGAGGCTCGAGCTCCTCTCCTGCTTGGGTCAGTCTGGGCTGGTGACCCTTCTCCAGTGCTGGATCCAAACTCACGGCCAGCACTTCTCAGGTCAGTTCTGTGGTAGCTAAGTTGATATCAGGGAGTGCAGCTGGCATTTCTGGCTTCTGGTGGGCTCTACAAAGCACAGGGCTTGCTGTTTTCTTCTTGATCATTGTGCTCGTTTGCAGGCGATTTAGCTTATATTCTTGCAAAGAGCATGGGGGCAATGGGAAAACCATCGCATAGGTTGAGGGTTCTGCTAAATTGATGTTATGTTATTTGGGGCTTACATAAATAAATGGCATTGGCCACGGTTTGTTACAGCTGGAGAGACTCCTGGTTTACTGCCCATTTTATAGATAAGGCAACTGAGGCCCGACATGTGGGGTGGCTTGTTTCAGACCTCTCAGAGAATCGGTGTGGTGACCACACCTTGCAAATCCAGGCTTTCATAATGGACAGGTTATGTGACTTACCCAAGGTCCCACAGCCCACGAAGGGTAGAGTTGGGATTCAAACTAGGCCCCATTGACACCAAAGCTTCTCCCAAGAAGTTCCCAGAAAGTGCAGGGACCCCTTTCTCCCTGCACTTTAGAATCCCTTTGTCAAGAAGGATGCCCAGAACTTGCATTTTAAACCTGACATGATCCTGAGGCAGGTTGTGGTGTGACAGGAGCTTCTCTGCAACAAGCTGCCTTCAACGGTTCCATTAAAACATCATTCTTGTGGCATTATCCTACTTTCACGCAGGTGGCTTTAGCCCAGGTCACTCACCTCCCAAGCGCTGAGTAGTACTCACTAGGGGAAACTTGAAAATCTAATACCTTTCTGGCCCCTACAGGACAGAAATAGGAAGTCACTAGGAAAGAAGGGGAAGAAGAGGAAGTCACTAGGGAAATCAGAAAATACCTTGAGACAAATGAAAATGAAAACACAACATACCAAACCTTATGGGATGCAGCAAAAGAAGTACTAAATAAGTTCATAGCAGTTAGCATTGACATGCTTTACTCACAGCCAGGCAAATGCAAGTCACCTCTCCAAACACAATTTTTGTCTCCTTTAAGGGTTGCTTGTGGGTTGAAAGAAAATGCATCCTCTAACACCCTTATAGGATGCCCCACACTGAGACCAGGAAATCGTCCCAGCCTTGGCCCTCCTACCATCTGGCCATGTGACATTTCTTTGCTGCTGTTCCTCCAGAGGTAAAAAGATACAATAATTTCCACCCCACCTACCTTCCTGGACTGCAGGGATAATTGAGGTCAGTGGTGCTCAAACTTCAGTGCACCTCAGAATGCCCCGAAGTTCTCGTTAAACACAGTTGGCTGAACCCCACCCCAGAGTTTCTGATTCCAAAGAGAAGTAAGGAAGGTTTAAGAATTTGCATTTCTAATAGATGCCCACAGGGTCTTCCTGCAGGTCGCAGCCACACTTTTGAGAACCATTCCTCTATGAGACTGTGAACAAGGGATCTTGTGAAAGGGGTTTTTAAGAATTATTTTCGATTTTGTAAAATGCAGGATCCTTCTTTAAAGGTGAAAAGTACCATTTCCTCCCTTCCGCATCATGTCTGATCAATGTAAATGTTCATAAATCCCATTCTCTTGTCCAGGAAGCTATGGAAGGTTGACCTATCGGCCAGTCACCAAGGGACCCTAATAGTCCTTTCCTTCCCGCCCCTCTCCTCTCCTCCCTCCCTTAAGAAAGGTCAGCTCTAGAAACCAGAAGATTCTCCCCAAGAAATGTGAAAATATTTGCTCAAGTTCACAACCTGCTTGCCCTCCACCCTACACCCTACACCCTACACCTGCACAAACCTAGCCACAGACACAGAACCCACACCTATGCAGACATGCCGGGCAGCTACCACTCCCCTCCCCACACCCCAGAAAGCCCCCCCAAAGGGCGCCAGGAACACCGCTGGCTCCCAGTCTAGGCGTGGCCAGGCCTCCTCTAACACGGGGCTATTGTCTGGAGTTAGAAGGAAACACATTAGAAAGGACTCCCAGAAGTCATTAACCCCAAATAAGAAGGGCCTGTTGTTGGTTCCTTCTGGTGAAGACAGATGTGAAAGGGCAGGGCCTCTAAAAAGAGCGACAGGCCACCGTCCCTCCAGCCGGGCCAGGGCAGTGCCATCCTCAGAGGGCGTCCAGGGGATAGGGAACCGGAGCCACCCTGTGGTCAGCTTAAGAGGGAAGAAAGGGGGAGGCAGAAAAAGGGATACCAGAAGGGTGGTCTGCTGGCCAAGCAAGAGGCCCCTAGGAAAGAGAGAGAGAGTTAACAAAGGAGAAAGGAGGAGAGCAGGAGGCAGAGGAGAAAGAGAGGGCCGAGGGCGAGACGCTTCAGGGGGAGGAAGCGGGACGCAAAGAGCGAAGCGGGAAACCGAGAGCGGGACTGGTGCAGCCGCCGCGACCCCCGCGCCCCGGCCCAGCCCGGCAGCGCCCCCTTCTCCTGCTGGGCGCTGCGGTCGGTGCCGGGAGCCACGGCCGGGGCGGGGAGGGCGTAAGGCGCAGCTGCGCACCCCAGAGGCCCGCGGCTGGCGGCTCGGGGGACACCCGGCGGGGGAGCTTGGGCTGTGGGCCGCTCCCTCCGCGTCCCAGCCCTTAATGGCTTGGTAATTGATTGGCCCCGCGTCCCGTTTTCACCGCGGGCGGCCGGCGCCAGAGGTCGGCTAACATCAATATTTCCCACGGCTGCTCCGCGGTGTGGATCCTCCCGCTCCGGGGCTGCCCCCGCCGGCCGAAAATTTACCTTTGGTTTAACAAGAAGTGGGAGCTGAGTCAGGGATTAGGGCGCGTCAAGTCAACACAAATAAAAAAAGTGGAGAGGTGGGAACAGGAGAGAACATTGGTCACTGCGGGACGATCAAGACAGCCTGGGGTTAATTGTGGGAAAGAGGAGAGAGGAGGAGGCAAACAGAGACAAGGATTTTAAAAGACCCTGGACTCCTTATTCCTGGAGTTGGCATTCGAAGCCATCTGAAATCAGCCATTTTCCTTCTTCCCGCCCACCTTATCACCCTCGTCCTACCACCCACCCGCCAGCACCAAGACCACAGGCCCCTTCAGCCTGACTGGCTTCCCTGCCTGCCCTCTCCGAGATGGGTATCTGGTCGTATCTTAAGAGGCCTTTTCTCTCCAACCAGATATGACTCATTCAAGGCAGGGAGACGAACTAACATTTTTGGAGGTATTGCTGTATGCCAGGCACTGTGCCTGATGACAGTCAAATATTATCTCATCTAACCTCCTCAGAGGCTCCATAGGTGCGGGGCACAGTGCCTTTCTGGGATATCCATGGCATCCAGGCACCTCATGAGGCTCACACACAAAACCATCTGCTGGGAGGCAGAAAGCATGGACAAATGAGTGGCAGTGACACGCAAAGGGCAGACATTTTGGGGGCTCAGTGAGCCTGAGTTGCAAGAAGCCACATGCTCATTTCTCCACCACCCTCCTCCCACCTTCACCTCTGTTGGCTGATTAACTGTAAATGGATAGATCAGTGGCTGTTTATTAAAGACAGTGTGGAGACTCAAGTTCCATGGAAAGGCAGGACCAGAAGGGACTGGTGGCATGAGAATTTGTTAGATAAAGGACTGGGAAGCCTAGAAAGCTCCATAAACGGGCTCCTCTTAGCAGGCCATGAGGTCTCAAGACCCATTCCACTCACAGCCTGAGCTGCAGGATTTGCCGGTGGGCGTCCTATGATAGGCCTGAATTTCCCAGAGCCAAGCATGGGCCCGAGTTTTGCCGCTAGTTCTCCCAGCAGTGATACTCCCCCGGCAAGCCTGTCTCCCCAGCCGGGGTCACCAAACTTCTTACCCTTGGTCAGGATTACAGGCTTGTGGCTGAGGCTCCCAGGGTTAGAGACACGGGGCAGGTACTAGGTGCTGAACGATGGAGCTTCTTCCTTGGGCCTGTCTACCCCTGGAGGGGTGGTAAGAGATGTGAAGGAATTTCCTGATATCCCAAAAGAACATCTGAGGCCTGTCTGAGCCCCTCTCCTGGCCCCAAGAGAGACCTGGGGAAGCATGAGAATGGATTCATGTCAACTGTCACTTTTCGAGAAATGCCCAACAACCGAGCCTCTGAAGACTTCTGGATCCATGTGGTCCCAGTGTCTGTTCCTCATCCAATATAGACTATTGGAGGGTCCTAACCAAGTCCACGTGAATGTGTGCCCAGACAGGTGGTGAGCCCCTCAGGGAAACACAAAGGGGGAGCACAGAGTGCCTACCCCACCCTTCTCCATGTGGTTGTGGCCAACAAATCTCTCTACTGCCAAATGATCACAGAACAATGCAAGGAGACTTGACAAAGAATATGGCCCCCTGGTTCTCCACACTGGAAATTCTGCAGAGTTCAGAGACAAAAGCACTCCAAGTCAGGGGACTAATGGGGGATGGTTTCATGGGGGAGGGTGGATGGGTGGGGAAGGGGACAATACAATGCCCAACTCTCTTGAGGCAGGCCAAACCAATGGGGAAGCCTGGGAGATTGGGTGCCACCCCACAGGGTGGGCTCAGAGAAGAGAGAAGGAAGCCAGGGAGAAGAGCTGTGGCCCAGGGCCTCCAGAGGGCTCTGCTGCCCTGTTAGCAGGTGTGAAGGAGTGATGGGACCCCTGGAGCTCGTCTCAAGCAAACAGCCCTGCACCCATGGAAAATTCCCCTCATTGTTTCCTCAGCTCTCCTCTCAACGTGTCTATTAATGTGACAAGGATATTGCATTTCACAGGCTCAGTTCATTGCCCCCAACTGACATGCACTCGTGTGTGTGTGTGCGTGCACACACACACACACAGAGCTATCCAGTCAGACCTGGCAGGGTCTCAGTGGAGAGATGGTAACATTTTCCTCTTAGAGACAGTTCCTTAGTCCTAATTTCAGTCCCTCTTCTGTCTCAGCTCCAGCTGGGTCCTGGGCTGGGGCCGGGCTGCAAGGAGATGCATGGTCCCTGTCATCTGGAGCTCACGTCTGGCACAGGTCAGAGGCAGAGAAGAATTCACGATGGTCACTATGCTAACTCTTAGATTCTGTATGACAAGATAGGGAAAGAGAGGGACAGGAAGGAGCACTGGGTGTTGCACCAGTCAGGACGAGGTGGGACTCATTTAGAAAATAATTTAAGAGCTGTCCTTTACTGAGGCATTACTGTGTGTGCTGGGCATCTGGCTTCTGTTATCTCATTCAACCTTCACATGTGCACCAGAAGAAAGGCCCCATTTCTCCTCTCCTATTAGACAAATGCAGAAACTGAGGCTATGGAAGGTTATGAGCAGGGGTTAGCAAGCATTCCCCACTCTTAAACTCACTGGGTGCTGAGTGACGGTAACCCGTTATAACCAGATATGGTGGAGGTGGAGGAGACAGCAAAATTCCTTCGAGACTTAAGAGAACTAAAGAGGGAAGCTGGATTTTTCTGTACCTACTCAGAAGATGCATGAGATAGTGTCCCCTGCTCTCTGTGACTGTCACTCCTCAAGCCCTCCTGCCTGCATGGCAGGATGAAGGACAGGCTTTCACAGGCAGACGGGAGAGGCCAGGGTCACCACCGCCAAAGGCTCGCCCGGTGCTGCTCCTGCACCCCAGATGGCTGCTCTGATCCTCCGCTGAAAATGTCACACAGGAGACAGGCACGCTCTGATCTTCAGAGGGCTGTGGTGCATCTGTGATGACATGTGGGCATCAAGATTTGCATATTTATTATAGATAAGCTGTCAAAATGTATGTTGTCAATTTCACCTTATACTCCAGATTTAATGGTGCGCGTAGAGGACAGAAAATCTTTAATATTAATATTAATATGATTTTAGATTATAAGACCGCATTGTAGATATCAATCAGCGAACCCTTAAGGACATGTCACTCAAGTTGATATAGTTTATAGAAAATTAATGTAATCCATCCTGTATGATCTATTGCAGGGGGCATGAGGAGAGAATAGAGAGTGTGGGGGGCTTGGGGCGGAGGGCTGGGGGACCATTATTACTTGCCACAGTTCTCCATACGTGCTAATTTGTGTTCGTGCCTGAAACATCAGAGAAGGGAATCTGCCGATCTTAGACTTGGCACGGACCTCAGAGATCAGCAGCGCCAACTCTTCCACTTTGCTGTGAGGAAGCGAAGGCCCAGAGAGAGAGTGATAGAGCCACAGTCACTTGGCTAGTTGGTGGCAGGTGTGGTTGAAGGAGGCTTCAGGCCCCCCAATGTATGTCTGTCCCCCAACCCCCGATACCCTCCCCCCCCACATCCCATCCCCTAGGCTGCTTGGGCAGATTGCTTCTTCATCTGTTTGGAAGGATCCTGAGGGACCCCTCCCCATGCCAGGGGGTTTGGAGGGCCTTGGCAATGTGCAGAGGGGCTTTCCTGATGATTGCAGAAGTGTCAGGAAAACCCCAAAGTCCCCAGTGTCCATCAATCTGCATTCCAAAGCCTGAGGCCCTGGCATTGACACTCTACTGAAATCATGGACTGAACACCTACTGTGAGCATAGCAGTGTGATAGAGACAGAGGGACAGCCCAGAAACACATGATATCATAAGACTGTCCTCTCTGGGTAAGAAGGGAGAATCCCCCAAATGTCTTAGGATCTGAGGGCTCTGCCCAAGCCCTCATAGGCCTAAGGGGCTTTCAAAATGGGCTTTTTGGTTACAGGAACCAGCCAGCTAGACAGACAGCACCAGTGGCTTCTAGGCTCCCGGCTCTGCTCTCAGGCCCTGTTATTCCCCTACCCACCCACCCACAATCAGGAAAAACACCTTTTTTCCATATAGCAACCTGAAGCCTGTTACCCTCTGCCAGCTGGGTCAAGTGGTAATCCAGAGACACAGCTCCAAAACCTGCTCTTTGAATGGAGCAGCTATAGTGCAAAGCTTGCTCAAACAGTGCCTCTCCGGGCCTTCATTTCTACATTCATGAAATGGGAAGGAGAAGACAGTCCCTATTTAACTCATGCCTTCCTGGGAACTTGCTCTGGAAAGTGCCAAGTGCACACTGCACTCTGGCCTGGTTTCTATGCCTCTGGCCTGGACCCCTGCTCCCCCGGCCAGGCCCAGGGCCCAGCACATGGGCAGAGAAGAGACACTGTTCCCCAGAGCTGGGGCCAGGGGAAGGAGCAGCCTATTCTTCAGTAGTGAGGCTCAGCCAATTTAGGGGCCCCGAGCTTGGGGTGAGAGAATGCAGCCCTGGCAGCATGGGATGGCCTCCCTCATCTCTAGGCCTTTCCACCTTGCTTGGGTAATGCAAGCTCTCAGGAAGCCCCAGTCTCCCCCAAGGAGAAGGTGGTGACGTCCTGATGCCTGAGTGACAACAGCTACCCTCTCCCTCCAGTTTTCCCAGGTCTTAACAAGGAACCCCTAGTCTCCCACCAGTCTGCCAGTTCAGGAATCTGCTTCTGTCATTCCAGTCCCTTTTCCCAGCCCAGGCCCCCTGCCTCACTCCCTCCCAGAGGACAGGAATCAGGAAAGTCCTGGCTGGGGCAGTTCATGACCACTAGAGTTTATGTAAATCCACACTGCTTATCTGAAGTAAGGCAGTGCCCAGCGAGCTCCATCAATCACAGAGGTGCAGAGCATATGCGAGCCAAGGCCCAGGCCACTGTGGGGGACGCTTGCAGCAGGGGCTCCTCAGTGACTCCTAATGGGCCCAGCCAGCCAGACGTACTCCTGGCTGCCCACAGATCTCGGCATCTTATTTACATACTGCTGCAGACTGACGAACACCTGAAGCATTTTTCATCCTGTTCAAACTACAAAAGCCACCTCGGGTACTTCTGTGTTAGTGCTTCCGTACAACGGCAAAATGCTGATAGGAGGAATTTTTTTTTCTTTTTTAATCTTCCACTGAAGCCTCCAAGAAAGATGACCTGCAGAAGGGGGAGGAAGGCGCAAACAAAGCCAGACAAAGTGAGGAGGGCACGCCATCCTTGAGCACACTTCTTTCTCCTGGGAGATGCAGCAAGTCGGGCAAGGGTTTCAGTCCAGGAAAGCATGACCACCACCCACCTGGCTGGCTCAGGAACCCCCAGCTCACCCCCACACCTCTCTAGGGACAGCTTCTTCCCAGCTGCTGTTCTGGGTCATGGCTGTTAGAGATTTACAGCTGATGAACGCAAACCAGAGCGTCCAGGAAGAAATGAAAAGCAGGTGGGGTTGGAGGGGCATTCCCAGCTGTGGCCAGGCCCTTGGAGGCTGCCCATCTGTCTGTGGGCTCTCAGGAACTCCAGGTGGAAGCTCCTGGGAGACAGATCTTGCTCAGTTCAGTTCAAACTCAAGGATTCTTAATCTTATGCTTTCAGTCCCCTGGAGGAGGGGGCAGAATGCATGATCAATTTTCAGAGCTTGGACAACCCCCGTAACTATGGGCAAAATTACTTGTGCGTGCATGTGTACATACATGCATGTGCATGTATGGGGACATTTTTCTAGAATCAATGCATGTTAGTGTCCATCAGATTCTTAAACCACAAAGAAGACGTCTAAAACTGTAAGGAACCACACTGGGCCACCCCTGGAGCTGTTCAGCTATAGAGCTGAGGGCCTCAGGAGATAGCAGACTACCCAGTGTGGGGAGCATACACACAGGACTCTGCACTTAGTAAATCAAACTCCAACCTCAGCAAGATTGCCTGAGGTAGGGCATGGGAATGGGAGGGGTGCTCTTCAGGCCCCAGCAGCCTTCAGGACTCTAGGGGGCTTTGTGCCCTGGGAGGGAGGCCAGAAGGACGTCCAAGCTCACTGTGGCTCTGAGCACATGGGTTCTTAGAATCTCTGATTCTCTATTCCGCCTTGCCTGCCTGGAGATTGTTTGCTCTCCCTGACTCCTGTCTGTTTATCTCTGTGTCACCAATATCTGTTTTTATATATTTTCGAGTCCTTTTCCTTTGTTTCCATTAATACTTCTTGTTCAGGGGAGGATAAACAGGGTCATAATCACGCTATAAAGCGAGCCACGGGCTGTGTGTCGCTTATTGCCCAGGGGTCTGCTAATTGGAATTTATAAAGTTCAATAAAAACTATAATCCAATAAGGGCTGAAACTCTTCTTCATTTATCTTAGGGGAAATATTGCTCCTGCCCGCCCACCCGCCTGCCTGCCAGCCAGCAGTCAGAAGCCAGGGAGCAGTCACCCAAGGGGCCTCCCCTGGGGGCCACAGCATTCCCTAAGTGACCAGCCCTATATCTCAGGCTGGGTGGCCCGGACAGAGGAAAGAGGGAGCCTTGCTGGTCAGGTCTCCCCATGGCCCAGTGCCACCCACCAGCTCTGGTGGTTGTGCTTTTGAGGCTTGACAGGGAGGAGGACCCCCACTGTTCTAACATCATCTGTTGCACCATTACAGACTCACCCCCAGTTATAGGTGCCCCCACACCATGCAACTGCCTCACACACACACTGAACTACACAGCCTCTGGAACACAGGTGATCTGCCATGGGGAATCCTGTGTAAGTGCAGTGAATCCTAAACCTAGGATGGAAGGTGCCTGCTTCCCTGACCCTTGGAGGTCCCACAGAGTGAGGTGTCACCATGAGGTGCCCACCCCAACCAGAGCTGGAGCCATCTTTGTCACCCAGCTGTGCCTCATCAGACACCCACCAGGAGCCCTTTCCCAGACTTGACAGTGAGGGAGACAACAGAAGGTGGGGACAGGGTGCCACAGCCACACTGACGAGCCATGCCCTGGAGACAGTTAGACAGGTGTGTTAGACACGGGGTGACCAACTGTTCTGGTTGGCCTGGGACTGAGGGGCTTCCCACACATTTGACTTTCAGTGCTAAAACCGGGACAGCATAAGATGAGAGTGGCAGAGGGAACCATCCAAGCAGTGGGCTGAGTGGTAGGGTAGCGGATGGAGCTCAGCACCAACAGGCAGCTCCTGGAGGACCCAGCCCTGCCCCTGCCCAAAAGCCACCCTGGAAACTATATCACCATGTGCCAAACGCCTGCTTGCAAAACACCTTGCAGTTTCCATTACCTTCCAGAAAACCCACACTTGAAAAGTAAAATAAACGCTCTCCAACAGGAATCTGCCTGTACCCCAACCCCAAATGAAAAAGCTGGCCCCTTGCTCAGACTTAGCTCTGGACATTCTCTGAGTGGGGAGAGGGGACAGGACACTCAGCCAGCCCTGTCTTCCAAGCAGGGCATCGGGAGAGAACGACCAACCCCACAGCATTCCTGGCTCTCTCAGTGCTAAGTAGAAGGCAGAAGCCTGCAGAGCCACTTGCCTCATCCATCCCTGTGCTGGGATGGGGCATGCATGTGCGTGTTCATGTATGTGAGGGCAGTGTGATACCCAGAGTTGAAGGCACAGTCCCGCAGCCTCTCAGGGCTTCCCAGTCTGCAGAGAGAGAGAACACAGGCTGTGTTATTGCCCTAATGCAGCTTCTTGGAGAGGGAAGTTGTGTCAAGTATTAAAATGGGGAGGAGATCCCAGCCATGTGCCCCCAGAGCTGAGCTACACAGCTAAGGAGAGCAGCTGTTGGGAGTCAGCGCCCCATGCCAGCTGTGAGGGTGAGCCACCCTCCCCGAGCCCCGGGCCCTCAGAGCCAGCAACACAAGGGAAATAGCTAAAGCCTCAGAGCCAGACCTGCCTGGGTTCTGAATTGGCTTTCTGCCACATGTATGTGTTCAGCCTTGAGTAAGTCATTCATGGTCTCCACATCTCAGCTTGAGGAATAATGCCATAAATTACATAAAATGCTGACCACAGTGCCTGGTCCACAGTAGTTAATTCCTGGTCCTGGTAGTTAATTCTCACTACTATTAAGAGTAATTTATATTTTGTGTGAAAGACCCAAATGGAGATAAGGGTCAGTCTGTGGCCGGGGCGAGGGCTCTGTCTTCCCCAAGCTCCCTTTGCTGGCCAGGAGCCAGGCTAGTGTTGGCATGGGATAGAAGAGTTAGTGAGGACTAGAGTTAGCAGGGCCCCTGACTTGAAGTTTGGAGTCAAGAAGGAATTACAAGAGGAAAGGATGCTTAACAGTGGTGGGATGGGTGGTTCAGGTGGACGGGAGGAGGAGCCTCCCAACAGAGGAAACGGTATGTGCACATCCTGCCCCAGGGCCAAGAAGGGAGCAGGGACGAGGCCTTGTCTACCAGGGGGCAGGAAGGGATGTTGGGCTCTGTGATTAGGATGATGGGAAGCCAGTAAATAATATTTTTTGCCAGAAAAAGCAGTTTGCTATCTGAGACTGAAAAGGTCTAATACCCTAAACCCTCTGAATCCATCTCCAGCCTCTCCACAGACTCATCAGACCCTCATCATCCACATTCATTCATTCATTCATTCACTCACTCACTCCACCAAAGTGTGTTAAGTGCCTCCATGTACCCAGCCCAGTCTAGATACTGGGATGCCACAATTAAGAAGGCACATCCTGCTTTCACTGGGATGAAGTACTCTCATCCAGCCTGGGCTCCTGCCTTTGCCCTCCACCCACTCCAGCCTTTCAGAACCTGGCCAGTGTTCCCCAGCCCCTCTGCGAAGCTCCATCTGTCCTTCCCAGTTAGCATTTACTGGCTCTTCTTAGTGGAGAAATAAAAGAAGCAGGACACCATGCCCACGCCCCCAGAGCTCCCCATGCCCTGGCTGGAGGGCAGCATCCTTCAGTTCACTGCTGAGGCACTGGATCCACCACCACCCTTGACACCATCCCTCGGGTGGATCTGTTCAGTGTACCAGTCAGGCTGTGAGCTCCGTGAGTAGGGAGGCCTGTCTCCCTCCAGCATTATGGTCTTGATGCAACCTCCACTAGTTAAGAAAGCAGAATGTGACCATTGCTTTAGGCCTCTACTGGAGGGTGGGCCAAGAAATGCCAGTTCCTACCACTTGTGTTCAGGAAGCCTAGGCCTGCCAAAGATAGAAAGACCCTTGATAGGATGGGATCCTCAAGGAAAGCACTGGCAGACGGTAGCCAGGCTGGGGAGAAGCTCAGGGGCAGACACTGCAGAGCAGCCAGGAGGGGAAAACTTGTTGCACCAGGCAGGGATGAAAAGCAAAAACAGAAAAGGGAATAAGGAAAGGCATTTGGGGAGGCAAGATGCAGTGTAATCTGAACTGCAAATCCCCCTCCTCCAGGCTCCTTAAGGCTTTTACTGTACTATAAAAACCACTGCCGAACAGCAAGCCTGCTTGATGACAAAGAGAGATAATTGGCTCTCATGCAGATTTAAGCCCAGAGTTATCAAATAATAATAGCACTCAGAAAGAGACACAGGCAAATGGGCCTGGAGAGCCCGCTTCTTCCAAAGGATGAGGATTTGTTAAAAAGTATCTAAATTATGTTCCCGCAACGGAACAGAGAAATGGGGCATTTTTTTAAAAAAAGATTTTCTTTTAATGCCTGGATACATTTTTAAAAGTTCCTTTATAATTAGGGCTGTAATTTATATAATTTATTTTTAAAATATCCTTTTTTTAATTTCCACCCGGTCCAGTTAAGGTTGAACTGAAAAGCCCACAGTAAATGATTTTTTTAATAAACCCGTTTAAAGGAGCCCCAACCTGAAGCAGAATAGATATGTGGATTTTCAAAGGAGAGGGGGAAAAATCATATATTGAAAAAATAAATTTCCTAACCCATTTTATGCCCCAGATTTTATTACTACCGGAAGGTTTTTAAAATTCTAATTCCCTTTGCTTTTCTCAAGCTGTTTGTTTGTCACCCAGGGCTCCTTGGGCTTGGGACAAGGAGCTCAATTGGTTGGTTTCACTCTCCTCCAATTCCTCGTGCGATTGTCTGTTTGTGTCTGCTTCACTCTTCAAGGGGGCTCTGAGCTCCCTGAGGTCAGATACCAGGCTCTCGGAAGAAACTCTTTTCCTTCTCATCAGCATCCAGCGCAAAGCCATGCATGCAGTAAGTGTTCAATAAATGTTTGCTGGTGATATGCCATACTGTGAAGAAGTCCTAACCTATGAATTCCATGAAAACCCTGGGCCAGAAAACAGTGCTGCTTTTGCAGGAAGCTTTGGTTCCTGTTGTAATGACCTCATCCTAGGAGAGAGAGGGGAAAAGGGCCATACTTTCAGCTGTTAGTCAAGGACCCCTCAGGTAACGGGAGAAGTGGAGCAGATTACCTTGAACACCAGGGCCAGAGAGCATCAGAGCCTCTGGTTGTTTGAGATGGGTCAGGGTAGGGGAAATGCAGAAAGAGGTACCAGGTACCCAGTGCTCTGCTGGCCAGTAGAACAGAGAGATCTGTGTCTCCACATTTCTAGGGACTTTCCCTGAGCATCTATGTTTGTTGGACTTGGTAGAGCCATCACCTCAGAAGTTGCCATCCCATGCCTCTGTCAGAGGTATACACACACACACACACACACACACACACACACACACACACACACACGCCACCACCCAGAAGGGAAGAAGGACAAAGTTAGGGCCTCATGGACCAATCAGAGGACAACACAAGAGAGATAGTTAGGACTGGAACTGCTGGAGCAAGACGGGGGATGCAGAAGTTCATGAACCCTTCAGGGAGGCTCCATAGAGGAGGGAGCATTGGGGGTTGGCCTGAAAGTACAGGTTGGATAAAAATAAGCAGAAAGTGCTAGGGAGGGTATTGCAGGAGCTGGAACCAGTATGAGCATGGACAATGTGGCAGTGATGAGCAGGTGTGTCTCAGGAACAGTAAGAAGATATTCTTGACAGAAGCTTCATAGGTAGAGCTAGAAAAGAGAAGGTTGGTGCAGACTAAAGAGGCTCTAGAGTGAATGGAAGAATGGAGAAATCAAATCCATTCCATAAGAATGGTCTGTGCCCCTGCCCAGTGGTTCTCCATGCCTCTCTCTTTGGAAAGTAAAGCTCAGACCAGAGGAACCCACATTGCTGCCCATCCATGGACACACATTTGCTGAACACCTGCTGGACACAGAGGAGCCTGTAAGAATGAGGCTTTCGCCAACTCTCAGTTTGCTCACACTGTGCCTGGGAGTCCATCCCACCTCCCAGAGGACAGACATGGATTGAAAGAGAAGGTCCTGCATGTGGCAGGGTAAGGATGGGCCATTAGAGCTGGCAGAACTGGGGGATGCTTTCTAGAATGGGGGATACCACAGAGCTTTCCTTGGAAGACAAAGCGATCCATATTGAGGCAGGGAACAAAGGGCTGTCGTTCCATTCCCAGTTCCCGCAGCAGCACCACACACGACTGGACCAGGTGGTTGGTGGGTGCTAGGGAAGGTTGTGGGTTTCACCTCTTCTCCCAAACCTCTAGAGAAGGCACTTTTCTCACTTTTGCCTGGGTCTCCTGTGCCCCTGAGATCCATCATGCATCTCCCACCCTCTGAGACCCCAAACTCCTCAAAATTTCCATTCCCCAGCTCTCTGCTGTCATCCATGGGCCCTGAAGGCCAACGACACCGCAGAGCTCTTAGGAGAAGGGTGTTTGTAGAAAGACAAGGGCAGAGAGGAGAAGGAGGAGGAGAGAGAAGAAAGAAGAGGAACAGAAAGATGAGGAAGAAGAACAAGAGGAGAAAGGAAAGCATATGAGAAAGGGTAGAAGGACTAAAGGGAAGGAAAGAAAGAGAAAGCAGGAGGGAAGGAGAAAGGGGAGGAGGAGGAAGAAAAAGAGAAAGGAGTCAAAGATAAAGAATAGAAGAAAGAAGAGGAGGAGAAGAAAGAGATGGAGAAGGAGGAGGAAGAAGAGGACAAAGAGGAAGAGGAGAAGGAGGAAAAGGAACAAGAGAAAGAGGAAGACGAGAAAGGTGTCAAGATGAAGGATGGAAGAAGGAAGGACAGGAGATGGAGGAGGAAGAAAAGGAAGAGAAGAAAGAGAAAGAGGAAGAAGAGGAGGAAAACGAAGCATGAGGAGAAAGGGAAGATAAAGGAAAAGAAGGAAAACGGAGGAGGAGGGAGAAATGAAAGAGAAAATAAGGGAACAGGAGGAAGAAAAAGAGGAGGAGGAAAGAAGATAATGCTGCCTTAAATGGTGCCTGGGCTTTCAGAGGGGCTGCAGCTCCATGGAACTCATCTTGGAGGGTGGGTGGGTGGCTGACAGGGCCCCATCACGCTCGGCACATGGACATTGGCCTGGATATTATGAACTGCAGCCAAGAGACCAACAGAAAACAAGAACAGTGGCTGAAGAGTGACTGGATGACAGATCCTCTTCCAAGGGCCACAGGAGAAGGGAAACACTCTCGCCCCCCACCCCCCAACTGTCCCTGGCCCTCCCAGCCCAGCGAAGGACAGCGGAACACTGGGCCCCAGACTGCTGCTTTGTTGCCAAGGAAACAGCAATTACTCTGTGAGTTGTGTAGGGTTTTTTCTGTCTTTCTTTCTTTCTTTTTTTAAATTCTGGGCCTGATGAACTGCAGTCGTGGCTGCCCCCTCCTCTACCCCCACCCCCAGCCTCAGCCGCTGACTCTGCATTAAAGGTCGGAGGGGCTGTAACAGTTGCTTTCCAAAATGACAGATGCCCCTGCTTGGGGTAAGCATGGCAGGAGAGAAACCATTTGTCAAAGTATTTATAAAGTGGGTGGAGATGCTGAAGTTGTATTCCCTCCAGCTTTATAAAACAGAAGAAAGAAAGAATGAAAGAAAAAGAGCAGAGAGCATGAGGGAAAGGATAACCAGCAACTTATCCCACCTACCTCCTTCCTTACCATCAGGAGATGTTGACTGAGCACTGAGTGCTGCCATGGATGCAGAGATGAAGAAGCCTGGGCTCCCACCCTATGGCGCTCACAGCTGGAGGAGATTCACACCCGGATAGTCAGTGGCAGTGTGAGGAGTGTGTCGAATGGGTATATTAGACCAAGAGTGTCACAGCTTGAGTTTGAGGAAGGGAGAGTGAAGTGTGGGTGAGCGAGACAAGGATTCAAGTCCTGAGGGAGGCCCAGGGCTGAGCTGGGCCTGAGAGGAGAGCCTGGGGACTGTCAAGGCCTTCGGGGCTGACCTTGATGGGCTAGAGTCTTGTGCAGGGGACGCGGATGCGGGGAGACCCAACCGTGCCCCAGGAAGCTTGGCTTGCCGGAGGCATCAAGGCTCACATGCTCATGCGGGCAGCCCACAGTGGACACATGGCCGAACAAAGAGCCTGCCTGTGGAGGGCAGCTGATGCTTGCCTGTGGCAAGATGGATGAGTGAGTAACTAAGGATATGCGAGGTTGCGGCTTCCAACACGCCAGGATTTTAAGGAAGGAAGAGGCTGGTGAAAGGTCCTGAAAGAGACCATCCACCCCTTTATTTATTCATCATTCAGTCTTTCAACAAATCATTACAGAGCACTGCTGGGGGATGTGCGACACAGGAAGGCACCTTCTGGTGGGGATGGTGATGACCAGGAGATGGGGCAATGAGTGACAAACAGTGGCCCTGGGAAATGGCCTACAGGCTGCACAAGTTACTCTATGGAACAGAAAACAGACCATCCAGGAAGGCAGAGCTGCCTCCAGAAGGCCACCTCCAATGTCATTCTCGGGCACAGCCCCTGGGTCAACACTGACTGTTGACACATTTTCCTGGATGTTTCCGTTATGTGGTGAAAGGGGGAGCATGTGCACGGCCAAGTGGGAGCACCTGGAGAAGGAAGGGAAGATGTTTCCAAAGGAAGCCCTAAAAGATAGGAGAAAGCAGAAGCCCAGGGCAGAGAAGTTACTGCTGAACCACTCTACAAGGAGAAACTTTGGCACCATGAAGTCCATCCCCTCAGACCACCAGGCATGTAGGAAGGCAGGGCAAGGGCCAAGGACAAATCGAGTTTCGTTCTGTAAGCAGGGAGATCACGATGGGACTTCAGACCATCCTGGTGGGGTAGAGAGCAGAGATGGATTGCACAGGGCTGCCTCTAGAAGTGAGGGAAACCTCTGTGGCTGATGGAAGCCTGCTGGGGTCACTAAGGAAGCCTAGAGGAGCAGGAGAGCTGAGGCACCCAAGTGCCAAGGAGACAAATCTACACAGTGGATCAATGCCAGCTTCTGGGGAAGAAGGCTGGGGTCCCTGCAGCAGATTGGCCAGTTGGGTCCAAGTAACATTTGGCCAGGTTGAGCAAGGAGAAGCCTGGCATGCACTGAGGAACTGTGCACTGAGGATCCTGGGCTGGAATATCGTGGGACCGGGGGAGGGTAAAGTTTTTCATTTCCCCCATGCTTACTTTTCTTTACTCTTCTTTTCTCTTAAACATTAACCATGTTAGAGTGTACAGTTCAGTGGCATTTAGTACCATCTCTATGTTGTGCAACTATCATGTCTCCAGTTCTGAGACATATTCATCACCCTAGAAGGAAACCTCCATATGCATTAGACAGTTATACCCCATTCCTACCTCCTCCCAATCCCTGGTAACCACTGATCTTCTATCTCCATGGATTTACTTATTCTGGATGTTTCCTATAAATGGAATCAATAATATGTGACCTCTTGTGTCTGGCTTCTTTCACTGAGCATATTTCAACGTTCATCCACATTATAGTGTATGTCAGAATTATCTTCTTTTTGATGGCTGACTAATGTTCCATTGAATGGATATACCACATTTTGTTTATCCATTCATAAGCTGATGAAAATGTAGGCTGTTCCTACTTTAGGCTTTTGTGAATACTGTTGCTGAGAACATGCATGTACAAGTATTTGTTTGAATACCCATCTTTAATTCCTTGGGGCATATACCTAGGAGTAGAATTGCTAGATCATATGGCTTATGCCTTCTTATTGTTTGTCAGTGTCCTAGCTGACTTGTCTTTCTCAAGGTCCCCACCTTGAGTCAGATGAACTCAATACTTATTGAGTGCCTGCTGCGTCATGCAATGCCTGCTCTCACTAATCCTAGGAGCACCCTGTCTGATCAGTTTTATTCTCATTACCCGTGACAAAGCTGAGGTTCAGATAGATCAGGTCTTGGGTCAACCAAATGAAAGATGCCAGGAACTCAGATGCCAATTCCTGGATTTTTTCACCACACACACATGGTTTTCCCACATGGGTAGGGCACCCTGTGCCTGGATGTCCCAGCTTCGTGGTGCTTTTTTGCAGAACTCAAAATACCTACATATTCTAAATTTAAATTCCATGTGAAAATGGTATTCTCTAGATTCTACTACAGATAAGTGGTTGCAGGTGCTAATCTTTGTTTTCTTTTCATTGGAGGAGGGGGACATAAAGTTGATAACATTCTTCCATTAAATTAATATTTGTACAAGTGAGTTGGGGAAAGAAAAGCTGGAGTCCATTTTGATGGCTGAACCCTTGAGCCCTGCCAGTGGGAGGGAGACTGATGACATCCCAGAACAATCGAGATGGGGCTTTGAGGTGGGAAGACCACATTAGCGCAGGAGTGGTATATGCAGAAGTCCCAGGAGGCAGAAGAACAGGTTGAAGCAGAAGAGAGGTGACGCTAGTGACAGCTGAACTGCCACAGCAGAGATCAGCCTTCTCTCTCCAAGCATACAGATGCTAGATCTCAGGGTTGGTGTTGGCACGTGCACAGTTGAACTGGCTTGGCTCAGAGGGAAGAGGCCTCCCCACCATCCCTCCTGCTTCCCCAGCTAGAAAGGGATGGTTAGCTAAGGAGACCAACCAATGGCCGCAAGGGGGCTTCAGGCCCCCACTCCACCAGACCACTTGAGCTCACAGCATGACCTTGAGCAGCACACACAGAGATGTGATGGGAGCAGCTGGCTCATGTCCCCTGCAGCTGCACCTGTGGCATTTGTCAGCCTGGAGAATAGGCATGCCCTACCTATGCATGCCTAGTGCCATCCATCAGCCCAGCAGGAGGTGAGGGGGGTGCCTCTCCACACTTATCTCCGTAGCTCTCCACCCAACCCCCACTCCGCAAAAGACCTCAGCTGTTGAGCGTGTGATGAGACCACAGCCCAAGACCTGGACACCTGCCCTGTAATTCTGTCAGGCAATTAGCACAGCAAATGGGCCCAGAGGGGCCTGCCTCTGGAGAGTCACCATCCTGCCTTCACACGCTCTCCCCTGGCTCATCCCGTGTCCTGATTCCAGACATGATGATACAGACATGCCACTGCCTTGCTGGCACTTACCAACCCCAATCTCCACTGGCACCCACAGCTTCCAATGTCTTAGTCTGGCCTTAGAGACGCAGTGATCAAGCCCAGCCTGTCTCAAATGCCATAGCAACTCAGCACCAGACTTCAGCCAAGCCAGGGAAAAGAAGTGGGAGAAAGGAGAGGCCCAGAGGAGCCCGGCAGGGAAAAGTGGAGAGGAGGTAACAGCTCCCGGAAACTGCAGGAAACACAAATTTGGCGAGTGATGGTGAGGTCTGGACCTGGGCAGGGGCAGGGGCAGGGGCTGGTGGACAGGAGGAATCCACTTTGGAGATGGCTGTGGTGTAGGTGAGGATGAAGCAGGAGGAATGTAGAACTGCTGGGTTTCTGGCTCGGGGGTGCTGATCACCAGTGTGGCAGAACTCAGGAGGATGGGCAGGTGTGGGCACATAACAGGGGCCTCTTTGCAGAAGTTAAATGCGAGGGCCCCTGTGCCCCTAGTCATGGTGTTCAGCAGGTAGCTATCTGTCTGAGAGATGAGAACCAGCCATGCCACAGTGGGAGCCAATGTGATTCCTGTGAAAACAGTGAAGTAGGGGACAAGCAGCCGAGTATAAACCCAGGTCTGCTCTCTCACAGCTGCCTTCTCTAGGAGGAGCCAGATTTAAAGTGATCCCTTGAACACTGAGACTTGACTAAGGAGGATAGCAGAGAGCAGTATTACACAGCAGGTAAGCCTGAGAAGTGTGCGCTGATTTTAGAGGAAATGGGAAGTCATGGAGGATTTCAAAGCAAGGAAGTGACAGATCAGAACCTGGCCTTAGGACAATCACTGTGCTGGACTGAAACAGAGACACTGGAGGCCAGGGGATGAATTAGGAGGTTATCAGACCAGAGAAGATGAGTGAGGAGATAGCAGACAAGAGCTTGCACTGAGAGAGGTGAGATGTCTGTCCCGAATAACAACCTAGTAAATCAGTTCTAGACAAACACAAATGCACCCATCTAAGGTGAGGGGCAGCAGGGAAGGGGAGGGGCCTCCTCCCGACCTGTGCCTAGTGCTCGCTCAGATGACCATCAGGGGTCTCTGGGCCTTGAGTAGTGACTGAGGGGAGCATATGAGACCACGGTGCTCAGCTGGGATCATGGTGAACACCTTGAGTGGGCAGGACAGTTCTCCAGCAAGGTAGGGAAGGCAAGAAGCAGCAGGGGGCAGAAAGAGAGCCCTGGGTCACACCCTGAGCCACCCTCCTGGCAACTGTGACTTTAGGCCAACAATCCCATCTCTCTGGCCCTCGTTTCCTTCCCCTGAAACCATCCATTCAAGAATGTGCAGGTTTCCTCACTCCTTTTCATCTGGCCCAAGGAAACGAGGGTGCCTGACCCCCTCCCAGCTCCCGGAAAGTGAGGAGCAGATGAGGCGGAGGATGGAAGGGAGCTTAGGAGGCAGAAAAGTGCCCAAGGAGGAAACAAACTTTTCAAAGTTAGAAGAGCCATAAAACGCAAGGCGCGACGTTTCCCCCCATTTCCCAGGGAAGCGCCGCATTGCATTTAATGGTGCTGCTGCCGTTGGGCTGATGTGCAGTGGGTGTCTGTTGGGGCTGGAGAGTTGAATGGCAAAGGCAGGCAGGCAAGGGAAGAGGAACATTCCAGGCCTGCTGGATGTGGGGACCGTGTGGGTGACTGCAGCTCAAGTTCAGAGAGGACACCAGGCCCATGTGACCGCAGGAGACCCTTCCAGGTTGCCCAACCTCCCTCTCCATCTGCCTTCCTGGGATGGCATAGATGGGGTGTAAATGTGTCTTGAGAAGTCACCTCTGTGCCCATAAGGGCACTTGTCCTGGCAACAGCACAGGGCAGCCCCCTCTTGGAGGGGCAGATGTAGAATTAGCAGGCCCTTTGATTGCCCATGGGCTTGACCGGCAGGGAGCTGGCTGGTCTGTCCACATCTCCCTACACTGTGGGTTTTTTGGTCGGCTGTGTTTTCCCCAAACAAGCCTATACAATTAGTTTCTTCTTGTTTCCTAAATTATTTTTGCCACTGCTAATTATTTCACACTCCATATACAAGAGTTATTGGGGTGGGTAATGGGACGCAAGGGATGGCTTTGCAGGAGCATCGCGGGCTTCAAGACATGAAGGCAACTTTGATTTGTTTTTCTGCTCAGCCGCCCGCCTGAGAGAAGGAATAGAGAATGCCGAAAGAACAGGGGGGCGGCTTTGGGGCTGGGAGGGGAGGGGGGAGAAACAAACCAGGGCTGAGGCTTTGAATGGCAGTTCCTACCCACTACTCTCCCTGGGCCTGGGAGGGGCACCTGCCCGCAGATCAAGGCCACCACCCTCCTGTCCCACAGAAAAGATATGCCCCAGTGTGGCTCTGGGAGGACTGGGCAATTCAGAGGACACTTCTGCTCAATGGCATCACAACAGCGACACATGTGGGGCCTAGCGGTGTACTGGGAGCTTCACATGTGTCACAACGGGCCTGGGGCACAGTTCACACTATCGATCCTCCTGTACAGTCTGGGCAGTGGGGCTAGAGAAATTAAGGAACTCCCCCAACATCACATAGGCAGGAAGTGGTAGAGCCCAGATGGGATTTCAGGTCTGTCTGATGCCAAAGCCCATGCCCATGTCTCTAACCACCCTGCTGCCCTGCCAGCCACTGAGGTCCTCTGTTCACAAAAAGGCTGGGGAAGATTTCCCCGGCAGAAGGGCACTCACCTTAGTCAGGAAGGACTTGGCTTCCACAATCACCCCACCTGGCCCTGGACCCACCGAGGTTCCGGCTCCCAAAAGCCCACTGTGCCTGAACTCCAGCCGGGATAGTTATGCCCATTCCCATGCTCCCTTCTAGGTAGACCCCATGGTGGATGTGACCCTTTCAGCTTAGCTCTGCTGAAGGGAGGTTGGAGCTTTTCCAAAGAAGATCAACCAGGAATCTTAAGTGGAGAAGCAAAACTAGAAAATAGAAAAGTTGCTGAAAGAAAGGGAGTGTGGAGCCCAGACTGCTTCTTGGAAGCTGCAGATCGGCCTGGCTGGCCCCAGTCACCAGGCCCATGGATTGTGCAGATGTAAGCTGGTCATTAATCTGGCCTCAGCCATGCGAGGCACCAGTCATATGAGGACCTCACTTCCCTCTGGGACAGTTGCCCCCTGCCCCTGCTTCTCCTAACCAGAGAACCCCAAGGCACTTCGCCTGCCTTTCTCAGGCTCAGCCTTGGTGTCCTGCAGCGGTTGGAGGAAGATGAACTGTGGCCAGCCCTAGGACTCCTCTTGGCCTTCCCATGCTCTGGCCCAGGCCTGGTGGTCACCACCCTCACTGGCCCTCAAACTGTCGGTGGCTCAGGCCCTTTTCTTTTGTGAAGAAGCCTCTTGCCCCAGCCAGATGCTGAGACTTACTCTGTAGATGCCAAATTAGATCCATAATTCCAGGTAGTGCTCTGACCTCACCTCTCAGGGCTCTCCATATTTCTCACAGACATACAAAAAATGAAAATAGAGCCAGTGGACTAAGTGAGAAAATGTGTGTTCAGTGCTGAGCACCGCCCCTGGCCCAAGGCAGTGCTTCATTGTGCTGGTGGTGACTGGTACTCTCTGATTACTGAGAGCCAGCCTTGCCTGTGCACCAGGCGTGTGTGTTCTCACTTAACCCTCAGCAAGCTAGGGAGGTAAGTAAGTTCTCCTAGACTCCTATTTTACAGATGAGGAAAGCAGCTAAGAAACCTGCCCCAAATTACACGCTAAAAGGAAATTGGGCCAAGCAATGTGCAAGTCCCATCTTTTTTGTTTTGTTTTGTTTTATTTTGTTTTTTGAAATGGAGTCTCGCTCTGTCGCCCATGCTGGAGTGAAGTGGCGTGATCTTGGCTCACTGCAACCTCTGCCTCCCAGACTCAAGCGATTCTCCTGCCTCAGCCTCCCGAGTAGCTCAAATTAGAGGCACATACCACCACGCCCGGCTAATTTTGTATTTTTAGTAGAGACGGGGTTTCACCATGTTGGCCAGGCTGATCTTGACCTCCTGATCTCAGAAGATCCACCTGCCTCAGCCTCCCAAAGTGCTGGGATTACAGGCATGAGCCACTGCGCCTGGCCGCAAGCCCCATTCTTAACCATACCATCTGAATGGAAGGGGCCAGGCTGCACAGATCAGCTCATCCAACTCCATTCTTCCCTATAGATAAGGCCACAGGCATCCAAAGAAGAAAAGTGACTTAGCTGTGAGTGTAAAACCCATGTTCATGATTTCCAGCCCAGGTCTCTTCTAAGAGAAAGCTCTTCCAGGAACTCCCATCCTCTCCTGGCCCCAGAAGGGGCTCTCTGGAAGCCACTCTCTTGGCCCTGAGTCTGGTTACTTCTTACTGGAGAGGACAAATGAGCCCCAGCCTTACTTACCCACTCCAGATGGGGTCAGGGGGGTCTTGGAAGAACATGAAGCAGAGTAAATGTAACAGGGACCTTGAAGGAGACTACCTGACATTCAAGTGGCTCTCAGTACTCCCTGATGCCATCTCATTTCAAGCCAGCACCACCCACCCACGTAAGGCAACTAGGGCAGGAATCAGCATGCCCATTTGATGGAAGGGAAAACTGAGACCCAGAGAAGCAAAGAGATTCATCAAGCCTTGGTGGCAGAAGTGGCACTAGCACTCCTTTTAGTGACTTTTCTGAGAATGCCCTGTCCTCCACACATGAGTCTCAGAAAACAGATGCTAAGTATTCTGGGGAGGTGACTTGTGAGCTGGGGCCTTGGCTTGGAGTGTCCCTGGGCACACAGGTAGGCACACGATGTGAAAGGGGTTCTTCCAAGGGAGGGAGTAGCTCTTCTGCTGACTGGGCAAGGTTGAGACAGCACTCATGACTTGATAGCAGACTCTGGGCACCACTTGGGCTTTGTTGGCTGGAGTGCCCAGGACCTGGCAAATGGCCAGGGGTCATAAGAGCTTGCCAAGTCTACCCTCAACCTTGGTAAACTTCATGGGAAAATATATTCTCCTATTCTTTGGCTGCAAGTGCTCCTGGAACAGGGGCTGAGTGCAGAGCCCTGGGCTCACCTTTGAGGCAAATAGGTGGGAAAGAAGCAGGCACTGCCCCAGAACCATCCCAGGGGAGGCCAGGGGAGAGAAAGGGCAGTATCTGGCCTTTAGACACATACACATGTGTTTAAGTTCAAGCCCTGCCTCCTGCTAGATAGTGAGTGACCATGAGCCTTCCATCTGACTCCTCTGTGCCTCATGAGTATCCTCCGCACCATGGAGGAAATGGCATCTGCCCACAGATGTGTGATGATGCACCCACTGGACCTGGTCCTGTGAGGCTCTGTCCCTCTAGTGCCCACCCTTCTCTGGGCAGCTAATGCAAAGGCTCAATTAGGAAGCAAGGAAACAGAGCCAACTCCAGCACTGGGTGCCTGGCACAAGCCTCTAGAGTTGAGAATGGAGGGAATCAGTACTACCTAGAGGGCTTGGGAGGGCTGCCTGGACGAGGTGAGATGTTACCGAGGCCTTGGCTGATTGGTGGGAATTCACCAGGCAGAGAGAGGGATGGGGCCCATCCTTAGTGAGGTGAGACAGGGAGCTGGGCACGGGCCAGACCTGCAGAGGCTTGAGGGAGATCAGGGAGGGGAAGGAGGGAAGAAACCCTGGAGCCGGCAGGGGTCTGCCTCTGATGCCCAATGGTGCCTCACAGTGCAGTGGGACCCTGGCCACACTCAGGCCACCAAGAGCAGATACTAGCCTTGCTGGTGGTCTGAGACTTTCTCCTAGGCCACTGTCCTGTCTCGTGAGATGCCCTGTACCACCTTCCCGGTGAGAGATGATTACATCCTTTTTGAAAAATAAAGAACAGGAGGAAGAAAAGAAGCGGAGCCCTCCCTCTCCTTTCTCCCTCCCACTCTCCCTGCCCCCCCTTCCTTCCTCCCTCCCGCTCTTGCTCTCTGTTGCTAAGTAGATGGTAGGTTTATTTGCGGCTGTCGGTTCCCAGTAGAAAAATTTCGTCTTGGAGAGCCGCCTGGATGGAAATGGCTTCAGCACCGATTTCATGGAGAAGGTCTGTGCGGTAATTAGTGTTCATGAGGGAGGAATTGGACTGGCAGGCTCCCAAGAAAACTACTCCCCAAAAGTTAGCTTGAGTCCAGAGGGCTACATCAAATCCAATTCCAGAGTGCACATCTCAACCGCTATATTTAGACCCACAGACGAAGCGGGCAGCTCAGTGGCTCAAGGTTCACGGGGGGCCTGGTCGTGGGAGGCAGAAGCAGCCCATGCTGCTGAGACCATGGGTGATGCAGAAATGTGATTCAGCCGAGGGCTACTGGTTCTCACTAGCCCCATGCATGTCCTCCCCCTTCATGCCCCAGCTTCCCCAGAACAGAACATTGGTGAGACATGGGGGAAAACAGAGAAAGAGAGGAATGGAAGGAGAGAGGAAAGTGGGAGGCAGCCCGTGCTGGTCAACGTTGCAGTGCATTTCTACAGAACACATTGGCTGACTGCAAATGCCCACTGCCCCTCTGGGCCCCATACATAACTTGTTCACTCCAACCACTGCAAGGCTTTCCCCTCCTCCTTCTTCCTACCTACCTCCATTGAGGCCCAGGCAGCCTGCCCGGCCTACAGGAAGGTTCCCCAGATGCCCTGTTTCTGTCCATGGCTTCCTCAGGCCTCTACAGTCTGAAGCTTGTTTACTGGACCACACACCACCTTACCTGACTTCCTCCATGTCCCTCTGTCCTAGGCCCATCCCCAGGCTGGGTGCCCCTGAAGTCAGGCGGTCTTTCTTCTTCTCTTTCCCTGCCTTCTCTCTCCAGGCCAGTGCTGAGCAATTATCAGGCACCCCAGACACTTAATGATGGAATGGAGACCCGCAGGCCCCAGAGGGCTACCAGGGGCTGGGGCTCCATCTTGTCCCACCTGGGCCCTCCGCTGAAGGAAGAACAAGTAGAAGCAAGATTAAAAGCCAGAGTTCTTATTCATCCTTCCCACTTTCATTTTCTGGAACTTTCCCACATCAACCTGCACTTAAGCAGAGATTTTACAGATAAGGTGGCTCGGGTCCCTGGAAGTCCAGGGACTTGACAGAAGGACCCTATCCTGGCCTCTGAGCTAAGTTCAGCTTCCAACCCAGTGTCTTGTCACAATGCCATGCTGTGGGGGCCTTTGTGCCCAGGGTCCCCTTCTGGTTCTGCATCCCAGCCACCCCCACCTTCCCTCACTCCAGTCCTAGACTTCTGCTCTCAGCTGGCCTGACTCCTTGGCCATGGCCCACGTTTCTGGTACAACTAAGGCCTCTGCAATCAGCCCCACACCTCACAAGAAGGGTAGAGCTGGGGGTGAGCCCCTGCTCAGCCTCAGATTCCAGGCAGGAGAGGCCTCAGCTGGACTTTCCATCCACCCCACCCTTCTTGCCTCAGCCTCCCCAGTGGGGCTGGGTTACATTCAGCTTAGCTGAAACACAGAAAGGTTCTAAAGAAAATGAGCTAGAAGGCCAAGAGAAGGGGTAAACTGAGGGCACAAAAACAAGATGTACTCAGCTGCAGGAGTCGGAAGAGGTGCTTAGGTCAGGCTGCAGGCTGGCTCTGCCTGGCACAGCTCACTAAGCCGGGGCCTGGGTCTCCACAACACCTCTCCTCGGCCCTACTCCTTCCCATCCCTGGACCTCTCAAGGTCAGTGAAGACAGAGAATAGAGCCCTATACAGCTGTAGCACTTGTGAGCATTGCACCTGTGCCTCCCTCTCTCCCCAGCCCTGGCTGCTGCCCGCTGTCCACCCAGGCAGGGGCAGGGGCACTGGCTGCACTCGGCCCACACTTCCTCACATGAATCTGTTCTCTCGGTTCCCTTCTGTTTGGTGCACAGCCTTGGAGACACCTCCATCTGTTGACTCACAGTCAGCTTCCTACACAGTTTGTCTGGCTTGCTCTCCCCTTGCCAGGGCGGCACTGGGCTCCCCAGCCTTACTCAACCCAGGAGGCGGTGGTGCACCTGAGGTCTAGCTACCTTACCGACCAGATATGTGGTCTTGGGATGATTGACTCGTGCTCCTTTCCTGGGTGTATAAAAGAGGGACGTGTACTTCCCATTCCCCACTCTTCCACTCATTCATTCATTGATGAGTCTGTGCCAAGGACCCACTTGGTGCCAGGACTGTGCGGGATGCTGAGGACACAGACTCATAGGTAGGGATCATCAAACCCACTTTACAAAAAAGGAAACTGAAGCCCAGAGAGACCTGTTGACCTGCTGGAGGCCTCCAGTCAGCACTGTCATGCAAACCATTGACCATCCCTTACCCCATGCTTCCAGTCCCCATGCCAGGCCCTGTGCCAGGAGTAGGGCAGACAAGAGGCATGCAGAGGGAGCCGGCCCCGCCATTGCAGAGCTCACAGGGTCTGCTTGAGAAGTCAACAGGTAACACGGATGAGAGTGCTCAATCCACATTCCTTCCCTTCCCACGAGGGACCTGCCATCCTCTTGGGGCTCCCCGTCCCTCCCAGGCTGTTCCATCTCAGTGCTGCCAGGACCCTGTTCTGCTCCTGTATGGAGATCTGCCTCCTATAAACCTTGTCTGCAATGCCCCAGCTTTCCTCTCTCCAGCCCTCCCCAGCCCACATTCCCAGGTCTTGACAATTCCTCTCACAAAAGAAACAATTGAAACTGAGGTACCTCTTTGGGGATGCATGAAGCCAGCTCTTTGTCACCTAGGCCCCTGCCAGCTCATTACCACCTCCTGTCATTAGCATCTTAGACACACACGCACACAAGGGAAACAAAACACACCAGTATCCTAGACTCTTCAAGCAAACCATCATTCGCTCTGAGCCCCCACACGCGCTGGCCTGTGCTGTACAGGAAGTGCAAGGAGGTCCCTGTCCCCTATGAGTGTGTACGTGTGTGGTTATAACCAAGGAACACACACACAGGTCCTACAAAGGGAAGCAGACAACAGACAGTATGAAGGCCAAAGCCATTTTTCACTCTGTAGGGAATTTAAGGATCACAACTATTACTACTGACAACAACAACAAGAGTAATACCCCCCATTAGTTATATCCCAGGTACTCTATTGGGCACCCAGGACCCCAGCAGGTGAGTTTCATTATCCCCATTTCTCAGATTCTGGAAGAGACTCTGTAAACTACCCCAGGGCTCCCAGAAGAAAGCAGAGGCTACTGTCACAGTCAGACCCACCTCCCTCCCAGGCCAGGTGCAACCCTCTCCCAGGACTCCAGACACCCTGTGGATGGCAGCAATCAGACCACAGGGGTTGGATGGCTTCCTCAGAGTCACCAGCTGGCTGGTGACAGGAACCTCAAGGTCCCATGTTACCACTGTGTAGGGATGGGAAAAACGGTGCAGTCTGGAGTGGTCGGGGGAAAATTAAATAGGTGGACAAGAGAGAATATAGGTGCTAGTCATGAGGCAAAACACAATGACAGGAAGGGAGGGAGGAAGAGGGAGGAGTTGGGCAATGGAAAGGACATAAAGAGGAAAGAGAAAAGGAAGGGAAGAAGAGGGGAGGGGAGGGGAAGGAAGGGGAAGGGAGGGGATGGGAGAAGAGGGAAGAGGAGGGAAGAGAAGGGAAGAGGACGGAAAGGAGGGAAAGGAAAGGGAAGGAAAGGAAAGGAAAGGAAAGGAAAGGAAAGGAAAGGAAAGGAAAGGAAAGGAAAGGAAAGGAAAGGAAAGGAAAGGAAAGGAAAGGAAAGGAAAGGAAAGGAAAGGAAAGGAAAGGAAAGGAAAGGGGAAAGGGGAGGAAAGGAAAGGAAAGGGAAAGGAAAGAAAGGAGGAAAGGAGGGGGAGGGGAGGGGAGGGGAGGGGAAGGGAGGGAAGGAGGGGGAGGGGAAAGGAGGGGAGGGGAGGGGAAGGGGAGGGGAGGGGAGGGGAAGGGAGGAGAGGAAGAAGAACAGAAAGTGAGAAAGCCAAATAAAGATGTTGAGGAAGGCACCTAGGGGAGTGTTGAGGAGGAGATGGTGCTCTTACAGGCTCCAGCCCTTCTAAACCACTCCAGGGCCCCCAAACCTACTCTGTTCAGTCTTTGAACATACAGAGCTTTCCTTTAGCACACTCTTCCCTTAAGGCCACTCTGGGTTGGAGATTCACTCAGATGTCCCTGCAGTGAGTTCTCCCCCCGCCGAGTTGAGTAACCTCCTTCTCAAGGCTGCAGAGTCCAGGGTTCAGGACATGGGCTCTGCAGGCAGCCTGCCCATCTCACACACTGGCTCTATCAGGGACCTGGTCACAAGATCTCAGGCAAGTCTTTAATTTTTGAGTGACTCCATTTCCTCACCTGTGAAATGGGGATGATAAGTCTATTTTATAGACTTACATTAAATGAGTCAAAACATAGAAAGCCCTTAGAACAAAGCCCAAAATACAACCAAAAACCAGTAAGTGTTTGCTGCTATATTTGTGCCACCAGTAGGCCCTGCACAAACTTTGGCTTGATAGGTGTGTTGGTTGCACACTCATCACCTGGCCTTCCAAGCATGCTTACTGATAATCTCTTTTCTTTTCTTTTCTTTTTTTTTTTTTTTGAGACAGAGTCTCACTCTGTCACCCAGACTGGAGTGCAGTGGTGCAATCTCAGCTCACTGCAACCTCTGCCTCCCGGATTCAAGTGATTCTCCTGTCTCAGCCTCCTGAATAGCTGGGACTATAGGCGCAGCTATCATGCCCAGCTAATTTTGTATTTTTAGTAGAGATGGGGTTTCACCATATTGGTCAGGCTGGTCTTGAACTCCTGACCGCCTAGGCCTCCCAAAGTGTTGGGATGACAGGCATGAGCCACTGCACCCAGCACCGATGGTCTCTTTTAAAGCAGGGGGTATGTATTTCATGGCAAATTGTGGGCCATCAATAAATGGTTGTGAAATGAATGAATGAATGAAGCATCTTTTCACTCCATCCGCAGATGACAGCACCTCCAATCCCAGTCACATGGTTTGTTTGGTCTTATGTAACAGTCAGCTGATAAGCTGGCTTCATTTCTTTCTTGGTGGGCTCTGTGGGCATGTGGGTGGGTCTCTGGGAAAAGAAAAACTAGAGCTAAATGCTGAGCTCTGTCTTACCCCATAGGCCAGGCTCCCCATTTACCAACTCCTCTGACCCACCTTGGGCACTTCTTGAGAGTCAGCATGATTGCAGGATGACCTGGAATAGCTCTAGCCCTCCCCAGGACCGAGGCCAGCTGGCTCTAGAGCAAAATCCAGAGCCCCTACTCCTCTGAAAAATGAGAATTCTGCTTCCTTAGGGCCCCCCTGGATTTGAGGGATTGACTCATTGAGGTGGGCATCCCGGTCACAGTTGCTGACTCCCTCTTCACCGCAGCCCTCAGGTTAAATATTGCTAAATGCCTTGATTGAACTTATCATATTGGTGTTGGGTGCAGCCCAAAGCCCAGCCAGAACACTGGCTTAAATGACCAAGATCATGAGAGAGAAAGACACCCTCTATCGAGAGCTGGACTGTGGCCTGCCAGGACAGTGTGAGATTGTTTTCCTGCTTTTAAAAAGAAAATCACATTTTCCAAACATTGATCCTGTAATATGGGACTCCTGGCTATTGGTCTTTTCAAAATAGCCTATCGTGGATGCTGAGGTTGGAATTTCTTGGTTATGCTTGTTTTTTAAAAAAAATTCATTGCTGTTATTCTTTAAGTGAATTAGTGCCTGTTAGGAAGAAACCGGAGGAGAGAGGCGAGATTATTTCACCTCACCAGGTGGGTCCTGAGTGCCACCATATGACCAGACCCTGCAATCAAAGAGGTGTGGACACACCCTCCCCTCCTGAATTTTGTCCAGCTCAACCCAACTACTCTTATGAGACCCTATCCTGGGGCTTGGTAGGGGGCTCCAGAGAAGACGTCCAGCCCTGGGAGCTGTGGTCTAGTTGAGGGACAGGATTCTCACAGACGAGAATAGCAGAAAGCTGCTCAACCAAGCATTCATTTGAGGACATCAGACATGTTTGAAGGAGACCTAGCAAGGGCTGAGAAGCTGGGAGGGTTAGAGTGAGGAGCTGCAGCTTGAACAGGGTTCAAAAGGTTGGAGATCTGGTGGAGGGCCCGGGAGTGGGGAAGGCACTCCAGACACGGGGAGAGAATAAGCAAAAACCCACAGTGATATGGTCACACACTGCTGGGGAAGGGAGGCATGGCTTAGCAGTGTAACCCAAAGGGAGGGTCTGTCCTAAGAAGCCACAAAGGGACTCATAGCTCCACTGCCTTGCTGGTATGATCTATTCTCCTTTCATAGGAGAAGAGTCAGAGAAGCCCATCGCACACACATACACACAAGCACGCACGCACACAAATCATGCAGGCAGAGAGCTGTCCCTGTGGATATATCATGGAGAGCTTCAGGCCTGGGGATAGGGACGGGGGCTTCAGAGGCTGTCCAAGGACAGAGTCCTCCGAGCTTCCCTCTGCATGGGGAAGGCGCTCCCCCTGTGAAAAATGACCCCCATCTCCACCTCAGCAGTCCCACAGCCATGGAGAGCTCCAGCAAGGGGAATTTTCTACCACTCACTCGGCAAGCATTTGCTGAGCTCGCTGTGCAGATATAAGACACATACACAACCCAGCAAATGATACTAGCCACTGGAGCCTCAGATGCGGCACGGTGTGATTCTTACGCGCTGAGGAGATCAGGGTGTCAGGCCAGGGCTGAGCCACGTGGCTGAGGTCAGCTAGTGAGGCTGTGAAGTTCTGACCAAACAGGCCAAGAGGGAGAGGGAATCCAGGCAGGGGTGGAAGGAGTGAGGCAGAGGCTCAAAAGCTGTTGGTGAGGAGGGAGGTGGTTTCCGTCCCAAACCAGTGAAGATGCCTAGCTTCGTCAGGGGCCCTGTCTGTCGCCCATATCACACAATTTAGCGATGGTTTTGGTCTTGCTAAGGAGGCCTCTGAGAGCCCCTTCCACTGTGGGCCGTCCCCACTGAGTTGAGCCTGGCTTCTCACCCTGGTCTAAGAGAATTCAAACAGGAAGATCTAAACTCCCCTACCAGGTTCATTAGAAAGGAACATAGTTCAGCTTCTAGGTTCTAGCAAAGAATTTATCCTGGCACTCATGTGAGTAGCAAATGCCCCAAATGCATTTGAAATCCACCCTTGATGCTCAGCTAGAGACCTCTGCAGAGGAGCCCATGGCGTGCCTGCCTTTGACATTTGAGAGGGTACCTGTGATAGAGGAAGGCCAGGCACCACCTCAGCTGACTCTACTTGGGTCCCTGCAGGAAGAAAATGAGGTCACCCTTGAGCCCCTTATCCCAAGAGAAGGCCACAGGATGGGAGGTGGGGAGGGAGGACCTCTCCCTTCCAAGGACCCTTGTGTCTCCCTGAGCACGGCCCATCCTCACACTGTCCTCAGACACTGCCTAGGGCTCCTGGAGGGGGAAACAGGAACTGAGCCCAAAAATAGTCATCAGGAGACCCAGGGTCTCTGCTCTCCCACTGTGGCCACATCTCAGAGCCTCTCCCAGTCTCAAGCTTCTGAGCTGTCAGACGCTGATAATACCTCCCATCCCCAGACTATGCTGAGGTGTAAGAATGCTGAGATCATGCACATGACAGCACTCTGGCAAATCAAGGCCCTCTGCCGAAGAAACACACACAAGGGAGCACCCTCATGCTCTCTTGGGGACCAGTAGGAGCTGCTGGCCAGAGAAGAGGTGCAGAAGCAGGCCCCTGGCTGCAGGAACAAAGTCCAACAAATGTGGTCAGCTGAGCAGACTTCACTTCTGTAAGCCCATGTTGGAAAGGCTGACACCCACCCTGGGCCAGTCCCTACTTTCCTGAGCCTCATGGGCCCATCAGGCCTGGCCAGACATGGAGGAGCTCTTTGCTGAAAAGGGGGACAGGCCATCAATATGTCACATTCACTTTTTTCACAGTGCTATAAAGATGGAGCAGCCGACACCAGACATGTAATTCTCAAGCTTTTAGGGCATAAACAAGGGCAACTGGCAGGGAGGGACACTTGGCAAAGGATCCACTGGCTGGTCCTTTAACCCTCTGAGGTCTGCACCTCCTTGTCTAGAGCCAGTTAGGTCCCTCAGTCTGAACACGCTGCCCTGAACTCAGCAAGGAAAGAAAGAGAAGGTTGGTCCCTTTCCTGGGAGATTCAAGTCTAGCTTGAGAAAAATCTGGACCACCCCAGTTCTGTGCACGTCTCTGTCTTGTGGGTAAAAAGGGCAGAATGAGTCACAGTGAGCCATTTCTTTTCCCATACCACACAGAGGAGTTTAACTCAACAAAACTCACTCGCACTCTAGAATGGGCCATGTTCTTCTCTGGAGTTTCTGATTTAAAGAGAGGAGACTCTGGAGGGCAGTGCAGAGCCTGAAAGAAGAATGCATGGCCAAGGGGGAGATTTCAGCACTTGGAGAGCCCTTAAAGAGGAGAGCAGGCTGCAGCCTCTGATGCATTGGCTTAGGGGACCATCCCTCTTCCCCCTCCCCCACCTCTGCAGTCCCCATCACCCCCATCCCCACAGGCTGCCTCCTCTGAGGAAGACGGATGGCTCCTGCCACCAGGGGCCTGAGCGATGTGTTGACTTCCCCAGACCTCATGGCCCACCTTTCCCACACCCCCATCCCTGCAGCAGCCACTTCCCGCTGCCACTCCGCTCACACTCACCCAGCCAGAGGCAGAATGGAGCTCAGCAATCTCTGCATTCTACACTGTCTGCCACTGGTGGAAAGGGGGCCCTGGGGTGAGCTACTCCTATAATAGAGTATTTACTTTCTGGGCGAACACATACAAATGCAAGGCAGACAAAGACATGTAGGATTCTAACTGCAAAATGAGAAGGACCATTGCCAAGGGCTATGAGAGATGCTGGGGTTGAAGTAGTCAGGGAAGGCTTCCTGGAGGAAGGAAAACTTAGACACTCCTAGAAAGTTACGTGGGCCCTCAAGGAGTGAGGCATGGGGGAAGGCAGCAGAGGAAAGGATGATGTTCTTAGGCTTGGGTTTACCCCATGGGGGTGGAGAAGCAAGAGGAAGTCAGAGATCTATTCTGTGGGTGGGGAATCACTGTGTCACATGGAGAGAAGACACTGCAGGAATTGTTGGAATACCAGCACGGAGTACTCGGAGGAGTGGGAAGAGAAAGGGAAGAAGATCTAGGTGGAAAGAACTAGGGAAACAAGAATGGCCAGGGAAGGTCCTGGGAAGATGGCAGGAGGGTCAACCTGTGGCTGGACACACAGAGAAGAGCGGAGAAAGTGGCACAGACCCATGGGGTCTTTTTCCCACCTGTTACTCAGTCCTGCTGAGCCCCAAGGGCCCAGCCTCAAGTTGTTCACGGTTGAGGTGAGAAAATGAGGCTCATCCTTGAGGCCGACCATGGGCAGAGGCCACACGCGAATCCACAGAAAGTGAGACCACAGTGGCCGAGGTAGATGCTCAGGGCTTCATCTCGGAGTAGGACATAAGAGGTGGGTCTTAAAGGCTGTGTGGACTCTGGCCAGGCACTCGAGGTGGGAGGATGTTTGCAGAGGAAGAATATGTACATGAAGAGCTGCTCTGTAGCTGCCTCTCCCTCAGGTGGCAGCAGAACATCTTCTACAAAAGGTACCAGGAAGACTGCCTTTGCCCACCCAGAGCACGAAAGACAGAGCCTGGATGGGGAACAGATGTGACCTCAGAACGCCAGTAACCCTCTTCCCAGTGAAACTGGTGGACTTTCCCTCCCTCCCTCTTGCTATCCACTCCCAGAGATGCCACTATAACTTCTCTGCAGTGGCCTACATGTTTTTTAACTCCTCCAGGTGATTCTCAGGTGCAGCCGGGGGTGAGGATCACTAAAGAATGATGCTCCGCAGCTGTGATTTCAGGCACCATGGCAGGTGGATGAGTGGAAATTTGGGGCAGAGGGGCCTTCAGGGAGCCCCTTCCTTGGCCCCTAGGTCTGGCTAGTAGGCCTCCTGCTCCCTTCTCTTTCCCCACCCCCCAGCTTTTTCCCACTTCCTCCAGGCCAGCCAAGTCCAAGGCCTAAAGGATCTGATGTTTTATTAAAGTCCAGACCTTCCTATTCTAGGGCCACCTTCCTCTGGCTAATTCTGTAATTCAATTAGTAGGAAGGCAAGGCCCAGCTGGGGTGGGAGGAGGGAGAGCATCACATCGGGAGCCTTCCCTTCTGTGATGATTACACCCCAGGCTTCGGCCCTGTTCAGAATTGGGCAGGAAATTGTACTTCCTTCACTTCACAATGACAAGGGCCTTTTATCCTGGCACATGGGGGCTTTGTAAATTACTGCCATCTCCGTGCAATTAATTCTGCTGCACTGTGTTTCCCCCCACATGGGAGAGGGCACCACCCACCTTCTTGGGCACAGCACCACCCCTTGCACCACAGTCTGCAGGCTGCCCATGTCGGAGAGGGGCATCTGCCACCCCTGCATGCACCTGAGCCTGACAGAACCCTCCCGCTGCCCACGCTGCCTGCCCCTCCCTGGCCCAGTGCTCACCCCTCTTGCCACACTCCTTCTCCCTTCCCTCCTCACTCTGCCAGCATTTCCCAATCTCCCTTCAGTGCCCCAATCTTGAATCTCTTTCCCCCACCCCCATAGTCCCTCTTGGTCTCCAGCTCACAGACACCTGAACGAGCAGCTGGGCCCTCCATTTAGTCGTATAGACATAGAAGAGCCTGTCTCCACCCTCACCGAATTGAAAGTCTATTCAGAGACAAGGCATCAAGCTGGTAAATGGAAGGGATAAGTAAATAAGAATGGTAAGTGGGAGAAGGTGACATGGCTGAATAAGGAAACAGGCATGCAGGCCAAAGTATTCAGTGTATGTGATGGAATCTCGAGCATTAGAGGACAGGCAGGTCTGTGCTGGCCAGAGGAGGTGGGCACGGGGTCCCTCTTGGGTGAGGAGAGGAGGTGGGCATGGCGTCCCTCTCGAGTGAGGAGAGGGTGCTGTAGGGAGCCCAGGTGTCAGCTCCTGAGGGCAGCACTGTGGTGTGATTTCTCACCCCACAGTTCTGTTACCTCTCCGCCCCCACCCCACCTTGGATGATTTCCAAAGCTGTCTCGCTCCAGAACAGGCTGCGCTTCTATCCTGCTTGATCCCATAACTCAGGAAGAGGTGGGACAGAAAGCGCTGACCCCTAAAGTGTGGTAGACTCTGTAATGAGCCGGTGCTGGGAGAACCATCCCAGACACTGGGACGGGAAAGGGGGCAGCTCAGGGTGAGGTCCTAACCCACCCAGAGAGCCCCTGGATCACTTGGGTGGCTCTACCTCAGGTCCCATCAGAGTCACACAGCTGGGAGGGCCCTCGAAAATGGGAGGGCGAAGATGGGGAGGTGGTTGCACCATCATGGATTCCATCCCCCAAACACCAACCCCCAGAACTCAGGGCCAAAGAACCAGAACCATTTACATTTCCAGCTTGCAAAGTCGAGAGCGCCTGTGTCAACCCCCAGCACCGCAGCAGCCAGCCCCAGCTCAGAGGAAGCTCTGAGGCAGGGCCACAGCCACCCCACCAAGGATAATTTCCCTCATGAAGTATATTTGCCAGGTGGCAGATGTGCAATGATCTTTGTCTCCTCAATACAGGCCATGGGCCCTGCATCCTGTCGGGCTCACCTATTCTCACCCACCTCCTTTTCATTTCATCCTCCTCTTTTAGCAACGATTTTTTTTTCCTTTCAAGTTAATTATGCAAGTGATACACGAATACACTCTGGGTGTAAATGTGTCAAACAAAACAAAAAAAGTGAAAGTCATAGGAAACATACCCCCCTACTCCCCACCCCGTACTCCCTGTTTCCAGTTTGGTGTGACTTCCAGACTTTGTCTTTCACATGTAAATACAGGCCTGAGTATATAATGGGCGAGTTGATTGTGTCTCCGTTGTACATACATGGCGTCTATTATTTCACAACTTGCTTTTCCCATCTGACAATGTGGCTTTCCATGCTGGTACACTGAGGGTCTTTTCATCTTTTTAACTGCTGTCGGGTATTCACAGTTTAAAAATGAAAACATTCCTGTCCTAAGGGACATTTAGGTGGTTTTTACGTATTTATGGGTTTTTGTTTTTTGTTTTTTGGTTTTTTTGCTATTCCAAGCAGCCACACTGGATCCTTGCTGACTCCTCTGTAAGCACAAGTATATGTGGATCGTAGGACTTGGGGGGGATTTCTGGGTGTGAAGATGGGGAGAGATTTCTACGCCACCAGCTATATCCCCAGGAAGGATGAGGCACCCTCCACAGACCTTCTCAAGCCTCAGCTTTCAGAGCCCGGTGCTAGCCTCTGTCCCACACTGTCTTGTGTTGTTAGGCAGCTGCTCCCTGAGAGAATCCCGTTTCCCACCTCAACTGTGAGTTCCCAAAGGGCCCCACCAGGGATATCTCTGGGGACACCTCAGTACATCATAGGAGAGTGAGTTTGGCAGATTGGTGGCTGTTGGGCCGAGGCTGATGCTCCCCACCTTCCCCGCTTTCGGCTGGACATCCTCACAGCCCACAGCCCCCTCCTCAATCCCTGCGAGATGTGGAAATGAGCCACAGGAAGTCAAGGCCAGCTCTCCTAGCTGGGGGTTCTCTGTGTCCCACCCCCATTCCCTCTCCAGGAGAGAGCAGTGAGTGTCCAATGGCTGAGGTTTGGGCATCCTTTCTTCCCTAGCCCCCCAACCCCCACCCCAGGCCTCTCACCATCCACAGCACCCTGTGATGGTAAATTCTCCTCCTGCAGCTCCCTCCCCACAGTCACCATTCCCCCAGGGCTCTGGCCTCAGCCAGGGAGCAGACTGGTCCCTTCCTTTGAACCCCGGAGTCAGCGTTAATAACTGCTTATCCGCATTTGCCTTTCTCAAAGAGCCTTAAGATAGCCGACTAATCTGCCGTGCTGGCGTGTCAGCCGCTGCATCAGACAGGCTGGAGATGGACTGGGAAGGGCCCGGGGTGGGACTGCCCAGTCAGCCTCTGTGTCCAACCACTCCCGCCTCACAGAGGTGCAGAGGGAGAGAAGGAAGGGGCTCCAGCACCTCTCTAGCCCCTGCTTCACAACAGTGAACTGATATTGACACTGCAGCCTGCACTTAGTGAAGCCTGCAGAGGCTGTTCATACTCACTGGCAAGTAGGTCTCCCCACAAGCTTCTGAGGGCCATTACTTTTCCCATTTTACACATGAGGAAACTGAGGTGGGCCCTGCCTGGGAAGGGGCTCTCCTGGGCTTCTCTCCCTGCTTCCTTCTTTCATCTCTGATCCTTTCACAAATACATTCCTTTTCCACCTCCTCTCTGAACCCGAAAAGGGAAGGGAGGCAGGAGGAATTTCTACACTGGAAGGGGAGGAAAGGGGTTTTCATTGGGTGCAGGCTGGATGGTGGAGGAATCAGGATCTGCAGTTGTTTATCAGCCTTTCCTGGGATCCACTTGGGGGTGAAGGGGGAAGCATGGTGAGAGTGCACTGTCAGGTTCAACAGGCTCTTGGGAGCTCTTGGGGCAAAAACCCTCCCATCAGGAACCCGCCTATCAACCCTCGGGCAACCTCTGGCCCTGCCACCACTATGGAAGTCCAGTGTGCCTCAGTGTCCACAGATCTTGGACAGCTCTCAGTAGCCTCTGAGCACCATTTCTGTGCCTATTGCCCCCACCAAATTAGCTGAGGTGTTCTGACATATTAGCCTGCACCCATATGCTGGGCACTGAGAACCAAGTAGAAACAGAACAAAACCAGGTTCCTAACCTCATCTGAGCACGGGGAGCCTGTCCATCTATGAGCAAATATATGTGACTCTGTTAGGGAGTGATGGGTGCCAAACAGAAAACACAATGGGACAAGGAGTCCGGGTCTGTGTGAGCGCAGGGCTATGTCAAATGGGGTGGTCAAAAGAAGTGTCTCTGAGGAGGTCTCATTTGAGCAGAAACCAGAGGGAAGGGAAGGAGCACACCATGCTGATAGCAGGTGTGGGGTCGGGGGGCCTTTCTGGGCAGAGGAAAGACCAGTGCAAAGACCCTAAGGCAGAGTGCGCCTAGCGGGCTGAGAAGTAGTGAGGGGGCCGGTGAGTGGGGGCGGGGGGGAAGACTGGAAGGAGATAAATTCAGGGGGTGGAGACGGCAGGGGGAGGTCACCCAAGGTCTGGAGGATCCTAAAAGATTCTCGTTCACAACAAAGTTGTGAGCTCTCTCAAAAACTGTGGCAGAAATTCCTGGAAGATGGACAAAAGCAACAGATTCTTTTTCCTCTGGAATCCTTTTCTTATTATCTTGGGCCATGGAAACAATATGGTCATTTCCTCCTCCTACTCCTCCTCCTCTTCCTCCCTCCCCTTATCCTCCTCCCTCCAAACCTGCCCCTGACCTTGTCCCAAGCTGGCTTGCCTGCGTGCAGCAGAGGCAGTGGCCACCTCCTGGTTGCAGGCAGAGGACAAGGCCAACAAGGGGACGGGAGGAAAGACGCCCCCGGGAGAAGCAGGCGGCAGCACGAGGGACGACGTCACGGGGGCCTCTGACCGCTATTCATTTCAGTCCCCGGGTGTCTCCATCAATAACCGTCTGCCAGTGACCAGGAAGGAGGAGGACGGGAGAGGGAGGAGGGGCGATCTGGTGTCTGGAGGAAGGGAGAGATGAGACAGAGTGGGAGAGAGGCTTCTCTGATGCTTCTCCAAGCCTGGGGCAGGAGTTGAGAGGTGGGGAAGGCAGAGGGGGCACTGGGAGCCGAGAGTTTATGTCTCCCAGGCTTTTCTCCCTGCTTCCTTCTTTCATCTCCGTTCCTTTCACAAATACATTCCCTTTCCACCTCCTCTCTGAAGCCAGAAAGGGAAGGGAGGCAGGAGGAATTTCTACATTGGAAGGGGAGGAAAAGGGTTTTCAACGGGTGCAGGCTGGGTGGTGGAGGAGTCAGAAGCTGCAGAGGACACCAGGAGCATTCTGTGCCCAGCAACCAGAGTCTAAAGCATGCCTGGTCACAAGGGCTGGCGTAGGTACCAGACTGGCACCAGCAGCCTGTGGGCCTCATGAGAGGAGGGCCTGGGCCACGAGGTCTGGCACAGAGCCTGGCACAGAGTGAGAACTCAGGAAATAAATGGCCATGGCAATGACCAAATGGCTGGCTGTGGAGATTGGCTGGGGATGGACTAGACCAGCCAAGGAGGGCTGCCTGGAGTAGGTAGAACTTGATCAGATTCTTGAATGATCAACGGGTTTGGGAGAAGTGAACATGGGGAAAAAGGGCATACCAGGTGAGGAGGTGGTGAGAGCAGAGGAATGGGAGGCAGAAGGGAGCACAGGTTGTTGGGGATGTGGCCTTGGATAAGACCATGTGAGAGAGCGAGGAACAAGAGAGGCAACGATTCCACAGGGTGCCTTCTCTGGGGCCATGGGTGGCTTGAAAAGGTCTGAGGTGACTGTTCCCCAGAACACTCAAGCCTGCTTTCGCCATAGTGAGCTTTTGAGCTTTCCCCATGGTTTTGAGCCTTGCAGGCCTCCCAAGCCACCTTCAGCCACATCTGCAGGCAGAGGAAGAAGGCCTGACACTGGGCACGCTGGGCAGCTTATGAGAACTCCCAGAAAGACTCCCCCATCCCCACTCTCTTGGCCTTGTCACCACACCTAAAGGACAGCACTGAAAAGTCACCCCTTGAGTATATTGCTCTGTCAAATCCAGATTCCCTGTCGATGGGGTGGGGTGTGGCCCAATTAGAATTACTCAGCGGGAGAGCTAGACTGAGCCTTCCCAGTTCACAGGTGGGGAGACTGAGGCCAGAAAGAGGATGTGATTTGTTAAGGTCACCCAGGGAATTAAAGGCAGAGCAAGGGTGATCTAGCGCTGTGCCTCGGTGGCCTGGATATGCCCTAGAAGCCCTATGACTTGGAGGGGTGTGAAGACCACCTGTCACTGCAAATTAGACAACAGAGGTTGGGACAAGGGACACAGGGTACGTTTATTTTATTAGGAGGGCCTGGCTTGGGGTACTCCTTACAGACTGAGCCTTTATTTGGAAGGCTTAGAGGAGCCCTCCACCATCCCCGAGGTAGCAGCGCCCAGCACTCCTACCGGCCAGGAGAGTCCATGGTCAAGTGTGGCTAGAGGTGCTGGGGGTGAGGGGTGGAAGCTGCCCCTTCTAGGAAGCGTAGGGGCTGACGCTGAAACAGGGCAGAGAGGTCTGAGGCACCAGGGGACCGGGTAGGGAGAGAACCGTAGGGAGAGGGGGGTGTAGTGGGGGGAAGATGCAGGGTGGGGAGACTCCGCGGAGGGAGAAAAATAGAAAAGCAAAGGGAGGTAGGAGAAGCAGACAGCCGGGAACACAGAGAGGCAGAGAAGCTCCAAGAAGAGTGCACGAGAGAGAAAGAGAGGTGGGGACAGGGACCGAGCGGCAGGGAGGGGCGGGAGCCTGGAAGGCGGGCGGCAGGGAGCGTCGGCGGGCTCGGGGGCTCCCCACTGACCCTTCTCGGCGCTTGCTTCCCTCCCCAGGCTGCGCCTTCCTCACCTACTGCGAGCGTGAGTCAGCGCTGAAGGCCCAGAGCGCGCTACACGAGCAGAAGACTCTGCCCGGGGTAAGTGGCGCCCGCCGCGGCGCAAGCGGCCGACGCGCCGATAGGGGGCGACTTCGGGAGGCCGGGCGGCCGCGCGGCGCGGGGGGAGAGAGCGTCAGGGCGCCCGCCGCCCGCCTGCGCTCGGGAGCCCGCGGGCCCCCCAAATCGCCGGGCTCTCGGCCGTCCGGGCCCGACGGATCGGGGCAGGGACCCCACTTGGCCGTGGCCTTGAAGGTGGAGCCTGTACGCCGTTCCTGCGCGGGCAGTCTGGGGCGGGGGAGCGGCGCGCCCCGGGGCACCGACCGGAGCCGGGAGCTGCCTCCGCCGGGCCTGCGGGCCGCGTGCGCTATCGAGTCAGCCCATCGAGTCGACGCCGTCCGCTCTGGGCGGGGTGACTGGGGGGCGGCGTGGGAGGGGGCGCCGCGAGTGAGATCACCGCGGTTTATTTAAGGAGCCAGCCCTCGTCTTTGATAAACTATCGCGCCTCGGCCCTGGTTTATAGCTTCTGTGCGGGGGAGAAGAGAATTATTTATGGCCCCCCTAACTGGGTGTGATATCAGCCATGGCTATTATCGAGGCTAGTTCATCACCATAAAATAAGAAGTGTTCTTTGGGTCAAGGGTCTGCGCGGTCTCTCCTGTGGGTTCAGAGAGATGGGGCGGTGGTGAGGGGGGAGAGATATACGGCTGCTGAGTATCTAAAGCTAAATGGAAAGATGTGTGTTTGTGGGCATAATTTAAAGAATTTCTAAATATAGTGTTGACGCTTATACAATGGACACTGCAGGGAAGCACGTGTGTTCTATAAGTATGCACACCCATGCTTACACATGCATGTTTACATTCTTACCAAGCCAACCGTATGTAAACACACGTTTCCATTTCTACCCCACAGCGGGAAAGGTTAACCAGGTAGACGGAGAGAAAATGCAACTCCGGGCGGGGGCAGCCTTCCTTTGCATCAAAGATCTTTCTTTACTCGTTTAGGGGTGGGGAGTGCTGAATTACACAGGGCCTTCCTTCCATTAAGACAGTCTTTGTATTGTATTTTGGTATTTGTGATTGCAAAGCACGGGGCTGAGTCATCTTAATAACATACCCACAGATGCAAATATATGGAAATCGAGCACCGCACAGATTTTGTGTGAAGCCCAGCTCTGGCAGGGTGGCCGTTCCCCAGTTGTTTTTTCAGTGGCGCGGCTACATGCACATATATTATAGTAATTACTTTCTGGGTGCCCTCCGTAAGATGGCAGAAATATGCTCCACATCGCCCCATGTTATGTGTGAAGCATAAAGCCATATTGTAGGATAATCAAAGGCTTCTGAGAAAGGTTTGTGCTGATTAATAAAGTGTTTATGGTACTTTGTTTTGGGGGAGATTGTGATAGATATTTTAGAGCCACCCAAATGGAATAGAAAATACCACATTGTTATGGGAGGCCCTTCATCAGCTTGAGAGAGATTGCTGGGGAGTTTCATGATGGCTAAAAGCCGGAATCAGATGTGGAAACAGACAGACAGAAGGTGGGAGGGGGAGGTTTAGGATTTTGAAAGGGGAGAGGCTGGGAACTGGGAGTATTTCAGTAGCAAGTGTGGATTGTTGAGGATCTAACATTAACTTGTGGTTGTTTATTTTACATATAATAGAATAGCTAAATGATGGAGTGTATTAGTTCTTTAATAATTTATAGAAATACTTTGATGTTGCAGTAATTACATTAAAGGTCACATATCAAAGGTAATTTGGTTGAGCAGCTGTGATGGTTTCTCAGAAGCAATCAATATCACTGTCCGTGGTGCTGATTTCACCAAGGGGCCTGCCAGATTAAAGAAGGCTTATTACCAGGCAGAAAGGCCCAGGGGAAATCAGGAGCACATTGGAGCGACGCGCCAGCCCCCCTTCCACCGATAATTAACACTGTTCCCCATAATCTGTGCTAATCCTTCATACTAGGAGATCCAGTGGCATTTTTCTGAAATCACAAAGACAAGTTGAGTAAGTTTGAGGGAAAGGGCAAAAAGAAACGTGAATGTATGTTGGGACGGGGAGGGGGGAATATAGATAGAGCCCAACAGCAGAGCTGAAACATAGCCTAGAGTCCCCTCGAATACCATCCCTTCTTCAAAGGCTTCACAGGGAGACTCATGGCCTCAAAAACCTCATCAAACAATTCTCGGGGCAGGCACGGCCCACCAGAGGGAGGGGCAGGAATAAAAGACCGGATTGCAGCTCGAAGTTCCGAGGGCACATTGTCTCCACACAAACCTACATGCAGACGAATGAAATACAAAATGACCAAGTAAAATTATTCTTTAAAGTGGAGTTGTTTTGATTCCAGAAAGCAGATCTGGTGTTTTTGCTGTTGGTTGGTTCTCTACTTTGAGATCAGAGAAAGTGTGCCACTAGCAAATGCAGGGACGGGACCAAGCCAAATGCTCTCACCCAACCAAATAATAGGTGCTCCTGCCAGCTGAGGCTGTGTTCATGGCTGTCTGTTTGGGTGAGAGGCAGAGGGGGACCTCTTCTTGTCTGGGGTGGCCACACTAGGTGCCCCAGCAAGCATACTTTATGTCTGACTAAGGAGAATGAAATTAAAAAAAAAAAAAAAAGAACCTGGAAAACTGGTAACCTCAGCAATTTACGCACTTTTCCAGACTTCAAAATCCATTAAAATCAATCCATTAAAATCAGCCCTCCACTTTCTCACTGAGGAGAGAAAGAGGAGAAAAGATAGTACAGGCAGCCTATGCTGTTTCTAGCGAGTTACGGAGCTTGCATCCTGTTGCCAGCAAGAAAAATAATCCCATTGCTGTCATACACACACACCACCACCATCACCATGAGCAACAATAACAAAATGACAGAGACAGAACTAGAGGCACCCCTAGCACATGTCTTCATTGGGGGCCTGAAAAGGGAAGCTGACATTTCTCTTGGGATCAGTGGAAGCTCAGAAACCAGACCACAGTGGCTGTTCTTACAAATTAGTGATACGTGATTCCCAGTATCCCTGGGAACCAGCCTAAGCAGAGCCCTCTGATGGCTGATGGAGTCATTCCTGGACCAGTGTCACAAATGGATTATTATTTTTGAGTTTGGCATGTTTCTAGTAGAATTAGATTATTAAACTATGAAGCTTCATCTGGGTCTTTTTAAGCACTGCCTTCTGCCAGAATCCAGGCAGAGTTTTTTTTCTAATCTCTCTGCCTCTCTCTCCCTCATACTCTCGATCTCACTCTTTCCTGGCTTCCTGTTCTTTTCATGCCCATGCCCCTCTAGTCACAAAATTTGTTTCACTATCCACAGGGGACCGTCAACATAGGGCAGTTTCTCAATCCATCAACAAGTATGTCCTGTGTGCCAGACGTTCTGTAAAATACAGAGATAAGAAAACCACATCCACCTCCCCGCTTGGAATTGCCCACCAAGTTGGGGATGGAAGCCACACACACAAAAATATCTACATCGTCAACAATACAAGACAGCACATGTTATTATAAAATGGATAGTGTGGACAATTGTTCAATAATCACAATATTTTTAAGCACTTACTATACGACAGGCATGATGCCAAGCACTTTACCTACATTGCCTCATTTTATCTTCACAACCACCCTTTGAAGAAGATGTCATGATTATCCCCCACAGAGGAGGAGATTGAGGTTTGCCCAAGGTCACAAAATTGGTAAGTGGCCGAGCCAGGACCAGCAGTGAGTCTGCTACCAAAGCCCAGGATACCTGCCTCTGCCAGTGCCACCAGTTGCTTTAGGAATTTAGAGAGAACCAGGATGACCATGGAGTGGAGGAGTGACTCAAAGTTTTCATTCAGGATATGGGCAGGGTGGGAGTAAAATGAGTCAGATGGGAGCACCAGTCCAAGAAACTGCCCAGAGTCGAGGCACACACGACAGGCCAGGAGCCAGGCAACTCACACGGGGCAGCAGAGACCCACTCTGAGAACCACCTGGAGCCACAGTATGCACAGGAAGCCTCTTGAAAGAAATCTGTTCCTTAAAATCAACCCGTGCTGCTTTGTCACAGCTCCTCCAGCCATTGGGACTTTATGGGGAATTATCTTCCAGGAAGAGCCCTTCTGTTTCCAAAGTTGGGAATACAAGGTCTCAAGGGAGATGCTCAGATGAGAGAAAACCGGGTGCTATGACAAACTGTGGCCAGCACTTTGTTCCTTTGGTAGCAGAAAAGGCTTCTCACCAGGGCTGGCAGGGAAAGAGCTGGGTCCAGTCAGTAGGAGGCCAGGAAGCAATGGGAATTAGAGCTGGCCGGGGATGGGGGTGAGGGAAGTGGGAGCTGTATCTGCTTGGTAAACATTAAAGTTCCAACTCACTAGTTAAAGATTGGCTTTTGTGTCCTCACTCCAACAACCCTAGAATACAAAGCAAACTAACACACTCCTCCCTGCTGTCTCCCCCTTCCCCTCCCCTCATGTCAGCCTGGCAGACATGCAGAGTCCCGCCATCGCACCTCCCGACTCAGGTCACTGCGACTCAGGACGGGTCACTTCCATGGAAATTCAATGTGACCTTTGAGTTTACCAGGAAAGATGTTAAAGTGGGAAAATTATTTTTAAAAGAGCTCAGTTAGATTTCTAGCACTACTATCTCAGAGTGTCTCTCCATTCTATGCCTTCCTCTCACTTTTCTCTTTCTTAATCCCATTTTCTCCACCTTTCTTTCTCTTTTTCTTTTTCTCTCTTCTCTTTGTGCCCCCATTTTCTCCTCTCTTCTCTCCCTCTGCACATTTTCCTCTATCTCTCTCACCAACACTTTCTTTTTTTATCCTTCACACTTCGTCTCTCCTTTCTCTCTCCTCCCTCCCTCTTTCAACTTTGGCCCACCCACCTCAACCCTGACACCCATAGGAGGCTCCGGTGGGGCCCCCGTCACCATATGGGGGCTTCCCTGGCAAGGCCCATCTCCCTTCCTGACAGTCCTGCCATTGAGGGATCCATCTAATTTTATGTACAACTGTAAAGATGAATGATAAGTAGAAAGGATGCAGGCAAGAACAAGATGAATAAATTATAAAGGGCAAATGATGACAAGACAGGGGTCCCCAGAGACAGTGATATGATAACAGAAACTAAAGACGAATTTATGATGGATGTAGTTAGCATGTATGGAGGTTGTTAATTCTTCGGGGTAGTTTTACAACTTCTAGTGATTGGTGCAATCAAAGCTTTTCATTTTAGAAATGGGATGTGTTTCCACTTGTCTGTCCTATAGGCACAGTGTTGGTTTTTGTCTCTGAACAGTGAGTCTGGGTACCGTCAGCATCTGCATCTCCCCCTGCCACCTTCTGTGTCTCTGCAGAGACCATCTCAGCCAGATCCACACACTCTTCCAGTTCCCCGGTCCTGTTGTCCTTCCTCTTGCTGAGTGTATTAGCATGGGACTACTGCAACAAAGTACCACAAATTGGGTGGTTTAAACAACAGAAATGTATTGTCTCACAGTTCTGGAGGCTGGCAGTCCCAAATCAAGGTGTTGGCAGAGTTGGTTCTTTCTGAGGGCTGTGAGGGAGAATCAGTTCCAGGCCTCTCTCCTCACTTCTGGGAGCCTCAGGCATTCCTTGGTTGTAGACGGTGTTCCCTCTGTGCCTTTGTGTCACCTTCCCAGTGTACACTGTCTGTGTCCAGACTTCTCCTTTTATGAAGACAGCAGTGATTGCACTAATGACCTCGTCTTAACTTGATCATCTGCAAAGACCCTATTTCAAAGAAGGTCACTTTCATAGGTCCTGGGTTTAGGACTTCAGCATCTTGTGAGGGGAACACAGTTCAACCCATAACACTGAGAAAGGGGCTGCCCTGTGGCTCTTCCACAGTAGGGAGGATAAAGGCCCACAATAGTGTCTGAGTCATGGGGGTCCCCCAGCCTTTCCTCTGTATCTCACCTGGATTCATGCTTTCTTCTTTCTCTCTTGGGAGAATGGATGATATATCTTTCTTCTTTCTCGTATTCCCCAAAAAGAAGTATTCATCTGTCCTTTTAGGGCAGTGGTTCTCAATTTTGCCCTGCAGGGTACATTTGACATTGTCTGGAGATGCTACTGGCATTTAGTGGGTAGGGGCCAGGGCTGCTGCTGAATATCCTACAATGTACAGGACAGTGCCACAGCAAAACATGATCTGGCCCCACGTGTCAACAATGCCAAGGGAAAGAAACCCCATCCCGGGCCTAGGGCAGGTAGAAGGTGGGACAGTGAGGCCCTGGGGCAGAGCGTTCCTCCCTTACTCGCTGGTTCTCATTCATTCAGGGAACAAGCCCAAAGGTCCTTAGAGTGTTACAAGAGGGAGGACTTGTGAAGAGGCAAAAGCTCCAATGGTGTAAGCACAGGGTAGGGGGAGTAGTACGGGCAGGAGCAGAGGGCAGAGCCCACCTCTGGGCGTTAAGGATTCATTTGTCGCCTGCCATTCACATGCACTCACGTCTACAGGGCAGACTTGACCCAAGGGCTTAGCAGTTTCAGCACCGACTCCAGCTCAGCTCTCTCCTGGGTTAGGTGAATGGAGACTTTGTTATAATGGAGCTGGGGCCAGAACCCAGGCCTTGAGACCCGCTCATGTGGGGCATTTCTCTAGCCCATACCTTCAGAAGGGCCCCCACCCCAACAGCAAACAGGCTTGGCAGGCATGTGCCCTAGCCAGGCTTTCCAGCTAAACAGGACCTTCACCACAGGACACCAGCCTGGGCCCATTATACAGAAGGGAACACCAAGGTTCCAAGAGGGAAGTCCGAAGCGCTTTACATCCAGGTACTGAGGGCATAGGGGCTACATCTGTGATGCCTTTGAAACTTGCCTCTTCTCTTCCACATTAGCCCTCAGCCCAGCCCCATGTCCCACTGTATTCATGCAAAATCTTTTCAATCTCCTCCCCGCAGAGACGTCTCAAAGTCCTCCTTCTCCCTGGGGATGTGCCCATAGTCTTCCCTCCTAGACTCCACTTTCTCCTTCCCTGCCCCAACCACTGTCCTGAGGGTTCCCCATTTTTCAAGCAAGTGGCTCTTGACTCTCACAGGGGCCTCATCTTCTCAGTGGCCCCCATGACAGAGTCCAGACCTGCCATGGACTGTGCCCAGAAAGGCTTCCTAACAAGTTTATCTGAAAGAACCAGAGAACCTCTGTGCCTGCAGTCATCATACATGATTTGAAGGAAATAAACAAACAAGAGGGCACATGAGATAATGAACAGAGGGAACCTGGGCCAGGTCCAGCCTGCCACCAACAAGCCACATGGCCTGGGCAGAGCAATGGGCTCGGACCCTCCCTGGACACACCATCTAGACTGTGAAGGAGGTGGTGGGCCAGGTTGCCTCTCAAGCCCCTTCCGGCTCTGACATTCTTTATATTTCTAAGAATAATGAGCTCAGCATTACTCACATTACTTAAAACAACAGGGAGACGAGAGGAGAGGGGGAGAGCGAGGACGACAGTGTCTCCTGCTCTCCACTACCCGAGGCCATTGGTGACAAGTGTAATAAAGCGTGGGTCAGGTATGTCTCTCCCTGATGCAGAGCATCCAGACTGCCTGCCCCTCAGGGCTGGGGCTGGATTCCTGATGGTACTCCCACCCCTGCCCTCTGCTCAGGTCTCATTCTAAGGACACCAGACAGGCATTTTGCAATTTTCACACTGCCCCAGTGTGGCTTGGATCACGGTTGCCATCACCCAAGTCAGCGGCAGCAGCGTTTACAGATAGCCTGCCCCCTGCGGAGTTTGGTTGTGGGAGGCAGGGTGTCTGGCATCGGACAAAAATAAGTAAGACACGGCCTGTTGCAGAAGGAGTTTATAATCTGGTTTGGGAGGCAAGTGTGAAGACAGCTCATGATCCAGAAAATATCCTTAGGGGCCCCAAAAACGGTAGTGATGGGAAGTGCCCAGGAGTTCCGATGAGAGAGAGGGCAGGATAAGCCAACATGCCCTGGAGAAGCCCACACCACCACGGTGGCATTCTGCTTCCAGGCCCTCACCCCTCTGATGCATTCTTCAGAGGCTGGCCAAGGGTGTCATTGTAAGATAAAGGTCCCACCACCTGCAAACCACCCAGGGCTTCTGTCACCCACAAGATTCAGCCAGGGCAGACAACATCCTGGCCACAAACCCTCCAGATGCACATTGCCTTCCTGCAAGCTCCTCTTTTTCCATGTCATTTCCTCTGCCTGGAGAGTCTCCATTCATCCTTGGAGGCCCAAATCCAACATCACTTCCTCTGAACAGAGTCTCTGCCCCGCTCGGGGAGCTTTCCAATCCATCCCCATCCGCACCCAGCACTGCCCTTGGGGCCCAGGCTGCTCCCTTAACGCCACAGTTCCCATCTTGGATTCCCAACCTGTACCTGCTTTCCTGTTCCTGCGCCTGTGCCTGGGACTGGCCCAGAGCAAGGATGAGTGGGAAGGAGGCAGCTCCCCCTCTGCTGAGCAACCTTGCTGGCCTTGGCATTTCCAGAGGCACTAACAGATCATTCTGGCAGCTCCCACTCCAGCCATATCACCTCCATGCCCCTCCAGAAAGTCTTCAGCCTAGCTCACCCTGCGGGGGTACATTTGGAAAGAGGAGAAAGCCTCACTCTCTGGTCAGGGATGTAGAAAGGAAGTGCTGTGTGGAAGGTGCTTTGGCCCCGGCAGTCGCCGCCAGCGCAGGTGTGAGTGTGGGCGTGTGTGGAGCGAGGTGTGTGTCCACCGGAGCGGGAATGTGAGGCTGCCGCGAGGGCTGTGCCTGCGTGAGTCCGTGTGAGGCTCCAAAAGGTTTGTTGACCTTTCGCCAGAAAACGAGGCTGAGAAACAGAATGTCTGTGTGAGCTCCTGCTTCGGGATGGATGTGTTTTAGGATTGGAGGGTTTCTGCTGGGGCGCATGTGTGTGGGCGTGCAGAAGGACACATGCCTTTGTTGTTGACCTGCAGGGATCCGGAACTGTGGGCTGCCACATTCCATCAAAAATGGGCAAGCCTGGGTGATAATAGAAAAAAACGGTATTGTTCTTTATTCTTTAATTCCTCATGAAAACAGCTGTTGTAAAGAGGAAAGGGCTGGAGTGCAGGGGAGATGAGTTCTCTCTAGGGCCCCGAAGTTTACTGTGGTTCAAGCACCCTTTTTTTAATCAAAGGCATTTGTGGTATGTTCCCACGATCCCACCAGGGGGCGCCATGCAGGTGGCATCCTCTTCTGGTGGCTGAAGGAGCACAGTGTGTTTAATGGTGAGCCTGGTGTGGCCCACCCTGTGCCCAGCACAGAAGAGGCAAAATGATGCCGAACGCTCTGCTCCACCCTTCAGAACACTGTCAGCCTATGCAGAGGACACCAACCGGCTGGATGACTTGGGGAAGCCACCCAATCTTTCTAGGTCTGAGTTCCCTAATTTCTATCATGAAAATCACATGTGTGAGCTCTTTGTATGCTGTGAATTGCTATAAATCATCCAAGTTGTATTATTAATGACAAACCAATGATGTGAGTGGGAATGACCTTCGGAGTCCTTTGCCACAATAAAGTCCTATGACTCCTAATTCACAGATGAAATAATTAAGAGGATAATAAAAATATAGGATGGCTCAAGTATGCAGTTTGGACTATATGTCCCGTTATATTTCAGAAAAGAGCTGGGATGACCAGAAAGGACTCCATGGAGCAGGGAGGACAGAAGTTGGTTGTGTGTGTAAAGAGAGAGAACCTCAGGAAATGAGTAAGAGGAGGAAGGCTTGGGGAGCTAGGACAGTGTGAATTTTCCTCCTGGAGTTGGGGATGAGAACAGGGAAAATGTGTCTGGAGATGGAAGAGGCTTTTCTCACACTGCTGTGCTTCAGAGCCTCTAGCCCCTTACATCCTGCGGGCTCCAATCAACTCCATGCAGATCAGTTGCTCTGAAATCCTGCACATGCCAGGCATGGCTTCAGGCCCCAGCAAGTCCCCAGCTTCCCAGCTCCCTAGAAAGGCCCTGCCTCTTCCCAGCCTACCCACCAGAATCCTCCCAGGGTGTCAGGACCTAGCCCCATGCTCCCTTCCTCTGTGATGCTCCTCTAGGTTGCTGTAAACCACATTGATCTTGCCCTTGCCTGAACCTCTGCAGGTCAACAGCACCGGAAGTCTAAACCCTGGCTAAAGTGTGGGCATCAGATCAGCATCACCGGGATCTGTTAGAAATGCAGAGTCTTGAGCTTACTCCAGATCATCTGAGCCACGTCACTCAGATAGCACCCACCACCTTTTAACAAGATCCCTGGGAGATTCGTGGGCACAAGAAGTTCAACCACCAATGACCTAATGTTAGGCTTTAAATGATATTGTCTTAGTTGGAGCACTCCCAGAAGCAGACTCTAGACAAGCAAATTTGAGCGCAAATAGTTTCTTTGTGGGGGTGATCCCAGGAATTGGGTAAATAGTGGAGACAAGGAAGAGAGGAAATCAATAAGGGGTGTCTTATCAGGCAGACCAGCTACCACTGCGGGTGTTGCTGAACCCCACTGGGACTCTAGAGCCAGTGTCAGTCATACTCCTTGGAGTCATCCCACCCAAAGGGCCAGAGAACTGGGTTATTCATGCACCAATTTCTGCCAGGTTGTGGCCAAGGATGTGCCCAGGGGTCTTCTGCTCTCTAGCTTTTCTGGTTTACTGCATGGGTGGGCAAAGTGGGCTCCACCGTCAGAGGAAGCCCTCGAGCTGGAAGTGCTGGTGCTGGCAGTTGGAAGTCAGCCCACTGTCACTGAGGTGGGGAAGAGAAGGGGTCATGGGCAGGACACCACCTACATCTACTGCAGATCGAGCCTGGCAGCATCATCCCAAATAAGAGAGCAGATCAAAAAATCCTGTCTCTCTAACCCCGATGACAGTTCCCATTCACTGTGTACTCGCTATGAGCCAGACACTTCACAAATATTATCTCATTTATTTAAGACAGCATCACCCAGGTCTTAACCAAGCCTTATTAGTGCTATTGTATGGAAGAGGAAACTGAGGCAAAGGGGCTTGCTCAGACCGGAAAACCATGGAGAGATCTGGCTCCAGAGCCCATGCTCCTTCCTCCTCATCCTAGGGCACCAACCCTGTAGAAAGCCAGAGCTGCATGAGGGCAGGAATCATCCCTGTCACCCCAAGGCCACACACCAGGCTCTTCTGGCAGAGGACTCTGGCATGATTGCTAGACACCCGGGGTCCCTATGGGGCAGGGCAGTGACCCTCGAGGTGTCACCCCACACCTAGCCTTCCTCTGTGTTAGAGAAGTCGTGTTCTGAATGGAAGGCAGAGCCTGATTCCATCCCCAGCTCTGCCTGGAGCCTTACTGTGTGCCCTCGGGAAGCCACTTAACCTCTCTGAATTGCAATTTCTAAGTGGCCACCCTTCCACTTAGAAATTCATTTGGCTGCAGTGGCCTCAACAAATAACGCTTTGGGTTTTTTGCACATCACAGAGTCTGGGGCCTCGTGTTGCTTCAGCAACATAACCAGGCAACAGCAGCAACATAACAGACTCCCTCTCCTCACTGCTGTCGGAGGGCATTGCATCTGTCATCAAGCAGAGCAGGTCCAGCTGCCTCTGTCCCTTCTATCTGGAATGCAAAAGGTTTCCAAGAGGCCCCCTCTCCAGGAGACATCTAAGTATGTCTCATTGGCCAGAACTATGTCACAGGGCCACCCTAGCTGCAAGGAAGTCTGGGAAAGAGGATATCTTGCCAAAGACTATGCACATGTCTTCCATGAACAAATCTGTGCTCTTCAGTGAAGAAGAAGGGCCGGATAATATTGGTAGGATCTGGAAGAGTCTGCCCTCACACAGCCTGGTAGAGCTGGTCAGGGGTTACAGAAGAGCAAGCTGGCTGGAGCAGCAGCCGCCACCTCCCCGCCCCACAACACGTGCGGCATTTGCCTTCAGCTTAGATCACACCCTGATGCTTCCATGAGGACGCTTTGTCAAGAAAGCAGTCTTAGGGTGTGGTCCAGAGGAGCTTCTTCATGCAGCGCTGCTAACTCTGCATGTTTATTCCAGCTACTGACAGGGTTTCCAATTCTGTGAGATTCATAAGGGGGAAGGGAATAAAATTTCAGCTACCCTTAGGTAGCGTATTTGTGTCCTCTGTGTCTTTCTCGAGTTTGTGCCCTTCTGTGCCTTTGTGTGTGGCTTAAATATTGAAGAATCAAAGGCCGCCACGCCAGCAGACAGCTGTGCCACACCACAGGCATTCCACAGGCGATTCTGCACTCCCACTTTTTTGACAGTTGCACCAGTGGTCTCACACCCTCTGAAAGTGGGTCGGCCAGCTTTCAGGGCCAGCAGCAATGGCACCAACTTTATTTTCAGAGACTGAAGCAGGACCTCTTTTGTAAAGGGGTGTGGGGTGAGGCAGGGGTGCTCTGTGCAAAGCCTGCCTCAGATTGACCCTCCTGGTAAGTTTCAGCATGGCTGAGAGCCTGGAAGGAGGGGACCAGGGACAGCACGGGCTGGCCTGTGCTGCCCTGTACTCCTGAGGCCCACCCTCATAGCCTCTGCCAGTGGCCTGGGCTGTCCCACAAGGTAGTGAGCCTCTGGTCACAGACATGTTCAAGCAGTCTGAGTCGCAGGGTTCAGGGGTTGATGCAGGTAATTCCAACATTGGACCAAATCAGTTCTGGGGGCGAGTTAAGATCCCATGATTTTTTCTAAGTTTTACTAGCTTAACCATCATAAATGCCCACATAGAACCAGTCCCAGTCCCCAGCCCCAGCCAGTTTGGCTAGGTCCCAAATTCCCTAGCCTCTAGCCTGGACTAATCCTCATCTCTGCTTCAGGCCTCCCAATTTCTCCCTTCTTTGAAGACCGTCAGGCCTTAGAGGCCAAACCCTCCATGCCACTGGGCAGGCTCAGGCCTTAAATTTAACAACCCAGCCTCCAATCCCAGCTCCACCACTCTGAGCTGTGTGACCTTGGGCTAATCACTTAACTTCTCTGTACCTCAGTTTTCTCATCTCAGCCCTGGGGTGCCAATAGTTCTTTTATCCAGGGGCTGTGTATGGATAGCGTGAAGCATGCAAAGTGCCGAGCATCCTGCTACTCTTGCACACAGGAAATGTGCATAATGACAGTCTCTCTACGGCTGCCACTCTTGCTGCAGTGACTCTGTCTCCAAGAAAGGAGTGAATCTTCCTACCTGGCCCTTCTGATCCATCCGTGGCCGCTGGCTGCCCAGGTCTAGAGGGCAGCCAGCGCGGGGTGCATAGCAGCAAACCTCCCAGTTCGATAGCCTAGTGTAGGGCTGGCCGCAGGGAGGGACCAACAAACCCCACCACACTGAATGGAAACCATTGTGAGAGTGGCGGGCAGGTCCATAAGGATGCTGGAGCAGGCCCTGCCAAGGCCTGGCTGTGCTGGAAGAGGAGGGCTCAAGATCACCACCTTCATGCCCCCACAAGAGGTGTTAGTTAAATTTGTCCTCATGGTTTGCACAATCCCCCACATGAGACCTACGTCATACCTCCCTCTCCACTCCCTATTCACCGTTCTTCACACCGAAACAGGGCAGCACCCCTGGAATCCGGGCGAGCACAGCCCAGACGATTGAAAACCCTAACCAGGGAGAGCAGGGGCAGAGTCATGCCCTGGACACCCTCATGGATTAAGATGGTCCGGGAGGCCCTTCAAGGCCAAGAGACAGAGGGTCTGAAATGAATATGCATTCAGCCTCTCCCAGCAGCACTGACAGCTGGCATCCAGCAGCTGGAACAGCTCAGAGCCTGGGAGAAGGTTTGTAATTCAATTCAGTAAGTGTTTCCTGAGCACCCACCAGGAGCATAACTCCACACTAGGTGCTGCTTGACAGGTGGAAGTGAGGAGAGGGCGAGAACCCTGCTGCCCGTGGGGCTTCCCTCCTGTGGAGGAGAAAAGATGTACATGCCAAGCAATTAGAGGACAATGGATCGAGACTCCAGACTGCAATGTAGAACTGGGAGTGGTTTGGGAGTGCTTCAAGACAGGACTGCTTACTGAGTGTCACACTGCCTGGGCAGGAATTGGCAGGATCTAGGTGGATGGAGGGGGCTGGAGATGTCACTGCTGTGAGGTGACAGCAGGGGCAAAGGGAAGGAGGAGGGAGAGATCAGGGAGCACTGGCTGGAGTTCAGGAAGGGCTTGGGGGCTGAACTTAGCATGAGTTGGGACCCCCGTGGGTAAGGCCTTACACATCCCACTGAGGAGCTTGTTCCCTTTCCTTTGGGTTCTTGGGAGCTCATGAAGCTTCCTAAGTAGGAGAGTGTCCGCTTCCACATGGTACGTGGCATGGTCTGGATGGGGAAGGCCTGTGCCAGTCCTGATGAGAGGACTGAGGTGGAGAAGTGACATCAGGAACAGGAGCTGGGACCAGTGGAGAGCCTGCCTCAGTCCCCCTTCCCAGAAGCAGCCTCAGTGGGCACAGGCTGGCAGGAGCTACTCATTTGGTTTGGGGCAAGTCCTGCTAGTGGAGAGCTGAAGGGAAACTTGGTTCCCTCTGGGCCCTAAAGCTGGTGAGGGAAGTGGGCATTGCCCTGACCACTTGAACATTTGTTGCACCTGAAGAAGAAAGTCTCCATTCAGGGCAGACCACGCAGTGCTGGAGAGGTTTCCAAACCACCTCATCTCACTACTGCATGTAGGGATTTCTTTGACATTCAGATTTATAATAAACGTAAAGAAAGAGGTTCTCTCTCTCTCTCTCTCTCTCTCACACACACACACACACACACACACACACACACACACACACACAGAGTCATGAAGAGTCAGAATCTGCCTGGAATCCATGTGTTGCAAATGCTCCCTGGGTTATTTCACTGCTCCTCCAGCTTCAGAAACCCTGTGTGCTCCTCTATTCTTTGTCCAGCATTGTCAGAAAATACTGATTCCTCCTCTTGGGCTAGAAGAGTTTGATCCATGAGGAGGGCCCCACTCTGCCATTATGTTTCCCTCCTGAGGGTCAGGGAACTTCAGAAAAGTGGAGTGGGAAGGGATGTAAGCATCACTCGCCTAGACAGTTGGACACCGCGCTGCTGGGATGCCACATTTGGGTCTGTTCTCATTTGCAACATGGCCTTTATCTTGAAAAGGCTCCATGATTGATAACCAAGTAAACCTACCCTAATTCAGAAGAGCTGGGGAAGACACCCATTTCCATTAGCAACCGTATTATGGGGTGTGCTCAGTGAAGTTTTATTGCTTTTGAGTAGACAACCCAACAGTGCTTCCAAGTTAACGTCTAACACTGCTTTAATGAGCAGATGCAAAGCCTGCACAGCAGGCTGATGAACCAGCACAGTGATGAAGTGACACAGAGGATTCGTAAGCCACTTGCAAACACTGGTCTTAGGTTGACAACATATTCCTGCACATAGAACTTTGTCTACACTATTTATTTGCTAATCAAAATTTTCGATAGATTTTTCAAAGACCAACTTTACATCTAAAGTTCAAATTACCCTCTATTCTGACTCGGTAGTGTTGAAATATACAAAGACTTCGGCCAACTCCTTAAGTATTCAGTATCTAACAGATGCAACGAACTTGCGGTGGCCAAGGCACAGAGGGTCATGGTTCTTGCAGAAAGCCTTTCTTGATGGGCTTGAACCCTCATTCTCTAGCCATCCCCCAGGGATTCACTGGGGCTGTCCTGCGTTATGAAGTGGCAGTGGGGGCTACCTCCCACTGATGCCCCTTAATACTCTCAGACCCCATGGAGTTTTGCTATTGGTTTGTGTGCTCCAGCCTGCACCATGCCTGGATGTTCCTCAAACTCTTCTAGCTCCTGTTAAGTCAGTGGGCAAGAACCTGATCCATCACTGATAGATAAATCAATGGAAGCAAACCTGCTATCTGGCCACTGTTTGAGCCCTCCCTCACTCCTGCCCAGAGGTTCTGGGAAGACAGTGTGTGCCATCTTCTTCTATTCTTATTAAACTATTTATCTGGGAGAACTTAATATTTTCTTTTTGGATAAACTGAGCTAATGCGATGTGCTTGTTTTAATTTGCAAGGTTAACTGATCTAATTATCTGCGGCGTTTAGTTAAATCCTTGTGCCTGGGCCGGCTGCAGGTGTGGGCTTTGAATCCTGCCAACAGGAAATCTCTTAAAACGAGCTGATCTAACTCAGCGGGTCTGCTGGTATGAGGGATTTTCTAATAATGCATGAATTTATTAACGGCCAAAGATAAATAGAGGATGTATTTACATTAAACAAATTCACAAGGAACTGTCTGCTGCTTCCCCGGCCCCCCTCCCAGCAGATACATCCCCCAACTCCACATCACTGTCTGGGCCATACAGGTGGAGCAGAGAATGACTCTGAGGCACTCCTTCCAGCTACAAGTAGAGACCCCTGCCATCATGACACGAAGGGGTAAGCAGGTCAGGCAAGGGTTAAAGATTAGATTTTTAGTTGGTCCCAGACTCCAAAGGAGCCAGTGGTGTTGCCCTGCTCCCTAAAAGTTGGCACAGTCTTGCAGTTAACAGGTCCCTCCCTCTAAAGAAGGAAAGTGATGATCCCACTTTCCCTAAGCTGGGAAGATGGTCCCAGGAAATCTGAGTTTGGAACTGAGTGCTACACTTTCAGGGAAGTATGTCCAGAGAAGGTGGCCAGGAGAGGTGATATGGTTTGGCTCTGTGTCCCCACCCAAATCTCATCTCAAATTATAATACCCGTAATCCCCACATGTCGAGAGTGGGACCTAGTAGGAGATGGTTGGATCATGGATGTGGTTTCCCCCATGCTGTTCTCGTGATAGTGAGTGGGTTCTCACAAGATCTGGTGGTTTTATAAGGGGCTCTTCCTCCTCTGCTCATTGGCTCTCTCTCGCCTGCTGCCATGTAAGATGTACCTTTGCCTCTGCTTGCCTTCCACCATGATTGTAAGTTTCCTGAGGCCTCCCCAGCCATGCTGAACTGTAAGTCAATTAAACCTCTTTTCTTGTCAAATTATCCAGTCTCCGGTATGTCTTTATAACAGTGTGAGAATGGACTAATACAACAGGAGAAGGAAATCCTTCCTCCTGAAGCTAGTTGAATGGCTGATGCCATCCATCTTCCAGAAAACAGCCTTGGCGGATATAGGTGTGGCCAGATTGAGGCGGCAGGAGGAAAATCTTGGGAGGCAGGTAGAGGGGACTCACCCCACACAGATGTCCTGAGAGCCTGGCTTCCCAACCCCTGCCCTGCCATGGCCCTGACCCACTAGTAGCTGCCCCATCCCTCTTCTGGGGCTCCAGAAACCCTCGCAGAGGCTAGGCCTCTGAGGCCAGCACTGTTCAATGGGAGTGGAATTAGTACTCCAGAAATGCACTTTGCTTGAAATACCATTCAGCTGCATTGTTTGAAACACAGCTTCAGGATCAGGCCAAGCAGCCAAAGATGCATTTGAAATGCATTTCCCATTACCTAGGGCCCAGGTGCCCTGACAGCCCGAGTCACTCAGTACTGACCTGTTTTCAACTAGCATGGAGCTCTCCCTCTTCCACGTGAACGATCCTGGATAAAATCGTACTTGCAAAGGCCCGTGTAGAATATGCACACACATGCAAGATGTACTTGTGCACATACAGATGTAGCTGCACACTCATCACTCAAACACACACACATGCACGTACATACACACACCAGAGTGCATGCCATATAGGTGCACACAGAAGTATGTGTACATAACAGATGAAGCGAACATATAACACACATGGGAGAGACACATGACATCCTACACATGTCCACATGTGGGCACACGAACACACATGTGCACACACTTTGTCAGACTCCTTTGAAATTGAAAGAGAATGTAGTTCTTTAGGGACAGCTGAAGATAAACTCTTGATTTCTGATTTCCAGAGCAGTTTGGACAAGGTCCTCCGAAATGCATTAAAATGCTAATCACAGCATCTGTCTGAACTCTGGCAGCTGTGTGACTTGGGGAGAAATGGAAACAGAATGAATTCTGAAGCCTGGGACTCTTCTTTGACTCTCCTTCCCTTGCTCTCTCCTTTATCTCTCCGCTGCCCTCCCCTGCCTGCTGCCCTGTGGGCTCTACTCAATACCAGCCTCTGTGCCACCTCATCCTCAGTCTGGTCCACAGTGGCCATTGACTCTGCCTGACTTTCCCGAGTGCATGGCTCCCATTGCTAACAAATAAAGCCACCACGCTTATTCTGGCTGTGCCCAAAACTCCCTGCTGTGGAGTTGCCCCAGCCCATGTGCAGGATGGGCAGGGCCAAGTTCCAGACATGGCCTGCATCCCAGAAATGGCCTCCTGCCCTCTGGGACCCCTGCTCTCCACAGGTGAGAGTAGAGAAAGTGCCTGCTAACAAGGTACAGATGGTAGAAGTACTCTGTTTAACCTAAAAGAAGTGAGCTCTGATGTGGAATATCAGGCAGTGTACCAAGCAGGACAGGGAGAATGTTTTAACCAGAGTGGCTTTCTGACACTCCATAATGACCCATATATTGACAAGGGATGGGATCAGGTGGGGGTCTGAGAGTCACACTCCTGAATACCCTTCACTGACTCAGTCACTCATCTTGTGACCATTAGCTCCTCCCCAATCCCCACTACCTCCCACTCTGACCTCAGAATCTGGGACAACACTGGCTCCTGACTCCCCCACCTGTGAGCATGTGGCTCCACACCTGCTCAGTGGCTCCACTAGTTTCCTTTGCCTGGCGTCCTCCTATGTCCAACCAAAGCTCCTCCCACCAGGTCAGTCCTTGACCAGCATTCCAAACTTAGCTCACATGCCACCTTCTCCAGGGAGCCTTCCCCAATCTGGATAAGATGCCCTCTCCTGCATGCCTAGAATTTCCTACGCCTACCTCAGTTTACCAGAGTTTAACATGACCACTCCACCCTAGCCTGTGCTCTCTTTAAGAGCAGGGACTGGGTCCTACCTATTCATGTGGACCCATCATTGGCACAAGGCTGGCCTGCTAAGTTCTCAGTAGCTGTGAGACTGGTGGAATGCAGTGGGTGGCTGCATGGGTACATGAACCCTTGGGACCAGACCCACTTTGTGGGAGTCCCTAAGCAGACATCCTGGGGGTTGTCTGCCCTTTCTGCTGGGACCTAGAACAGGCTCTGGTCAGGCTTGTGTAAGTATAGACCTTGCACCAGGCTTCATGCGCCCACATCCCCAACCCCGCCCCATGAAGATTGAAGCTCCCAGCATACCACAGTTCCATTTTTCCTCTTAGGCATCAAACTGTCATTTCACTAAACACCATCTGGAGACTCCTGGCCTCAGCCCCTCACTTCTCCCAAACTCTTATTAATGTGATGGGTGTTTATTCCTTCTTCCTCCTCTTCCACTTCCTTCAGAACATCTCAGCTCTGTGGCCTGCAGACATTCGTCTTATCTTCAGGGAGCTCAGCTCCGCTGGGGAGGGCAGCTGTCTCGCGCTTGGCTTTAGGCAGCTGACAGTGATAAAGAGCAGACAGAAAGAGCAGGCGCGACTCAGCAGGCCCCGTGTGGAGCCTTATCCCAGCTGTCCTGGAAAGGGGGATGTCAGAGGCGAGCTGAAGAAGGAACCCGGTTAAATGTGGTCCACAGTGGCCTTTGACTCTGCCAGCACTCCAGGACCCTCCAGGGCTCCCTGGCGCTATCAAACAAAGTCAGGATTCCTAACCCCAGCTCCTGGACTCCCATGATTCTGCTGCCAGCATACAGAGCTCTCCTTTCCTTCCTGTGCCCATGTTGTGGCTGTCATCTGAATGCATCCCCTGCCCCAATTGTTGCTTGTCCTTGAAGAAGTTCATGTCTTCCTCCTCCATGCAGCCTTTCCTGACTACCTCATGCATGCCAATTCCCTTCCATGACACTTACTGCATAACCACATGATTTTTGCTCTGTGCTCCAATCCACATTGCACTCTGTTTTAGATCATGAATTTTATCTCCCTGAACCTACACAGACTCCTCTGATGGTACCCACAGAGCCATCCCAGCTCTGGGCACACAGTGGGCCCACAGTCAACCCCCACTGTCATCAAGCAAAGCGGACCTGCAGCAGTGATCCCACTGAGACAAACCTCAGCTCTCTGAGGGTTGCCCAGTGGCCCTTGAGGTGCTGGCACACAGAGCCCTCCCCCAGTGTCCACATGGAGGCTGCCCATTCCCACCTTCCACCATAACCTGGCTGGCACTCGGGACCGGCTTTCTTCCCCTGGTAGAGCATTAAGCTAATGTGTGTTGTGTCTCATTAGTGGCATTCTGTTTGTGCCAGGGCCAGGCAATTTGATGGGTGGTTGATTGGATATTCTGTTTATTCATGGCAGGAAAAGCATTCTTTATTGAGGACTGGGCAGCACATTTCTGTCCCCATGGCACTAAGATCCTCCAGAAATCAAGCAATTGTAAATTAAGACTAAATAAATAATATATAATAAGCAATAAAGATTGCAGGCCTCCATGCAAAGAGCTTTCCTCAGGCATCTCCCCAACCTGAGACACCAGCCCGCCCAGAGCCTGCAGGAAGGTTGACAGGAATTGCCCTCTTTAATTGATATGTGAGGAAACGAAGTAAGGCCTGTGGAGGTTAAGAAACTTGCCCAGAAGCAGGATAATGGTGATCCAGCACGTGGCAGTGTCCTGAGGACCCGGGAGACCCAAGGAGACTCTTCACAGACCTGTCCATTTGCTGAGATTGCACCCAAGGAAGTAGTTATCCCAGGAGAGCATCTGAGAACATCAGCTTGGGCTTTCTTCTCCTGTCCCCCTTCAGGCAGCATTGCCAGTGTGGGTGGGCCAAACTGGCTGAGTTTAGAAGTCTGAAGATAGTACTGTGGCCCCTGTTCCCTGTGAACCAGCCAGGGCAGGCTAAAATTTGGGCTTCTCCACTCCCCATCTGTTAGATGCCTCCCCTGGCAGGGCTGCTCCGTGGCCCACAGAGTGCCAGGGGCTCTGAGATTCAAAGGACTGTGATTCTCAGCCAGCCTGTCTGAGAAACACACCTCCACACCCAAAACAGCAGGCCAGCCAGAGCACCAAAGCCCACCCCAGGCAGAGTCCTGAGTCATGGGACAGATATGGACAAAGCTCTGATGTCTCCCCTGAGGGCTCACATATGGTCCAAGTATCCCACCATGCAGCCCCAGCCAGGGGCCTAGAAAGGGCTGCCTGAGTCATTCTGCAGCCAGAACAGTGGGAGGGGAGAGGCTGGGCATTGATAGGAGTCTTTAAGAGCCCCGAGCCGGAGGCATCAGAAAGCTTCCCAGATAGAAAGGCAGTGTGTGCAGCTTGGCTGTAGAGATGCAATCTACATGTCACTCAGCCCAGGCCCCACTCCAGCCAACCTTCCCGCCTTCCTTCACTCCTTTTCTGCTCTTCTTCTTCATCCTCGCAAAAACTAATTGTCTCTCTCACCAACCCGAGCCCCGTGCTTTCCAGAGGTTTATGCATGAAACTAATTATGCACCGCTAATTTAGAAGCTAGCAGCTTTCCCGTTACCGTTCATTTGATTTGGGTTGTTCTGCTGAGTGGCATTTCTGTAAATATGCCACAAGGCTGGGGGCCTGTCAGGAAGGGCAGCCTGAGTTCGGGGTCAGGAGGAGGGGCCTGGGTGTCTGGGGGTGGCAGGTGTGGTACACTTCATGTGGGAGAGGGGACAGGAGGGCTCCATTACCATAAACCAAGGAAGGCCTCATTAGCAGCCCTGGATGGCCCTACCAGGAGCGAGGAATATGACTGTAAAATGTCACACTCAGTTGGGTGGGGACAGATTAGAAAACACCCACAAAGGTAGGAAAAAAAACCTCCAGGTTGGCAGGAGTGTTTAGAGGTCCTGGACACTGCAGGCCAGGAGCTGGGACCCACTGAGCAAGGTCGGGGCTGGAGAGGAGCAGTGACAATAACAGTGGTCATTGCCCTGGGAAACTCCCTCCAAAGAAAGATCTCAGGCCCAGCTGGGTGATGGCACTGCAGTCCTGGAGGGCTGGCATCCTAGGATCCAGGAGGGAACAGGGGTAGGCAGGACTCTTTGGCCCAGGTCCAAAGACTTCTGTTTCCACTTCCAATTATAGCTTCTTTTGTGACCCTAGGGAGACAGTTTAATCTCCCCAGGCCTTGAGATACACTTCTGGTAATTGGGAAGAATCATTTCAAGTTGATCATGGGGTTCAGTAGAGACCCCATGAAATGAGAGACCTGAAGAGTTTTTTGTGAATTTCCTGACACAGTCCACAAACATGTCGAGTGCCTCTGAGGGCCCAGCAAGGGCTCTCTGGGGAGTTGCTTGGGCTCTTGGTTCTCTGACCTGCTGCAGCCAGGCCGGGTGCCATGGACATGTGAGGCTCCTGAACTCTCAGGAGGGCCCTGCACTTGGGTTAATGCTCTGCAGTCATCATCTTGAAATTCTTAATCGTTTTCGAACTAGGGACTCCACATTTCCAATTTGCACCTGCAAATCACATCGGACCCTGTCCTCATGGAGGAGGTTCTCTAGGGACTTCTGAGCATTAATTGTGTCTTCTGGAAAAGGAGTTCCCTGAGGACAAGGGCTGTGTCTTCTCCTCTAGTCCCCTAGAGTGCAGGTCCACAGAGTGCTCAACAGATAACTCAGGCATTTCAAATGGTTCTTACACATGGTGTACCTTGCATTGTCTAAAACAAGGGTGCCCAATCTTTTGGCTTCCTTGGGCCACATTGGAAGAAGAATAATTGTCTTGGGCCATGCCTAAAATACACTAACACTAATGATAGCTGATGAGCCAAAAGAAAAAAATCGCAAAAAAGAAATTCATAATATTTTAAGAAAGTTTACAAATTTGTGTTGGGCCAGGGGTTGGACAAGTTTGAATAAGTCAAATCTTATCCATCTAGCATGCACACTGCCCTTTTACTTCCCTTCATGGCCCTAGTAAGCATCTTCCAACAACCCTACTCCCCTCTCCCAGCAAACACGGGGGCCCCAGTTCTCACTTCAACATAGAAAAGTAGATGTCAGCACTTGCTGCAACAGCAACTCATGGATGCTGACAACCCCACTGTTGACTCCAATCTCTGGTAGCTAGGAGCCTGCCCAGCTGGCAGCTCAGAGATCTCAGGGTGCATCCACCAGGGAAGGATTAGGAGAAAAATCAGACAATGCCTGCAGGGCTTGTGGACAGAGAGCCAGAGAGGAAGGCCTCCAGAGGAGCAGACACAAGGGCGAGGAGAGGAGATGTGGCACCAGGAGATGTTTTCCAGTGATGGAAAGCCCAGCTTGCTGCCTAAAGGGAGGCTAGAGACCAGTGATGCTTGCTTCTCCTTTTCCCTACTTGAGACCTCCAGGCAATGCCAGAGAAGCCTTTCTGGGTCAGGGGTGGGCAAATGGATACAGAGGCAACCGCCAGATCATCCTCCTACCTCTGCTGAGCTCTCAGGGTGCTCCAGGGAGTCAGCAGGGCTCACGGTAGAGTGAAGCTTATCACCTACTCTCCTCTGCTCTGCCACCCATTTGCTGTAGACCAAGTATCAATTACTGTCTCTGTGCCACATTTCCCTCATGGGTAAGATGAACTTGGTCCTCCCAGGACCCCTTTCTGCAATACCATTCTGACCCCCTCATTTTCCCCTAATCATGCCTTGTCCTTCTCAGCATCCTCACCAACAGTCAGACATATGCAGCTTCTAATTCCAATCCAACCAGAGCACCCATGTGGCCTTGTAGCTAGTCTCCTACCTGCACTGGCCTGTACCTCCATTTCTGCAAAATAAGCATGACAATACCTTCCTTTGCACGGCTGCCAAGAGGAGGGGGTAATGGCAGCCACTCACTGAGCAGAAGCTACTGCTGGGACTCGGTGACCACAGACCATTCTGGCATACAGCCACATTGCTTAGCAGGACAGCTCTGGCTGCCTGAGACGATACGCCTCCTTTCACCAGCACTAAAATCTACCCCATCTGATATGGTTAGGCTTTGTGTCCCCACCCAAATCTCATCCTGAATTGTAGTTCCCATCATCCCCACTTGTTGTGGGAGGGACCCGGTGGGAGGTAATTTCATCATGGGGGCGGTTCCCCTCATGCTGTTCTCATAGTGAGTGAGTTCTCACAAGATCTAATGGTTTTATAAGGGGCTTTTCTCACTTTTGCTCTGCACTTCTTGCTGCTACCATGTGAAGAAGGACGAGTTTGCTTCCCCTTCCACCATGACTGTAAGTTTCCTGGGGCCTCCCCAGTCATGCTGAACTGCCAGTCAATTAAACCTCTTTCCTTTATAAATTACCCAGTCTTGGGTATATCTTTATTAGTAGCATGAGCAGAGACTACTACGGCACTCTTGACAGCAAATCTCAAGCCCTGCCTCCACCCTGGGACTTGATAACTCCCATAGGACTTAATGGGGAATCAGCCTCCACACCTGTGGAGAACTAGTTGCTTCTGTGGGGTGGCTCCTGTCTTCGATATCTTCTCCCAAGCCTCTCATACCCCAGGCATGCAATAGACAGCAGAGAAGAGCTGCTGAGTGAAATGGACACTGTGTGAATTACATTCTTGGCCATCCACACTAGCGTGTGATGTATTATATGGCATTCCTTGTCTTTGATGCTGGTTTTTCCTTCCCTTGATGGAATCTCAGTGTCATTTTCCAGCAGGCTTTTTCCTTTCCCATAGCAAACCTTAGGAGACCCACCTCCCACATCCAATCAACCCACAGCTGTTACTTGGCGTTGATGCCAAGTGTCTAAGACTGCCAGAGAGGCAGGCCTCATGCTGAGCCATAGTGACCAGACTTCTGTGGGAACCAGTGCTGAGTAATGGTTCAAATGGTAACCAGCATTAGCAAATAGTTCCTGTGATAATTGCAGCCTAATTTGTGTGTGTGCACATGAATTAGCATGCATCTGTATGCCATTAGCACTCTGAATTATCTCCTGAGCAGCAGCGCTTGCCTCGGGGCCCTGTGGACAAAGCCAACAGTGAGACCTATCTAGAGCTCATTTTCTTCTAAGAACAAAGGACCGATAAACAAGATTTCAAGGAGAGGAAAGAGTTTGCTTCCATACCACTCTGTGCTCCACAAGCTGAACTTCTGGCCATTCCATGGCACAGACGCAGAGAAAGTCAGGAAAATCCAGACTTCATCACTGTTGGTAGTTGGGCTGCATGATGTCCTCAGCTGGAACCTCCTGGAAAAGAAACAAGGGTAATTCAGGAACCCCTCGCTCAGCATAAGAGCTGTGTTCCTAGTTGGACTACAGAGAGGACGGTGTTCCATTTTAAATGTGTCCAGGGAGTTATTTGAAGAACTCCTTATATAAAGTGGGTGATCATTTCTGGACTTGAGTTTTCATATCACAGACTTCCTAAGTACAGAAACTTTTAGGGTTAAGATCTCTACACAGACCCACTCATGTTCAGACATGGCGAGCCCTGGGGTCACGGTGATTCTTAGGAAACTTCCCAAAGAAGCACCAGTGATACTGAGTCTATTTCTTCGACTTCCTCCCTCTTGGCCAGTACTGCCCATCCATTCAGAATTTGAACTGCTAGGTTTTTGTAAAAAGTACCTCGGAATTGCTATTTGATTTTCTATTTTTGGTTTTCTGTAAAGTCTTTCAATATGATAAACTGCACATCATGCCATTCAAACTCTGCCTTCCAGGGACATATGTATTTAGAAGAATGCATCTTCACATACACAACAAAACAAGTTGGTGTGGTGTTAGGGGCTGAGTGTCCAAAGTCGATGAGGATAGATTGGGGTGTTCCAGCGATGGCCAATGACAACCTTGCACAACAAGTGTCAAGACCTCCACCCACTCCCCACTCGGTGTGAGCACAGCCAACCCAAGGCAAAAGCTGCAAGACAGAACTGCTGAAGATGGGCATGCATCCCTCCAGGTTCTGAGGCCAAGGTCACATGGCCCACAGGCTCATGTGTGACAGGAGTTTGGGTCACACATGAACTTCATGGAGTTGAGCTCCTATGTGACCCAAACTCCTGTCCAGTCCTCATTCCTCCTACTTCCAGCACATCACATCCATGAATCCTATCAATGACTGTGGATATGAAAACATGAGGCCTCCATGCTAAGGAGAGAGTGAGTAGATGGAAGGACATAAGATCCTACTGAGACAGAGGTGAAGAGAATTCAGGTAACTGACTGTAAGTTCAAGAGCTCTGAGCAAAAGAGATGGGAGAGTTACCTACATAGACCATTAGCTCTCTGAGAGAGAGAACACAGAGCATTTTGGCTTTAGAGAGGTAACTGAGTCTAAGCATGGAGCCAGCATCATGGGGACACACTGGGACCAAAGAGAATGATGTGGAGCATGAACTCAGCAGCTCAATGCAAAAACCTATGAGTGCAAGAAAACATTTTAAAACCCTGTGGTATGGCCCCACATCCTTGAAAATTCACCGCAAGGTAGGTAGTCTAGACATAAGAGGTAGAATCAGAAAGTGTCCCAGGCTCTGTCATCAGTGATGAGCCCTGAAAGCAATGTCAGACTCACAAATAGCAGCAAGTTCTCTGACCAAGGCAAGTTTTGCAAGAAATGAAGGCTCTGCAAGCAGAGCCGAGCTCTCCAGATAGCAACAAGCTTTGTGGATACTGATGAGCTCAGCCTACAAGCTTAGCGTCTACAAAAGACAATAGATTCTACAAACAGCAACTGGTTCTAAAACCACTGAAGAACTCTGAAAGCAAGGAGTAACTCTGCAAACAACAGGCTCCACAAACTGCTATGGGTTCTGCAAACCTTAATGAGCTTTGTAAGCAGTATCAGGCTCTGCAAACCCCAAGAAACTTTATAAGTGGCAGCAAGCTTTGCAGATCGTGATGAGCTCTGCATGTGATGCCCGGTTCTGCAAACAACAGACTCTACAAACAGCACAGGCTCTAAAGCCAGTGACGAACCCTTCAAGAAACAGCTGGCTCTGCAAACAGCAATAGGCTCTACAAATGTCAGCCGACAGGGATGAGAGCTCTGCACGTTATAACAGAGATACTGCAAACTGTAACAAGGTCTCCTATGTGTTGGTCCCCAAAAATAGCAGGTTGAAGAACCTCTGTCCATGCCAGGAGGTGAAATACCTGGCCATGCAGTACTCCTTCCACATAAGCCCAAAGGTGATAATGGAGCCCTCTCTTCAGCCACATTTGAATGGAAGATCAGTCCCCACCATGGGGAAATCTCCACTAGTGGTGCATCCTTACTAGGGCAAAGAAAACTCCCAGAGGCAAGAGTTCTAGTGTGCACCTGGAAAACTCAGAGGTGGCACCAGAGATGGTAGTGGAAGTGGCCAAAGCAGACACTCACATCTGCAGAGAGAAAGCAGGGCCTTAATGGGAAAAAAAGCTCTAGAGACAGGACAGCCTCAGCCACCAGCACAGAATGCTGCCACCCCCACTTCATGACCTTAGCTGTCCCAGGAAAGGGCTCCTTGCTCAAAATATCCTGCTGTCTGGCCTGTCTTTGATGCTCGAAGTCCCATCATTAAAACTTATACTGTTAGAGTTCACGCATGACCCTTATTGGAATGAAATCACCACCCACCCACCCACTCTGCCAACACCCTCAGCCTGACACCTCGGTGTGAATCAGCTCGTCACATCCTCTCCCTGGTGATAGACATCCAGGAGCAGCATTTGAAGGTGTGTGGGAGCCAGATTGTGCCTGGATCCTTGGAGCATCGGATATTATGCTAGAAAGGACTGGAGGAGGAGTGGGCAGGGATGGAGGACAGGAAGACAACTTGAGGGTCAGGCTTAAAAATGGAAGGGTCACATTTCACAGTCCTGCCAGGCCAGAGCCTTCTGGGAAAGCTGGGCTCAGAGGATGGAACAGGCCGGTGGGCACCAGCGAGTGGGAGAAAGGAAAGGAGGAGGAACTGGAGATGGTCTTCGGGCTTCGGGATGTGAGGTCTTCTCCCAGATTGAGTTCCCAGACCCTGTCAATAGCAGGAAGCCTTGCTCAGTTAATTAATGAGGTATTCAGGCTGACCCTTGATCTCTGGAGCAAATCAAGGGCTTTGCGTGGCTCCTATTAATTCCCTGGATTTGTTCAGCAGCTGCCTGAGAAGTGGGTTGGTGGAAGACTCCTTTCCCCTCCTCTCTCCAGGTTCTGCACACTTCCAGATGCCCAGCGGCATTCTCAGCCCTGGGTCTCAGGGTGTGAGGGTCCCAGAAAGAGCTGACTCTGTGTCTGGAGGGGGCTTTCAGGAGGATTGGGATATTTTTAGGGAGACCACTCAGAGGAGGAGGAAGGCCTGGTAGATTCGGCCATGGCCTAGCTGGCAGTGGAGGGTCTCCTGAAGACAGCTCCAGGCAGGCTCTGGAGGCAACAAAGGCCACAGGGAGCCAGTGCCTAATCCCAGGAGGAGAGCCAGAGACATTCAGAGGCCCTCCTGCTCTATAGGAGGCACCCCGGCTTCTGCAAGCACCCAGTGATAGAAGCAGCCACCTCCTGCTTCCACTGCACCTTCCAGATGGGGGCAGGTCTCAGAAGCCTTCTCAGGAGAGACATCACCAGCGAGGGAGCTTCTGGGAAGGCCAGTGATGGAAGGCCTGGGAGGGGAAGATCAGGCTGTCCCATCCAAAGATGAGGAAGGGAGTGGAGAAGTGGAATCAAGGCTGAATCTGTAAACATGCGGGCCTGGGGCTAGAGGGGATTCCTGAGGTGTGGTCTCAGGCCATGCCTCTGGCCTGGTAAAGAAGATCACTAGACTGGCAGCCCAGAGAATGGCAGGTGGGTCTCTGCCTCTCACCTGTGCATGGCCACGGTGCATCAGGAATAGGCCCCAGATTGAGCATCCACAGGAGGGAACAGGCCTGGCTCTGTTATTCGTGGCTATGTATCACCTGATCACCTGGGCATCCATTTCCCCAGCTATAAATAGGGGCTAAGAAGACCCATCCTAATTTCAACCCAAAAGAATTCAGTCAGAAGATGGCAGCAGAAGCCTTTTGGGCAAGACGTGGCCCTGCAGACAAGGGAGTCATGTTCATTGTGGATCTGGGTGGCCCTGAGCCCTTTGACGGAGTCCCCTGTGGGACTACCTGCTGTCAGACGTGCAGGGCTGGGCGGAGCAGGACAAGGCAGGTTGTTAACCCAGGTCCTGCACACAAAGAAGCAAAGCCTCACTCCTCAATCCATACAGGGCAGTCAGAGCCCTGGGCCTGCAGAAGCAGGCTTGTCCTTTCAGGGGCTCAACAAGCCGGCAGTATGGGCCACCCCAGCAAGGCCACTTCCAGAGTCCTTACCAAGCCCCACAATGGAGGGTTCTTTCAAGGCACAGAGATGGAAACAAGGCCTCAGAAGCAAAAGGCCAGACCAGGGTGTCTGCCCTGGAGAAGGAGGAAAAGGCCCAGGGACAACTAGATAGGGAGAAGCCAGGGGCAGCTGTGCAGCCAAAGAGGAAGGTGCCAGCACCAAAGCAGGACCGAGGCTCTGGGGTTCCCTCTGCCACAGGTGACCAAGGGCGGGTATGACACTCCAGAGGCCTTAGGAGGAGAACAGAAGCCACGGGGCCCAGATGCAGCAGCAAGAAGTTACTCAGCCCATTTCATGCTTCTGGAGATGCGAGAGTGAATGAAGAGTGAGCCCAGCCCTCAGGGAGCTTCCGGTCTGGGGGTGCAGAGAGTCTCCAAAGGAAGGAGGCTGCACGATTCTAGGGTGGAGGCTCCTCTGGCCCTCAGTGGCATCAGGGTGAGGGCACCTCTCTGCGGAGCCCTGGGAGAGTGAGGTAACTTCTGGGGCCCAAACCTCAGCCTGTCCCAGCTGCGGGTGTATGATCAGTCATTCTCTGTGGCGAGATTTCCTGCAGTGACCCAGCCTGTAGACCTTGTCTGTGACCTAAAAGCGTGTGTCCTGCAGATCTGCTGCAGGGATCTGCCATCCATTTCCATCATCCTTGTCCGACTGCACATGCTCACATTCTGTGTCCACAGCGCTGATGTCACAGGGTCGGGGCAGAGGCGCTCTGGGCTCAGCCCTGTCAGCCCTGGCTCCTCAATTATGAGCCTAGAAAGAGAGGGGCTTCTCACTGGGAAGCACATTCCTTCCTGCCCCCTACAGCCCAGGCCTTGGCTGTGCTGTCCCACAAGGGTACAGTGACACCCTTGGTGGGAAGTGGACAGGAGTTGGAAGAAGAGGAGAGAAGGGAGAAGAGGTAGAATGATAAAGAGCAGGGGAGGCTCACTCGCAAGAACCCTCTGAGCAAATTAAGCCCTAAGACAAAGGAAGAGAGAATTAACTTTGGCCCAAATATTGGATGCTCTGCACTTGGTATGGTTCATCCTTTAGGAGGTGTGAACAGATAGGCCTGAGAAATTCACCACTTCCCATCCACTCCTCCCACCTCTCAATGCATTAAATCCTTAAAACAAAATGAAGGTGCTGCTGTTTTAAGGAAATAAAAGGCTCTCATATCCAAAAGCCCAGAGGTTTTGAGTGGAGAGGGAAATACATTTGAATGTGAATTTTTTTCCCCTAAAGTGCCGCTTAGCAATGCACAGCCTGGGCATCCCTGAGGGAGAAGGCTCTCACTAGGGAGATGGGATGGGACTTTGGCCATGGCAGAGCTGACTCTAGGGATAGGGACCTGTGTCCTCACAGTGCAGACACGTCACAGAGAGGAAGGGGCTGTGAGTTAACTGATGGCTGCTCTCCTCGTTAGGGGCCGTAGCACATCCAGGGCTGGTTCCTGAGTCTGGTACAGTGAAAACAATGTGTTTAGTTGACTCTTTAATTTCCAAGGTTAATCATGTTATTTTCAAAATATATATTTTATTGTGTTAACAACCCCCAGTGGAGATAGTTAATTAAACAAAGTGTGATGTTGGGAGTAAAATATGCTTTGCAGGCAGACACTATTTCTTTTTCCTGGTGCCGGATGGACATTTCCATATTGATGGGTGGTCATAATACAGCCGTCACATATCAGCATGGTTGTCCCCAATACCTTGCTTATTGCTGGGGTGTGAACAAAGCTGTGGGTGAACACAGGGAAAATTAAGCTACATTCCTGCCTTCAAGGAGCTCACTACAGATAAGGTCACAAGATGCGTGACTAAGAACCATGTCAGGGCTACCTGTAAAGGAGGTCAGCAAAGGGTTGGCTGTTCCCCATCCGAGCAAGAGAGGATCACTGGAGGAGCCTAGGGGTCTGACTTGGGTCATTTGAACGGGGCAAACTTCACTGGGCTCCCAGGCCTCCTTCATAGAACAGAGCCCACCTGCCTCCTGGCAGGGAACCCAGGAGATGCTCAGAGTTGAGATGCATCCTCTGGTACCTCCCAGCCCCTTTCAGGCAGTGAGAAACTACTTCCCACCTGTTGGGATGCAAAGAGGGACATGATTTGCATTTCTGCTTCCCAGTACACAAATCTTTGCAAAGCTGTTTTTAGTTATTTTTTTTAACCTGAATTATAACTTCCTTTTTCCAAATATGATAGGTCTGTCTGGAGGCAAAGCAATAGGGGTTTTTTGCTAGAAAGACAGATGAGTGGAAAAGAATGCTGGCTCATTGGAGAAGGCAGCTCATTCCAAATCCAGGCAAAACCCAAGGTCAGCCTGAGGGACAAGACTTGGGTTAGATCAAACAGGACGGGGGTGGAGGAAGTGGGGGGAGGGAAGAAGAAAACCAGCTGCTGCCTGTGGGGAGTTCATGAGTCTTGCTGGAAAAATAAGCTCCTTCATTTTACCTTATGTATTATTAGGTGCCAGGGTGGTACAGAGGCTCATATCGGCATTTTCTTTTCAGACTACCCCCGTTCCCAGCCATCCAGTGACTGCAGTCTGCGTTTGAGGCCGTAGTGTGTCATCTGCACCCTGCCCTCAACCTGAATTCCACCCCAGGCAGGCCAGCCTCCTCACCATTGACCACCAATGCTCTGTGCTGAGTTCCACCTCCTTGCCGTTGCTCCTAAGGTTCCCTTCACTTGAAATGACCTCTCTCCATCAAAATCTTTCCCAGTTCAAGAGTCAGCTTTTTCTGTAACACCCTTTTCTTAAATCCCGTAGCCCTTAAAGTCAGGACAGCAGCCTCCAGCCCCAGTGAAGGTTCGCGGCAGGGACCAGTTCCCCCAAGCGTATCACATGGTCAGTACTCATAATCCCCTCCTTGGGAGTTTTGCAGAAATGTGACCCTGGGGCTGGTTAGAGAATGTTCAAGAAAATTAGCATTGGGCTAAAGATTAGGGAGTACCCCACAAACACAAACTGTTTTTCCTGAACTGCCTTATTGTATTCGTTCATCCATTCAGCAAATGGCAAGAACACACACTTAATGTGGTCAGTTTTGTAAAAAGAGGGTGGTGCCTTTGCAGGCAGGGAAGAGGTTTCCCAGAAGTTTGAGCAAATATGTTGGACCATAAAATGAATGGTATTGCTACAGGCAGAGAAAAGGAGGGGCCATTCCAGGTGGAGGGAACCCGGAAGCAAGGCTGAGGCCAGATGTAGAAGCATATTCAGGAAACTGGAGCAGGTGTGTGAGGGGCAGCTGGGGGTGGTACCTCATCTGGAGGGCCTGGAATGGCTGGCAAGGCCAGGCAACATTATTCTGCAGGCTGGAGAATTTTGCATGGAGCAGTGAAGTACCAGCCCTGAGTTTCAACTCCCTTGAGGTGTGAGGGCTAAGAAGGGATGGGGGCAGTGGGGACTTGGCTCAGGCTATGCTGGGATCTCAGCCAGAGATGTGGCTATGCAGAGGCGAAGGAGATGAATTCTGGAACCATTTGGGGGTTGAGAAAAGGGAGAAGTCAGAGGGATGAATTAAGATGAGAAGCACTCATATTTCACACCTTTACTTATTTACAAATAGGTATGAAAAGCCTACTAACCAGGGTCTATAAGAGAGAGAGGATGATTCCTCGAGCAGTGTCCAGTGGACCTGGGAAAATGGTGGGGTGGTGCTCTGATGCAGAGACACCGTGACACAGACTCTCAAGCAGAAATCCTGCCCCCAGAGAACTCTGCTTCCAAAACAATGCATGAGGTGACATTTGAGCCCCTCAAGCCTATGGCCCTACCCCAGGCAGGACGTGATGGGATCTGACAACCCAGGGAAAGAGAAACTGCTTGCCAGGGCCTGGGGTAGGGCAGCCACAGGCCTCTGGGTCCACCTTGGGGTTCCTTGAGCTTGGCCACCAAGAGCTGAGTTGCCTGGCTGGGCAGGCACCACCTGTTTCCCCATCTGTGCAGAAATGACAGTCCTGGCCTCAAGGGTTGTGAGAATACACCATGGTGTGTTAGAGTTCTGCAGTTCTGCCCACAGCACCTGGCACGTGGCAGCCACTTAATAAGCAGTAGCTGTTGTTACTCCTGCTGCTATTATTGCCATTATTACATTACCAAGCGTGGCTCAGGGTGGCGTGCATTCAGCCGACACCATTGCTGGCAGAGATGGGCATCAGAGATGCCCCATTCTGGAAAATCTTGCCCCACACCCCACTGTCCCTGCCTCCTGGCTGATGGGCAGGCTGCACATGCCAGCCCAGAGAAGGGGCCCATGGAGGCAGGGAGGGTTGCCCAGGTGCTGGGCAGAGGAGGGCTCAGATCCCAAGAATAGAGGGGTGGGCAGAAAGTGCTGGGAGCCCCCACCCTGGGCACATCTCTAGGTTTGCTGGTGGAGGAGGGAATTAAGTGGGCCCATCAGATTCAGGATATGAGAAGCCCACTCCATTCCAGGCCCCACTGGATAGACGGCTGGGGGTTGGGCTGCTCGGAGGATGGAGTGGGTGATGTGAGGGAACAGCATCAGCACCGGGGCTTCATGGGCTGCTCAGTCCTGTCCCACATCATGTCTGATGGCTCGTCAGAGTGTGCTAACTGGGTGCTAAGTACGACTGCCCTTCCGGAGACCCTTGTCAGGAGCCACTGAGCTGTGAACACACGCTACTGTGTGGCCCAGCTTGGATGCCAACAGAGGGTCCCGCAGAGGGAAATGCAAGGCAGGGATGTGGACCAAACCACAGACACACACACACATACATACACACATGTGCATGTGCACACACGCGTGCACAAACATGCACTGGCACACATGCATGCACACACATGCAGATGGGTACATACCTACATGCACATACATGCTACACATGCACATGCACACACACAAAAGACACATGCATACACAACCACATGCACAGAGACACATGCACACACACAGCATGCACACACGCACAGATACACACGGACACACAGAAGCACACATGTATCCAGAGACACACTACATTCATACACATAGACACACATAGCCCACACCATACTCTCCACCTCCTTTATCAGGCTCACATTCCTGGCCCACAATGGGCCTGTCGCCATTGGGATTTCCTCAGTGTCCCCCTCCTCCTCCCAAGGTGCCTAGGGAGCCACCACTCTGCCCCCTGCTCTGCCCATGTCCTCTGCAGTGGGACAGGGGCAGCTGATCCTGCCAGTTGTCCCATTGCAGAGCCTGGTCTCTACAGCCCTTCCCTCTACCAGGGCCCCCACCACCTCCATGTCCCTGGGGCTCCTTCAGACAGAAACGGCAACATGTGGGCTGCTTCGCATTGACAAAGGCTCCCACAGCTACACTCAGGGCAGTAGGTGGGGCTGTGGCAGGTCCACGAGTGAAGTGATGAGGTCCAGAGCACAGCCTTCTGAGCCAGGTCCCCTCCTTCCCACTCCTGAAAACCCGGGCCAAGGCTAGTGACAGAGGAATGTGTTGTCCCTTGCTAGGAGCCTGTGCATTGTTATGCTGGACCCAGGAACGTCCCAAGGAGTGACAGGTACCACCAAGGTCCTGCAGGCACAGAGATGGGCCGTGCACCGTGGGGGAGGGGAAGGCATCTGGGGAGCCCATGAGGTGAGGCGGGTGCCCCATAGGGTCAGCGAGGCTGTGCTGCCCGGAGGCCCCAGCGGGAAGATCGGGAGGGCAACATTCCAGCCATGGAGATCATCAGGGATCGCCATGGCAACGGGGGTGCAATTAAGGCCCGTTTCAGCTGGGAGCAGCTGTGCGCACTTTATCTGCCTTGAATAAGGAGAAAGAGAAAAACCTGGGGAGGGAAAGGGGGTGGGGAGACAGAGGGAAATGGCAGTCCTTTGCAGGCCTCTTCCTGTTCTGAGCGAAAGAGGGGGGTGTGGAGGAGAGAGAGGGAGAGAGGAGAGAGACGCCCAGAGAGACCTGGACAGGGAGACAGAGACACAGGTGCAGAGAAGATCGACAGAGAGAGACGTGTAACACAAAGAGAGGGCAAGAGAGAGAACGTGTTTTTTTCCAGCCACAATGGGACCATTCAGCCTGCTTCTTCCTCCCAACACTCACACGCACACACACATACTCACACACACACATACATAACACACATACACAAATATAAATACCCACATGTACTCCCATACAAACTCGTACCCTCCCACACGCACATATAAGTACACACACACTCCCTCTGGCCTCTGAGCCTTCCCTGCTCCCGTCCCCTCCCCTCACCTGGAACTATCTTCCCCTGCCCTGGCCCCTCCACAGGCCTGCACTCCTGCGCTCTGGGAAAACCCTGTATCCCTCAACTCCCGGAGTTGGGTTTTCTCCTTGTTAGTGCAGGGACTTCAGCACCCACTGCTCTCACTGCCTGTCCTGGGCTCATGGCGTCCTGGCTGCGGAAGAATGAAAGGTGGGCGTGGGGTGGTAGCCAGAGTCAAGGGCATCCCGCTAAATGAGGGACACACCTTGAGGCTACAAATCCTTGTCCAGTCCCGACATGCCGCGAGGCCTTTGCATGTGCTCTGCCTCTGCCTGGAAAACTCTGCTCTCAGATGCTCACTGGCTCACTCTCTCACTTCCTTCCAGTTTCTTTTCAAATGTCACCTTATCAGAGAGGCCATCCCTGGCCATTCTGTCTAAAATAGCTGTTCCCTCCCCCTTACTCTGCTTTACTGTTTCTGTGACCGTCCAACCAGTTACACCCTGACTTGCATGTTCCTTGTTGGTCTTCCTCCACTAGACCGTGTGCTTCATGAGCAGGGACTTTGTTCACCGCTGTATCCCTAGATCTGGAACAGGGCCTGTCACTCAGTGGCATAGGGCTTCTCAAAGAACCCTGCAAGCTGAAATGAGTGGGTGGTAGACCTTCTCCCACCTCCCTGGAGTCCCACAGCCAGCCTGGTAGCAGAGTTGAGATCGAGCTCCCAGCACTGTCATGCCCCTTTCCCTGGGCTGCACACCTCTTCCTTTCCCTGTCCCCCATGATCCCACTGTCCCAGTCACACTGGCCCAGTCACTTTCAGTCAAAGGCAACCCATGCTTCACCATCCCTTAGAATGACATCCTTCCTCTTCTCTCAGGACTCAAATCGTTCTAAAGCATTCAGATGCCTCCTCCTCCTTGCAGCCCTCCCTGATCTCCAATCCCGAAGCCATCTCTTTCCTGTGAACACCTAGGCTACTGAGCTGGGGCAACCAGCTGTGGGTTGGTGGTCCAGTTTTGCTACTGGCAAGCTGTGACTCAGCAAGTCATTTCATCTCCCTAGCATTATTTCTTGGCCAAAAAAGCAAAGGAGCATGATGCTGTCGCTGAGGGTTTCCTGCTTGAACAAACCCATTGCGGGAGCTCATGAGGCTTGGGCCATGCCGGCATCAAGCAGTCAGCTGGATCTGTGTCTGTTTGCCTAGCCAGTGGCTGTGGCTTGTGGGTCCAGAGGGTGGACAGGATGGCATCTGCTGGGCCGTGCCACGGGAGGGTGAGTAGACACATTCTGAGGAGCAAGGTCCCAGTACCAAACAGAGCTTTCATCTCCAAGGGACCAGGCAGCAGGCTGAGCACTTCTTGGGAAGCGCAGAGTCTGGAGATGGGGCACTCGAGGCTGCCAGACCCATGCAGGCAGTGGGGTGGCCACATCTATTCCTGGCAGTGCCCTTGAAGGCGGTCAGAGCAGCTCACGGCAGTTCCCGCCAGCCTCCCAGATGCCAGAACGCTGTCAGGGGCCAGTACCTGCGCAAGACAGAAAGGGTGGGGATGGCTGCCACTCCCCATCCCCAGCCAGCCAGCAAATGAGTCAGAGCTGGACATGCCCTGCCATGGCACTGAGGTCACAGCCAGGAGGGGACAGCACAGGGCCATACTGTGTGGAGGCAAGGCTTCCCGAGGGGGCTTAGCTGTCAGTGGGGCTGCAGTCAGGGAGGCTTCCGGGCAGCCGTGGGCTGGAGGCACACCTCAGAGGACTGGTGACTGGGAGAGAAGGGAAGGACTTCCTCTGTCCTCTGTCAGCACCCAGGGTCCTGGCCCCATCCTCCTCAGATATCTCACTCCTGGAGAACTGCCCAGGCTTCAGGTTCCAGTCATCACGCAGAAGCCTCAAGGCCTCAGTGACAAGAGACCCACTCCCTCCAGTTTGAACCGGGACGCAAATTCCTGCTGATGTCAGCACCACTGAGCATCCAAAAGTTACCTGTAATGACTATGCGATGCTCTGCACAACTGGCCATTCGACTGCCTCGTGGCTCTAGATCATTTTAATTTGGGAATCACTGAATGCCACCACGTACTCAGACCTAGACTTACACCAATGTGGCTCTGAGGGGAGATACATCCTGTAGGTGTCAGCAGGATGAAATCAAGGGAGCTGCAGGGAGCCCTAGATGGCCCCGGAGGAGAGGTGGAGGTGCTTGGGGGGTGGTCACCCAGTGGTGCTGGCCCTCTGGCTGTTAGGGTTCTCCACTGGCTCATGTGGAATGAATGAACAAAGATGGGAAGAGGGACTGAATAATTGAAAGAATCTCCCCCAAAAAGACACGCAGTCAATAAAAACTCAGAAACATTGGCCCAAACCCGAACACCAGGGCAGGTACAAATCAGAAAATGAAGTCAAGCCCTAGATGGGTAGAGGGTGCAGACACCCACCCCTCAACCCAGGGCCCATGTGGCATCACAGCTGAGCTGCAAAGAGGGCTCTGAGCCCTCCAGCAGCCAAGGATGTGCTGGGTGGGCCAGGGCCCCTCAGGAGCTCCTGGAGGCTGGGGAGCAAGCCTGCACAGAGAGAGAAAAATGGGACGCTCCCTCCAGCTGCAGGAGAGGAAGCCCCAGTTTGGGTCAATGGGGATTGGAAGGGGTGGTAAAGTAGCACAGGGTGCGAGTGAGGCCCCGGCTCTAACAGTGAGCACTGGAGCACTGTGGGAAGTCACCATCCTTCCCTGTGCAGTGTCTGTAGTGACACCTGAAGCCCCTCCCAGGGCTATGGGGAGGATGCAACAAGATAATGCACTCAAGGCCCTTCACAAACCAGCACGTGAGGGTGAGGCTTGTAATCAAGAGGGAGCCTCTCCGTGACGTGCTCTGGATCACATGAATTTGGATGCCAAGTGTTTGGTGATTGGCTTCTAGGCTCCAGAGCCCTTGGTCAGTTGACTGCACAGGCACCCACTGTGGCATTTCATTGGCCTCACAATAATGAGACCCTGCCCTTTATCAGATTAATTTTTTTTTCTTTTCTTACTCCACTTTTAGCACTCTGGCAGGATTTCATTGCATCTCCTCATTTCTGCAACTGATCACACACTGCTGGATAGTCAATGAAGGATATTTTAATGGTGAATGAATGAGTGAGGGAATGAGTGAAGTCACTCCTATACTTGGCAAGGGTATCCTATTTGGCAGAAGCTCCTTGAGGGAAAAAGAAAGGCCAGTGTGTCTTGTGCAAATTACGGGGCTTTGCACACAGAAAATGACCAGTAGTGTGGCACTGACTTAATCGTGCTGCCCAGCAACACCACGGTCTTCTCATGAGTGGCTCCTGACACCTGATAGACCCTCTGAAAACAGGCTTGACAGTGAGGGGCGAGGGGAGAGGAGAGAGGGAGCTCAGGAGAAGGGAGAGGTAGAGAGAGGAGGAAGGGTGAGAACCAAGGAAGAATAAATGATGATTTGAAGGATTAAAGAAATATTAGCTAATATTTACTGCATGCTTGCTGTGTGCCAGGAACTGCGTCCAGTGCTTTACATGGACTCTCATTTAACCCTGCATGCTGGGGGCTGGGACCATCTTCCAGGTGGTGAAGCTGTCACAAAGAGACCAGAGACCTTAACCAAGGGTATACAGCTCATGAGTGGTAGAGCCAGGACTCAAATATGAACCTGTGGAATCTACAGTCCGAGCCTTTCCTGCCCTCCCTCAGACAGGGAGCCCGACGGCACCCCCAGGTGAGGACCCTGGGGGGCTACATCGGTCACCCAGGCCTGGCTCGATCCCTCCAGTCTAGGGCTGTGTAAGGGAAAGGTGGGTCTAGCCCACCTTACCTGTCACTGACCTGGGGAGCCCCAGCCTACAATACAAGGTCCTTGATCTCCAAATCCATCTGTCTCTTACATGTAGGGAATGAGGATTCAGAAGTGTGGCACGGCTGTAGCATTTATGCAGTCTGCAGACCCTCCTCATCACACTCACAGCCCACCTGGACAGAGCCCCACCACCCACGTTAGTCCCCTCCTGCTGAAGCAAAGCATCCATTTCTGTGACCTTCTCTGGAGCAGCAACCGCAAGCATGAGGGGAGGATGGCGCTAACAAAGCCTGGGTCACAGTCCGGGCTCTCGCCACTCCGTGCCTCCCTCTCACTCTCTGTAAGGTAGAGATATTAATACCTGCCTTGAAGGGTTGTGAAGAGGATAAAAGCTGGGTCCACGAGGGGCCTGGCATAGCGTAGACACTCAAAGGGTAGATGATAAGGAGGAGAAGGATGGTGGTGGTGGGAGACAGAGAGAGGGACCTGCAGGCACACAGGCAATGTGAGGCTTCCAGGCCTCCCATGGCCATGTCTCTGTCGGCCTTCTCTGCCTCTTCTCCTTTTTAGCTCCTCAGCGAAGCTCTATGGGAGACACGGGATGCAGCCAACTCATGCTTCCCTTTCTCTTTTGAAAAGAGTTGCCTTCTTTCCAACTGCCCCGTCCCTCTGCCCCTCCCTGGGCCTCTGCCTCCCTGCATCTGCCACCCCATCCTCGCGGGCATTGTCTTCGTGCCCGCCTCTGTCTCCCTGCTCCCCCCTCCTCTGCTTAATCATCTTAATCATTGTGTCCTTGTAACTCGGCCCTGGGCTGTCTGGCGGCAGCTCTACCCCACGAGGTGACAACTCTGAGTCACACACGTATTTGGATGCCAGCACTGTGACTACTGACCCCAGACCCCAGCTGCAGGCCCCAAACCCCCCTCAGGGACTCAGCCTACCGAAACACTGAGACACCCTTCCAGGCTCCATCTCTGCTCCCCTTGGGGAGAATAGAGAAACAAGCCCCTGGCCACACTCTCTGGGGCAGGATACCCAGCACAGGGCTCAGACCAGCCCCTCAATTCCCACTCCTGCAGCCCGGGTCTATGCAGTGTGGTGGGGAGGGGAGGATGTAGGATCCTAGTCTCTTACCAGCCTGTCTCAGCCTGTCCTCAGCATCAGGCCACCTAAATCAGCCAGCCCTACAGGTGCTGGTTAAAAGGAAGGTTCCTGGGTCCTGCCCTCAGGCTATGTCTTTAACTAGTGAGCCAAAGTTATAATTACGTGCCCCCTTCTTCTTTCTGAGCAGCCCCACGCAGCCTCTGTCTGCACCTGAAGCTGGCAGGCTGTATGTGCCCTTCTGCAGGCCGCAAGCCCAGGAGCCCGCGTCACGAACACAGGATGCTCCAACAGCACCCTCTCCTGGAAACTCCCTTTATTTTCTGAGAGTCAACTCAGGTTGCTTTTGGTGACCATACAAAGTGTCTCTCAGAAGCTTACTCGGGGAGGGAAGTACCGGGAGGCAGTAAGGAATGGGAGGGCCTTGTCTGGAGAGCCCCTCCTGAGCCTGTCGGGGCCATGGACAGTGCAGAGAAGCACCCCAAACCCAGGAACTAGCCCACCCCTGAGCCTCCCCACCTCCCTCCTTCCTCCTCTGAAACTGCTTCGCGCGCGCGCTCGCGTGTGTGTGTGTGTGTGTGTGTGTGTGTGTGTGTGTGTGTGTGTGTGTGTATACGCATGCTAGAGAGACAGAGAGAGAGAGAGCATGTTTCTCTTGGAGAAGGGCAGCTTTGTTTATTACAGCTGTAACCTTGGCTTTTGGGTAGAGCAGGGCAGTGGGAATCTTTGGAGCCTGGAGCAAAGAATTTAATATTCATAAGTGACCTCATCATAAATGGAGTCCAGCACCCCCGAAGGACTCGCGGGTGATGCCCACTGCCTCCTCCCACGGTTGCCTCTCTCAGGGAGTTCATCAAAGCCTCCAACCATAGCTCCTGGCTGGCTGCCCACAGTGTCTCCAGACCTATCCTGGGCTCTGGACTCCTGAGCTGCAGTCCAGGAGGGGGATGTTGGAGGGGATCCACCCCTACCCACACAGGGGGTCTATACAGGTGCCTGGATACCAAATGCAGGGTAAGCACCCTGGGGTCAAGAGACTGGGCTCAGGGTCAGGGTCTCACACAGAGTAGGAACTTGGGACATAACAGTATAGTAGGTTCTGATCCAGCATCTTGCATTTGTTAACTCATTTAATCAGCACAGAAACCCAAATTATAGATGAGAACATTGAGGCAGGGAAAGTTAGTAACTGGCCCAGGTCACACAGCCAGTGCGTAGCAGTGCTGAGATTCAAGGCCAAGGATTATGGAACATGAGGAGAATCTCACAGATACACGTCAGGCCCAGATTCAGTTACAGAAACCTCTAAATTTTTAGCATCTATTTTAGGGCTCAGCACTCAGAATATGCACGCTGAATATTTGTTGAATTGACATCTCGCTGGGCAGAGTGAGCAGTAAATATCTGGCGAATGGAGGGCGGATGAATTGTGCCCAAAAGGAATTGAGCTTGTGAACGCAGAAGGAGGCCCAGGATTCCATGTCAGTGACCACCCCCAGCCTGACACAGAGAGGGAGAGGGAGAGGGAGCCGAGGAATCGGGGTCTGCTCCCCACCCTTTCCTACCCAGGAAGATGTGGGCAGGGAAGCCTGGACCCTCTTCCTGAGACCCTCCAGGAAGAGCCTTGGAGCCACTCTCCAGCCATTCAGGGATGAAAGCCTCCACCCACACTGATGATGTCATTGGCCTGCTTTGAGAAACGCTGGCTGAAGCCCCTCTGCCAACACGCTTCAGCATATGCACACACTTCGGTGCTGAGGAGCCCCCTCAAACCTTGTAGCAGGCCATGGGCCTCCTCTCTTGCCAGCCCAGGACCTTTATGCAGAGGGAGTGTGCTAGAATCAGGATGAGGTAGGGCAGGGCAGATGGTGCAGTTGGGAGACCCTCCCCCCACTCCCCTGTTTGTCTAACCCAGAGCCCACCTCTTGTGTTTATTTTTAACAAGCAGAATGATGGTCCGGGTCTTTTCTACTTGTCCACTTTTATAAGCAAAGGAAGGGGAAGAAATAAGTCTCAGGAGGCCGAGAGACAGAGACAGGCTAGGGCTTTGCCCCCTGTGAGGCCCTAGGGTTTGGCTCTAATCCGCAGGAGACACGTCCCCCTCCCAATCCCATCCCCACTCCCATCAGGTTCTCACCCTCCAGGAGCTCCCATTTGGGAAGACAAAAGCTACGCACTGGAAACAAGTTGCCCCTTGTTTGACCACATGTGCAGAAGTCAGGGGAGGCTTAGAGATGGGTAGAATTTTGAAAGCAGAAGGTAGTGGGAAGTAAGAGCACAGACAAGACTAGGAAGATAGGTGCAAACTAACCCAGAAGGCAGTGTGGTTGGTAGCAGGTAAGAAAAAGAGGGAGAGCTTAACAGGATGGAGAGGGGGAGATTATGGAGCCCTGCCCAGATGTTCCTTAGAGAATTCTACGATTCCAAGGCACCTCCATAAGGCATCTTGTTCATTCCCATGCAGGTGGCTCAGAGTTCCACAGCCCTTCTTGCAGACCGTGCTACCAGCGGCAGAGCCTCTTCTTAGCAACTGTCCAGAGACAAGGCACAGCACAATCTGTTTCCTTGTATTGGAAATGTGCTCCGTGGACTGAAAGCAACCTTCCCAGGAGTCGCCATGTGGCCTTCCCATGGGCTCGCTGTGCTGTTTGGGCCAAGCCCCCTTCAGCAGTAGCATACACTGTGATGACCCTCACCCCAGCCACCCTCCCTTCCTGAGGTATTGACATCAGCGATCCCTTCTCCCTTTCTAGAGGGTATCTTGGCCCACCCAGTCATTAATTTGCAAATGGGCCATTTCTGCTTCAAAGGGAAATTTTTTTTTCTGAGATCTAGTTTTTAAGTATTCTCAAATGACTAGTGAGAATCAATCTGAGATCTAAGAGTTTGGTGCATGTTGAGTGTGGATTCTCAACTTCCATCTTTATTTCTTTATGGCATGACTTGGCAAGCAGGTGGATGAATGTGGGCCCGGAGGCATGGGTCCCTACAGAAGCCATGTTCGCCATTTTTTAAATTTGTTCCTTCCACTGAGCTGCTGCTGATTTTTATCCCTTTCTTCTCCATTCATCCTCGCAAAGCCCCTGGGTAATTCATCCTTTGTCCACAAGTCTGGCCAGCCCCAGCTTTGTGCCAGCAGGAGCCAGTGGGGCACCCAGCAAAGGAAATGCCCAGGGTGACACACCGTGTCATCTAGGGTCTTTGTGGTTCAGGTGTGGAGATTCAGGGGAGTTCTGAGGAGGGGGAATGGGTGTGAGTTGCAGTGGTCAGCAGGATTTCCTGAGGGAGGAGGGCTGCACTGGCCCTTCAAGAGTAGAAGGCTCCCCAGGGCCACAAGCCTAGTGGTGGGTGGGGAGGCAAGCTGGCTGCCACTTCTGAAACCCTTGGTGGATAGGTGTCCCCTTCTGTTGAATGTGCACCTACCCCAAAAGAGGGTGACCTTGCAAGATAGAGAGTGACCACAAAGCAGATGGTCTGACTCAAGATAATGGTCCCTGGCTGCCACCTCGTCCCCACAGGGGCTGGACTAGGCTGCCCCAGCCAAACCACCCTGACTCTTTCTACCCCTCCTACCTAATTGCCCCATTACTGTAAATAATATCTTCCCATCCGAACAATTAGCCTCCTCGTTTTGAAACTCCTGGTTTGTTTTTTCTGGTTCTGAGGCCTTAACATTGGAAAATACAAACATATCCGGCATTTGTCTGCGGTCTCCCTGCAACCATCCCAGCCACTAATGCACTTACAGCCCGCACAGGCCTGCTCCCCAGTCCCCATCTCCCGCGTGCGTGTACACACACACACACACAGCATTGTTGAATTCTGGGAGGTAGGGAGGAGCCAGCTCCCTGGCATCAGGAAAGCAGACGGGGCTGGCTGGCTGGAGCTTCCTTCAGGATCTGCCCCACCCTCTGTGGCTTTAAAAACAAATCCCAAGCCTTCCTTCAGTGGATGTCCAGAGTCACTGGTCCAGAGGGGAGAGACAGTCTGAAGATGATCTCAAGACAAGAACGGTTTAGGTATCAGCAGCAGCAGATACGGTTGTGGTGGTAATGTTGACAACAAAAATAATGCATCCACTATCTAATATTCATATTCCTTGCACCACTTGATGGATCATCTTTAAGTCCATCCAATCCTTTAAACAAGCTCAGGAGATCAGGGGATAATTGTTATCTCCATTTGCAACAGGGAAACCAAGGCCCAGAGGGTCTGTAGTTTGTCCAAGGTCCTTGGAGGATAAGCAGGGGAATGGCTAGTTGGGCAGATGGGTAGTTAGGTAGGTAGATAGGTGGATCAGTAGGTGATTGCAAGGGGCAGTTAGATAGGTTGACAGAAAGACTAGATGACTGCAGCCAATATCCTCTCTCTCCCCTCCAGGCCACTCATTGCAATAATCACCTGCCCCATCGAATACAGTTAGTTGTATTTTAAATTGAACTGGTGCCATTTATTAATAATTCCCTGTGGGCCCTACCTCCTCCAAGGAAGGAGACACCTCTTCTCCTCTGTGCCTCCCTTCCCTCCTGTGGCTGTATTTTTGGAGCTGAAGCTCAGGACATCTGGTCTGACAAGGAGGAAATGCTCCTCAGATGGTAGGAGAAGCGAAATCAGGGCTGTCCTGGGACAGCAGGCTGAGCCTGGATGCTCTACACTGGGCCTGAGACGAACTGGGCACGCAGCCATGGCCAGCAAGGCCTGGTGGGGCTGAATGGGAGCAAGGACGTGCCTGCCCTTCCTCCTCAGTTCTCTAGGATGTCCTCAGAGCTCCAGGGGGACAGCACAGCCCAGCCTCCCCTCCTCCCCACCTGGTTGTTAGTTCCAGCACGTTCCCCCTCACCAAGGCCCCCCAGCCAAGGCTGCGTGAAAAACTCCACCGGGAGCGTGTACAGGACACCTTGGGTCTAATGTAACATTTAATGGCCAAATCTCCCCAGGTCCCTGCATTAATACAAAACTACTTTACTCGTTCTAACCAGACAGAGTCACATGGCTAATGGCTCCAAGGCCAAGCCTGGGCACGAGGGAGGTAATGAAGGAAGCAGCAGCCATCAGCACCTTGCTGTGGCCTTGAGTGGCAGAGGTGGGCCATCCCCAGGACCAGAAGTCATCATGTGACCTCTGAGGACAGGACCCTGTAGTGTTCACGTCTACCTCCTAGGAGCCTAAGGCAGGGCTGTACTACACATCAGTCATTATTTAATACACAAGTAAATGTCTTGGGGACAAATGTTTCCCCAAAGACATGCAAGACAGGCATACACTAGTCCCTGCCCAGCCTAAGCCAGAGATGATACGATGCTGTCCAGCCACACAAACTGAGCCCTGCCTCTCACACCAGCCTGAGGGGCCTCTATTGGTTCCCACCTGGGAGCTCCAAGGATATGGGGGACAAGAGAGCTGGTGGGGAGAGCTTCCCAGAGAAGAGCAACTAGGCTAAGTTGTGGAGGTCCCCAAGGGCTCCATCATGGTCCTAGCCCCCAAGGTCCTTGGAGTGGTCAGGAAAACAAGACTTCTTAGGAGAAGAAGGCACAGTGTCAGGGGAAATAAGGTCATTTGGACACTGATAGCAGGGCTGTGGATATCCAGGGGTGTGGCACAACCCTCATGAGCTCCCAGGTATTTCAAACGCACACATGCACACACACACATGCATGCATACGTGTACACACATGATCAGAAAAAAGCCCTCCAGAAATTGACCTAACTTGGTTCTACTTTCAATTTATGTAAACCCCACTTTCATGGACACTGAGGGACAAGAGAAACTGTCCCATGGACATCCAAGTACTTCCAGATTGTATCCATGCCCCCCGCCCCCACTGCCTACCCCTCAGGGTAAAGCAGAGCTACCCTCACTCCAGTAGTAACTGCAGCCAGGCCCGCCTCTGGCCAGCTGCAAAACCTGGTGAGAGTCCCTTTGCTTCTCTGGGCCTCAGTTTTCTCATCTGTAAAATGAAGGGGCGGGCCTGCAGAGTCCCTGGAGCCCTCTGCAGTTCCAGCATCAGGACTGTAGAGGCTGCTGGGCTCTCAGGTGGAGGCAATTTCCCAGATCACTGAGCCCCACCTGGCCACCATTGTATGAGGCCTCCCCTGGGCATTAGCCATCTGGAAATATTGCCATCCATCTTTCTGAATATCTGGTTAAAACACTTACCTAATCCTAACCTAATCCTTTCAATTTGGGGAGAGAATTGAAGAAAAAAAAACGAAAGCAGCCTGAAGCCTGAATGCTAACAGATAGGGTAAAAAGTATGTATAAATTACACCCGCGGCTGTCAATTCAAGCTCTTCAGATAAAGTGATATGAAAGGTGTTTCATTTATAGGGGAAATTAATTGCCAGCTGTATGACTGGATGGTGTGAAGAAACCACAGCCACACGATGTGTCCCATATATTTTTCCTGGCTGGATTCAGTACCTTCTGTGCCAGCGGCTCCTGCACCACTCCAGACCTGGAAGGCACCAGGGCAAACATGACCCTGAACCACTATTCCAAAGTTAGGATGCAGCCGAGGAAGCTTCAAACATGTTAGCGTGCACGGCACTGAGAGGTAGGGTGTCAGCCCCTCCTGCTACCAACCCTGGGTCTCAGTGTCCTCATCTGTCAGGACGGCTGCTTAAACTGCATCTACTCTATCTACTCTGTCAGCATTCTGGGCACAGGATCGCATCCCAGTCTTCTACCTACCTTTGTCCTGCCTTGCCAAGCACCTTGCCCCACCGTGGATACTCGGTCCATGTCAAGGTGTAACACTGTCATCTGGAACACCAGTCACATCATTTAGTCTCGGACCAACCCACTCTTCATTGACAGTCAATCACTTGACCTCTCAGGCTTCGGTCTCCACATCAGCATAGTGAGGTTGTCTTAGGCACCTCGGACTGCCATACCAAAAACCACAGACTGAGTGGCATACAAACAAGACAATTATTTCTCACAGTTCTGGGGGCTGGGAAATCCAAAATCAAGGTGCTAGCAGATTCAGTGTCTGGCGAGGGCTGTTTTCTGGGCTTGCAGACAGCCGCCTTCTTGCTATATCCTTTCATGGTGGAGGGAGACTGAGCTCCGGTCTCTTTCTCTTCTGATAAAGACACTAACTAATCCCATCATGAGGGCCTCACCTTCAGGAACTCATCTACACCTAATTAATCTCCCAAAGGCCCCACCTCCCAATACAGGCTTCAACATATGAATTTGGGTGGCAGGGGGACACAAACGTCAAGTCCTTAACAAAGGCACTTAGCTGGAAGGTCCACAGCTCCCAGTGCTGGTGTGTATTCTGGCTATTAAAGTTCTCATTATCTCTGTCTCTGGCTGTGGAGATCAGGAGACTGAGAAGACAACTCTACTGGGAAACAGAGTCAGCCAGGACAACTCCTCTACCCACCGGCCTGGATGTGTCCTCACCAGAGATCCTTTATGGGGAAGAAGTGTCCCCATAAGATCACAGGAAGAAGAGATGGCAGCCACTCCAGTGCCTTACCTTGGTCCTCCAGGACACAAGATGGGTGGGAGTGGGGAAGCAGAGTGCTGCCAAAGCCAAGACCGTTTATGCCCCCATTCCCCCAGTTTCCATAGTATCTCCCCCACAACGAACCCCACCAAAAGTGCCCTCTGGATCATTTGGTGACGATGTCCATAGCCCCAGAACAATTTCTGAGAAGGGCAGACTGCACTGCTGAAAGACTTCCCAGCTCTCAGATGGCAGGGGCCCTGACACTCGGACCTTGGCACCAGTGTGCTTGCCCATCCTCACCCAGTCCACATCAGCCAGGAGGAGGGGTCTCCCAGCATCCTCCAGCTTGGGAAATTGCTTCTGGTTCCTGCTTCTCCTGCCTTCTCATTCTTCGTTCTTTCTTGGGCACTGGGTGGAGCAGACAGAGCTCAAGGTGGGGCCTGCACTGAGACAGTCGGTTTGGAGGCACACACTTGTAGCCACCTGCCACCCACTGGGGAGCCTGGCCCCCAGCTATGCTGCATGCAGCCATTCTGCCAGCTGCCTGACAGGCCCCTGGGGTCCTTCCATTCTGGCTGGGGAGGGGGTGAGTGAGAGGATTTCTAGCCTGTGCTCTCCCCATTATCAGAACTGTTAAGACAATGAGCTAATATTCTACTCAGATTTAAATAATAAATTAATCTACATTATATTGAGGAGGCCTGAGAGAGACTTAATTATCTGGTGTACTTTTGGGTGGAAATGAAGGTTGGGAATCATGCTGGGAATAGACAAGCTCCCTGTGATCACACTGACGTGGGAGTTTAAATGCCAGGGCTCCTGGGCAGAGGTACAGAAGTGCCCTGACTTCCCTCTGCCCCAGCCACTCCCTCCAACATGGGGAGAAGGCACCTTTATTTGTGACCATCCCTTCAAAGGGCTCCAGGAACAGTTTCTGAATTGTGTGTTCTCCTGAGTAGGCAGCCCAGGAAGTGAAGAACCAAAGCCTCTGTATGGCCTGAGCTGTTTGCCGGGGAAGTGCTGGGGCCACCTGTCCCCCTAGGCAAACAGGAATAACAGAAACTTCCCCAGAGGACAGAGGTCAGCCAGCCCTGGTTCTGGACCCCACCTCTGCAGCTTCTTGCTGTGTGACCCTAGGCAGCCTGCTTGATTTACCCCAGCCTCAGTTTCCACATCTGTGTAATGAATGTGGTATCAGCTCTGTCCGGGTGTCTCTAGAGGATGAGACACTGCAAGGCGAGGAGCTTTTAGCACAGCACCCCGGGCAGGAAGCCCTCAGGAAATGGTAACCCGCGCCTGCAGATGCTGTCTGAATGAGGGAGCATTTGAGGGCGCCTCGAACTGCTCCCTGAGTTCGTGGTTACCGTCTTAAACAAACGTAGCAGTATACGGCGCTGGAGAGTTGAGCCGCGTTCTTTTCTTAAGCGAGCCAGCGCCAGGCCTGTGGTTAATTTTTCTCCCTGGCTGGTTGCTGCCGCTCCCTGGGAACGGAGCTTTTCACACCCCGAGCCAGCCTGCCCGAGAAAGGACTATTTTCAGCCCAGCAGCTACAGCAACAAAAATGTGAAGTCATTCCTGCTGCCTCCAGCTCACCCCTCCCAAGAGAGGTGAGCAGAGAGGTGCAGGCACTGCAGCGGAGATCCTGGAATGCCCACCACCCGCTCCAATCTGTGACCCTAGAGAGACACCACTGTGTCCTGGGTTTATTCCTCATATCTGCTACTTCACCTCCTCTCCTCCCTATGGGCCCTCTCAAGGTCTGGGGTCTTGCCAGGCTCTGCCTGGGGATGTGGCATCCTACTGGACTCTGTCCCTCTGGAAGACGCGCTAGGGTGGGCTACAGTGCTAAGGACTGGGGTGTCAACTGAGGCTGAACCGACAGGGTGCAACCTGCTGAGAGTCGCCTGGGAGCCAGTGCCTTGTTGGGACGTGATGAGGTGGGGGCAGGAAGGAGGCACCTGAGTGATGAATCATCACAGAGAACCCAGGGAAGTGGGTGTTGCTGAGATCCTGAGCTCAGAAAAGCTTGATCATTTGTTAAGTTCAAAACCTGGCAGTTGTCTGAGTCTGCTCTGCAAAGAAAACTGGGGATCAGAGACCCTAAGCAAGAGAGAGAAACTCAGTGGTCAAGAGAGCGGAAGCCTGAAGAGAGGTGCCAGGAGCCAAAAGGACAGCCCCACCCCAGACCCAGGTTAGAACCATCAACAGCAGGGCAGCTGGGTGTCAGACACACCCAAGACACATGCGCACACACACATGTGCACATGCACACCAGCCAGGCTGGGGAATGGGCTGCGGGCTGGTCACAGGTCAGCCAAACAAGCCCTGGGCCTCCTGCAAGATATGTAATCCTTGTGGCTTCTAGATGCTCACAGAGAAAGTCGAACTGGAAAAATTCCACCTGTCTCAGCTGAACTAAAAAGGGGGTTTGTTCACAGTCAGGCCAGAATAGTGAGTCCTAGGAAGTGGGATGTGGCAAGGATCACCTTTCCCTGAGTTCCCTACCCCCAAAGGGAAACACAGGGAAGCCCAGGCAGGGACTGGAAGAGAAGAGAACAGTTACTAAAGTGGGCAGGTGACCTCCCTACATCCCCTGGAGTTCCCCCGTCCTGTGAACTTGCCATTTTTCTGCCGCAAGAGTTTTGGAGGGAGTAGTCAAAAGATCTGAATCTCCCCCTGCAATAGCGAAGACAAGATGCCCATTTTCCCTGCTCAGGGCTTCAACTGGGAAAAGGAGGGGGTGCAAGAGGAAATTGTTTGAGGGTGCATTTAGGGGCAACATTGCAAATCAAACACTGGGAGGACTTGGGGAGCTGGCGAGGAGACCAGAGTCTCCTCCCTACTCCCTATGCTGAAAGGGCCGTGGGACAGGCAGGCTGCCCTAGGTATTTATTGATCGCATCTGTGGCCTCCTGACATCAACAGAGCAGCTGCTATAAGGCCAATCCCCATGCAGTCTGAAAGGCCCTGGTTCCTGGTGCGGCTGCTCGTTCACCCCACCAGGGAGGGGCGGCACAGCAAGCCCCTGGCTCTCCTCCATCTCCTCGCCGCTCTTCGCTAGTGTAATAAGGTGGCTGCACCTCACTCCCAGAGGAGGTCGGGCAGGGGAAGCAATGGCACAGCCCCTGGTTTTGTCTGTTTCTGCCCTTGGAGACAGGGACCCCTGTAGCCCTTTTGCCCCATGAAGGTGACTGGTACCAGTGCCCGACCAACAAGCCACACAATTAGCTCTGGGCTTCCGGTCCTTGGAAGTCAAATCTCAGTGGTCACAACAGCAGTTAATAGACCGAAAATGCCAGAAAACTGCCTTCGGGTCGTTCCATGAGCCCAGCAGTCTAAGGTGGGTGCTTTCTCCTCAGAGTAACCCAAACCCTCATTGTCTGTACTCCTCATTGGGCAGCTAATCGTGTATGGCCTTGAAACATCGCTTCTCTTTTTATTCTGAACTATTAGTTAACTCTTGGAGTATTAATTTACTTTTTATCGTTTCCGTTTCAGAGTTTATGTGCAGCTTCCCTTCTCCCCAACAAAGCGATCAGCTCACCAGAGTCAGATACCAAGCCTTGTTAATCCGGCCCTTGGCACCCAGGTGCCTATAGGGCCTTAGGTGTAGCGAGCACTCAACAAAGATTTCGCTGTTTAAAAACTTTTGCCACACAGGCCTGGGTGTGGGGAGAATAAATAAATACATAAAAATACACACTTTTTTTGGGCACGGGGTGGGGCAGACAGAGCTTTAGAAAATAAAACAGGGATTTCCAGGTCTAGGGAGCTAGCCAGTCTCAGACTGGTTGCCACAAGACAAGCCATCTCCCCGGGCTCCCGATACTGCCACCCAGTCTACCTCCCCGCGTCTCCTTTCATTCTCCAAGTGACAAAATCGTGAAGGCTTAGAGAGAGAATGAAACTTAGGTGGTCCGTCCTCAGACCCGCTCTCAGAACCCTCTCCCTGTCTGCTTACACACTCCTCCCCGCAGGGAGCTCTCCACTTGCCAGGTGACCCCATTTCATGGTTGGCCAGTGACAAGATGCTTCAAGACAAAGACAATCATGGCCCCAACCTGGCACTTTGAGATAATTTCCAAAAACAAAGGCTCAAACGAAAATGGTTCTCATGTTAATAGCTCCATCATTTGCCTACCGTGTTCTCTGTGCTGTGCTGAACACCGCAGGGGCGCAGACAGGCAGATACAATCCTTGTCCTCAAGCAACATTCAGTGTAGTTGGGGGCCAGAAAAATGTACAATAAAAGAATGATGACCCCACAGAGAAGACACCAACTGCTGCAGTGTGTTGGCAAGAGCAGGGCGTGGGACATCAGGACGCAGTGTCCCCAGGCCACCTTTAACCATGGGGAGGTCTGAAACAGCTCCTTCCCTAGGCAGGCCCGTAGTCACTTTATCTGTGCAAAAAAAGGGGTGGGCCCAAATGATCCCATAAGTGATTTCTGGCTCTCACGTTCCTGGGGACACAGTCATTTCTTGGGGAAGAGGAGGACAGAGCAGGAGGCACTGAACTTAGAGAGATGAACGGGGCGGCACCCCACTCAGGGGCACATCCTAGCCACACTTTCCCTCCCTGCTCACCTCCTACAGGCATTCAATCCACTTACCGGTTTTGTATCATGTTGGAGATAGATGTGTGTGGCAATAAGATTCCTGTGTTCCTCATACCATGGATTGGAACAAGAGACAGGCATTAGAGGCCTGGCAGTATTGCAAGCTCACTTCTGACCAGGAGCAAATCAAAAGAGCATGAAACAGAAAGAGGATAAAGGAGCTGAGAGAGCATAGTAAGAAAATTATTCAAGGCAGGGGCTCAATCCAAGAAGTCTTCCTGAAAGAGGAGAACGTTGAGGAGGGTAGAATACAGTAAATGTGAGGCACCAGCCAGGTCTCCAGGGTGGCAGTGCTGGTCTCTCCAGGTCCCTGCCTTGAATAATGCCACTAGCCCTGAAACAGGAAGCAGCTTCTCTGTTCTCAGCTATGAGATGGTCACATGATGAGGTCCTTGCACAGACATTTTTGCCAAACCACATGAGTGAGAATATGTTGTATTCTCCTGGGCATCTGTCATTTCAAACATCTTTGCTTGGCATCTTACAGCTCTCCCCAATCTCTCTGCCCCCAGCATTTGCTTTGCTTGGTCCAGGTGCAGCCTTCATTGTCTTTGCTGTTTATAAAGTTGAAGGATAGTGCGCCTACCATGATTTCTCCAATTTGTTTTTCTCTTATTTCTCTAATTTGGTCTTTTCAAATAAATTGGTAGAACAAATGTCGCCTCTCCCATCCCACCTCCAAGCTCCCCCTCTGGTCCCAGGTAGGATGTGCTGGGAGTTGGGGGCCTCCTGGGATGGAAACCAGTCTGCAGGCCTCTGGAGCCTGTACCCCCACATTGGCGGGTGGCCCTCACAACAGCACCCCTTCTGCTGCACAGAAGGGAAGGTGGGATCCACCTGAGGGACAGAGGCCATCAGTGCTGGCTGCTTCTCAGCCACTGTGTTTGACCTGGAGGCTAAGTACCCAGCAGGAGTGAATCCAAAGAGAGGACCAGGTGGGACCCAAGGCTAAGCTGCCTGGGCTCCCAGCCTCGCAGCCTCCCAGCTCAGGCCCAGAGATAGCAATAGACAGGCATCTTTCATGCCTCACGCTCCTTGCAGTCAGTGGAAAATTAGATGTTCAAGGTAGGGGGACCTATTTCATGCTTTTACAGTTTTTCCACAAAACGAAAGCCAAGGACTCAGGAGGCTTAATTATGTGAGCATAGACAAGCTGTCTCCTGGGACCTCAGTTTCCTTATCTGTAGATTGGGCATGCTGGTACCTGCCCAGACAGCCTCGTAGATGCATTTGGAGGATGAGATGAGAGATTAATACAATGGCATTTTGAAAAACGTAAAGTCCTGTGCTCAACTGCCAGGGAAGTTTAACAATTTAATCTTAATATGGTGACTGTGGCTTATTGAGTTTTCACATAACTTAAAAGGAGAGAAAGGAGAAAGTGGCTGCGTAATAGAAAAAGAATACACAAATAAGGAGATGATAGCCCACCAGGAAAAGAAGACGAGATAATAAGATCTCCAGGAAAAGAAGCAATTGTTTTTGGCCTAATGACTTTTTAATCAGTCAGTTGGTCAGTTTTAATTAGGCACCTACTGTATGCCAGGGAGTGAACTAGATGACACAGTCAAGGAACAGAGCTGTCCCCAGACAGAGGACAGCAGGGAGGGCTCAGCGGCCCATCCTCACCTCTGGCTCACCCACAACCCTCAACCACAACAGCACCTAGAGTCCTTTCCTCCCTATACTTGCCCAGGACCCAAGCCTAACCCAGCAGCCAGGCCTAAGGCCAAGCTCCCCCGACCAGGGGTGCAGGAGGGAAGAAGTAGGCAATGGATGGGAGTGTGGGGGAGGCAGCCTTACCCAGAGATACCTACAGCTATAAAAAGCTCTAGCCCCACCTCCAGACCAAGTGAGACCTGCTAATGTGCCAGATCCCCATGGGGTGAGGAGAAGCAGCAAACACTTCCCCTGGGGTGGGAGTGCACTTTTGCTCAGCCCTGGGAGGCATAACTGGAGGGGGCCTGACAGGCCACTTCCTTAGCTACCAGGGGGCCCGAGCCAGGAGGAGGCAACTCACAGCAACTTAGGGGTGCCCTGCTCAGTGCTCCCCCAATTCTGCTCAGAGAAAGCTAGATGCACACACTGCTTCTGCAGACTGTCATTTGCAAAAACCAGGCCCTAAACCACAGTTATCTGGTCGTTTCTGCTCTGGGTTGGGCTTGTGCCTGGCTTTAGGTTTTGTTTAAAGCCCCAGCAGGCTCTAGCCTGTTACTGTGCTACACACCATCCTTGCTGACTTCACCCTCCCTGCCCCAAGGTTTGTGTGGAGTGGGGGTGGAGGGCCCACTGCAATGCTATTACAGTATTTGCATTTATATGAGGCACAGACCCCAAGTCTCCAGTCTCCGGGTGCTTTTACAACTCTGTGTATACATAATTTATTTTTGTTGCTATTTAATCAGTCTCCGTGTTGAGATGAAAAGTTTCCAAGGGGCACCAGGTTATTATGCAACTTGCAATTCCACCAGCATTGACTGAGTGGATGGGGTCCCCAGTCCATGCTCAGCTGCAAAGTTGGGGGACATGGGACTGGGCAGGAGGCTGTGTGGTTCCTGCCCACAAAGCCAGCTCAAGCTGAGGTGGGGTGGTGGATGGCAGGGTACGGAGCCAAGGTCCACCTCCCCAGAGGGGTGGCCAGGAGACAAGTGGGCAATGAGAGCCACTCTGTTCCTAGGGAGAGATGCTGAAGGAGGAGGTGCCTGAGACAAAAGGCGTGGCCAGTAGGAGGAACAAGCTGGCCTGGACTTCCTGCTTTAGAGTCAAGAGACAGATTGGAGCTGAGCAGGGATTGGAGCAGCTAAGTGGGAGGCAGGAAGTGCAAGTGTGTGCCTGACACGGGAGTCAGGCAGGGCAGGATGAGGCCCAAGTGTGGGGTCTTCCGTAGGGATTAGTCCTAAGAAGAGATGAGGTTGTTCTGTGCTCCTCAAGTAGGCTGTCGAGGAGAGCCCCTGTGCAAGGCCAAAGGGAAGCCCCAGCCTCACCAAGATCTCCACTCAATTCATTTTTGAAATGGAGTGAGTTATAAATAAATAACCAAACAAAGAGGCAGTGATATGTGCTGAAGTTCTTGCTTGTGTCTGCTAGAGCTGAGGCCCAGGGAAGAAGCAGTCCCCGCATGGGGTAGCACTGCCGCCCCATGAAACTCCAGGACGCCCTGACATAGACATGCAGCAGATGCTCCCTGAAACAGACACACCCAAATATACACAGAATGCATGCAAACACACAGGTATGCAAAGACGCTGGCACACATAGGCACACATACACACTCACAGACATGCACACACAATCAGACTGTAGACACACACAGATACAGACACATCAGCAAACACCAAGAGGCAGACACAAACGCACACAGACATACAAAGCACACACAGAGGCACATACGCATGCTCCCCGACACACACACACACACAGACTTACACACGCACCTTCCCAGCCTTCAGACTCTCTTCTCCTGGCCACACTCATAGGGGGTCCTTGTTACCAGAGAAGGTAGGTTGTCAGGAGTCAAGATAGAGAACTACATTTCAGAATAAGTATTCAGAGGAACACTTCCTACGTAGCCAGTGGTGGCCCCAGCCCGTTATAAAGTAAGCAAGCACCCATTGTTCCGAGATTCCTTACCATGGCAGGCAGGAGGGCTCCCTCAATATGATACAGCAGCAGAGGCAAGGGGTACCCATGCCTCCCCTTGGACACAATTGCTCAGGCCCCTGCAAACATTTATTGGGAGCCACCACTCTAGATCCTGGGTGTCCAGGTGAATAAGACACAGTCCATGCCCTCGACAGGTCACTGGGTTCAGCAAGCACTTGCTGTGTGCCCTCTGGGTGTCAAAATGATGTTTGTGGAAGAGGTACAGAAATAAAGAAGGCCTGGTCCAGCCACCAGGGAGTGCGGGGTGGGGGCTGGAGGGATCAGGCACACTTCCTCCTGCAGGGCAGCTGCTGCTCAGAACACATGGGGGCCCTACTTTAGGAGTCTCCTTCAGGTTCTCCTGCCTCACACAGCCCTACTGACAGCAAATCTTCCTCTGAGTGCTGATTTAAAGTTGGCACATAGCTGAGATTCCCTAAAAGGGAATTCAATGATCCTGTTTGGGAAAACTGAAGTCATAAGTCCTTTCAAAGGCTTTTGTGTCCCATTAGCTGTATTGGAGTTGGCGCAGTCTGTTTGGATGTGTGAGTTCTGATGCTGCTACTCTGGAGTGACTCCTTGTAGACGCCCTTGGAAACACAGCCACACCCCAAAGGATGCCCTCCCATAGAAAAATCTCTCTGCTTAGCACCTCCTTCCTTACAGAGACCCAGAGCAGGAATGTGACTTCACCTTTCTCCCTCATCCCCTGCCTGCCCTGGATCATGACCCAAATGTCAGCCGGTCCGGTTCAAGCTCCAGTTCAACACCGCCCCTCTTTCCCCTCTCTGTGCATTCCTGAGGACTCAGCCACCGGCCAAATCTTTTTACTTTCCTCTCATCACCCTGATTATTCCCTGTTTAATTAAAATTTGTTTCAGCTAATAGGCCTTAAATTAGTATTTTCAAATATTGACATCTACAGGACCCTCATTCATTATTTTCGAAAGCTCTGGGGCTAATTGCTTTATCACCCACCAATTAATTACTCATTCAGTGGACAGGTAGCCGCTGCCCCCAGAACATGGATGGACATACCTGCAGTTGGTTGAAGCTGCACATAGAACAGGTGCACACAAGCATGCATGCCTGGGTGTGCGTGTGCATGCAGACACACACACACCCTAGACACTTTCCCTAGTAGAAGTCTGGCCTAGTAAAATCCAGTTGTGCATATGTTTGGGGACCAGGAGGACAGCAAACAATTGCATGGGAGACCCAGGTCTTCAGTGTCAGGCCATCCCTTGTCTATTTGTCAACCATGTGGAGAACTCTGCAGGACTGGGGGTCTCAGGGTCCCCTCCTCTTTGTTCTTCCTTCAGTGCAGAGAACAGCAACACTGAGAGGAGGTAATTAAGGCCGAGGAGGGTCCCAAAGATGGCAGCTTGAGCTAGTAACCCAGGGCCTTAGGAAGGGAAGCCCTTGAAAGCCGAACAAAGAGAGTGATGTCTCCACATGTAGCGGGGGAACCTGCAGGGAACCATGCAAGAGGAGATAAGGTCAGGGTTGGGGATCAGGGCTGGGGAGCCTGCAGAGAGGGACAGGCCAGGGCTGTAAGGGTCCCCAGAGGACATGGAAAGGACACTTGAGTCAGGCCCAAGTTGGCTTCCCCCACAGTTCCCCAAAAAGACCCAGCTGTGGACATCAGCAGATCCAGGAAAGGTCTAGAACGGTCCACAGAGCAAATCCCCCATATAGCCCTGGGGAGAGCTGGGTTTGGCGAGTTGGGTGTTTTTTGCCTATGGGAGCCCATTGGGAGGGGGCCCCTGTTGTTCACGACCATAGCCACCTGTGCTATTTCCTGCCTTGGCTATTGAGAACTTTACAGAAGAACTAGAATGTGTTCAGGATGCTACCCCAGAACCCCTCCACCTCCTACCCAGGCCAGCGATCCTGCACATCTGCTTTGGGTTGGAGGAGGCAAGCCCCGCTTCCAGCTGATGAGAGGAGAAGCTTCATTCGAACAAGGGCCTTCTTCCTCAGGCTCCCATCAGACCGCGCTCTGCACTGCTGCCAAGGTGGGCTTCACCTAGGGTGCCCAGCTTCCCCTCCGTGTCTCTGCTGCTGCCAGCACCCGCCAAGTCTGAGCCTCAGCCCCCTTGACTGTCTTTTTTCTTTTTTTTTTTTTTTTTTTTTTACTCCTTGTAAACAGTCTGGAGTGATTGGGATTAAAGTCTCTGCAAGTCGTTGGTATCGCTTTTCGGGAGAGCCAAGTAATCCATGGGGATTAAAGAAGCAGCCGTGCTCATCTCTCACAAATGCATATCTGTCAGAGGCATTGACCTGTTAAAATAATGAATTTAATGTGCAGCAAACCGCACACGGCAGCAGCGACGCAACATGGCCTGGCAAATTGTTTTCCACGTGTTCTAATGAGACTTTTAAGGGAACAGGGCTGCCTGGGCAGGCTGCCCCACCCCCAGCCCTCCCGCACCGCACCCTCTGCAGTCCCATTCCTGGAAGGAAGAAGGAGGCTGATGCAGAAGCGATCAACCCCACCCGCGCCCACCCCACTTAGGAAATGCAATCGTCCCACTCAATTTATGCAGGTTTATTATTGGCTTTGTGGGCCATTTGTGGCTTCCTCCAGTGGCTCTCCCACAGCTCAGCCGCTGGGTGGTCATTGACAAGGTCCTGGGTGACCCTGGGCCTCTCTGTAAGGCTCTGTCACAAGACAGTCTCTATCCCCTCCCCAGCCACTGGAGGAGTGGCCTAGCCACCAACTCCTAGGACCAGAGCTAGGGTCTGGCAAGGCAGGCACCCAAGCCAATGCTCTCTTTTTACATAAGGGGAAACTGAGGCCCATAGAGGAGACTTGACTTACCCTCGGTCACCTAGAGTGGCAGACAGAGGACCAGTGTCCCAATATTCTTCCCCCTGCCCAGTTCTTTGCTCACTTTCCCCTTCCCCTGTATCATCCTCCCCATGGCCAGAACCTGTGCTTGGGGACAGGTCCAGCTGGAACCTGTGGAACCTGTCCAGTGCTATTGGAGGAAAAGGCCCACAGCCAGAGTTGGGACCACATTGATTCCAGGGCAAGGGCTGGGGCTGGGGCTGGGGCTGTGTCCTGGTCTGATCCCAGTGGCCACTGTCCCTCACCACCAATGAGCCTGTTTCCCCTCCAGGCACTGTCCCTGGCAGAATTGGCAGAGAAGCCTCTCCCTCCCTGGCTGATGTCCTTTCTGGGGAATGGAGGCGCTACCTCCAGCACCTAACAGAGATCCAACTTTCTTGGGCACCAAAGGTCCCTTCATCAGGCAGGCCTTGATAGTAACATGTCCATCTTCCAAGGTGTCACCAGATGGCAAGGACCATGGCCTAAGGGCTTTCATCAAGCAGCTATAGTTTCTGTAGATGCCAAAGGTCAAGTCTGTGCCAGAGGAGGTGGCTCTTGGCCCTAGAAGTCTCCAAAGGAACCTGCTTTTTTCTTTCTTGAATCTCTACGAGCTTTCTCCGTGGTGGACGAGTGCACAATGTCTGCTCTAATGAGGTAATTATGAATGACTTGATAGAAAGCCAGTGCACTCTCCTTTTCCTTCGTTCTTTTATGTTTTTTAAAGAAATCATTTGATTGTGAATTCTTTGGGTCTTGGGTATTCTGGCATGCATTAATAAACCCACAGTTAGGGGGCAATCTGGGAGCCAGGAGGGCTTCCTGCAGCGGCTGCCTCTCAGAGACCCCTCCGGCACCCTCCCCGCAGCTGGCTTCCTGTCTGTGGCTGACTGAGCAGGGAAGGGTTAGAGGCCTGGAGGGGCCTTGTCCTCTTTGTTCCAAAGCAGAGACATTAATGGACATGTACATAGCATCCCCGTTTCAACCTGCAGGCCTACGATCCTGTCATCAGCCCACACACAAGGCCGGTAGCATCATGGTCAGATGATCTGTTCGTCTAGTCATGGGTGGAGCAGGTTGCCCAGCCCTAGGCCTGGCAGAACAGGAAACCCAGAGAGTTGGAATAGGTTATTTCTATCCTCCAGAATCCCAAAGTCCTGCTGGGAGTCACACATTCACAAATGACAATTGGGTCCCACAACAAGATAGGATGTGACCAAATGCCCGGAGAGGGGCAGAGAGCTAAGAACCTGCCCTGGGGACCACAGTGGCCAGAGAGCACTCTGGGGGTGGGGTGGGAGTGGAACAGGTGCAGGTTAAGGCCCAGATTCAGGAGAGAGGATATGCTTAGGACTAAAAGAGCACAGCAAGGAACAGCAGGCAGGCAGTAAGAGGGTGGCACGGTCAGGAGTGTATGGAGCCCAATCCCCTGGACTTGGGAGCTTATATGGGGAGTTGAATTCCTCATCTAGCCAGAACGTAGGAGGAGTGAAAAGGATAGGGGGAGGAGACAGCCAGAGCTGGGCCGGGCTTAACACTGGTAACCATGTAGCTGGGGAACCTGCAGGGAAGGACAGCGGTGCTCCCTCAGCCTCTGATCCTGTGTGACCACAGGCATTGCTGCTAGCAACTGGGAAGCCTGACCTCAGGCCACAGCATAACCGCACAAACCCTTAGTAACAGCATGCAAAATATTGCTTGTAAATGCTATCAGGTGCTCAGAGTGCCTGAGGCAAGAGGTGCTTGGTCCTGGAGCCAGGCCATGACCATCCAAGGCAGGCCGTAAGGCCATACGGGGTGGAAGGCCAGAGCTCTTTCCCCTCCTTCTGCTCTCTGGGTATTCAGAACAAGCCCCGTACCTGTTCTGAATCCCTTAGCACCCCTTTCAAGTGATTTCTCCTTGGCAAATCACTACCATTTCATCCCTTCTAGACTGCCCTCTGCCCCCAGCCTCCCGTGATAACCCACCTCTCCTTGGCTCCATACACCTGCACAGAGATCTCGTCAGTCAGGGTAAAGTCTACCACCATGTTAGATAAGCCCTCTTGGGATAAAGTCAAGAGCCTCTCGTTCCTAGGCCGAGGGAGCTAACAGCAAATCAGGCCCTTGCAGGAACCATATATTAGAGAAGGGAGCTATTAGGTTCATGTAAAAGTAGTTGCCATGATTTTCAATGGCAAAAAACACAATTTCTTTTGCACCAACCTAATAGATCATTCCAAGTTCATGGAGCAGGAAGTTATCTCAAAAGGCCAGACAGCATGAGTCCTAGAAGGCTTCTCGGTGGCAGAGAACTCTCCCCAGGACTTAGAAGGGTAGAGGAGGAAGAAACTCAAAGACGAGGAAGAGGTGGCATGGTGTACAGCCAGTCTGGCCAAAGATCTGTCTTATGGAGCGAGAAGGTGGGAAAAGCATGATGAACTCTCAGTCAAAGATCTATGAGCCTCTCAGCTATGGCGCATCTCCCTGAAGGCTCCCAAACCCATTCTCCTGAAGGTTTCAAGTGGAGGCAAGGAGGAGAAGGAGCATAGGGAGGCTTCCTCCCCTTTCCTAGAGGGCTTAGGGATAAGTGAAGTGATGACCTCAGGAGACCAAGGCCATGGCTGTCACTAGGACTTTGGTACTCCACTGTTTTGGTTTCTCACTAGAATAGCTTTGCCCACCTGCCATTGCTGGGTTGCCCTGGGGCCCGGAAGAAGAACACCAGGCCAGGGGCCTGGGAGGAGTGAGAGGACAGTTACCCCTGCTCTCTGCCAAGGATGACTTCAAGGGTGCCTCACTCAGGCCCCTCCTCCTTCCACCAACAATGTCTCTGAGCTCCTCCTAAGCCCACCTTTGACCCCACCTCCTCCAGGCAGTCTTCCCATCCCACTCTGGCCCCACAAGGACTCCTTTCCCTATGAAAGCCAGTCCCCCGAGGAGTCAGTACCACATAAGACCTGAGGAGCCTGGTCAAGCTCCCAGCGCTGTTTATTTCATGAGAAAGACCCTGGCAGCCTACCTGGCCCTGGATGAGCCAAGGACAGGGCACACCTGCATCTGTGCCCCTTGTCCTCAACCCACCTTCCTGGAACACTCAGCGCTGCATTGGGCATTTCATTGACTTGTCTGGAGCTGATGAGCCAGTCTCTCTCTCTCTCTCTCTCTCTCTCTCTCTCTCTCTCTCTCTCTCTGTGTGTATGTGTGTGTGTATGTAGAACCTGCACAATGTTTAGGCGCCACTAGCTGCTCCCGTATCCTACCCAGCCCCATGAAGAAGCAGAGAAAGTGGCTTTGGAAATAAGGTGGAAGGATGGGCACTGTACTGAAGAAAACAGGGAAATTTAGGGGTGCGTTATGCTCATGACAGAAGCGAGAAGCATTCATGGGTCATTTCTGCTGGGGAAGTAGGACGAGGGATGACTTCAGAGCCTTTTCATTGAGAAATCAGGAGTGGGGGTGGTCTCTGGCTAGCTTCCCTGGCGGAAAATAACAATGCATGGCTTTCTTATGGCCACGAATGTAACAGGGCAAGTGTACAAAGGCAGCATGCCCTAAACCTAGGGCTCTCTCTCACTTTCATGCATGTGCTGGCACATGCATGCATGCACACATGCGCACACACTCTGGCCTGCTCTTTCTTGGGCACACATTCACTCCCACATGCTTAACACACACATCCATCTCTCAGTTCTTCTTCAGGTATAGCTGCTCCCACCTCCAGGCTCCCAGGCTCCTCTCCTGGTTCCCCCACTTATTCCTGACACTTGCAAGGCTGACTTTACCTTTTGAGTGTTGCATTAAGAAGTGCAGGGGCTTGGGGTCAAAGCTACAAGGAGTGTGCCGGGGGAGGGGAGCTGGGAGCCAACCAGCTCCTCCTTCCTCCCTGATAAATGTCTTGTTTGTTTCATTGACCACATGGCTGAAACAGGGAAATGCAGCTGTGTTTCTTATTCGGCCACAAGGGTGGCCCCTGGCTGGCCATCATAGTTGGGAGGTAGCTGCCATTCCCCCTGCTCCCATCTCAGGGGGAGGAGAAGAGGCCGCAAGAGCTGCCTGGGGCCTGGAACCTGGGTCCCCACAAGGCCCCACTCAGGCCCTGGCCCCTTCTGTGATCTCCTGGGAGAAATCGCCTCCCCACCACATTCAGTTTCTTCACTTGTCTAGCCAGTGTCATAATTTGTTGCCCCAGCACACAACTGAGCGCCGTGTCTTCCAGCAAGAGGGATTTCAGTTAGACAGGAAGGACCAGCTTTTGAAAATGAGAGTTCTTAAGGGCAAGGCTCCAGGAATATCTTTTCTCCGTGTTTGCTCACATTCTGCTGCTTTCTAAAAAGACACCGCGTGGGTGAACAGAGGGAGGTGTGAGGATTGCCTTCCGAGGAGAGAATCAGGCCATGCTAATCCATGCTGACTGAGGAAGGCTTGAATTCACATCCGGTGTTTTACAGCTCACATTTCACAGTCTGCGCGTGACTGTCCTGGAATTGGCTTGGCCGTTCCTTTGCTCCACAAGCCCACTCTTGACAGAGAGCAAAGATCGAACTCAGTCACCCTCATGTCTGAGCCTCCGATCTGTTTATCACTTGGTGGGCTCCCATGAGCCCCCACTGTGTGCTCAGGCCGCAGGGACCCCAAAGAAGAGGGGCACGTGCCCATGGCAACAGGCAGTGGGTCACTGTCTGGCTGGGAGACATGACTCACACGCATGACACAATCGAGGACAGGGGTGGCCGTTAATCAGGGCAGGATGCTGGGGTTGGACTCCTAGGCTGCCTTCTTCATTGTAGGCACAGATGCATTCAGCTGGCCTACCGCAGCTAAAGAAGAAAGCTGGGGCCCAGGGTGTTGGTGATAAACCTGCCCTGTTTTTAAGGAGGCTGCACAGCCCCATATCCCCTGCGGCCAGGGCGACCAGGCCAGCCAGTGCTCAAGGAGGGAGAGAAGGCAGCTGAGCAGGAAGTGCTTTGGACAGGGAGCTGGGAGCCCTGTGTCCTAATCCCAGCCCTACTCATAACATGCTTTGTTTTCAGTCTACCTGAGCCTTAGTTTCCATCTCTACAGACTGAGAGTGTGGGATTAGCCCTGCCCCATGACCCAGGCAGGGGACTGTGAGACACTTGGCAGGATGTGGATGGGCCTATGCCCGGAGAGGGATGTTGGGGAGCAGATGGGGAAGAGGCAGAAAGATCAAGACCAAAGACCCAGCAGCTTTGAGACAACTACTTGAGTCAAGTAGTGGGAAAGGAAAGAAGAGGAGGAGGGAAGAACCTTGGCTACAGAGACTTGGAATGTCCTAGGTTCAAGCCAAGTTCTTACCTGAATTGGATGGGAACAGGACTACAAAACATGGCATGAGGCTCTTAATGGGAAAAGCAAGGTCATTTGGTCCCTCAAGGCTACCAGGTAGACCACAAGGCAGGGCTTCCAAGAAGCTGGGAGTCTCTGATCCACAGGAAGGCAGGGCACTGGAGAGGTTGGTGGCTTGTGCCTAGCTTGCAGTTTGTGCTCAGAAAGCTCTCTTCGTGGGATGCAGGAAGCCTGTGTCTCCACCTGTGTATGAAGCAATGCTTCCGCTAGCCAGGTTCCAGGCGCCATGCTTGGAGAACCAGTCCCCTGTTCTCTAGCAGAGGCTGGGCTATCCTGCAAGCACCTGCACCCTCTCCCTGCCACAGCCTGCCAGGCAGAAATCCCCACAGCCGGGAGGTAGACAGAATGCCCCTCCACCCAGTGCTCCCAGCACGGGTCCCACCCCCACACGTTGGCTCACACTGTTCCATGCATTTCCCTCTCTCGCCACCCAGTTCAAGTCCCACCTCCTACACAAAGCCTTTCCTGAGGATTCCCGTTCACAGCCATTCTCAGCACGCCACACTATTTCATTCACTCCTCATCGGAACTGTGAGCTAAGCGCTGTCATCCCCTTACCAGATAAGGAAAGCAAGGTGCTGAGACATTCAGTAGCTGCCCAGAGTTCCATGGCTAGTGAGTGGTAGAGCCAGGTTTTGCAACCCCCAGGGTCTGGCTGCAGGGTCTGCACCCTAACCATGAGGCCACACTGCCTCTCCCAGCTGCTGCCTGCTATCAGACGCTGGACCTGAATTAGCCCCTGCAGCTCCTTCTATTTTGAGGGTCAAGGTCCCCCCGCCACATAGCAGGCCACTTTTAGGCCAGGGCTTGGATGGCCTCGGTCCACCCTTCCCACCCCCAAGCCTCCCAGCAGGGTGTCAAAAGCATGTGGATCAATGTATTGCCGGATACCAAGAGCAGATGGCTCACATGATGACTAGATGTAGCTGCCAGAACCCCGGAGTGGCCGTTTTGTGAGTCCTTCGCAGAGGACGCCCTTCCCGCCGACCTCGGGCCACCACAGGGCTAGATTCTTCCTCAAGATCCTCGCTGTTAGCCAGGCTGGCCTGAAGCTAAGGGTCTCCTGAGGAGCAGATGGGCTGTTAACCCAGACAGGACTGGTTCTGCCTTCGTCCTTAAAAAATCCTTTGGGGACCCTCCAAGTGGGGAGGGAACCCTCATCATCCCCTGGGTCCTCTACTTTGGGTACCGGAAGGAGTCCCTGAGGGTTTTACGGTCTTCCCTAAGCCCTCTTCACCCTCTCTTGAGAGGAAGGCCAGGCTGACCACCTGACCAGTATAGGAGAATGTATGCCCACATGGCCGCCTCCCCCCATCCCTCTGACCCCACCCTGAGGCAGCTCCTCTCCCCATGCGTCTTCCAGGAATGCCACCATCCTTCCTGGTCTGATGCCAGTTCCCAGGCCTGACCACATTCCATCTCCCAGCGTTCCTGAAGCAGGTGCTCAGGGAGTGAGGTTTCCCTGCAGTCACATACCTCAACTCTGGCCCCATCTCTCCTGCCTCTTTTCCTGACTCACAGAGTGCCAGTGGTTCTCTGAGTAGAACATTCCAGAATGACTAACCTCCTCCTCAGTGCATCTTTCTTGAGTTGTGACCCTGAAGATACTTCTGGAATTATTTTAAAGAAATGCAGTTTCACCACTTAAAAGTCCAATTCATTTGTAAAATCCATGTAATCAAACAAAAGAGTAAAACTGATATTGAGTAACAATCAGTCTGTAACATTGACTGAGCTCCTCCTGGGTGCTCAGCTCTGCGCTAGGTGCTGAGGAAATAGAAAGGAACAGAGCAGTGCCCCACTCTTGAGGAAAATGGGGTCCTGTATCTATGAGTTCACTGCTGGACACCCCAGCTCCAGTCATACCAGAGGACACCAGCAGGTCCCCTACTCTTCCTCCCCAGAAGTACACCTACCATGTGCACCTATGCTAGACTAGACACAGGCACAGCATGAAATGTCAGCTGAGTATTCCAGAAGGAATTATCAAGCACACCTAACCTTTGCTCAGACAGACAGCCTGGCTCTCAGGGAATGCACACATCCCTGACAGCAGGCACCTATTCAGTGATTTGAGAAGCTATGAGCCTTTGGCAAGTTCCTGAATCTCTGAGCATTAGTTTCTCCTCTTAGAAAACTGATCAATGATCTTCCTCCTGTCTGACATGTGCTTTACAGTATTTTTTGATTAGCCTCAGCAATTCTATGAGACAGGCAGAGTATATGTTATTATTTTGGAAATGAGGAAAATGTAAGCGAAGCCAAGTGACTTGACCTAGGTCACCCAGTGGGAACAGCACAGCCAGAACCCAAACATTCTGGGTCCTTCTTCACTGCTTTTTCCAGGGTTGAGCTAGGTGATTTCCAAAGTGTCATTCACTGTGAAATGCTATGACATTGAAAGGTGGAGACAGCAGGGTGCGTATGAAGCCAGGTCTAGGAAGGCCCCAAAACTACAGGTGGAGGCTCAGTGGGGGCCAGGTGGTCCTGAGAAGAGAGAGCAGAGCCACTGGGGAGAGAAACACCAAGAGTGAGCAATGGGGATATGCTGACTACTTGTGGTTTATAAGGATACAGAAATCAGACCTACCAGTGCTTGACCAAGTTTGAAACCTCCATGCTACAGTCATTAGATTCTTTTACCAATGTCCCCACTGCCTACCTCTGGTTTATGTATTCAGAAACAATTGCCACCAGCAAAGCTCAGTAGTGGGACTGCTCACCTTCCCCAACCATGTGGATTTCCAGCTTGGTCGGTAGAGAACAGAAAGAGAACTGGGGAGGAAAGACAGTTGGGGCCTTTGATCAGATCATTTTTGCCTTGAAAGACAGGTGGATTTTCATGATGCCCCTCATTGGTAGTGCTTCCAGGAAAGCAAGCATACCAGGAAAGGAGGCAGGTTCCAGTCTTTAAACTGGGGGTTAAAAGCAAGCATTCGGGAACTTGAAGCTCAGTTGACCCCAAACATCCTTCAGACCCGTAAGCTATAAATCACATGACTCGTTTGGAGCAGGTGATGTTTCTTACCACACCCCTCTGTGGGTCTTGGCTCTGAATGGTCTTTGCAGGGAGTCTAGGATATCCAGAGGGTCTAACAGCAGCTGCAGGACATCTGGATGGGGTTGACATGATCAGGATCTGGCCAAGATTAGAATCAGACTGGGCTTTGTAGTCCTGGTGAGGATGGCATCTGCAGGATACTGTCCTACTGACCCTGTCTCTCTCCTATTTGACCTGATGGGCCCTGGAGCAGCACTTTTCCTGAGAGAGCTGGTGGTTCCAGCTACTGGTCAGTGCTGCAAGAAGCACCTCCTTGGATCACTGCAGGACCTGCCCTACGGGCTCCCAAAAGGAGATAGCACCACTTTGCCAACAGAGGGACTTCACTGAGCCTGCTGCATTCTGCTGAGCAGAGTCCTGAGAAGATGTGGGGAAGGATCCTGACCATAGGGAAAGGGAGACTTTCCCACAGGTTAAGTCAGAGAAATCAGCAGGCAGGAAGAGTGGAAAGGCAGGGGAAGCCCAGTGTTCTGTCTCTGGGCCATTGGCTGGAAAGGAGCTGTGGCTGGAAGAAGGAAGGGGTTAGAGGCAGCTACCTGCTCCCCAATGCCTGCTCATTGCTGAACGATCCCTATGGATGAGCATGTTTACCCCCAGACCCAGCTCCCAAGCAGCCCTACCTCCTGCCCTTGGAGCCCAGTCAGGAAGTTATCCCTGTCAATAAACTACACAGAGGTGCAACTGTGCAGGCCCGTCAGCATGCCTGGGCAGTTTCCCATCACAGGAAGACTTCCTTCTTTATTTTTTTCCCCTTTTTTTCTGTTTTCTTTTCTTCCTTCCTCCCTTTAATGATTTCCTTTCATTCTTTCTTCCTTCCTACTTTCTCCTTTCCTTACCTCTTTCTTCTATTCTCCCTTTTGCATTTCTTCTTGTCCTCCTTCCTTTCCTCCTCCTGTGTCTCCTTCCCTTTCCCTCCCTTCCTCTTCCTTTCTCTGTTCCCCAGAGAGATGCCACCACCTCTAGCATTTCCATCTGTCTTGCTTCTGAGCCTACCTGATTGCAGAAGTGAAGTCCTGCCTCCTCAACACAGGACAGATGCAACAGGGAACATGCAGCCCAAAGAGGGAGAGGAAGACCACAGCCTGTTCACAGGGCCTGGACACACTGGTGTCTCCCATCCCCCAGCTTCCTAAAGACCCAGCCCTAGGCTTGATGCATGAGAAGACAGAGAGGCCCCCCAGGCTGGCTGAGCAGTGTGCCCAAGGATTCCCTGGGTCCTCTTTTTAAAGGCTGATTCCAAGGTCATGGGCTGAGGATGCTGATTCCATATGCCTGTGGTGGGGCTCTAGCATCTCCCTTGTTAAAGAGCAGACCAGATGATATGAAGCAGGTACCAAGATACTTTGGGGAATCTTGGGCTAAAAAGACAAGACACTAACATGAAAACCATATGCAGTTAAGCTAAGGACTGGAGATTTCCAGGATAGAAGCTAGAAGCTAGAAAAGCTGGGGGCTCCTGGAGGCGAAACCCAGGAGCTGGGCTCTGACAGGGGGAGGATCTGCACGGGCTGTCAAAGAAGGGAGGATTACAGGCAAGGGCAAATTATTTGAGTCAGATACTTCAAATGGCAGGCAATATATTAGATGGATGGATGGATGGATGGATGGATGGATGGATGGATGGATGGATGACTTCAAATGGCCCCAAGAGACCACTGGACTCTACCTTGCCCTGTGTACTGGGTGTCTATGGTTTCAGGCCAGGGCTGTAAGTGGCACAAGATGCTCCCCAACCAAACCTCTCACTCCTCCACTTTCCACCACCCTTTGCTGTTCTGCCACCTTCTGAGAGATACCAAACAAGATAATGAAGATTAAATCTGACCCTTCCCCCTCCCTGCCCCACCCTGGGCCCAACATTCAGAGAAGAGTTAAGTGACAGAACCTCGTTCTCCTGTATGAATTAATAATTGATTTGGTAACAAATCACTAATATTGCAGTAGTCGTGGTGAATAAGATAATGAATGTGTTCTGTCCAGGGATTGTCATGTTGTGAGGATTCAGCTGAAATTATTCATAAATGTGCTACTTTTCCTCATCTCCAACTGCTGCTAGTTTAGCTCCTCTTTTTAATCTTCCCAACCTGTCACATTCGATGGTTGAAATCGTCAGGCTCCATATACAGCAGAATATTAAGGGGGAACTGCCAAGGCATTATGTCAAATTTCAATAGGTAATAAAAACAAAGTGCTTGAAGACCCTTTCCCACTTCTCTTAAAGTTAAAAAAAGAAGACTTCCAAAAAACTTTCTAGATGGGCACTTTCTCCTATCATTGGGGGAAAAACCTGAGGTCAAGGTGTTCAGAAACTTGGGTGTGATCCCTACTTTACCACAAACTTGCCGTGTGACTTTGAGCCAGTACTCAACCATCCTGAACTAAGTCTCCAATCTCTAAACAAGGGGTGCCTCCCTGCTTTTCTCCTGGGTGTCATGAGATAATTGTGAGGTGGTGGGAAAGAAAGTGCTCTAGGCCACTAACAGGCAGCTAGGCTGGATTTTCTCCACAATCACACCCTACACCAGCCAAGTCAGCTGGTTCACTATTCTGTAAACATGCCTTCCACGTGGCCACCACAGAGAGGTTCCCTACCCTCCTGTTCACCCTCCATGTCTCTTCCCTTCTCCATCTGACCCAACCAACACTCTGGGCTCAGTTCAGTCACCACTTGCCTCGTGAAACCTTTCCTGATTCCTGCCTGTCAGACATATTTTCTCCTCCTTCACATCTCCCCAGAGCACCCTGGCCCACTCTTACACTGCTCTCCACATACCGTCTTCCCTAGTAGATTACAAGCATCTCAAGAATGGAAGTTGTCTTCTACATCTTTGAGTACAATAAGAAAGGAAGCAATATTTGTAGAATGAGTCCACTGGTGGATGAGTGGGGAGATGGATAGATAGATGAGTAGGTGGGTGGATGGGTGGTGGATGAGGGGATGGGTAGATGGATGAGTGGATGAATGCTGGATGGATGGATTAATTAGTAGATGGCTAGATGGATAGATAAAAGAATGGGTGAGTAGATAGTTGGAAAAGTTGATGAATGGATGGGTAAGTGGGTGTGAGTGAATGGGTGGGTGAAAGAGTATACATGGGCAGATGGATAGGTGGATGGGTAGATAGATGGATGAATGAAAGAATGAATGGGCAGGTGGGTAGATGGGTGAGTGGAAGAGTAAATGGGCAGATGGAGGCATGTATGCAAGTATGAATGGATAGATAGATAGATAGATAGATAGATAGATAGATAGATAGATGAATGAATGGAAAAATAAGAAACTTGAAACTGGCATTATACTGTTTCCAGTCAATGAGCAAGTGTTTGCCGAATACCTGCCCTGCCTGGTGGTTATCTCTGCTACGTCAGGTTGGAGAGCAGAGAGGAAGTGTCAATGACTTGGCACTGAGGGTGCTTAGAACAGGATGATGGCGCTCAGCCTGGGTTGGAGAGTGGAGATCATGACATCACAGTTGACAGACCCTTAAGATGGGCCTTTTGGAGGCCTTAATGTGGCCCCCCACCCTACAAAGGAGACTTACGGTACAGAGGGTATAGACACTTTGCTCAACTATACAGCAGGTTGGAAGGGCTAGATCCTGGGTCTCCAGACCACCATATTGCAGTTCTTCACACCAAAGGACACTGCACCTGAGGGAGGATGACAGGCTTCTTGGAGAGGAGGAATGGGGCTCTGGAAGGATGTGGGACTTGACCAAGAAAAAAGCACTGTCCCAAGTGGTTAATTCTGATTCTGCCAAGAAATGAAAGAGGATGAGGTACCCTCTCAGGACCGAACCAGCTTCAGTTGACTGAGATTTTTTCCACAACTGGTCCATGGGGCCATCTGGATTATAAGACCAGACAAAAGAGGAACTGTAGAACAGGCGACGCCCAAAATAGATGTCCCAAGACTGGAGGGCATGGAGGAGTGAGAACAAAAATTGTCTCATCTCCTGTGTGGCCAACTGTTTTCAGTCCCTCTGTACAAACACACCCCAATCAAATCAAAACCTTTCCAACATGCCCCACAACATACCCTTACACAGCCTTAACCACGGAGCTCCAAAGCAAATGCTGACACTCCACCACCCCCTACCACACAGATGCTCACCGACACAGGTGAACACACCTACAGGGACCCACATGAACAAACGCAGAAACACACCCCTTAAAACACACATGTCCACCCACGCGTGAACACATGCAGACACACAGACATGAAGAAACAGGCATACTTATCCAAGCCTTCATTCTGAGTAAGTTATTAAAAATGTAGACATCGCTGGCTCCCAGGGTCAATATGTTGTTTTTAAATTTAAACATGAATTTCCATTTCATTGAGCCTCCAGGGCTAACAAGATGTGCTGTGACAGGAGCAGCTAGCTGGAAAGGCATGATTGAAGAGCGAGCCAATAATGTGTGTGCACAGCCTGGGCGGGGAGGGGAGCCCCTCTGCCCAACCCCCACAGCATGCTATGAGCCATGAGCAGACAGAGAGTATCATTACTACCACTCAGCACTGAGTTCTGACCCAATTCACCAACCCATGTTTTCAAAGCTAAGACAGCAGAGGGTAATGCAGAAGTCATATCCATTCATTCACCCATCCATACACACATGCACGCATCCATCCATCTATCCACCCACCCGTCCATAAACACATGCACTCATCTATCCATCCATTCACCCATTCATCCATGCACCCATCCATCCATCCATCCATCCATCCCCCCACCCATCCATACACACATGTACCCATCCATCCATCCATTCACCTATTCATATACACATGCATCCATGCACCCATCCATCCACCCACCCATCCACACACACATGCATGCATGCATGCATGCATGCATCCATCCATCCATCCACCCACCCATGCATGCATCCATCTGTTCACCCATCCACCCATGCATGCATGCATGCATCCATCCATCCATCCATCTATATTCTGTGAAAATTCAGGCCTGGACTAAGGACTATGGAGGTGAGGACAAGAAGAAACATGCTGTCCCTGCCGCCTGGAGTGTCCACTCTGATTGGGATAAGATGCGTTTTTCATTGCACTCCAGCTGTACCCTCTGTATCCTCAGACAGCACCAGACACTCTGGTTTATGCCATAAGCAGTCTCCCTCTCTGGGCTGGAAGTTCTGCAACAGAAGGTATCATATCTGTCTTGTCCAGCAATGGACTCTCAGCACCTAAGCCACAGTAGGCACTCTGTGAATGTTTGGTGAACTTGAATGGATTTGAATTCAAATCTGAAAGGCTGACTCAGAGGTCTTATGTGGTTGTATTCTTCCTCATCCCCCAGCATGAAGGAGGGAAGGAAATAAAGAAAACACTACAGCAAAGAGTGCTGAGTGGTCAGGACCTGCTCCATGGAAGAGGTGGATAGGGAGGTGACCTTGCTTTCAGTATGCCAGGCGGCTGGAGGGCACAGTTACCCTCCTGCAGGAGAAACAATGGCTAGGAGCCCCTGGACACAGGTCCTAGCTGGGAGGGAGGCACAGTCAGCACAGCTGAACTAGGCCTTGAGAGGTCCTATCTAGGCTAGCAGAGAGCTGCACCACTTCCCCGTGCAGCCTACCTCATCTCCTGCCCGCCACTGCCTTTCTTGATAAGCTGCTGAGCTGCCCATCTCTGAAGCCTGGGGAGAGCCCTGTCTGGTGCTGGCTGCTCTCTGGGTTTCAGTGACTTTGATTAGGCTGGACTTGGTGGATTCTGTAGGATTTTAGGTATCTTGTGTGTTTTAAATGCCTGTTAATACTTAAAGTTCTTCACCCACCAGAAAGTGAGAAGAAAGTAGCAGTAGTGCCCCGCATGAATAAGTCACCCCATGGCCTCACCTCCTGGAAATAGTTTGGCCAAGGCCAGACCCCATTTTTCTTGCCATACACACACACATACACAGATACCCATGGAACCAGGGGCCACTGACCAATGTGGGACCAGGTTCCCTCCCCTCACACAGCCTCACCAGTGCAGCCACATGCCCACATAAACACACATGTCTCCCACACATTGGGATGGTCTTTCCCTCTCTTCAAGATTTCTGAACTCCGAATAAATTTCAAAACTCTTCCCTTAAAATCAGGCTATTTGGGCTGGGTTGCGTTTATTTATCATAGTTCCGTTTATCTGTAATCCCAACACTTTGGGAGGCCAAGGTAGGAGGATCACTTGAGCTCAGGAGTTTGAAGTCAGCTTGAGAACATAGTGAGACAAAAAAAATACAAAAATTACCCAGGCATGGTGGCACACACCTGTAGTCCCAGCCACTCAGGAGGCTAAAGTGGGAGGATCTTGTGAGCCCAGGAGTTTGAGGCTACAGTGAGCTATGATAGTGCCGCTTCACTCCAGCCTGGGTGACTGAGTGAGACCTTGTCTCAAAAAAAATCTTGGTTTCTGCCTTTGGGAAGCAGTGCCTCTCCCCTATCTCTGGATCTCATGGATGCAGAACTCCAGGACCAACAGAGCAGTGCCCCTGCAGGGCTGCCGGACCATTCATTTCCCTGTCAGGCCACGAGGCCAACAGCAGCCCAGCCCTGGCAGGGGATTTTACAGGCACATGTCCACCTCAGGCTGCTTGCGTGCCCTCCTTGCATCTGCAGTGACGGGGGTGTGCAGGCTGAGTCACACACCCTAAGTCACTTGGTCGTACATGCACACAGGCATACAATATGCGATTGCTGGGCACACCCTCGCCTTCATACACCACATCCGTCTACCCCAACACACACGCCAAAAGTATAGATGGCCTGTGTGCAGAGACAGCTCCCACCAGCATGCATACTGAAGGTGGCTGGCACAGCGTGTGCAGGGATGCCCACACGCACACACGAGCACACAGGCAGGATGTCAAGCCCTATCGTCAGGTTTGCCAACCCAAGATTCTGGCAGCCCAGGTGTGGAGTGGGTGGGCCGGAGGACAGCGTGCCCATACTGGCCTGCAGCCCTGGACCTTCATGTGCCCAGGAGTGGAGGCCCAGGCCTCTGGCCCTTTAAGCATCCATTTAAAGTCTCATCTCTCAAATAATTCAGCAGAGGCATCAGCCAAAAGGGCACACTCTCCTTTCCTTGTCTTCAGGAGCAGAGAAGGAAGGAGACAGGGGAGAGAGTAGATTAATTGGGCCTGGAACAGGAGCCAGGGATTGTGTAAGCCTAGGCTGCCAAGGAGGCAGGGGCGGAGGTAGGGAGAGTCCAGCTTCGCTCCTCTCCTCTTTCTGTCCTTTTCCTGTCATGCTCTCCCAATAACCTCATACACATCAGCCCGGGTAGTGGCAGCCGCTCAGTCCAGTCAACACCTGAAAGTGGCCCTGAGGCCATCTCTGCTTCTATCATTCTCATTGGCCTTTCTCATCACAGTATTAGCAGCCAACCAAAATTCCTGAGAGGAAGGGCTCTCAGGCTGGGCCCAGCGGGTGTGCCTGGCCCTGAGGTGCTGCATGTGAAGGGCCACTTTGTGAAGCAAACTCTGTCTGCGGTGCTCCTGGGAGCGCAGAATGGCGGAATGGCAGGTGGTTGGGCCTGGGCAGGTAGAGCAAGAAACCCATCTGTAAACAGAGCCCTGTCCCCTTGCTAGGTCTCAAGTATAGACCCAGAGTCCTGACACTTCTGTCCCCTCCCTACCATGTCCCTCAGCTCCCCCTCCTGTCTCTGTCACCTGCCAGCTTCTGCCATCCATTCTCTCCACCCCCTGCCAGGGTCTCCCTCACTCTTCACACTCCCTTGCCTGATGCAGACCCCTACCCTTGGCTTTCTGGACCTTGACAACAGGGTCCTGGCTAGGGTCTGCCTGGCCCTCTTTTCAGAACGGCTTAGAGTAAACCAGATACACAAGGGATGAGCAGACAGATTTCAGCTCAGTGAAGAGCCTGCTTACAGCAAGGGGTGTCCCAAAACACAGCGACTTCCTCTGCAGTAACTGTCTGCCCAACCCTCCCCCACAATGAGGCATCCTTGGGGGACTGCCATGCCCCCAAGATTCCTCCCAACTCGAACACTCTGAGTTCGCCCCTCAGTAGGAATCAGTGCATCACATCCTGAGGGGGCCCTCCCCACTGGCCGCCCCCTGGCACCCGGTTCTCAGGCCAGTCATCCAAGGGGCAAGAGGCACCAAACCCATTCCAGGTTTTGGTCAGTCCTCCCAGAAAGCCAGTGGGAAAGTGTTTATTCATGTGGGAAATCAAATCGCCGGGGAGAGCCACATTTCCCAGCACATGGGTATGTAGGTCAGGCTCAGGGTTTCTTCCGCATGGCCACCCTTTGGGTATCTGAGGACATTCAGCAGTCCTGGCCCCTGCCCCCACCCCCGAGCCTTCACTTGGAGTCATTCAGTCAACCCATACGTTCATACGTTCTGAGCACCCGGTGTGGGCAGTCCCACGGTGAATCGACAGACCTCTCTGCCTGCTGTCTGGAAAGGGACCCATGCAGGACTAGGACATGGCATCTGTGCTTCCTAAGACCAGAGCTAGGAGAGAGGTGGGCAGGTGGAGAGGGAGACAAAGACCCACACACACCACACAGCAGGCGGCGACACCTGCACCCTGAAGAGCTGGGCAGTGGGACAGGACCAAAAAGAGAAGCCCGTGTTCAGGGGAGAGTGCCCCAGGTGTGCCCGGCCTGAATCCAGACTCAGACTTTGGAGCTGTGGCTGGGACTCAACAAAGGGCAGCTGTGAAATTCTGAGAAGAGCCAAGGGGAACGGAGCCGAGAACTGGGTCTTCCCAACTCTGCCTCCCATTCTAGGAAACGGGAAGAATCATAAAGTGAAGTGTGATGAGGCCTTCAGATTTGCCAAACTTGTATGGAGTCTCCAGGCTTCCTCCTCTCACATCCTCCTGCGCCCCACCCCCAACCGCCACCACTTAAAAAAAAAAAAAAAACCTTCTTGATTTTTCCACGTGTGTAGTCAGGGTAGCTGAGAAGCAGTAGATTCTTACGTTCCTGGAAAGTTGGGTGCTTGGCCCCTTGCAGTCCTTTGAAAGATGTGGTTCAGGGTCTTCCTAAGAGAAAGGCAGTAGCCTCAACTCAAAGAAGGAGGCTTCCTGAAGGGTGGGTTATCTTGCTCATAATTCCTATCATGGATATAGAATGTTAATAAATAGTCCTGCTTACTAATTAAAGGAGTCACTTGTCTTCCCCAGCCCATCAGTCTAAGAGCAGCAGACACTGGTATAGGAGAGAGGAGAGTGGTGAGGTGGGAAAGAGGAAAGGTAGACAGAGCTAGCACCCCAGTGATTCAGAGCTGTTCCAAATTCCACTTTCTGCCTTCCAGCTGCATCCCAGCCGCTTCTCCTCACTAGTATTCTGTGCAAGCCAAATTTCGGTACACACAGGGTTGCAGTTTAACCAGTCCTTTTAAAAATCCTTTTTTTTTTTTCCAAATCAATGTAAAAATATTCTGTGCTACAGAGCAGATTTGATTAAAAAGGGAAAAGGTTGCCTGAAATATGCCCCCCCAAAATCGAGCTAATGGGAATCTCATTCATTATTTAATCTCCTGCTTATCTGAATAGGACCAAAATGGAATCCAATATGGCATGTGCATAGTGCTGTCCTGGAGAGCAGACAGAAGGCAGGGAGCAGGGGAGGCAAGGACAGATGCAGACCTGCCATTTCATTTTGTATATTAAACCGTGCTGCAGGCTGTGAACCAGGTTAATAACAAAATTTATTGTTATTAATGCCTGAACATCCTAACATGTGCCTTTGTATGTATGTGTGTGGGTATGCATATATATGTATACACACACATACACACATATGTATACACATATACATATATACACACATGTACATACCCATACACATGCACACACATATATTTATCTGGTATCCATTCTCTTGTGTTACACTGTGATTCTTGAGCTGCCACACTACTGGACTTTATTAAACACAGATAAAATGTGTCTCATCCAGCAACAGCCCATGAAGTGATGGGACCCAGGAATGGCCAGGCAGGTGCCGTGTCTGCTCACTCATGCTGGGCTGGCAAAACCTGCCTCGTTCTAAAAGGGGCCTGGGAGGAACTGGAGCAAATATCTAGCAACCCTCGCCCTGGAGTGATGTTGTGGGGTGGGGACAATGTTTTCAGAGAGTTCCCTGTGTGCCCAACTTTGTGTATACTGGTGCCTTTAACTCCCATAGCAGTTCTGCAGATAATATCATCCCCTCTGTCTTGCAAGGGAGGAAAGTGAGGCACAGAGATGTAAGGAGACTGGCCCAGGTCCAAAGAAGAGTAAGCAGTAGGCCTATTAGACCCTAAGGTTTGTTTTCTTTTTTCAATAAACCATGCTGTCTTTCCTAAGGTCTAGCGAAGTGGAGTCTGACATTCCACCTTTGCATGGATGGATGATAGACACATCAGCAGCTCTCCCAGACGTTCCATTTTGTTCAGACTGGTCTCCTTCACCCCCTCCTGGACAGGGCCACCTTGAATTCCTGGTTCTCCCCATTCCCCAACTTTCCCACAACCCCATAATACCTTTCCTGGCTTTCTTCCAAAGGTCCAATTCTTCTACCTGCCCTACCCAACTTCTATTCCCTGAGGTCCAGCTGCTGAGTGCCTGCTGAATACAGGGTCTGGCACTCAAAGGCTGCATATCACAGGCAACATTAGGGGTTTTCCTTATCTTCAACCCTGGCCCACAATGGAGCAACCAAGAAAATATTTTCTTCTTTCAATGTGCTTTGTGCCTGGGTAACAAATGGGTCAGGTATATTGGAACAACAATTGCTCAGCAAAAGACCACCTTCCAAATTGTCTATCTGTAGATGATTTATCATGCAGGTCCTCACTGGCCCCAATGCCCAGGATCCCCCAAGGTCCAGCAGCCCATTCGCCCTCTTTTCCATTCCAGCAAGCCCGTAGCGCAGGACCGTCAGCCCAGACCAGATGGATAGGGACGTATGTGGAAGGCAGACAGACCTTTCCCGTAGAAGGCATGTTTTTAGTGAGTTATCCTGTGGGCTTATGCTGGGGAATCTCTCCTCCCTCTTCTGCAGTCCCACTGACAGAACTGAACCGGGGTACATGTGTGGGGCTCCGAGGATAGAGATGGGATGGGCGTGTCATCCCATCTCTGCTGACTGCTTTCCCTCCTTTAAAGCCAGCCGGGGACAGCTTTCCTTTACTCCTCATATTCTTTGAAATTCAGTTTGGGCTGCAGGGGAGTTTTAAAAAAAAATAAAAATGGAGCAGGGCACCAAACACCCTATGAAACAACTCAGCGAGGCAGTTTCTCCAGCGAACCTGCGTCTTATATCTTCTGTGACAAAAAGATTTATAGCAATTTTTTATTAAAAAAGAGAGAGAGAAAGAGAGCTGCAGATAATCAGATCTGAGGCTCAGAAATGGGAGCGTGGGGGTGTTATGCATGTAAGTTATTTTAAAATATATGTTAGGTTCGTGATGGATTTTTCCACTCCCGGCTGGAGGGGGGCCAGCCCAGCCCCCCACCACCACCCCATGCCTGGCCTGAAGTGATGGAAATGATGTGTGAAGGGGAGAGACGAGGATGATGGGATCTCCCCCACTAATATATCACAGGCACTCTCCCTCCACAGCCACAGCCCACCCCCCTCTTCCCTCAACAGGTAGATAGGAGACTCTTGCTTTTAGCAGGAAGGACATAGCCACAGGTTCTTAAAACTGGAAGCAATCTTAGGGACCCTCCAGTGTTGAGCTAAAAGCCTATTTTATAAATGAATTAAATGATGGTTATAGAGAGAAGGTTTCTCCTGCATTTTGGAACACAAAGATTGGCCTCACTGGCCTTGTTGGTAAGGTGTACATATCTCTCTGCTAATTCTCTAAACCTTCTCAGTCTCCTGCATCCCGTGGCAGATTCCCCTTCCAAGGAAGGGTAGAGGCAGGAAGTGGCATGTACACCACAGAGAAAGAACTGGGCAGAGGCAGTGGGATGGTTACCCAGTCCTGAGGCTGAGCAGAGCACACCTTGGATGCAGAGATCTGAACTGGCAGAGGAAGGGGCAAGGGTAGGAGGGTGGGAGGAGATGTGATCATCCCTGGGGATCATGCCCCTGCCTGAGGAAATTCCTCCCACACAGGGAGGCCCAGTTCCATGGGACCTGTGGACAGCACTGTCAGATGACTAGACATTCAGGTATTAGTGAAAATGACAGGATGACAACATGGAAGAAGTGTCTGGAAAACATGTCCTATGAGGAATAGCTGGAGGAACCAAGAATTTGAAGGAAAGGACATGGGGGAAGTTGGGGCCTGCCTTCAGACCCCAGCCCAGCCAGCTCAGAGCAGAGTGGCCCCAGGGGTGAACGACTGAGTGCAGGTGTGTGATGGACTTTTTTTTTTTTTCCACAAGTAATGTTTGTTTGGTGGAACAAATAGCAAAGACATTTTAGAGAGTGGAACAGAACTAATAATAATGCTGAGGCAAGGAAAAGCATGTGACAAGGGATGGGCAGTGCTTAACCCCAAAATGAGTGCTAATGGTGGCATGCCAGCCTCCAGAGCAGATTAACAGGGAAGATGCTAGAAGGAGGGGCTTTCTGAGTGCCTTGAATTTCATGTTAGGGCAGCCACACCTCCACACTGGTCTTCGTCACAAGGTATACACTCTCCATCCTGGCTGTCTGTGCTTTCCTGGGGTGCCTCTGAGTCCTCTGTGAGCCGAGCTCCCCGAGAACCAAAGTGCATGAGGTGAGCGTGCTGGGGCAGGTCGAGCCAGGCAGGCCTGGTTGCAGTGATGTCCAGGCCCAGGCACAGCCCCCATGTGAGATTCTCATGGCTTCAGGAGGGCCCTCGACGTCCAGCTATGCACATGCCCCATCAGGCAGGGCCTGGACTCCCGTTTTCCAAGTTGCCTGCCCTGTGTCTATGCCCCAGATCCTACTCCACCTCTTTGCCAGTGAGTTAATAAGCTGAAAACAAACACTTAACTCCAGAGGTGCCCTGCATGAAGGCACTCCAGAATTTGGAAATGGGGTACTTCCTCTTCTGTGGAGTGTAGTCTGGAGAGCAGAGAATCCCTCCACTAAGTGACTGAGACCCTCTGCTTCCCTTTGGGCTCGAGAACCGGGCATGAGCTGAGCAGGAGCTTGAGGGGTTGGGGGATGTGTTCGAGGTCACATGCCTCAACCTCTCCAAGTTGTAGCTGTCTTGTCTATGATGTGGGGTTAATGAACTTGCTGGCTCAGGCCTGCCCATGGGGCTGTTTGAGGAGTAACTGTGACAAGGCAGGTGAAGGCCTGGCCGGGTCCCAGGAGGGAATTCTGGAATGGTGGTCAAAGATCCCACTTCAGGTGGAAGATGCTGACGGTAAAGCGCCCCGAGTGCCTCCTGGACAGATGGCCTCACAGTGGGGGCCAAGGCCACGCCAAGGCCAGCCACAGGCACCAAGAGCCTTGAGGTAAGGAAGTGGACCTCTGAGAATAGGAATGAGAATTGGGGCCAAATCCAGGGGAGTCTGTGTAGCTGAAACCATCTCAGAAGAGGGCATGAGCAGCACTAGCCCAGGAGGCCCAGTACCTCTGTCCCAGCCATAGCATCTGCGTGACCCTGCACACATCATTTCATGTGCGCTATGGAAACTCCGACACGTATCACTCACGCTTCTGCCTAGGGCCGCCCTTCTGTGAAGGGGAACACACACCTGCGCTGTCCTGCCTGTCCCAAGCCCTCTCAGCCCCACCTCTAGAGGACTGCACACCGTCAGGCACAGCTGGGCCAGGCCGCATGGCAACCCGGGCTCCTGCCAGCACACACACTCACCACCCCCTCGCCACGCACTGTCACACAGAGTCACATGCAAACACGGAGTCACATGGCCCTGTCCCTCCACTCCAGCCATTTGTCCCCAGCCCTCCCTGTGGGCCTTGTGTGACTGGGGGAGGAGCGCAGAGAGCCACAGGGGAGGGGTGGCCTCGCCTCCATGGAGGGTGACTCCTTGCGTTATTTTTAAACATTCCCCTCATTTGCTAAATGAGGCTTTCGCTCCCAGGCTCCCTTTGAAGCGGCTGCTCCTCTTATGGAGGGGGGCAGGGAGACAGTGGCCTGACAGATGCTTAAGAAATTATAGGCGAAACTTGCTGACTCAGGCCCGAATTATGTGCTGTCCCGGGACTGTGTTTAGTCCAATGAGGGCTGCTGGCTGGCCCGCCCTCCCCTGACCCCAGCCCTCTTCTTTCTCTCTCTGTCTCTCTCCCCTCCTCGCCCCATCTCTCCCTTCACTCTCACTGTCTCAGCTTAGGCATCTTTGCCACCTCCTCCTTCGCTTCCTCCCAGCCCTCCTTCCTGGGGCTGGAGAGCCTGCCCAGTGAGGGAAAAGATGCCCACCCCCACGGAGCCACGAGAAGCCACATGGGGCCCTGTGTGTGCCAGGACCAGGGCCTGTTCAGGCCATGCATGGAGGGTGGGGAGGGCAGAGGAAGTCTGGGGGAGAAAGACCCAGGGAAGGCTCCTCGGAAGAGAGGGCCTGGAGCTAGGCCTGCAGGGACCTTGAACTTGATAGGCTGTAGAAGGGCACAGGGCTGCCCAGAAGAGAAGGAACAACCCTGGCCGGTCCCCACGGCAGAGTAAGCTAGGTGTGGGCAAGGTGGGAGCTCTGTTATTGGGGGGAGAAAGATCGTTTTGAATTTTAGAAGTTTCTTTTGGCTTGAACTTTTACTTACTCTTTGACTTACTTATTGTCTTTCTTTTTCACCTTTTCCACATTCAGACTCTGGCTCTTTGCTGGAATAAAGAATGACAAGGAGCTTCTACCCCCACCCTACCCCACACCCACTTTCCACCTGCCACCTCCAAGCTAGAAGGATTAAGAAGGGGCTCCCACTCAGAACACAAGGACAAGAAGGGTGGGGTCCACCCAGGCTCAAAGGGGTTAAAGAAGGGGCAGCTCCCTGGGGTTCCCCCAACGCTGGAACCCTGGAAACAGATAGGTCCATGGAGGTGGGCAGTGGTATATGTTCCAGGCAGGTGCAATAGGAGCATTTAGGAGCAGGAGCAAGCATCCTTGGGGCCCTAATGCCTCTTCTCCCATGTGGGCAACCTGAAAGATGGATGGTAATTAAACTTGAATGTAAATTAAAGTGGTTCAGACCAAACACTTACGGATTTATCTCGGCAGCCTCCCTGCTCATCCCCACTGGATCATGTGTTCACCGCCTCAGCATGAGAAGGGGCACGTCCCCTCCAGGTGGCCTCAGAAATACAAAAGGAAGGAAGCCCAGAGGCGAAGAGTCCAGATGCCTGGGTTTCAGGTGAGGGAGCTGGAGGCCCAGAGAGCTGCAGTGATTTGTCCCAGCTCGCCAGCATACTGATGGCATACTCAATGTTAAAATTTAAGGTCAGACAGCCCCAAGGAGAGAGTGGGCTATAGCCAGAGTGATGCACCTGAATAGGCAGGAAGACCTGGGGTCTGGCCTAGGCCTCCTTATGGATCATGCCAGGCCCCAGGTCAAGCCAACTCATGGCTTGAAATGCAAGATCTATTTCTTGAGCTGTGTAACACCTTGCAGTCCCAGGGAAGTGAGAGGCCAGCCCTGTGTAAGTATGCTTGGGTGGGAAGAACGCTGGATGGTGTCCTTGTCTATCTCCCCATTCATCTATTAGCTAAAGGCTGAAGGATTTCTGGCTCATGGCTGGTGTCAGGGAAGTCTCAGATCTGTGTCATGGAGGGGTAGAACAATGCCTGAGCTGGGCTGTGGCTCACAGGCTGGGATGTCTTGGACAAGCTCCTGGATGTTTCTGTGTCTTGGTTGCACTCTCAACAGAACTGGCTCATAAGGCTGTTCTGAGGATCAAATGATTTAATGCATGGACAGCCCTTGACCTGTGCTCAGTGAACTTAAGTTAGTATTGGTCTGCAAGATGGCCGGATCACACTCGGAAAGGCACTTTCCTGAGTCCTTGCCCCACAAATGCAGAGCTCACTGCCTCTTCCATGACACAGTGCTGCTCATCAAGAGCCCAGGACAGGGCCTCCTCACAGTAGGTGCTTGCTGAGCTGCCAGACACAGCCAACCACATGAAAGGTTTCATCAGCTGGCCTTGCAGTTCGATTTTAAAGGAGAGGTTGATCTGGTGGGAGAAGGGAAGTTGCAATGAACATCTCCATGTCCATCGCCTTCTTTTCTGAGTGAAGAAGACCTACCTACAACCATCTAGGGATCCAGCAGGAGTTGCTGGAGCCTGAGCGTTCATCCCAGCTGCCAAGTCCAGGCCCCCGTCTAGGCCCTGCCTCACAGCTCTCTGGGAACCAGTGGAGCCCAGCAGAAGCAGCTAAGGAAGGACCCCCACACCTACCCCCACACCTACTCTATTCTCAGAGCCAGCCCCCGGGGTCCCTGCCAGGCCCAACACCACATCAGAAGGGCCCAGGCCCCGCTGGGATCAAGCTGTTCCCATAGTGACACACAAATCAGCCGCCCTCAGCCCTGTCATTTGCCAGAACCCAATTCACGAGCCTCTGATCAATAATTCAGGCGTCTCCATCTGTGGAAAACTCGGATTTGGCCTAATTTCTCTCATAAACAAAGAACATCATCTGCTCATAACAGTAAAATAGACACCAGTCAAATTTCTCAAAAACTAGAGATTCCCATGAACAGCATTCATTCTGGGTCTGGGATGACGGATCCAGCTTGCTTTTGTGAATCCCGTGGGTGGGCTGGGTTGAGAACACAAACTCTGGTGTGGGAAGGTGGACTGGGCAGTTGGTTCAATGAAGAAGAATAGCATGTATTTTAAGTGCTCCAATACATGGTTTGAAGACCAACGGATGGACCTAACTACAAATGATTCTTCTCTGTTTACTGGAATTGGCCATCTGATGTGTTTGTAAGTAGTATTTGCTGAAAGAACATGAATGCAACAAACACATTTCTTTGGAGATATTCTTGAGCCCAGGTGTGTCAATCAGGCTTCTCCAGAGAAATAGAAGTTATATATACATGTGTGTGTGCATGTGTATGTATATGTGTATGTACATGCATACATATATATACATATACACACACACACACACATATACATATATACACATATATATAAAGGTTTATTAGAAGGAATTGGCACATGTGATTGTGGGGCACTGGCAAGTCTGAAATCTATAGGGCAGAGGAGCAAGCTAGAATCTCTCAGGCATGAATTGAAGCTGCAGTCTTGAGGCAGAATTTCTTCTTCCTCAAAGAAACCTCAGTTTTGCTTTTAAGGCCTTTCAACTGATTGGATGAGGCCCACCCATATACCCTCCTTTTACTTCAAGACAAATACTGGTAGATGTAGACTGTACACCTAGATTTGTGTTTGATTAAATAAGGTGCATGCTACAGCCTAGCCAAGGTAATACATAAAACCAACCATCTCATCAGTTTGCCTCCGGGATTTTCCTTTCCCTCAGCATCTCCTTTCCCAGTGGACCTAAATCAGTGAGGCTCATCTGCATGGGTGAGAAGCGAAACATCAAGGAATGATTGAGCTAGAGCAGATCCTGGAAAGGATGTGCTTGGGGAATTGGAGCCAAAAGAACTGAATTGATTTGCCCAAGGTCACATAGCTAGTTAGATGGGCAGGTGTCTTCCTGAATCAGGACCACAGTAGGCGCACCTGCCACGTGGACCGACCATTTTTGCCTGCCTGCCTCCAAGTCTAGGCAAGGTCATGTACTATGGGTGTGCAGCTGTTACAAACCAACCCTGGTTAATGGACAACTGGTGGGTGTACCTCAGGCACCTTGTGTTTCTGTTATTTGGATCCTTCTAGAGCAACTGTTGTTCAGCCTGTTAGTACAAGCCCCCACAGGATACCAGGCACTGTGTTGGTGATTGTCATGGTCCATTTTTTGCTGCTATAACAGAATACCTGAGAGTGGGTAATTTATAAATAATAGAGCCTTATTTGGCTTACAGTGGGGAGGCTGAGAAGTCCAAGGGCATAGAGCCAGCATCTGTTGAGGGCTTTCTTACTGCATCATCCCAAGGAGGAAAAACAGAAGGGGACACAAGTGCATGAGGCAGAGCGAAAAAAGGGGGCAAACTCATTCTTTTTATCAGGAACCCACTCTCACAGGAACATTCTAATGATAACGGCATCAATCCATTCACCATGGAAGAGCCCTCATGACCTAATCAACTCTTAAAGCCCCATCCCTTAATATTATCACAATGGCAATTAAAGTTCCAGTGTGAGTTTTGAAGGGGACAAACATTCAAACCATAGCAGTGATCAACAAGTATTTCTGAACAAAACACGACTGTGAACATCTCCTGTGCGTTATTCACCTTGGGCGCCCTATCATTCGGCACAGTGCCTACTACAACAGAAATGCTCACCTGAAAGGGGTTTCCCAGAGTGAGAAGCAGTGGGCCGGCCTCACCCACAGGTGGGAAGGTAATTGGCAGGACAAAGCAGTCACGTGTGAAGCACGAGCAGTTTGAAATCTCTATGCACACCTGGGATCTCTGTAAATCCTCTCAGCCCCTCGAGGGGATGTAGCCACCTCCATCTTACAGTTGAAGAACCTAGGGCTTGGCAGGAGAAGGCATTTGTCCAAGGTGTCTGGGTCCATGGTGCAATCTCGAGTGATCGCAACACAGTGCCTTGCATGCTGAGCTTCACCACTCTCAGTAACTCCCACACCTTAGAGGGAAACAAAGTCCAGAGGCTTCAAGCGGTGTCAGTGGCTGGTGCGTGTCCCTGGCCCTCTCACCGATGGGCCTCCTTGGGAGGACCTCTGTGGGCCAGGGAGGAGGGTGAGATGGAGGGAGGGGCTGCAGCCTTATGTCTCAGCAGAAGACCCCTTTGAGGGGCCAGTGGCCTCACTCCTGGGCCACAGCAGGAAGCCTCCCCCTACTGGCCCGAGGCTAGGATCTTCCTCAAGACCAGCAGGATGTCTGCCCCTCGCAGGCCAGAACCACACCATGGAGCAGCCGTGTCTGTGAGGCACGGGCCACGAAGGGAGATTCCTTCTCTCTAAAGGTCATTGTCCATAATAGAACAGTTCTCCTCCCGAAACTCACCCTCCCGGGATAGGACTTTCACTGTCATCCTGGCCCTCTTTTGCCCATTTTTCCAGCCGCCTCTCCATTCTGACTCTAAACTCCAGAACTTTAGAGGAGGAAGTAATTTTGGCCTGGACTATTATTGAAAGGGAATGGGGGAAGGGCTCACAGGCTGTAAAAGCTCTCTTGCCTCCCTCCCTCCCTCCCAGCAGTGAGGGCCGGCAGTTCACTCGATACACCTGTCCTTCCTGAAGGACCTGCCCTTCACATTCCGGATGGGCTCAGGGCCCCTTTACAGCCCCACTGCCACAGCTGTTGCCACTGACCCAGGCCTGAGTGGGGAGAGACTAGAGGGAGGAGGCAGCCCTATCGTCAAGATAGAGGGTGGGAGGACCCCTGCTTGAAAGAGCAGAGCTGACCTTGTGTTGGAACAAAGTACATCCAAGGAGTGCCCCCACCCCACTCCACCCGGGGTCTGGGGATGGGATTCCTGCAAGGTACACAGCTCAGAGACAGAGATTTGTGTTCAAGCCCCAGCTCCACTCTACCCCAGCTGAGACTGGTCTTCTCTGATAAAAAGCCAACATACCACCTCACAAGGTTCTTGTACAGCCAGTGCTATTTACAAATATAGAGTGTGCCATAAGCCAGGAGCTGGTCATCCGTCGGGCATGGTTTGCCCACCCTGGGCCTGGTTTCTGGGCAGCATGACTTGTGCAGCTGTAGAGGAAGTGGCCAGGAGTAGCTCAGAGCCCAGCCTGCCCAGCCTCCATCCCTTCCCACCCATGGACTCCCCAGGACTCTTCCGTGCAGTTTAGAGATCCCAACCAATCCCTTCAATCTGCAGATGAGAAAACCAAAGCCTGGAGCTACCCAGATGGTCCTGGGTACCCAGGGCAATCCAGATGGTCCTGCCCTTGCCCAGGCCAGCTACAGTTTAGAATGGAAACTCCTGGGGGGCAGGAATCATGGCTTTGTCTAGCCTGGCCCCAAGCCCCAGGCCTACCACAGGGCCTGGCAAATCTCCCTGAATAAATGAGGTGTCTGCCAAGATGCCCTGTGCACGAAAGCACCCAGGCTCTTTAAATGGAGGGTGAGGAGCTGGGTGTGCAAGCATTGCAAGGAGTTCAGGGAGTCTAGAGGCAGAACCAAGCACTGAACAGCTGCTTTGTGTCTGCAGAGAGGACAGCAGCAGTCCTTATAATGTCTGGGAGGCATGAGGGTTTGTGGGGAGCTGGGGGTGACAAGGGCAGTGGGGAGGCATGTGGGCTGAGCCGCAGTCCACTCACCTCCCCGCTGGGCTCTGGAGGCCCAGCATCCAGCTGCCACACAGGCAGGCACACCAATAGCTTGGCCAAAATGAAGACATCCAGATACAAGCCTGCACCCTCAGAGACGGAATCCTGGCTCTTGCTCCTTTAATTAAGAAAAACAAAAGATATGAACAGGGTGAGTTTGCCTTGAAGATGCTGGGAAGGTAAAAAGGATAGGTTCTTGGCTTCCTCTAGGAGGGCTGTCTGGGAGGAACACACGTGGTGGCTTGGCTGTGCTGTCGCTGAGACTGAGGTCATGGGTTCACACCCTACAAGGTGTGGGGGAAAGAATCCAAATCCCCCATCCCAGACTGACTCCAATCATAGACTCAAAGTGATCCTAGTTTTGTCCAGTCACCCGCCTCATCCATGCTGTCTCTTATAAGGGCATTGGCAAGACAGTGCAGCTGCATTCACTCAACCAGGGCTTACTGAGCACCTACTAGGTACCAAGCTTAGTGCAGAGGACACAGCTGTGAGCAATGGAAACACCTTGCTCTCACAGCGGCTCACCCCATCAGCCTTTATCCCTGACTCACTCACCCTGCTCTTTTATTTGTTTCTGTTTGTCTGTTTTTAATCCTTCTGAAAACCTATTCCCACCTACCATCTTGTGACATGTTTTCAACAGCCAAAAATTTACAGATGGAAAAAGGGCAGCACAGCTAGGACAAGAATTTGTATCTCCCATCTTGCAGCAACACATTGATCAAGCCCTGTAGCATGTACTGTGTGGTCACAGGCTGCACAAGAGCGCTGAGGCCAGGGGCCACAGTGGCGTGTGGCTGTTGGCAAGGCAGGCAGAGGTACTTGTAACCTCACATCCACAAGCACATCCAAATGCATCTTTGCTGGATCTTGAGAGAAATGTGCGAAGTCAAAGTCTTCTTGCAGTCTTGTATTCATGGACGAAGAGTAAGAACCCACAGACGAGACAGAATCCTTAACCTGGTCTGGGACCATGGGTTGGATTTACCTAGACAGGCAAGAATGGGGAGAGTATCAGAAGGGGGACCTATGAAGATGAAAGATGCTGAGGAAGATTGAGCAAGACAAAATTGCCAGGGTCCATGATGGGAGCTGGGCAAGAAGAGAGCAGGTGTGGCTTGGAGCAGGGGAGTTAGATGAATCAGGCTGGCTGGATGGGGCTGGGAGGGCCTTGGATCCCAGGCTGGGGAGTTCACACCACGGGGAGCTGAGTGCCCCTCCTTTCTCCTCTGGCTGCCATGCGGGGGCCTCAGTACTGGGTCTGGTACTTGTGTGTGCTATTAGGAGTTCTCAGCGCCTGGCAAGCAGGGCTAGCCCCCAACAACTAAGAGGTCAATTGGATTGGCTTTCAGCACCTCTATCACTTGAAAGAATCATGCCCCCAGGCAAGAAACAAGATGGCAGATTCACTCTGTGAAATGGGAACCCTAGCATTCACCCCTCACTCACCTGACTCTTCAGGGGCTCGGTGTTTTACAAGAGGATCCCAGAGAAGACCTACTCATCTCAAAATGACAAACTGCTCTAGTGGACACCAAGATACTGTGGTTCCCTTCCCCTAAATCTCAAGTGAATACCTGCTATGCATGAAGTGTGCGGCGCAGGAACGGGGAGGATACAGAGGGGTCAGCTCAGACTGCAGCTTGCAAGAGCCTGGGAGGGAGAGGAGGGAACGTGTCTGGCCTTTAACACACAGCCCAGCCTGCCGTGGGAGCAGTCATCACCCACCGAATGAAGCAGTGCAGGAGGAAATGGTGGGGGAAGGATACAAAAAAAGCATTCTCACCAGGACCGTGGGTTGTAAGTGCCACAGGAGAAGTGCAAACAGGACTGCAGGAGAAAGTGAGCCTCTGCCTCCCTGTCCACTAAGGCTCTGCCAGGGAGAGAGTGAACATGGCATACAGGAGGTGACGTGGTGAGGGGATATGTAGACAGAAATAGTGATCAAAGCCCAGGAAGATATGGGAAACCCATGGCCATAGGCTTTGGACGGAGTTTGAGGGTTGGCAGTGGATGGGTGAGACTTGGATCTGTAGGGGTGGGTGACAAACTTACTCCGGGAACAGTGAGTGGAGGCCAAGGGGGAGTTGTGGGCATGGGAGGAAGGCTGCGGAGTGACGGCCACCAGACAGGCCTGCTGGGGAGGGAGTGATGCTGGAGAACCACACAGCTCAGGGCCTAGGAGGTGGCCCCAGTGGCCACTGCAAGAGCAGGTCAGGAGCTGCCTGGTCTGGGGGAGTGGGCGGCTGACACTTGCATCCTGGAGACAACAGACCGCTGGGTGTGGCAGGCCTCCTCCTGGACCCTTCAGTCCTCCCACCCTCTCACCCCTGTGACACCCGCCATGTCTGCAGTGGAGTGGAGGGGTGCTGGGGCTGCCGTGGGAGGGCCCTGGCATGGCCTTATGAAGACATCTGTGTCTCTAATGAAAAGTTACCCGTTGCCGGGCAGGGGAGAGACACAAATCGTTAGGAATCAATTTAGCTCTGGCCAGCCATCTGCCTGGGCCTCACGTAGGGGGAGCCGGCCCCTGCCTCATCACGCGCTCCCCCTCCCAGCCAGCCTGGACGCACGCGTGGCCAGGAGGAGGCCCCGCTGCTGGACCGAGGGCAGCTCACAGCCTGCCTGGTATCCGCATGGGGTGCCCGTGGGCGCCAGCCAAGTCTAAGGTCAGGGCGGCTGCACGCGAGCAGGAGGCGAAAAGCGGCGCAATTCCGTCCCCCAGCTTCCTGCCTCCCGCCCCGCATCCCTCTCCCGGCTCTGCGCGGCCCGCGCCCTCCGCCCCGCCCCTCGCGCCTGTCCCGAGTGGGAGGTGGCGGTTGCCGAGCCATCTCTCTGGCCACAATCACGGCTCGGTTGCTATGGAGGCCGGACGCCCCGCTGGAGCCCCCCGCTGCCCCGCCCCCGCCAGGCCGGTCCCCGAGCCTCTGCCGCGGGGCCCCTCCCGCGGGTACCGGAGCCCAGCGCCGCCCAGAGGAACGCGCCAGTTGTCGCGCGCGCCCTGCGGCCCCCGACAAGCTGGCAATTTGTTGTTGTTTGTAGAGTGCTTTTGTCATGCAAATCCCAGAGCTGGCCGCTGGCGCTCCGCTCGGAGGAGGTGGGGCGGTTTTGCCTTTTCTTCCCCTTGGCCTTTGCAGTTGCAATTGTTGGTGTTGCTTAAAATTAAAAAAAAAAAAAAAAAAGCCACGTAAAGGAATATCACTTATTTAATTTCATTTGGGTGTAGCGTTTGTCACTGCCAAGTGTGCTCCACACCTTCCGAGGTTGCTCAGACTGGGGATGCGTTGTGGGGTAAAAGGTGAAGGAATCTGCCTAGATGGGCACCTGTCACCAAGAGAGATTCAGGTACCGGGGTTGGAGCACCAAGTCCCAACTCCAAAAGCCCGCCCCACCCAGTGTAGCCCACACTTCCTCTCCCCACCACATGCCTCTGTGGGACTTGGTCCCCTCGGGGGATGTGGGGCTGCAGGCTGCTGGCAGAGCCCTCCCTCTGTGAGCAATGACTTCCCTGCAGGACTCCAGGAAGCCCAAACCCAGCTTTGCCCACCCAGATCTGGGCCCAAGTGTCCAAAGGGCTGCTTCTTGAAAACCTGAGCCAGCTCCTCCACAAGTACCTGAGCAGCCCCTCCTAAGGGTGAAAGTTGGGCCCCAGCCAGCACCCTGGAGAGCAACGAATGAATGACCCCTTTGTGTAACTTTACTCCATGCCCTGTTTCCATGGCTCTGAGTGGCTTTGAGCAAGTGCCAGGTACATCCCATAAGGAGGTCTGTGTCTGGGGTGGGTCTTCCCCACTGGGTGCCAAGCCAAGCTGGGCACCTCTTGACCAGGAGGTAGCAGGAGGGCATCAGGGTCTCCCCAAAAGGAACCAAGCCATCTCCTCAAGCCTGTACCCTGTCCCTGCAATCCATGAGTCTGTCCAACACACTGCAGTCCATGTGTCTGTCCAACACACCATGCCGAGGCATATGCTGGTGTCAGGCCCTGTGCTGGGCGTGGGGCACCACAGGAAACAGATTTAAAAAAATCTGCTCCGTGGAATGGAATGACATGGGAGAAGGGAGATAATCCACCGATAAACAATATCAATGTCAGGCACCGATAAGAGCTTTAAAGAGGATGAAGCAGGTGACAGGGGAAAGGGACGGGGCTGTTTGAGATGTGGTGGCAGGGAAGCCCCTACTGTGGTGACTTTGAGCTGAGATCTGAGGGACCACTGAAGCATGCTCAGTAGCACAACAGGCTACTTCCCTTCTACAACAAACAAAATCCATCTGAGTTTGTGAATTGCCCAATGCTTTTTTAAGCATTCGGGTCCAGTGCTTTGGGGACCAGGAATTAAATGGCCCACTAGGGAGTGCTGCCATACTGCACTAGGTAGCATCCCTACTTTGCTTGTGAGCACAAAGGAACTTCGGAAGTGAAGGAAACAGCCTGTTATTGAAAGGAAAGCAGACCGTGGCCTTGCAGTGAGTGCTTCCTCCTCCCCACTCCTCTCAGCTCTGGGTTCCTAGTTCCTCGGAGTGGTCAGTGGTCAGATCCAGCGTGAGGAGCACTAAGCAAGAGGCTTCACCACATCTGCTTTCACAAGCTGTGCACCTAAATACGAAGGGTTCAACAGTGCTTTCAGGGGTTGCCCCTTATGCAAAACAGATGGCCCAGTGCAAGCACAGAGCAATGCAAGCTAAAAACGGGGATGTCTGTGGGTGGCTTTTATGGAGGTACCCTGGGGTGCAACTGGGTCTTGTCTCCATGACAGAGCCCGTCCTAGCCCCAGATCACCAGCTCACAGCTCTTCCCCAGAACTAACCTGATCTTGGGGGAAAAGCTTTCTTTCTCTCACTTCCCCTACCACAGTGATGAGCAGATACGGGTGTGTGAAGCTGAGTCATCATCACAGAAGTGTCCATTGGAGGGGAGCAGAGGCTCTCAGCCCCCAGGGTCTCCCTGAATCCGGTTCTGGTGACCCAGGTGCAGGCAGCGTGGTTTACCCCTCTGGTTCTCAGCCTTGCACACTAAAAGCCACCCTGGGACCAATTGTGCCTTGGATCCTGGCTCTCAGGGTAGGGTAAGACAGGAGAAACTCCGCAGCTGAAAATGCCTGGTGCCAACTGCCTGCTCCTGTCTGTGCAGAGCACACTCACTGTAGCCTCTGAGCTGCTCAGAGCCTTATCCTAGCTGCGCCTCTCTTGTGTCCTGAATCTTCCCCGAGACCCTCAGTGTCCTGCCATCTGCCCTTGGTGGCATCCTCTCTGACAATCGGAAAACAAGTGTTAGCTCTATGCAAGGCCCTGAGGGGATTCAGGCGAGAACTCGCTACTTGGACCAGCCAGCATTTATTGAGCATGGACCCTGACCTGGTCGCCATGCCATGGGTCAGGACACCAAGACAACCAAGGGAAGGCATGGTCCGATGGGGGAAATAGACACATGAACAGATCATGGCAGTGACAGAGACATGGGGTGGAGGGTGCCCAGCTCGGAAGACAGGACCACTCCAGCACAAAGACTGTTCGACCACATGGGACCTTGGCAAGTGCTACCTGGAGCCAGGAGGGCCCAGCCTGCATTCAGACCCAGCAGAGCAGGCTTCCACTGCTGCAGAGCTTCAGAGAGCAGACAGCTGCTTAGGCAAGAGATGCCAGGGTCCACTCCTGCAGGCGCAGGCACAGGTGCTGCTCCTTCGAGAGGGGCAGCTTTGCTGGAGCATGTGTCTGTGTGTCCTAGATGGTTAAGAAAAGGTTTGGGGTCCCTGACCCTCTGCCCCCTCAGGAGACAAATATGAACTAAAGGTAGGGGTCTTTCGCCAAGAGGCTTCTCTCCCTGCCTGCTCCTTATGCTTGCCACCTACAGGCTGTGATTTAGGGGCCCCTCCCCCAGGGGATCCATCCCTGTCCTCTCCTCCCTACGCCTCCTGTCTGGTGGCAGCTCAGGCTGGCCAAACGAGACCAGACATGACTGAGGCAAGCAGCCTCCACATTCAGGGCTGCTGTGACAGCTGACAAAGTTACAAGGACAGGGACATGAGGGAGGACGGGTGGCCCGCTCCCTGCGGCAGCTGCCCCTCTGCTCCATTCCATTAGGATTGATCAGACTGGGTCAGGGGTCTGCTGGGCCTGCACCGGGCACCTGGAGCTTTCATGATGACTAATGGCAGTGCTGCCACTGCTGTGCCAGCCAGCAGCACCCCCCCTATCACCACCACCATACCTCACATTCACCCAGCTCTTCAGCAGGTAGTCCACCTTCAGGTGCCACCCATGCTTGGCTCTTGTTCTGGCTGCTGCTTTCCTCATCCACCCATTCACTCAGTCAGTCAGTCAGAAAGTATTTACTGATTACTCCCCAGAGATTTCTGCCCAGCCCCCTGCCCCCAGCTTAATTCTGCTCATCAGCACTGTTGCCAGACCCCTTCCACCCTAGCACATGACAGGTGCTCTCACCATCACCTGGCTGCCTTAGCCAGCCCTGCATGCCCAGCAGAGGGAAAAAGACAAGAAAATCCGGTAACTGCCCTGGGAGAGCTTCCCTGCAGCCGGAGTGAGGAGTCCCACATGCACAAAACTACTAGGAAATCCCAGCCAGGGCATGGCCAAGAGATGGCCAAAATGACAGGCTGGGGGCTGCCACACATGGCTCCCAGTGCTCTCATCCCCAGGGCTCTAAGAGCTGTCGGGGGCGTCCTGGAACCGAGAGGAAGAATCAAGTGGAGAAACTGACACGACACGCAGCCACACTCTTTCAGGCGCCTCCATAACCCACGCTGCAGGCTCCCATGTGGCGCACGCTCATGGACATATGCCACCTACAGCATGTGGTGGGGAGGGGGCATGGGCAAGTTGTCCTAGAAGCCATCCTGGAGCTAGAAGGGGCAGAGGCGACATCCCGACATGGCTGGCAGGTGGAGAGCTGCTGTGCCTTCACTCCTGGGTGGGACAGGACAGGCTGAGGTCCCAAACCCTGCACAGAAGGAAGCCTGGAGCCCCAGAATGTTCCATGGGCCCATCCCTGAAGGATCTGTGCAGTGTGAGTGAGCGTGAGGAATCCAGACTGCTTCCTGACAGTGTCCCTGAGTGAGACAGCCGTGCGTGACTCTGTGCCTGTGTGTGTTTGTGACCAGGGTGGATGCGCTGTGCATGGCTTTTTGTGCCAGATTCTGTGTGGGTGGGGGCAGCATTTTGCGGTATACTGGAGGCTGTGTCTATAAATTTCTGACTGTGTGCACGCTCACACTCCTGTATGTGTGACACTCAGTGTGACAGTGAGGCTGCAGGGAGGGCAGGGTGTGGTGACCATCCTCAGGGGTGTGTGTGGGTGCACAGGGGAGTGGACATCTGTCCTGCTTTCCATGCTTCCCACCTCCCCCGAGTACACCCAGAGGTCCAGCCATGGTGCGCAGACCACAGCCCAGCACCCCTCCCACACTCACTTTTAATCAATTTGGTGCTTTCTTGTCAAGAAGACAAGCTATTTGCTTCCTGAAGATCAGATGGTGATGGATGAAATATAGGGAATAATTAAATTAGCAGTGTAATGGTGGTGCAAGGCTCAATTAAAAAAATATTTCCATTGTCATAAAGTCTAGCCATAAATTTTAGGAGCCCTACATTCCCGTGGCCTGCAGTGCTTGGCAGCCCGACTGGCCGCCCTGTGGGTGTGGACTCTGATCAGATCTGGGGAGGCTCAGGGAAGGGCTGGGCTGCTTGAAGGAGACTGGTATCAGCAATTTGAAGGTCTCCCCGTGCCCCACCCTGGTCCCTGTCTCGTCACATCTGAGTAAGACAGTGACAGCCTGAGAGCAGCCTCTGGTGCCTGCTCCGTGTTTCAGGTGCGTCTCCAACTCTCAGCCATAGTGACCCCTCATTCCCTCTGTGTTTCTTCTCACTTTAAGCCAACCATCAGGAACTTGGGGTGGGGGCTAACTCCCACCCTGTTTCACCAGGGCAGGACCCCAGTCTGTTCATGAGTTGCTGGGTGGTGCCTCTGAGAGCCTTCACTGGAAGCCTCAGGAAGAGCCATCAGGAGGTGCACAGGAGCACCCAGGAAGTCCCTGGTAACTAACCGATGGATGGCATGGCCCAGGTCACCCTCCAGGGCACTGCAAAAGGTCTCCTGGACAAGAGGGTCCAGGTGACAAGGGCTGAAGTGCTCTAGGCAGAAGCAGAGGGTGTGGGGGCTTAGACTGGAAAGGCGTGCTCGGGAGCCTCCTCGGCGTGTTCTGTGGAGGCTCTGGGAGGCCCCCACTCCTGTGTAAGTTGGACTTGTTGGCTTCTCCCTCCCCACCACACTTATTGCAATAACCGCTCCTCGTGTGGCCCATTATGGTAATGAATGACAGCAGCAGGCCTAGAAGGGTATTTGCTGCTGTCTTGAGCTCATTAGTAACCGAGAGGGGCCCCATGCAACAGGAAAGCTGGAGAGAGCATGATGCCAGGTTTAACCAGGGCCAGAGCACCACTGGCTTTGGGGAGGGAGAGGAGGAAGAGAAGGAGGATGGGAGAGACTGGAGGAGGAAGACAGAGAAGAAGGAGATGAGGAGGGGGAAAAGGAGGAGAAGAGGGAGGGAAGAGGAGAAGCAAAGGGGAGAGGGAGAGAGAGGAGGAGCTGGGAAAGGAGGAAGCGTCAGAGTGCAGTCAGAGGCTGCAGGTGGCCTGTTTGGGGAGAAGGGACAACATTCCCTACCCCATCTCTTCATGCAATGGTGCATGATTTCTGGCACTATTAGGACCAAGCCTGACAGATGTGCTGAGCTTGGCATTGAACCCTCAGCCTCACCTTTCTTTTTCCCTTTAGAGAAGCCCTTCTCACACCTCAGGTGGTCCCTCCTCTCTTTCCTCAATGAAATCTGCCCCAAAGGACTTACCCAAATCACACTGCTCTGTACAACACCCTCCCCCGTCCCCCAACCCCTGCCTTCCACCAACTGTGGCATTAAAGCAGGGACAATGACAATAAAGGCCACAGAGGGTCATAGAACCTCATCAGCTGGTGGGAAGGAGGAGGGTCTGCATGAATACTAGGGAGAAAGCTGGCTTCCCCCAGCCTCAGGCCAGGTGAGATGAGGCCCCACTCTGCTCTGCTCTGATGAGAGAGTGCAGGGGGCTCCCTGCCCTTGGCTCCTTCACCAGGATTGAGGATGCTGTGGGCCAGCACCAAGATCTACTGGGATTCCAGCTGGAAGGAGCAAAGGGTCAGACTGGAAAGCAGGACATGAAGATCTGCTCGGGACGCTGCAAAACAGAGTCCCGCCCACAAGGTAGCTGCTAGGGTACCAGAAAAACCTGCAGCTTCAGCCAGCCCTGGACTCTTCCACCAGCCTCCTGAGGCCAGAAAAAGCCCCAGACCAGAGTCCTCAACTTTACACCAAGACTCTGGGTTTTTCCAAAGGAGTCGGAAGGAGCAACTGAATTCAGTCCTCTCGAGGTGGAGACTGGCAAGCCGGACTCAGTCGGGTCTGGCACGAGGTGGGCCCTGGATCCTGAATCTCCAGGATTGAACAAGAGCCTCCTGTGACAAGAGGGCTCTGGAGGTCAAGGAAGCAGTTGGCTGCCTGTAGTTCCAGGTATCCAGGCCTCATCCCACCAAGGCAGAGGCCAGCCAGCATCCCAGGGCAGGTTCTGAGGGCCCCCTGCCGCTCTGCTGGTGTGGGGAGGGAGCAAAGCCTGGCCCAGAGGCATGGGTTCAGCTTCACCATGGGGTTCAGTTGGCCCAGCCCCTCACCCCAGATGGCCCTGGTTGCTGGGAGAAGGCAGGGAGGAAGGGGCAGCACAAAGTAATGCCCAGGACAAGGAACCAAGGGAACTTGGGGGCCATCTGTCTCTTCAAACTGCTAGAATCTGTACCATGGGCAAGGATCAAAGCAAAAGCCCCACATCCTCCACTGAGGCCAGCCAGGGCTGGGGAGCCACCTCCACAGCAAAGCAGGCTCAGTCACGTGCATGCCGTCCCTCTATCGCCAAGAAAGCCCCAGGACCAGCGAGGGGCACAGTCCATCATTTCTGCCTGCCAGTGGCTTCTTCTTCAGGTCACTGAGAGAGAGTACAAACTTGTCCTACAGAAGGCAATAAAACCTTTTTAATGAGAAGAGAATTCACAGAGCCCCACTCTATACACACCCTGAGGTATGAGAACAAAGTGAAGAGGTGAGCATGCAGTCAAGGGCTTCTTCTTTGAAACCCTAGAGGGGAAACTATTTAGGAAAAGAGAGACTATTTAGGACCATAACAGTTAAAGATTATTGAGAAAGGGACTGAATTGTACCTAGGTGTTTTTTCTTTATAGGCTTGTTTTATAAGACTTTCTAATCTCTTGTTTAATGGCACCATGTTCAAGTTAATTTAATTCAATCAAAAGTTCTATTTTGACTTTTTCTAAGGATAATTAGTGGGGAAGCGTGTGTTCTCACTCTCAGTTAATGGTGCCATCATCTAGACAGTCTTTGAATCAGGATGGCTCTCCGCCTCACTCCCCTCATCCCATCAGCTGGTTCTCCCTCAACCGGCCTCTCCACACAGCACTGCCTTCCCATCTCTCCCTACAACCGCAAGGTATCCTCGCTCAGCCTCCTACACTGAAGGCCACCACTCTCGCCTTATTTCCTCCTTACCTCATTGTGATGTTGCCACCTCTGTAAAGGCTTCCTCTTCATTGAGTTAATTATTCCTTTCTTTAAGCTTCCAGAACACTCTTGTTTATTTCAATACATCACATGATAATTGTCATCCTCTTTGTACATCTGCAGGTCCAACCAGAGCAGACATGCTTTAGGGGGACAGAGGGGTACGTGCCTGCAATATAAGAGTAGGCAAATTAAGATGGCAGAAGAGTGAGAAAAATCAATACATTCATTCATCATCGCCAGGTAATATACCCAAAGCCAAAAGAATATACCAAGGTAGATATCACCACCTGGTGGCCATATTTAGAATTGCAAGTTTAGTTTGGATTAAATTAATTCTTAAATCTAAACTTTTGACATTTCAATAAATGTCACAATTGAACACTATGAGTGTAGTATCTGAAAATAACAGCCTTGTTATTTCACAGGCTTATATGAAGATAAAATATGTTAACTGATGAAAGTACTTTGGAAAACCAATAAATATGTATTGAAAATAATCCACATGTTGGGTTCCTGCCAGGTACTGTGGAGCAGAGAGCTCCCATGTAGATGGGAAAACAGGATTCCCACATGAAACCATTAGAGAAACAAAACTGTAGGTGTGTGGCACAATATCATAGAAAAAGCATTCTGGACAGGATGTCAGGGAGGGCTCCATGCCCAAGGCAGGGTTTGCAGAATGAATCAGGTTAGAGTAAAGCCAGTAGGCAAGAGGGTGTTGTGGGTTGGGGGAGGTAGAGGGGAGGGGAGACACTGGCTCAGTTAACTACTGGCCTAATTGACTACTGACTAATTGATTAACCAGGTAGCATGGGGAGAAACTACAGCCGGTAGCAACTCCCACTTCCCTTGACATCCCTATCATTGCCACCACCACGGTGTTAACCTTGTTAGAGGTGATCACATTGTCTTTCTTTTTTTTGGGGCGGGGGGGGATGGAGTCTTGCACTGTTGCTCAGGCTGTAGTCTGTAGTGCAGCGGTTCAATCTCCACTCACTGCAACCTCCGCCTCCCGAGTTCAAATGATTCTCCTGCCTCAGCCTCCTAAGTAGCTGGGATTACAGGTGCACACCACCACACCTGGCTAATTTTTTCTATTTTTGGTAGAGACGGGGTTTCACCCTGTTGGCCAGGCTGGTCTCAAACTTCTGACCTCAATTGATCCGCCCACCTCAGCCTCCCAAAGTGCTGGGATTACAGGCGTGAGCCACCATGCCCAGCCTAGTGATCACATTTTCCTAACAAAAAAATCAGACACACAGCCTGACAAATATAAGTGTGTATTTATGAGGACAAAGGGAGAAAAGGTTTGGAGTGGGGACTGACCCAGCAAATCTGAGATGTATGGTTCTGTACTCATTAGTAAATTTAATGAGGGATATGAGTCCACTGAGAAGGGCAGGTGGCTCTGGGACAGGCAGGACTGGCCACCTCACTGGGTGACCTGTGTGAAGAATGGGTCCTGGTCCAAGAAGGAGCAGATAAAGCAGGAGGGGGCTCCTTAGCCATCCTGCTTATGAGTAAAGGAGCTGTTGATGGCCAGTGGGATGACAGCAAGCCACTCTGGCCAGCTGAAGTGACCCGTGATATTCCCCATTTATTTCTCCTACCACCTTCACTTTGCTCTGCTTCCTGGCACCACCACCCTCTGTAGCCTAAGGCTTCTGCAGAGTCCCTTTCCTGGCAAGGCTCTCAACATGGCCCAGGGGACCTCCAAGCCAGTGTCCCAGGCCTGTGTCTAGATCACATTCTGAACCTGCTGAGCCTCGGTGCTTTCCAATTCCTCCGCTGCAGGCTGGCTTCAATCCCTGCCTGCCCCTGTCTGGACTAGCCACAGACCCCCAACAGGGCCCCTCTACACCCTGCCCCACCTATGTGTCCTCCCTCCCTTGTCCCCATCCTCAGCCCCTCCGCCTCCCTCCCCAGAGCGGAGGCCGGCCTGAAGACAGATATTAATGTGCAAATTAGCAAAACCCGACTGGGTCCAGATTGCCACTTAGAATTTGCATATTAATAAATGTTTTTGTGACAGCATTTAGCAGCTCAGGAAGGACAGAGAGTCTCCCCTCCCCCAGTCCCATAAATGAGATAACAAGCCTGAGGAAGCCAAATTTGTCCCCCTCCCACTAGCCAACCTGTACGACTTCCTCTCATCAATCAATCAATCAATGTATCTATCTCCCTGTCATCCCCGCATTGAGCATCTCTGCCCAGTCTCCCAATTAGCCATGCAGGAGGCAGGACAAGCTCAGTGCCATGGGGAGCAGTAGGGGAGCAGTCAGTGCAGCAGGGTGTCTGGAAGGAGGAGGAGGAACCAGCCTCCCCCAGCCCCGCACTCCTTCCCCCTCCCACCCCGCCACAACCCACAGGGCAGACATGGTGGATTTAGGGAGAATTCCTGTTTTTCCAATCCCTGAGGGTCTGCTGCCTTCCTAGCCAGCAAGGAGAGGAGCCCGGGAGTCGGCAGGGTCCCTGGACTGGCCCACCAGACCCCTGGCCCTGTGGCTGGTCCCAGTGGTAACTTGTACAAGACACAGCACCCCTTTGGGTCTCTATTTCCTCTTCTATAAAATAGGGTTAATACCCGACTTCCCTGCCTCACAAGACTATCAGGGGAATCAAACAAGATGTGGACGTGCTTGGAAAAGAAAGGAGTGGTTTACAGATGCCACATGGCATTTGGCATGGGAGGAAAAATTCCTGGGGCTGCATGTTACAGACTTCTGTATTATACATGAACCATCTGGAAATTAAGTATTATGTATAATAGAGTTTTCAGCTGGCTGAGGATTGCCTCCTTCAAGCATCAAAACTTTTAAACTTTCATTTTAACTACTTGGAGGAAACATCTTTCTAAAATGCACTCCAAGCTCTTGGTTTCCTTATTCAGTATAAAACCAAGTTTTCCTCCTGCCCCCAGTTTGTCTCCATGCAGGGTGGTGCTGTCAGGATGCCCAGGACAGGGACGGGGCCATTTCCTGCTGCAGCACCACCCACGTCTCCCTGCTACCTTCCTGAGCCTCCTGCTTTCTCCAGTGGCCACTGCTCTGCCTGGTCTGCCAGGCCTCAGTCTTTCTCAACACCTCCTGGCCCGTATGATTAAATCAGTGGTTGGGTGCAGTGACTCATGCCTATAAGTAATTCCAGCACTGCAAGGCCAGAGGATGGCTTGAGTCCAGGCGTTGAAAACTAGCCTGGACAACATAGTGAGATCCTATCTCTACAAAAAATAATACATACATGCATACATGTATGTACGTATGTACTATTACATGCATAATATTGTTATGTATATAATGAAATTGTTAGAGCTGGCAAGTCAGCTCTAATCATGGGAACTGGAATGACCAGGCCACCCAAGAGTAGGAGTGGGCCACACTCCAAGGGTCAGGGTCAGGGCGCTTACGTTTCTGTGGAGGAGGGTAGGTGAGCAGCTTGTCAACATTGTTTGTAAACTGGCAGTTAATAGCCCTAGAGTGGGCTTTCTATGAGCAAAGTGCACAGGAGTTTTAATACACGGACCGTAAATATTTTACGTTTGTTGAATCAATGAAGGGATTAATAAACCCTAAGGGCCTTCATGACCTACTTCTCAGTTCTGTGTTCATTTGTGTTCTAGAGAAAAAGGCAGCCTGCTTGCTAGTTTTGTTACGGATAGAAAAGGCATGACTCAGGCATGCGTGTACGCATGCGCCCATGTGTGAATTCACCGCCTTTGCCCGGTGAAAGGGGTAAACCGGGGCTCTGGAAGCAGTGGGCCAGCAGGTCTGCATTCTCCCATGCCCAGGATACATGGTGAAGAGGGAGGAGCCCCTAGTCTGGGATCATCGTACCTAAGACGGAGCCTGGTTTGGTTATGGACCTGTGTGTGTCAGGAGGGCAGGTCTGAACCTCTCTGGACCTGTGTTTCCCCTTCTCTAGAAGAGCTCCTGCTAAGAGAGGCAGAGAAGGAGAGTGGTTAGAACATGCTCAAGAGCCAAACTGCACATGCTGACTGTTGATGCCGGCTCTGTGGGCCTGGGTTAGCTGCCTATCCTCTCTGTGCCTCAGCTTTTCCATCTGTAAAATGGGATGGTAACAGTCCCTGCCTCATAGTGAAGTGGACCTCTGTCAACAGAATTCAAGCACTTAGAACAGTCAGTGCCAGCACATGATAAGCTCTAAGTAAATGTTTGCTAAGTAAAAGCTTTAACTGGTGGTCTTTAACTCTAGTTATTACTTTTAGACCACCTTCCAAGTCCAAGGCTCCTTCTCCCAGGCCTAGAGCACATAAAGGACCCCTTTACAATCCCTGGGTTGCATCTTCTTCCCTGCTTGGCCCCACTGGGCCCATCAGTAAATATTCAGTAAGACTCGCCAGTGATAAAGCACTCAGGGTGAGACTGGGACTGCACAGGGACTTGCTAGGAATTCTCTGTAGATGCAGGTAGTGGGCCAAGCCAGAGGGAGAGCTGGGACCGACAGGAATCTGAACTTTGACCCAGAGGGCAGCAGTGAGACATGGAGGTCTCCTTAATCAGCAAAGCAGCTAAAAACATCCTTCAATCTCAGTCGAAAAACTCCAGCATCCAAATCCTAGCCTGGGTAGTGGGAAGAGATGAGGACAAATAGAGAACACCACCCCTCCCATCAGAGAGACCCCATTCAAATGGTAGAGGCAAAACCCTCCTCTCTCTCCCATTCTAAAGGAATGCTCATATGAAGGAGTGTTCAGTCCCTACCCTCGGGTGCCTGCAAGGCTCCCACCTCAAGGAGCTTCCTGCCCTCCAGAGCCCCCATATAATGTGATACGAGCATCAGCATTCTGGGAATTCAGAGCTCAGAGTCAGGGGGCCTGAGCCAAGCACAAACAGAGCATGAAGGCCTCCTCCATTGCCCTTTAGAGCCCAACTTAGAGAGTGCCTCCTCCAGGAAGCCTTCTCTGATTTTGTGACATAATTGTCTAATAGATTGCTTACATTCTTTACTCCTACCTGGCCCCCTGCCGTCTAGGACTGGACCTTATTCCGGTACTAGTGTATGGCCTGGCATCAAGTATGCCCCTGATACTTATTGTTGAGGGGATGAATAGGAAGTGGGTGGGTGGATGGATGGGTGGGTGGGTGGATGGATGGATGGATGGATGGATGGATGGATGGATAGTGGATGGCTGATGGTAGATGGAGGGATGATGGATGTATGCATGGAGGAATGGATGGATGGATAGATGGATGGATGGATGGATGTTTGGATGGTAGATGATGGGTGGATAGAGGAATGGATAGATGGATGAGTGGTGGATGGTTGATGGATGGATACCTAAGGATATATGGTGGGTAGATGATGGATATATGGATAGAGGAATTCATGGATGAATGGAGGAATGGATGGATGGATGGATGCATGATGGATAGTGGATTAATGATGGATGGATGGATGGATGGATGGATGGATGGATGGATGGATAAATGGGTGGAAGAATAGATAGAAGGGTGGATGGTGGATGGCTGGATGGATGACTGGATAGATAAATGGATGGAGAAATGGATAGAAGGATGGATGGATGGATGGAAGGATGGATGGATGGATGGATAGATAGATGGGAAGATAGTGGATGGCAGATGGTAGAGGGAGGGATGATGGATATCTGCATGGAGGAATGGATAGATAGATGGATGGATGGTAGATGGTTGATGGTTGATGAATGGATAAATAAGGATGGATGGTGGGTAGATGATGGATGCATGAATAGAGGAATTCATGGATGAATGGAGGAATGGATGGATGGATAGGTGCATAATGCATAGTGGATTGATGATGGATGGGTGGATGGATAAATGGATGGAGGAATGGATAGAAGGGTGGATGGATGGATGGATGGATGGATGGATAAGCAGATGGAGAAATGGATAAAAGGATAGATGTTGAATGGATAGATGGATAAATGGATGGATGGATTGATGACTGGATGGATAAATGGATAGAAGAATGGATAGAAGGATGGATGGATGGATGGATGGATGGATGGATGGATGGATGGATGGAGAAATGGATGGATGGAGAAATGGATGGATGGATGGATGGATGGATGGATGGATGGATGGATGACTGGATGGATAAATGGATAGAGGAATGGATAGAAAGATAGCTGATGATGGATGGATGGATGGATGGATGGATGGATGGATGGATGGATGACTAAATCAGGGGATGGATAGGTGGATGGATGGATAAATGGATGAAGGAATGAATAGATGGAAGGATGGCAGATGAATAGATGGATGGATAGATGGATAAATAAATGGATGGAAGAATGGATAGATGGATGGAGAATGGATGAATGATGAATGGTGGATGGATGCTGGATTAATAATGGATGCTAGGTGGAAGAATGACCAATGAATTACTTGTAGAAGGGTGGCAGGAGTACCAGAGGCTACAGTACAGAGAAGGACATGAATGTGCAATTGGGCAAAGACACGGGAATGGGTTTGGGAGGAGTAGTAGGGAGAAAGAGCTTGAACATAGACCTTCAACCTGAGGCACAGGAGAGAAGACTCAGCACCACATGAGCACTGGGGAGGTTTCCCCAGAGGGACATTGGTAGATAAAGTGGGGAGTTGAGGGAGTGGTGCTTGTCAGGATGTGGGAGGGATGGCAGCTGGTCCAAAAGGGAGGTGAGGGCAGGTGAACTTCTCTCTGCATCTGAAAACTCACAACAGTGTTGGAAGTGCCAGCTTGTCACCAGTAATTCACAGTGGGGTTCAAATCAAATACAGGACAACTGGACAGGAGAGTGGAGGTGCCAGCCACAAGCCGAAAGGGCCTGGCTCTGGTTCAGTGGAGAACATGGGCAGAAGGTCTGGTCCTGAACCCATGGGTCCCTGAAACCCATCCACCCTCTGAGTGGAAGGGTGGGTCTAAGGGTGAGGGAACCCAGAGCAGGAAAGCATATTGGCCTCCGTCACTGAGGTTCCCTGAGTACCAGATGTTTAATCTACCCCTCTGCCTCTCTCCAACACTATGCTCCATGCACACAAAATGGGGAGCTGGAGGGAGAGCAGGAGTGGGTCACCAGATCACTCAAGCACTCTCAGGAGAATCCTCTCCAGCTCTGCTCGTGTTCCAGCACAAGCAGGAAGTCCTGCCCTGAGTCTGACCTTCATTTCTCTTGGTGCGTTTGTGAGCAAGGAAGCAGAGGGAGCCCAGTTTGAAGTCCCAAAAGAGTTCTCAGAATTTCTTAGAATTTCTCCAGGCTGGGGAGATATCAAAGGATTTCTCTGGCTTCCGTGGAACCCCAGATCTTGCTGGCATATTCAGGAGCAAAGGATGGTCCTTTTTTTTTCTCGTGGCCTCTTACTTGTGATGCCAGAGCTGGCCATTATGGAGGTGATTAAATTTAAAGACACTGCAGTAAACTCCAGCCTACAAAAGGCAGCCAGCATCATTAACACGTAATTGGAAGCTAAGCTTAATGAGGTAAGAGAGAAAAAAATAATACCCCCAGTCCCTTTTAGGATGGCAGCCCACCTGAGCTCCCACACTAGCACCTCAATAGCATCCCCATGCCAGGGCCCAAGGGGAAAAACAGAGTGAAGACAGCCTCTGCCTTAGGGATTTCACCGTTTATCCCTGCTCTCATCCAATCCTCCATTGAACTAAGTGTTTCACAGCACCCACTAGGTGCCCGCCTAGGCCAGGCCCCGGGGGAGGCAGGTGAATAACTGGATGAGGCCCCAGACACCTTGCGAAGGTCTGTAGGGAGGCTGGTCTCCTAACCAAGCAGGATGATCAGCGCAAGCCCCCATATGAAGAAGAGCCAGCAGCGTGGTCAGACACAGACAGGAAGACCAGGGAGGGTGGGAGCTCTGGGGAGACCTTCTGGAGAAGGGGAGGTATCAGCATTGCTGAGAACAAAAGACTGGTTGATACCATGAAATTGAATGCTCAGGGACGCTGGCTGGCTGGAACCCAGCGTGGCCTTCCTGCCCCCTCCCATGCTGCCCCGTCCATGCTGCCCTCAGGGCCTGCTTTTGACTCATGGGGCAGTACACCCCACAGCCACTCCTTCCTCTGTGGGCCTGGACAAGCCCCACTGTGGTTGCACATGAGCCAATCAGCTCAGACCGGCTTTCCCAGCATTTGTGGGTTTTAACAAGACCCTAAAAACTAAAAGCATGGCTTACCCCCAAGTGCTCTTTCCCTTTAATTTGGAGTTTATAATATATATGTGTTTATTTCATGGCAATGAATGCTTCCGCGGGACTTGCCCATCGCTAACGTTGTCTGATTTATTTCCTCTCGACGCTCTGAGAAGGATGCGGTTGTTAATAACAATAATGCCGCCCATCTTACAGCACTCTCTGCTTTTCGGGGCATTTTAAAATCCATTATCCTATTTAATAGAATTGTAGACTCACAGGGAAATTGTAAAGTCGGTGGAATTTGTCCTTGGCCACCCCTATGGCCCTCTTCATGCCTGCCCCCTCCCTGGGCGCCTGGCCTCCCTTCTGTGGGGGTGGCCCAGCCCTACAGAGCCACTGTTGGGCCAGACCCCACCTCCTGCAACCTAAGCAACAAGCAAGGAGTGGCAGAGAAAGCACCTTCCGCTCCTGGGGTGGGCGTGGGGAGAGCAGTCCTCTCTCCTAGCCTCTGTCCAGGGAGTGCTGGTCTCCAGAGGAGGGGGTCCACCGTGGGAAAAGAACTGGGGAGAGGGGAAACCTGTGGGCAAGGTGAGTGGGAGCTGCCCTCTTTCGTGTCTTACAGTGAGGACCAGGGGTGTGACTATCTTCCCCTACCGAGCACGAGGCTCCTGGAAGCCCAGCCAGCCCCGACATAGGGGTGCAGGGAGGAGGAGAAGGGCCCCGCTGGACTCAGGACCTCTGCTCTCCACTGCTCTCCTGTTGCCTCTTCTGTGGCTCTGCTGTCCCCCTTCGTCCTCCATCTCCTTCTGAGAACACTGCCTATCCTCTCTTCCCGACCTTCCGTATACCAGAAACCCACTTTCCTCCAGCAGCATCAGCCCCGCCCCAGGACGAATGCATCCTTCCCAGCAGGGTCCAAGGGGAACCAAGCGCACTCTAGAGGAGGGTTCTGCCTCTGACCCCAACCCCAAAGGCAGAGTTTGATTTGAGTAACTCAAGCCATGTCCCCAGGAACACACCTGTCTTCCCAAAAGCCCAGTCTCAAGCTTCTGGTCAGAAGCCAGATCTGTGCACCTTTGTTTCATGTTCTCTGTGCTCTCTCATCAGCTTGTTCCCGGCCTCCCTCTCATTTCTAAGCCTCAGGAACGACCCCTCAGCTGGCACCAACCCAGCCTGCCCTGCATCTGGGGCCAGAGCATTACAGTCACCCAGGGAGCTCATGAGAAGCATCACATGCCTGGATCCCGCAGACTGGTCTGAATTGATTTGTCTGGGAAGGGGGGTTTTCTTCCTTCTTTTTCTTTTTTCTTGTTTTTCCTTGAAGCTCCCAGGAGGTTCTAAAATGCAGCCAGGGTTGGAATCCACTAAGGAGCTTTTTGGGTCGTGTAGACCTCAGGGTCCTGCAGAAGCAGGAGGCCATCCTCAGGCAGTCTTAACGGGCAGCAGATGGGCCCCTGCACCTGCCAGCCCTGCTCCACCAGCCTGGCCACTGCCTTCCTGCATCCCAGGATGCCTTTGTTTCCCTGGCTGCTCCCTTCTCCCCTTTTTCTCCCCACATCTCCTTTTTCTCTCGTCCGTCTCCATTTCTTTCCACTTTCATCTTACCTCTTCTCTTCCTTTTTCATTTCTCCTCCTTGCTTTAGTTATCTTCCTCTGTCCTCCCTCCTCCACCTCCCCTTCCCCTCTCCCCTCCACTCTTACCTGTGCCCTCTCCCCCATCCCTGGATGCTCCCTGCTGTGCCCCCTGCTGAAAACAAAGACTCAGTATTAACCCAGGTGTACCCAGAGGTAGGGAGGGGCTCTCCTGTGCTCTGCTTTCAAATTGAGCAGAGCTTCTCTAACGGAGCACATTGCAGAATTCATCCACTAGCATGAACTGAACTCCAGTTTATGATCCCAACCCTTGCCAGGCCAGAGGAAAACAGGGCCTACCCTCCTCCTGCACCCTGAAAGGTGAGCCTGGCAAGCACTGCAGGCTGCCTTGCAGGGGCCCCAGGGCCTTGCCTATTTTCCACCAAGGTGAGGCCAGACCCCAAGATTACTGTATTGTCCACCCAGAGCCCCAGGCTCCTGAGGATGATGGATTATGGCAAAACAGAAATGGAGGGGGCCCCTCCTGGGGTTCTCAAGCCCCCAGCACTGCAGACATGGAAGCCTTGAAGGCTAGAGGAAGACTGAGCTAGGACCAGAAGAGTGGGAGGAGTGGGGAGCACACCCGGGAGAAAGCAGAATTGCAGAAGAAAGCAAGAGGTGGGAATGGATGCAGGGTTTCCAGGGGCAGAAAAGTGGCCTGCCTGGGCTGCAGTGTCCCGGCTAGGGAGACAAAAACACCAAGTCAGGCAGGGGCTTGGAGCAGATTACAGAAGCCTCGTGTGCCAGGAGGGAGGACTAAGCTCAATCTCCTGGGGGATAGGGAGCCAGAGGAAGGTAGGTGGCCTCTTGAAAGGTAGGTGGCCCAAGAGGGACATGGCCTGAAGAGGTGGGAGGCTGCCATTTGGGAAAGGGCTGGCCAGGCGCTGCCCTTATAGAGAAAGGGTGAGGGCAGGTCAGGAAGAGAGAAGGTGAAGGCAGCCTGGGACGGATGCTTCCAGTGCCCCCTTCATTAAGAAGCCTGGCTCTGCTCCTGACAAACCTGCCCAGGAGCCTGTGCTCAGTAAAAGAAATTGATTACTTTCCATTGCAATTAACATCTGGTCCCGGGTCACATCGTTAGGATAATTTGTTACAGGAAAAGCAAAGGAACTAGTTACCCAGTAATAAAGTTCTTGTGGACCCAATTAAAACGGCCTCCTCCAGTCCATGGGGAGGGGCTGGAATGGGGAAAGCTCCCCAGGCCAGGGTCTGGGACCTGGGAGCACGGAGAGGGCAGTCATTAGAAGTAGATCCTTGGGGGTGGAAGAGTAGAGGAGCTGGCTGTAGCCCGGCTGCATCACACACACACTCAGGCCTCGAGCTCCCAGAGGCCAGGTGGGCAGTAGTACAGGATCCTGGTAGGAGCCAGGGTTCTAGCTCAGACTCAGGTTCACGTCCTGCCTCTGCCATCTAGGGAAGCCTCTTCCTTCTCTGGGCCTCAATTTCCCTCTCTGCAGTCTGGGAATATTAAGTCTCCATCTCACAGGGGTGGGGAGCGTTACATAAGCTATAGGGACCAAGCTCTTGGGACAGCATCAGCATTGGAGGTCAGGAAAAACTGGCTCTGGTGGGGTGATTCAGGCACTTATCCCATGCCAATGGGGGGCTCCCTAGGATGTGTCCCTGCCCCCTTGCTGAGGGAACCATCCCTGAAGGCCCCGTGGTAACCCAGCTGCTGCCCTGGTACTGGCCCCGAGAGGCATCCAGCCGGCGTCATCGCTGACTTCCTTTGGTGTTCGTCAACCCCATCACTGAGGGCTTTTGTAAATGCCCCCTCCCACCACACAAAGTTACCTTTGCAATTCATTTGTTTGCCAGGCAGGCAGATTTATGGCAGGTATCTGTATAAATATTTATACTCTGCGGCAAGGAGGTTTTGGAGGACGCATGAGCACACACACACCCCCACGGGCTCTCATGCCCCCACCCCACCCTAGACACAGCTTCCCCTGCCCAGGCCAGCTGCAGCCAATGGAGGAGTGACTCACCCCATACACACACCCAACCTGAGGACACACATCACAGGCCAGACAGGCCGACACACCACAGGCAGTCTGCACGACACAGACAGAAACACACTTATGCATACACCGTGCTCCAACTGCAAGGGTGCCTGCTCACCTGGGCCCTGTCCCAAGATTGGCCCTGAACTACATGACCTCATAACCACCCACTGGCTCACTCCTCCCACCATTTAGAGGATTGGAGGATGGGGCTGCAGCTCAAAGAGGCAGGGCCACTGGCCGGGATTAGGAAGCCGGTAAGAAACAGAGGGGAGATTGGAACTCAGTGCTGGGTAAGGACAATGCTTATCCACTCTGTGCCTCCCTTCCACAGGGGAAGGAACAAGGCAAGAAAGGACACAATGGTCTTCCTAAGGCTTTTCCATCAGAGACTGACTCAGAACAATGCCACCAAGTCTTCTGGAGTGCCTGGGAGTGCTCACCCTGTGTACACATGGTGGCCAGACCAGGGGAGCCCCTGTTTCTGCACACTGGCATGTCATTGTCAGTCTGCCTATCGTCATCGTCAATATGCAGACCTGGCCACCCACAACAGGCAGTGAGCCCCTCAGTTGCCAGTGAAGTTACAGATCAGAGAAGAGTGGGCTCTCAGGAGGCTTCCAGAAGGGTAGGGAATGTGGATATCCCAGCCCCAGCTGTGGAAGGTCAGAGCCAGATGTCAGAGTGGAGATGAGCTGTGTGAGCCCCTCACCAGGCAGTGAGGACCACCCTGTGCACTGGCAAAGGGCAGTGCAGACCCCAAACTCACTGGGGGAAGGCCTAAAGCTTCACCTCTGGCCTCTACAAATTAGTCGCATTGAGGCTTCAAAGGGCTGAACTAAAGGCACATGGTGAGGTGGAGAGTGAAGAGGTGGAGACCTGCGGGGAACTTCGCGGCCCAAGCTGGGTCTGGGACACAGTAGCCACCTGTGATCTCAGCGGCTAAGCGGTGGAGCAGCCAGCTTCCCGGCATGTGAATTGCTGTGGATTTCGGTGAAATGCCCACTCCAGTGCATCTCTCACCTCCTACATTATCCTTCGGATTTTTCATTTGGTGAGAGCTGATGTATGGTGGCTCCTCACTCCCCAATATTATTATTCGATTAAAGCACATCTTTAAGCCAGCAACTGTAGATCATCTGGCTGCTGGAAGTCCGCAGGCAGCTTGACAGAGGCTGTGGCATTGGGAATGGGCCCTGTACCTGCCCACCTGGGCCTCTCATGTGCCTGGCGGGAGCACTCCCACGAGGGACCCCCATCCTCTGCACATCACTGGCACGATGCCCTGCCTGGACAGCCTCCCCAGACCCTCCCGAGGCTGCTTTCCAGCCACTCCCACTGTTGGAGTCTGAAAACTGTCAGGGAGGTGTTGGGACACAGCCCACTCTAGAGCTGGGTGGCTCTGGGCACATTACTGACCCTCCCTGTGCCAATTTCTTAATCTGTAAAATGCAGGTCCCAAGTGCTCCTCTCACAGGACTGTGGTGAAGATCAAGTGGGGAAATACGCACACCTACTGGTCATCAGTAATGCTAACCATCACCATTGCCATTAGCATGTTCTTTGTTCCCAAGAAGTTTCCCAGGGAGCAGAGGCTCTGTCTTGAGCATGCCCAATGCCCCACCATTCAGGGTCTCGGGTAGGGATGGGCCAGGATGGACTGTCTGTGGTCAAGCCAGGCAGGGTGTATGAGAGCCTGGCTGTCCCTTCCACATCTGAAACAAGAAGGGCAGGGCTCTGGGCACATGGCTGGGCCTGTGAGACGCCCTCAGTCGAGACCAACTTGCTGATGCCCTGATTGATGAGAACCAGCAGTGAGAAGGGGCCAGTCTTCGCCTGGTTCACGTTGCAGCTGGCAGTGGCATGGGACAGAGAGTAGAGTCAGTGGCCCCAGCTCTGCCACCACTTACCAGGGCAGCGTCCACTCCAGCCTCAGTCTCTCTGGGTTGCCTTGCTGTCTCACCTATAAAATGGGAATCACCTTTTCCCTGTATATCTTCCTGGCTTGTTGTGAGATGTAAGAGGAGTTACCAGGTAAAGGGAGTGTAAGGGTGTCGGTTGTTGAATAGAGTCTTCTTGGCTGAAATCTTCAATGATTGGGGCTCTTGCCCCTCCCCTGGAATATTCCTCACCCCAGCCCTCAACAGGTCACACTAATTCACATGCTCAGGCAGGACTCTGCCCCACCCAGAGAACATGCTTCTCTTTCTAAGGCTCGGTTGTCTATGTTATTGCTCTTACAAGCTCCAACCGCACATTGAAAAGAAACCATGCACACATTAAGAAGAGTGTGCTCAGAACTGCTGAGCTGCACCCATGCCCAGGCTAGTCATGTGGTCTTTCTGGCCCGAGAACCTTGTTCTTCCTGGGCCCCTAAGTCAGGCATAAGCCTCGGTCACCCTTGTTGCCATCCCCAGGGCCTGGGCACTGCTTAATAAGTGCCCCAAGCCCTCTCTGGTTGTTTTTATTCCATTCTGGGCCAGCCCTATGGTCACACTCACAGGGGTAGCCAAGGGCCTTGTCTGCACCCTCCCAGCTCCTGGTGGCAAGACCATGCCTCTTCTCTCTCTTTCTCAACAGCGAATAGCATTGCTCAAAGGGCTTCTCTAGAAGCAGATCATGAGAAGTCCCACTCTTCAGTCTGAGGACATCTCTGGAAAGAAGGGATCTTTCTATCGGGGAGGTGCTGCTACAGTCCTGCAGAGGAAGTACTGGGCAAGATGGCCACAAAGGGTTCATTTCTCCTCCAGGCTCCATGCACATCCCCTGAGGCCAGGATCCTTGGGCTTCTAGCCAGTCGTTAGGACCCAAGGACCCACAGAGCACCCTGGGGCCTTGGCCACCTGTGAACTGCTCCAGGCAGCTTGGTCCTGCCATAATCCACATAATTAATGACTTGGCTCAAGATAATGTTGGTTAGATTGACTGAATCTTCAGATGATTTAAAGCTGACAAAAATGGTGCATCCCTTAGATGGCATAATAAGAATGCAACAAGATCTCAGCAGATGGACATGATGGGTAGAATCCAACAAGACGCAGTTCAATAGGGAGAAATACGGGGCCTTTCACTCGGGGCTAAGTATCTAAGTACAGAGGCAGGGACAGGTGAAGGGATGGCTCAAACACAGCTGCTATGCCCGCGGGCAAGTGCTTCTCCTGACAGCAATAGGAGGCTCCAGCAGCATTTGGCTGCCCCTGACAGAATTGCACTTGAGACTGCTTGAAGACACGTGTGATATCCAGGAGAAGGAGGTGTCAGTCAGTCTGCTCTTTGCTGTTCCAACCAGTTCTGGGAATAATTGAAGAACTGGGTTAAAATTACACAAAAGCTAAGTTCAGAGGAGAGTGGTTAGCATGCTGAAGGATTTTACTTGACACGTGCTTGACACGTGACACATGGTCACGGAGCCAGCATTGTGAAGCTGAGCAGGGGCCAACTGGGAAAAGGGTCACTCCAGGGTGGTCCTAAGGAAAAGGCTTGTTTCCTGTGGCTCCAAAGGGTGACAGGAGGGCCACCTGTGGAAAGTACCAGCAGTCAGATTTTAGGCAAACATTAAAATGGTGCTACTTTTCATTGCTGTGCAAGGAGTATGTGGCCACTGTCCTGGGGTTAGATCACCATAGGCAGATAAACCGGATGCCTCAAAGCAGGGGTCATTAAGTAGGATTGTGGTCAGGACATAAGGTGGCTGGATGGCCTCAAAGTTCCCTTGTAGAGACATCTGGGTTCTGTGCATCCTACTGGGTCTGGAGAAATGCAGGGCACCTCCAGCCTGCCATACCCCTTCTAAGTGTAATGATTCTAGTAACACCCAAGACCAAGGTGGGAAGAGTAGAGCCCTCCATTTCTGAGCAGTAGAATGGATCTATGAGTAATGTAAGCCAGGGAAAATGGCCCCCACCCAGGCAGCCATCCTCTCCCCCTTTTCCTCGAGCTCGGGAAAGCAGGGCAACTAGTTCCTCAGGAGGAATAAAAGGACACTAAGGTCAGATAACCTTTCTGGGATAGGACCTATTGGATTGGAAGCTGGGAACAGTCTGGGGGTCTCTCTTGCTTGCTGGATTTCTCTGTCCCTGTCCCCGTGGTTTCAGGCTGTAGGTGCCTCTGCTTTAGAGGAACACTAGGCTGAGGCAAGCCAGAGGACTAGGCTGGGCTCTAAAAGCCTTTGCAGTGTCAGCTCAGCAGAGGTGAAGAGGGGAGCTTTGGCTTTCTGCAGTTTGCACAGCCCAAGGCCCCACAGCCGGGAGGATACAGGCATGGCTCTCATGCAGAGGGCACAGTGCATGGGCACATTTCCTGGGCAGCATCTCTTGGGATCTGTTGTGCTGGCTGGGCACAGAGAGTATGAACACAGAGATGAGTGCATGGCCTGGCCTGGCTGGAACAGAAAGTGAATGGTGTTAGAGAAAGCAGTGATTCTGTGAGAGTCACTGGAACCAACTGTGAATTCCAGGCCATAGGATTTAAAGTTAATCCTTTGGCACTGGGAAGCCATAGCATGTCTTTGAGCTGTTGAGTGGTGGAATCAAGTGTAGATGTAGCACTATAAGGAATGAGAGCAGAGATGGTGAAACGAGAGAGGAAGGAGCAATCCCAGAGTGTCTAAAGAATTGTAAATGATTTCAGTGTGCCTGGCCCTTAAGTATACAAGGAGAGGGTGTGGACAGGATGCTGTTGAGGTTTCAGAAAACCCAGAAGCAATCCCTACATCCCTCACCCACCTGGGCAAAGGTGACATTTGGTCCCCAGAGTCACTCATAGGTTCCTCCAAAGACCCAGAGAGCCAATCTTCTAGAAGCTACTGTAGCCACAGTGAATTGGGGGCAAGGAGGCACCTGGAGGCAAAGACTGGGAGAAGGTTTGGGTCCCAGTAGACCCTGGGAGAGAGCCCAGCCTCCCGCTGCCTCCCTGTACACTGCAGCGTTCTGGGAGAGATAGTTATACATTTCCATGTTTGGGTGTTGGGAGCCCCATGGTGGAGGCTGCAGATGAGGAAAGGAGACAGAGTTTTGGCCTTTAGGCTGCTGGGAGGGCCTGGGGGCAGGCGCTTTCCATCTCCCCGGGGAAGCATCTCAAAATGAACCTTATTCAGGCTTACTCCTTCATCCTCTCACCATTCTGGAATCCACCTTAGAGCTGCCCAAGCAAGCACTCAGGCCCCAGGAGGCAGATGCCCTGGAGGTTTGCAGTGCCCATGTGGTCATGTGTGCAGGCTTGTATACACCAGGAACACACATCTCCCCCAAACAGGGATGCCCGGGTGTTCACCCAGGTCCTCATACTTGCACACAAATGGTGCATGCCCACCTGCATAGCCACAGGCACAGACTGTACAGGTGTGCATAGGCAGCTCACTGGTGTGCACACAGGGCTGTTCCACAGGGACACAGGCTAGACAGACCTGGCTCATTCACTCGTGTGGAAGGGGAGGACGATGCTGTAGCTGCCTGCTCCTTGCATGCTGAGGTGGCCCCAAACCCTGGGGTCAGGCTGGAAAAATGACTTTCCTGGCTGAAAGTGACAGAGGCTCACTGCCAACACAGAGAAGGAGGAAGTTTATGGCAGAAAATTGGATTTGAAATCAGACCAGGCCCCTGGGAAGAGGTTCAGTCAGAGACAGCAGCAGCCAAGACAGGACGGGACCTTGGCATGGGCAGTGGGAGGGGAGGCCAGCCAGGAACCAAGCAGGAGAGAGACAGTGCCCTCCCCACCTCTCCCTAGGGAGCCACCAGGCCCCTGCTATGTGCAGTCTCATCATTGTGGGGAGGATCAAGGTGGAGGGCCGACAGGCAACAAGGGCTGAAGAGAATTCCCCCTGAGCTGTGGTCTAGAATAGGGAGACCGGCAGGGAGGAAGGAGGGATGGGGCTGAAGAGGGAGGTGGGGTCAGATGGCGGATTCCTCCGCATTGTGCTCCGAGGAAACCAAGCCTCACAAAGTTGGGCTGAGGGGCAGGGGAAGGCTGAGTTCTCACCTGAAGGACTGATGAATACTTGAATGAATGCCTGTATCCTGGGACATATATAGTGTCACCATGCCCAGGTCTCCTCCACTGATGGAGTCACCAAGACCCAAATGACCCACAGGCTGTGTTCAGGTTGGTGCTGGAACCTGGCTGTCTATACCCAGGGCTGGTTCCCCTCCCACCTCCCCCGCCCGAGAGTCCTGGGCTGCACCGCACCGTGCCCGCCTCCTCAGCAAGCCCACCCTCCCCCTAACTCTGCTGGAAGACGGGCTGGGTGTGGGGGGTGTTAACACAGCGAAACAATTAACTGGAGTCACACAAAGGAAGGGTGGGGAGAGCGACACTCTTGGCAACACAGCAGCGTTAGGAGAGATGGATGAACTTTCCCACTTCACCGGCGCCACGGAGCTGACAGTAAATATCAGAGGTAATGATATTGACTTTAAGGTATTATGGCTCCAAATGTCACTTGTGCTTTCGTTCTCTTTCTCTCTTTAAAAAAAAGAAAAAAACACAGTCTCCCCGACCTGATTTGCATTTTTCCTTCCTCCGTTCCTCTGTTCCTACAGCTGGGAAGGTAGAGACCATCCTGCACATTGCACCTTCCAGGGACCCAGCACCAGAGCTCATTAGGAAAAGTCAGCTGTGGCCTTCCTGTCCTTTTCGTCCCAAGCATCTTATGCAGGACAAGAAAGGCCTCCCCAGACTATCCTTTCCCTCTGTCCTCCCCACCCCCATCCCTTCCCCAGTTCAGGAACCCACTGCAGCCTCCCAGGACTGGGAGAATCAAGCAGACTCAGGACCCCACAGCTCCTGGCCCCAAACAAACTCCTTCCAGCAACATCTCCCCACTCCCCCGTGTCTGCCTCCAGTCTGGCTGTTCCATCCCTCCCACCCCCTCTCTTTGACTAACACTGCTTCCTTTCTGTCCCCCTGCCCCATGCTGTCCATCTCTCTCGTCACACCTCCTCCAGGTAGCCACCACCACCAACACCACCACCACCACTACCTGAGCCTTAGCTCCTCCTCTTCCTCCTGCAAACACCCTAGCACATGAACCCTGCAATGCCCCCTCCTAAGGTGGGTGCTGGTCCCATAGCTTGCCAAGTTTCTTCTCCCAGATCTCACTGCTAAAGCCAGGTTAAGGCTTCTGAGAGGCCAGCCTCCCCAGTCTCCCACTCCTTTTCAAGATGATCCCACAGAGCTTGGCTTTTTCAGTGGTGTTTTCTGTAAATACCTCTTAAATGAGAAACCAAGAAGGGGCCACCCAGAGGAGCTCCATGGGGCATGCGGAGATGGATGGAAGCAGAGAGAAGTGAAAAGTGTGGGATGGGAGTGGAAGGCTCCACCCAGACAGGGAGGCTCTGGGTGTAGTGGGAAAAATAGAAGCGTGGAAGTTAGACAGGTCTAGGATTCAAATCCAGGTGTTCTGTGACCGCAAGGATGCTACTTACCCTCTCCAAGCCCAGTCTTCTTGTCTTCCAACGATAGTGGCGATGCCTCCCTCTGTGACCTTCCTTGCCTAATGGATATTAGGGGCTTCGTACACAGATGAGAAACTCCACCTTCTCCCAGGCTCCATCTCCATGGGGACCAAGCCTCAGGTCCTACTGAGCAGGGAGAAGACCAGACAAGGGCCCCAAACCAGAGCGTGGGGAAAAATGGGGTCTGAGTCAGGCACACTGCGGCCCCTGCACCTCCCCTGACAAGATGAGCCACCCACCTCTCAGCCTCAGTGCTTTGTTTACAAAAATGGAATAGGGGCCATCCTGTGGGACTTGTGTGAGGTTTGGAGCTGGCAAGTGGAGATGAGAAGCGAGGGCCTGGACACAGGAGAGCTGACATCTGGGTGTGACTTGAGTGTCTTTGTGGATGTTATGCATAACTACAGTGACAATGAAGACCTGGCCGCACTGCTGCTCTGTGCTATAGCAGCTTTCTGGGTCTGCGCTATAGCTGTTGCAGCCCCAGCCCTACCTTGTTGAGTGCCTCAAGATCTGGTCTGGGGAAGCAGAGACTATCCTCCTTAGCACGGTGTACACAGGGAAGAACATGGTAATAGATACTGCCCCTCCTTCTTAAACATCTCCAGTAACAGATATCATGGCCTTTTCAAGATGTTGTATTCCATGGTCAGTCTTAAGAGCTAGAAAGTTCTTCCTTAGGCTGAGCTAAAGCCTGCCTCCCTCTAAATTCCTACTGAAACTTCCAGGTCATATTCACACAAATCACTGTCAATAGGGGTCCCTTGTTCCTGATCACTCAATTGATTACTTGGGCCCAGAGGCAGGATTTTACTATTGTTCATGTAAAGTATGAACACTATGTCCATATTGTACTATGCCCATCATCTTTCAAGAGTTGATCTGGTGTCTGGCTGTTGACTTAGTTTTTAAATTTGCCCCATCCCAGGCCAGGCGTGATGGTTCATGCCTGTAATCCCAGCACTTTGGGAGGCCAAGGGAGGAGTTTGAGACCAGTCTGACCAACATGGTGAAACCCGGTCTCTACTAAAAATACAAAAATTAGCCGGGCGTGGTGGTGGGCGCCTGTAATCCCAACTATTTGGGAGGTTGAGGCAGGAGAATCTCTTGAACCCAAGAGGCAGAAGTTGCAGTGAGCCGAAATCGCACCATTGCACTACAGCCTGGGCGACAGAGCGAGACTCCGTCTCAAAAAAAAAAAAAAAAAATTGCCACATTCGCCTTCAGGGATCTGTGAAGAAATTCTGTCTCCTCTGCCTCATCCAGGTCCCTCCTCCCCGACCCTTGGCTCCTAGCCTCAATTCGCAGGGGGTGGGCGACATGCTTCTCCCTTTGAATGAGGTTTCATTGCATTCACTCCATCGGGCTTGGTAGAAGGGTGTTCAGAAAGGGCTCAATCAACTCTCCATTGCCCAACTTTGAGGGTGCTTGAGACCCACACTGCTATCTTCCGTGGTCTACTCTCCTTCTCAAGAATCTGCAGCTGCTGCCTGTTGTCTTTGTGTTGAGCCTTCAAGGCCCTTAGTATTCTAGCCTTACTCTTCCTCTCCCTTTAAAGTCCCTGTTGCTCAGCACCCACCCCTTACTTCAGTAAAATCATTTTCTGCTGTCTCCCATCATATCTTATAAATCATTCTCCTGGCAACCTCTCCCATCATTGCTATCTTCCCAAATCTTCCTCCTCCTTTAAGACCCAGCCAGATTCCTACCACCCTAGGAGACTTTTTGTAACTGCCGTGGTCCCTGCTGACCTTCTGTCTCTCCTGCCTCCTCTAGCACCCGTTGTCTGCCCATCTTGGGCTCCACAGTCACTGCTACAGCCTTCCCTGCCCCTCCCTCCAGTCTATAGAGGGCGGAGGTTCTGTCTTCTGTTCTTTCTATCTTCCCATACCCCATCACTGAACTGCATAGAAATCATCCATGTTTAGCTTTGGAATACCTTATGATGAGACCATTTGAGTTTTGTTCTAGTTATGAGCAGTCTGTTTCTCTTCCTAGTTATAAGTTATTTAGGCCCAACCAAAAATGACTGGGCAAATCCTCTCCATGGACTGAGCAGACACCTGGGCCTGGTGGATAGTGTGTGCTGCTGAGTTCAGGGTCCCCAGGGAGATGGAGCCCCAAGAGCAACGCCATCCAGGCTCGTGGTTGTAGACCACAGTCACACCTCTAGACCACAGCCTGGAGCCTGGAGCCCGAGTGCTGGATCCTCAAATTACTGTCTTGGGATCCTTGTGTTCCATGCTCTCTTCCCCAGCCCTGGCCTGAGTGCCTGACATTCCAGCATGTGTTCTAGAGCCCAGGCTGGGAATGTGGCCAATTCCTGAGGTGGCTGCCAGGGAGAAGTGAAAGGACACTTGTCATTTCTCTTGCCCCAGGAAAAGGACCTTGGGTTGAGAAACAGAGCAAAAACCAAGAACATTATGTCTGTAAAGAAGCTGGTGGTAAGGGGAGAGGAGAGACAGGAGTGCAGGAGGGAGAGAGGAAGGCCAGCAAGGGACCGGGCACGTGCACCTACTGACTGCTCCCCAAGCCTAAGTGCAAACAGAAGCTCCCATCGTGCCTCATTGGAAATCCCCTGGAAACATTCCCGTTTAAAGGAATCCAAGGACAAAGTATTGCATAGAACAAAGACCTCCACCAGGAAAAGAGGCTGTGCCCCTCTTACTCTTTTCAGGCCTCTCCCCAGAGGGCCCCTGGGTCTTAGAAGCAATAGGTTCCTGGAGACACAGTAATAGATGTGGTCCCTGTCAGTACACACCACTAGCTGCCTCACTGCAGACAGATGGGTGCATCAAGGACCAGGCAGAGGAGGCCAGAGAGTGCCCAGGATCCTGACCATAAGGCAAGGGCTGGAGCGGGGCAGAGAAAGGCACAGAGTGGGGAGGGAGGGGCACGTGCATGAAGGGGACCAGGCACCGTCCAGGGCGCATGCTCAAAGGTCCAGCCAACTGCAGGACAGCAAGCTCAGAGCCTGCAATCCCAGTTAATGAAGAAGCCATGCTAAATAACGTGCTTTGATTAACCAAGGATCATTCAGGTCACTGAAAACCCGTACCCTGTGACACCAAAACCTTACCGTTCTTTCTATCATCCTCCTGTAAGTTAGGTGGCTGGCAGCTGACAAGTTCTACTTCTACTAGCATAACTCTCTAGTGACATCTGCCACCTGCCACCCCTCATTGTGTCCTTGTGTCCCGATTTTGTGTACTAGGACCCCACAGCATCAATAGGGTTAGAATTCTGCCTAAAGTAAGAGTTAGATACCTGGAAAAATGTTTCCTACTTTCCTATTTCTTTTCTTTTTTTTTGTTGTTTTTTTGTTTTTTGTTTTTTGTTTTTTTTGAGACGGAGTCTCCCTCTGTCACCCAGGCAGGAGTGCAGTGGCGTGGTCTCGGCTCACTGCAAGCTCCGCCTCCCGGGTTCACGCAATTCTGCTGCCTCAGCCTCCCCAAGTAGCTGGGACTACAGGCACCCACCACTACGCCTGGCTAATTTTTTTTGTATTTTTAGTAGAGACGGGGTTTCACCATGTTAGCCAGGATGGTCTCAATCTCCTGACCTCGTGATCCGCCCGTCTCGGCCTCTCAAAGTGCTGGGATTACAGGCGTGAACCACCGCGCCCGGCCTCCTATTTCTTGTCTGTGTCCTGGTAGGTGATAAATTTCTGTACATGAAAATATTGCCTGGATGGGAAATTCTCTTCCTCTGTGGGGAGGCTACTAATGGGAATTTTTTTTAGCGTGAAAGCCTACTCAGCACCTCCTAACCTCTCCCGCCCTCGTCCTCTCCCCACACAGCCCCCAAGACCCTCCCAGCAGGCCCTGTAGTGCACCTGGAGGGTCTTTGCTCCGGTGGCTGCTCAGCCAGGCACCTGGGGTGAATTCATTGCAGGGGTGTGCCCAAGACAGACAGGGAGAAGAGAGAGTGGGAGAAATGAGTTTCAGGGAGAATCAGAGGAGAAAAGCAAGGAAGAAACCCGAAGAATCTAGAGAGACCCTACTGTGTGCCTGGGTCCTTCCTGTTATCTCCTGAGGGGCCTGAGAGGGAATAGCGTCTCTCTGGTCCAGATCAAGAAGCTGCCCAAACCAACACCTGACCACCTGACCCCTGAACTGAGGTGTGCAAATGTGTAGAGCAGATTTGTGAGAATGAGATGGGAGGGAGGCCCTGGGAGGCAGCAGATTGGCAGGGAGAGCCGAGGTGAGATCAGGTGACTGGCAAGAGATGGAGGGAAAGACCACAGTTGACACAGCATGGGGAGGAAGGTTCAGAGAGTTCAGCGCGGGCAGGGCAGCCAGCGGGTGTCCCAGGGGCCTGTTCGAGCTAGGGTACCCACAGAGAAGTCCAGAGCAAGCCTGCTCCCCAGACTGCAGCAGTCCCATGACCCTCCCTGTGTCCTGGCAGAAGGGTGCCCAGCCCGGCAGAGTCTGCACTGTGCTCTCTGACCATTCCCAGTCTGTGTCCCAGCCCCCCAAACCCTGTCCTCATCCCGCTTTGTCCTAGGAGCCCCAAAGCTGGCCAGCCCCAGGCCCGGAGCTAACAGGGCTGCAGAATCGCCAATCCCAGAAGAGGTGGGGCTGCCTCCCAGGCTTGGCCTTGACCTTCGGCTGCCGCTGGGGAGTGGCGCGTCCGCAACCCTGACTTGATTAACATTTAAATGCCATTTGGTGAGAGGAGGAGGAGGAGCAGGGCTGGAACAAACAAACCTCGGAGCTGGAGCTGGAGCTGGAGCTAAAGCTGGTCAGGGTGTCTGGGCTGAGGAGCCTGCACCTCACACGCCAAGTTGAAGATCTGTACTTGTCCCTGGGGGTCAGGGTGATGGCAGGGCTGGGGATGTGGCCAGGCTGCCTGCCCCTCTTCACAGGCCTCGTCCCCTGATCTGCCCTGGGCCCTTTGCTCATTTCACCAAGACTGAGGGACAGCCTCCATCAGCATGGGCCGGACCCCAGGATCCAGGTGAAGGTCAGACCACAGAGCTCCTCTGACCGTCTGCTTCCCACTCCAGCAGCCTCTTGGCCTGGCCTCAGTGCCCCTGGGTACCCTCTGAAGCTGCCTCTGGTCTTCCCTCCTGCCTTTCTCTTCCCGGTGCTCTCAAGCGCTGGGAAGGAATCCCCCGCCCCCCTCCCTAACGCCTTCCCAGCAGGGGCTGCCACTAGAACAGCTCTAATGGGCCAGGTTGCTCCCCTGGCTGGGCATCTCCAAGGGTAGTCTTCCCATTGAGGCTGGAGCAAAGGCTTTAAAAGCCACTTAAAATATCCTTGATGAGCAGGAGTGACCCCTTAGGAGGGAAAGAGGCCGGAATAAAGCTGAGGGGAGCTGCAGGGCAAGTCCGCCTCCCCACCTCCACACTTGGGTGGGTCCCAGGCACTGCTCCAGGCCACACCCTGGAGCCGAGTAGGGGTGCAACTGTAAACGAGGCGGCTAATTTTGTTAACAGCCAAGGCTCTTGATTTGCATATTCAGGAGGAGTGCTGTCTTCGGAAGTCGTTAACACAAAAGTCTAAATAACTTCACTAATGGGGCAGCTGCAGGCGGTTACCCCAGGCTTGCCAGCCTGGCCAGCCTGCCAAACCCCACCCCAGCTTCCCTGGAGGAACAGGAACCAGTCAGGCAGCTGGATGCATTGGACAGAGCTACAGTGAGCCACAGGCACAACCAAAAACCCCATTTAGTGACTTTAATCCTGGTGCGTCTTTAACTCTCCACACCCAAGGTTAGCTCTTGGTTTAACTCTGCCCTTTGGGTTGATATGTTTGCTGAGCCAGATCCAGGGCAGAAAATGCAACACTTGCAAAGATCAACACCCTTGTGGAAACTCAAAAGTACCTGTACAAATGACAACTGGCTTTCCTATATGAATGGCCTTCACAAGCAGAATTGTCAAGGCTTAATATATGTCCAGCATTGCTGGGGGCACCAACACGAGTGGGGAGGGGCAGGGCTGCTAAAAGTAACTAGAGTTTAATGAACACCTACTACGGGCCATGCCTGTGCTAGGTCTTGTTTTATAACATGTGCCTTCCTTGATCCTCACAACCCCACAAAGACAAAGATAACAAGATAAAAGGTTCGTATGTAAATAAACCCCACTTTGAAGACCCAGCAAGAGTGAGGAATTTTGTCGCAATCACATAGCTCCATGCATTAGAACTGAGATTCAATTATAGGCGTGTCTGGCTCCAAATCCCAGACAGTTCCCACTGGCCCCCTGGTGGTCCTCCTGAACTCACCCACACATCTGCAGGTGCCTGCACAGAACCCAAATGTCAAGTCAGCAGAGGAGCCTTCCCTGCCCAGAAGAACTCTGCAGGCATGAAGAGCGTAGCCCCGCAACAAGACTGCCTGCCTCCAGACAGGCTCACAGCAGAGCAGTGCATAGCTTACAGCAAGTGATTCCACGTATCTGGGCCTCAGTTTCCTCATCTGTCCTCATTTTGGGGATGATATCAGTAGTACTGCCCTGCTTGTCATGTGAAGGCGAGAAGGGGGCCTGGCACACAGTAAGTGCTCACTCGTGTTATTAACTGGGGATCCCCCCACTCAGGGGTCCACTTGAAGGGTTGTGCAGAAGGCCTTGCTCACAGGTTGTGTTCAGCAGGCCGGTTGCTGTGCAGCCGGTGGGTGCCAGTGTCAGGGGAGGTCCCTGGCCCAGCAGTGATAAAGTGGTGCTTACCCAGAGCCCTCAGGTCTCTGGGGCCCTCTGAGACTCCATCCCTGGGTCAGATGTTTAGTGTCCATGGTGGTGGTGGCCAGAGATTGCAGAGGGGCCTTAAGCAGGTGAAGCTGAGCAACCAGAAACAGGCAGCTGCAGGTTAAAAGACAACAACTGCCAGGCACGGTGGCTCATGCCTGCAATCCCAGCACTTCGTGAGGCCAAGGTGGGTGGATTGCCTGAGGTCAGGAGTTTGAGACCAGTCTGGCCAGCATGGTGAAACCCTGTCTCTACCAAAAATACAAAAAAAAAAAAAATTAGCTGGGCATGGTGGTATGTGCCTGTAAATCCCAGTTACTCAGGAAGCTGAGGCAGGGGAATTGCTTGAACAGGGGAAGTGGAGGTTGCAGTGAGCCGAGATTGCTCTACTCTACTCCAGCCTGGGTGACAGAGCAAGATTCCATCTCAAAAAAAAAAAAAAAAAAAAAAAAAAAAGGCTGGGCGCAATGGCTCACACCTGTAATCTCAGCACTTTGGGAGGCCGAGGCGGGCAGATCATGAGGTCAGGAGATTGATACCATCCTGGCTAACACGGTGAAACCCCGACTCTACTAAAAATACAAAAATTAGGCATGGTAGCACGCACCTGTAGTCCCAGCTACTTGGGAGGCTGAGACAGGAGAATGGCAACAACTTCCCGGGCACAGAGGGCTCATGCTTATAACTCCAGCACTCTGGGAGGCCGAGGCATGAGTATCATTTGAGGCTAGGAGTGTAGGAGTGTAAGACCAGCCTAGACAACATAGCGAGACCCTGTCTCTACAAAAAATTAAAAATTAGCCAGGCCTGGTGGTACGCAGTCCCAGCTATTTGGGAGGCTGTGGAGGGAGGATAATCTGAGCCTAGGAGTTTGAGACTACAGTGATTTATAATCCCGCCACTGCACTCAGCCTGGGACACAGAGTGAGACCCTGTCTCAAAAACAAATAACTAAAAAGGCAACAAATGATGGCCCTGCTGGAATCCAGATGGCCCAGCACTGCCCAGCTCCACATCCATAGGTGACCATTGACCAGCCCTTCTTCAGCACCTCTGAGACCCTCTCACATGGGCTAAGTCTTCAGGGTGCCTAACCTGCCTTTTGCTTATTCCTTTGCCAGGCCCCCTTCTCGCCCTTCATATGACATCACCCTTTCACTTACTTGACAGGTTTTTTGTTTTTTTTTTTAAGACAGTCTTGCTCTGTTGCCCAGGCTGGAGTACAGTGGGGCGATCTTGGCTCACTGCAACCTCCACCTCCTGAGTTCAAGCAATTCTGCCTCAGCCTCCCAAGTAGCTGGGATTACAGGTGCACGCCACCACACCCAGCTAATTTTTGTATTTTTGGTAGAGATGGGGTTTCACCATGTTGGCCAGGCTGGTCTCGACCTCTTGACCTCATGATCCACCCACCTTGGTCTCCTAAAGTGCTGGGATTACAGGCATGAACCACCGTGTCCAGCCTCTTGACAGGTCTTTGCTGAACTACTCTGTGTCAGGCTACAGGGAACAAGTCCGGCACACTGTGTGCCCTCTTGGAGCCGCAGTCCTGCAACCTGAGAGAGGGACTGCAGTCTACGCGCCTTCATGTGTGCGCCTGCATCCTGCTCCTGTGCTGACCTTGAGCGAAGATTCAGAGCCAGGTGTAAAGCATCTGGACTAATTCAGGAGAACACAAACAGGGCAGGGTGGCCTTGTCTTGGGGGTGCCTGCCTCCCTGCCAGCCTTACCCCAAACCCCTACCCATCCATGTCCTGCTGCGGCCACATTGCACATAGTGTCTCACCCTCTGTATTAGTCCGTTTTCACGCTGCTGATAAAGAGACACTCGAGCCTGGGCAATTTACAAAGGAAAGTGTAATGGAGAACTCATAGTTCCACGTGGCTGGGGAAGCCCCACAATCATGGCAGAAGGCAAGGAGAAGCAAGTCACATCTTTTGCGGATGGCAGCAGGCAAAGAGAGAGCTGTGCTGAAAAACTCCCGTTTTTAAAACTGCCAGATCTTGTGAGACTTACTCACTATCATGAGAACAGCACAGGAATGACTTGCCCCCATGATTCAGTTACCTCCCACCGGGTCCCTCCCACAACATGTGGGAATTCAAGGGGAGATTTGAGTAGGGACACAGCCAAACCATATCATTCCACCCCTGGCCCCTCCCAAATCTTATGTCCTCACATTTCAAAACCAATCATGTCTTCCCAACAGTCCCCCAAAGTTTTAACTCATTTCAGCATTAACTCAAAAGCCCACAGTCCAAAGTCTTACCTGAGATAAGGCAAGTCCCTTCGGCCTGTGAGCCTGTAAAATCAAAAGCAAGTTAGCTACTTCCTAAATACAGTGGGGGTACAGGCGTTGGGTAAATGCGGCCATTCCAAATGGGAGAAATTGGCCAAAACAAAGGTGCTACAGGCCCCACACAAGTCCAAAATCCAGTGGGACAGTCAAATCTTAGAGCTCCAAAATGATCTCCTTTGATGCCAGGTCTCACATCCGGGTCATGCTGATGCAAGAGGTAGGTTTCCATGGTCTTGGGCAACTCCGCCCCTGTGGCTTTGCAGGGTACAGCCTCCCTTCTGGCTGCTTTCACAGGCTAGTGTTGAGTGTCTGTGGCTTTTCCAGGTGCACTGTGCAAGCTGTCGGTGGATCTACCTTTCTGGGGTCTGGAGGACGGTGGCCTTCTTCTCACAGCTTCACTAGACAGTGCCCAAGTGGGGATTCTGTGTGCAGGCTCTGACCCCACATTTCCCTTTTGCACTGCCCTAGCAGGGGTTCTCCGTGAGGACTCCATCCCTACAGCAAACTTCTGCCTGGGCATCCATGCACTTCCATACATCTTCTGAAATCTTGGCAGAGGTTTCCAAACCTCAATTCTTGACTTCTGTGCACTCACAGGCTCACCACACCATGGAAGCTCCAAGGCTTGAGGCTTGTACCCTCTGAAGCCATAGCCTGAGCTGTACGTTGGCCCCTTTCAGCCCCAGCTGGAGCCACTAGGATGCAGGGTGGGGACACAGCCAAATCATATCATCCTCCTTGCCTTTGTGCTTACTGTTCCCTCCCCCTGGAATGTGCTCAGACCTTCACAGGCCTGCGGGCTCCAAGCTCAAACCTCGTCTCCTCTGGGAACTTTTGCTGACGCTGCTAGACCTTCTTCCAAGTCTCCTACTGGGTTTTGTACAAACCTATGTAGTCTTCATGGGCATTTCAGGCTAAAAGGCATGGGTGTGACCCAGTGAAGCGAGTGGTGGAACCTGGGGCAGGTGGAAGAATGGGTAGGAGAGGGGCTGGAGGCAGCTTGGGCCTGGGATCCTGCGAAAGGGGCAGAGTGCAGGCCTCTGGGAGAGGAAGAGTGCAGGAAGAAGTCCCAGGGGAGGCTGCAGAGAAGTGTGGGGCATGGACACCTGAGGCTGAGCAAGGTGCTGAGTGCCTGGCATGAACCCGGGCTGCCGGTGGAGAGATCTGGGTCGAGGTCAGAGAGACCAAGGTCAGAAGGCAGCCTAGCTGAGGACTCAGGCAAGTTACTGAAGCACGCTGCATGCCATGTGCCTATCCTTTACTAGCTTTTGGGATTATTGAGAGGATGTGGCCAAAAACAGATGTCAAGCATAGCCACTGCCAGCCCAGGGAGGGGCCCTTCGTTGATGTTGGTCCCTGCAAACACTGGGGTCCTCCGTGTGCCCAGGGACCTGCATCCACTTCTCCCTCTTTACTCTCTGTGCCTCTGACCTTCCCAGCACCTCTGGCCTTCCCAGCACAAATGACCTTCCCAGCACCTCTGGCCTTCCCAGCACCTCTGGCCTTCCCAGCACAAATGACCTTCCCAGCACCTCTGGCCTTCCCACCTCTGGCCTTCCCACCTCTGGCCTTCCCACCTCTGGCCTTCCCAGCACCTCTTTCATGTCTTTGTCTCTTTCTGGGCTGCCATTCCGCATCCCACCGTTCTCTCTCTTTGCTGCCGCCCCCTCCCCCCGCAACCCTTTTGTCACTCTCCCTTCAATTACTGTAACACAGAATAGAAGAATATTTTATTTGGTGTCTTTATTAAATCAAGTTTTATGTTCATTGTTTTTCATTTTAAAAGTGGATGAGTGCCACACACTATTTTTTCTTACTAAAAAGCAAAAACTCAACAGAGTGGCTTTGATGGGCCCGTGGTGGTTCTGTCCATTGGTCAGTGGTTCTTAATAGAAAATGGAAAGGTGTGAGTATTCTCCTTGGCCACTGGGCTGTCACCCAAATCAGAAAATAAAGGGCCTCGGCCTCGTACTACCGTACTACCATTTCCAGAGAGACCCTGGGGCCAGGCCCGGGGCTGGGCTGGGCTGAGTACCTATGGCTGATGAAGACAGAGACTGCAGTGATGGCTCAGAACAGAGGCCTCCAGGGCATTCCGAGGCTCCACCTCATGTAGGTATCCCTAGCAGTTCCCTAGCAGAGGCCTGTTGAATCTTGGCTCCTGGCTGGTTTGACTCCAAAGGGCAGTGGCACAGAGCCCAGAGAAGCCAGTTTTGGAGGTATGGCTGAGTACAGGCCTCAGAAACCACCTCCTTCAGGGAGACTGCCTGGACTGACACCACCCACTCTTCATCATGGCACTCTCTCTCTTCAGGTCTGTGTTTTCTTTCTTTTCTTTTGTTTTTTTAGGGGGTGAGGTTGGCGGGGACGGAGTCTCACTCTGTTGCCCAGGCTGGAGTATGGTGGTGTGATCTCGGCTCACTGCAACCTCTGCTCCCTGGGTTCAAGCGATTCTCCTGCCTCAGCTTCCCATGTAGCTGGGATTACAGGCATGCACCCCTGCGCCCAGCTAATTTTTGTGTTTTTAGTAGAGACAGGGCTTCTCCATGTTGGCCAGGCTGATCTCAAACTCCTGACCTCAAGTGATCCACCTGCCTCGGCCTCCCAAAGTTCTGGGATTACAGACGTGAGCCACTACACCAGGCCAGGTCTGTGTTTTCAGTTTGAAGTTTGTAGCTTTCCATGTGACAGCACATATATGTCCACACACAGAAATACACACTCAATACCAGATGCATTCCTGGACATAATCCACCAATCTCATGGGGATCCATCTTCTCAAACACATTCACATGTGCACACACTCACTCACAGATGTGCAGACATCGGTAACAAGGCTCACATTCACAGACACAACTCTATGCCCTGTATGTACACACCTTACATCCCCAAGCAGGCTCACATTGTCTCTCTCCTAGAGTCACATACAGATCCCATTGTGTCCAGACACAAATTCAAGCATTTCCAGGCACAGGAACACAAATGCATACACGTGTACACATATACATTCATGCACATATGCACAGTAGGCACACACATGGTCAGCTTCATACCTTTGGAGCCCTGCTCTCAATGTCTGGAGAAAGAGCTCCTGAAAACCAAAGGCTTCTTCCTTATGGAAATATCTCTCTCCATAGGCAGAGGCTTCAGTGGGGCCTAAGTGCTACTTTCCTGGCCCCACCACAAACCAGAATTACCAAAATGATCTGAACAGCAGGGTGAGCATTTAGAGCTTTTGCAAACGGGTTCATCAACAGCTCCTTGCGGGGCAGGAGGGATGGAGAGAAGGCAGGGTGGGAAGGCCTAAAGGGCCTTTTTTCCTCCTGAAGTCCCCACCCTGGGCCTCCCTCACCCCAGAGTGTGCCCACCTCTCCTGCAAGCCACAGGGCAAGGAGTCAGGGGAGCAGAAGCCAACGTGGTGCCACCCCAACCCCAAAGGGCTCCAATTTTAGAGCTTGATCCCAAATTCAAAAACGTTTGCCGAGAGAATACATTTTTACCTACCTACAGGAACCAGAATGTTTTCAAGTTCACATTTGTATGCAGCCAAGCATGGGCCTGTGGAGGAAATTCCCTGGCCTTGTACTAACAGAGGTGGCTCTCAGTTCTCCCAGGCACCCCAGATTGGGACAGAAAAGCCCGGGCCCTCTGCACCTGCCACCAGGCCCCACAATCAGAAGCAAGGGCTTCATTTCCCCAGCGGTGAACTTGGAGGTCTGGCAGCACTGGGGCAAGGCTGAGCTTGTTTCTCCTTCCTCTGCATGGCCCTGGAAGGTCACTCACCTAGACTCAGTTTGGGCATCTGTAAAACAGGGATAGCGGTGCTTCCTCATGCAGCTGTTGGGAGGGGAAGTGAGCTCCTGACACACTCCCTAGAACATAGCAGGTGCCCAGCATAGTTCAGTTCCTCCCCTAAGGGCCCAAGTCCTAAGGGAGAAAAGTAAAAACTCACATCTCCGGCTCTGACCTTTGTCCTAAGAACTGGTCCCCCAACAGGCCGGGCGCGGTGGCTCACGCCTGTAATCCCAGCACTTTGGGAGGCTGGGGTGGGCGGATCACAAGGTCAGGAGATCAAGACCATTCTGGCTAATACATGAAACCCCGTCTCTACTAAAAATACAAAAAATTAGCCGGGCGTGGTGGCGGGCACCTGTAGTCCCAGCTACTCGGGAGGCTGAGGCAGGAGGATGGTGTGAACCCGGGAGGTGGAGCTTGCAGTGAGCCGAGATCGTGCCACTGCACTCCAGCCTGGGTGGCCCCCCGTTTCAAAAGAAAAAACAAATGGTCCCCCCACCAGCCCACTGGTCTCTTTGGCATTTCTACCTGAAGTCTGGGCAGAGTTAAAAGTAAACTCGTCATTCCCCTTCATCCCCAGTCCCCCACCTTTCCCCCAGCCCCACCTAACGTCCTTATTACTGTCAACGGTGTCACTGTCATGGAATCTTCAAGTCCCCTTGAATGGCTCCTGGTCTCTCCTGCTTGCTGACCCAAGTCCCCACAGTTCTTCCCCCGTGCCCTATTGCTGCCAGCCGCCTCCAAGCCCTTTGCAGGATGTTCCAACTGGTTCTCCCAGCTCCACACTCTGCCATCCAACCTCCCCTTCCCCTGCATCCACTGCTCTCCTCAGCACCCACTCCATCACCTCAGACTCTTCCACAGGGGCCAGCCCCGTCCCTCCACTGCTGACCCCTGGGATTTCTGAATCTGGCCTCACCAGAAAGTTTAACTACAAAACCATATGCCCAGTTGAGCTTATCCCTGGTCCCTAAGCTCCTCAAGAAAGGGTCTTATCTTTTTTTTTTTTTTTTTTTTTTTTGAGATGGAGTCTCACTCTGTTGCCCAGGCTGGAGTGCAATGGCACGATCTTGGCTCACTGCAACCTCCACCTCCTGGGTTCAAGCGATTCTCCTGCCTCAGCCTCCCAAGTAGCTGGGACTGCAGGCACATGCCATCACACCGGGCTAATTTTTTGTATTTTTAGTAGAGATGGGGTTTCACCGTCTTACCCGTGATGGTCTCGATCTCCTGACATCCTGATCTGCCCACCTTGGCCTCCCAAAGTGCTGGGATTACACACATGAGGCACCACGCCCAGCCAAGAAAGGGTCTTATCTTACATGTTCTTGTAACCCCAGCCTCTGGTACATTCGGGCACCAATGGCAAGGTGCTGTTCCATCCCATCCCACTCTGCGCCTTGGCATCTATCTTTCCCCAGATTCCCAGCTGCCTCCTCTCAGCTGAGTCCTGGCATCTCCACCCCGGAACCTTTCCTACCTAAACTCCCCATCTACCTCCAAGTGGCAGCTTTCATCCCCCGCTTCCAATGCTGACTTCCAGATTCTGACCTAATTTGGTGGCTGAGAATAGCGATGAAGGGAACACCAGCTCTAGGGCCAGGCTGCCTGGACTCCAAAGCAGATACTTAAAAAAGTTTTTTTAATTTTTAATTTTTTTTTTTTTTTTTTTTGGAGGCAGGGTCTCACTCTGTGGCTCAGGCTGGAGTGCCGTGGTGCAATCATAGCTCACTGCAGTCTCAAACTCCTGGCCTCAAGGGATCCTCCGGCCTGGTTAATTATTTTTTGTAGAGACTGGGTCTCACTATGTTGCCCAGGCTGGTCTTGAATTCCCGGGCTCAAGTGATCCTCCCGTCTCACCCTCCCAAAATGTTGGGATTACAGGCATGAGCCACAACATCCAGCGATACATTTCTCTTCTGCAGAATGGGGAGGAGGTAACATTGAGGACAAATGCGGTAGTGTGTGTAAGCTCTCAGGGCTGTGCCAGCACGAACTGACAGCCATCATGGTCCCCCTGCTTGGTGGCTTGCACTGAGGTTCTTCTCCTGGCCTTGCCCAGAAGGAGGGACACCTGCAAGAGTGTGATCTGGGCTTCTGCCCTTGCACACCCAGGATAAAAATTCCCAGTTTTCAGATAACAAGATGTTTAAGATGGAAGGGAGGAGGATATTGGCAGCACCACGTTGCATGCACCCCTGGCTTAAGCTGTGATTGGACCAAACATTTAGAGACCCATGTACCCAGACAGACTTCACTATGCTAACTTCATCTGCTGGCCACTCCCTTGGCTGCCTAGAGCTGCTTCCCCTGAGTAGTGAAAATTTTTCTTGAAAGCTGTGTTTCTAGGCCAGGTGTGGCGGCAGCTCACGCCTGTAATCCCAGCACTTTGGGAGACCAAGGCGGGCGGATCACTTGAGGCCCCAGGAGTTTAAGACCAGCCCCGCTAACATAGCAAAATCCTGTCTCTACTAAAAATACAGAAAACATTAGCCAGGTGTGGTGGCGGGCACCTGTGGTCCCAGCTACTCGGGAGACTGAAGCAGGAGAATTACTTGAACCTGGGAGGTGGAGGCTGCAGTGAGCCGAGATCACACCACTGCACTCCAGGTTGGGCAATAGAGTGAGACCTTGTCTCAAAAAGAAAAAAAAAGAAGAAGAAGAAGAAGAAAAAGAAAAGAAAAATGAAAGCTGAAAATTGTGCTTCTGGATACTGGCTCAAGACTTAATATAATATCAGTGTAAATCCAGCCCCTTCATATCAAAGGCAACCTGGCAATTAGAGTTGAGGACTCAGATGGCCAATGGGAAACCTGGGCAGGAGGTTCAGGGCAGGTAGAGTCATTCTGGTATATGTTGGGCCCGTGGGCCTGAGCAGGCAGGCAGGAGGAGGGGAGAGAGGCATCGTTTGTTGGAGAGGAGGCCACATGTACATAATGTGTATAAATGTATATAATAATCATTAGCAGCGATTCAGCTGTCTGCTGCTGGTATGCAAGATAAATTGCATTAATCAACACGATGCCTTCAGAACTTTTGGCGAGTCGTTTCTTATGCTAATTGGGCCACTTAAAGTAGACTGTCATTGCACCAGGATCTCCGGCTGTCAAGACAATTACTGGCATGTGCAAGCACCTCCCTTCCAGACCCCTCTCTCCCCCACCAGCACCTTTGCATTTTTAAACATAATATTAATGAGAAGAGCTATACTAATTACTTGGCCAAAAATAAAACCCTGAAAGAAGAGGGGAGGCGGGTAGGGATGTGACCGACAGGGAGACTTGGGTCACCTTGAAGGCAGTATGAGAATCTCTCTGAGTGGGGGCTCCCCAGAGACCCAAGACTGGCCCAGGCCAGAGCTCCAGGCCTGCTCCCCGGCTGATGTGGAATCCTGACCATGCCCTCTCCTCTTGGTGACCCTCAGGACTTCAGGCCAGATGCACCATGAGCTCTGGAACTGGGGATGCCAGAATCCTGGGGTCTTGGGTGAGAGAAGCCTATAGTCCCAGAATCAGACATTTGGAGCCTGCTAGACTCGGAGAGATAAAGGAACCCTTGTGAGGTCATCTGATTTTAGCCTCATTTCCCGAAGAGACCAGCAGAATAATTCACTGATCAGCAAAGCCAAGTTCAGATTGCCTAGCTCAGTAAGACAGAGCACCCCCACCTTGGTGGCCTTCAGAAGGGAGAGGTTAGGGGTCTGTTTGAAGGTGGCTCCTGCAATGTGCAGTATTGATTGGGATCGGACAGGCTCCGTGACATAATCCTTTAGAAACCGGTAGACAGAGCAAGGCCAGGGTTTGAGCGGGTGAGGATGAGTAAACAGCCATTCACAGGCCAGCAGATTTGTCCGGGTGAGTGAGCTGTTGTCCTGAGAAGAGGAGCGCGCATGGTCTATTGCTCAGAAATTTGGATTTTTGGGAAGTTCTTGGAACAAAGTTATTTGCATCTTTTGCTTCCTGGATGAGAATTTTCTGGATAGTCAAGTCATGTTCATGTAGACAGTCTTGGTCAACATACATTAAGCTGTGTGCTGTGGGTAGTTTGTTAAAGTGTCTGTATTTGTCAGGGAAGAACAGGGGCTCTGTTCCCATCCTGTGCCTGTCCCTGGTTGCTGAAGGCCCCTCATCCACTTCACTGGACATAACGTTCTATGGATTCTTGCTCCTGTATCTGTCCCAGGCATGTCCCTCTCCCAAATTCCACTGCCACAGCCTGCTTCGGGACCTCCTTGCCTGCTTATCTCTTCTCCTCTGGGAGGCTGCCAGAGTGTTTACTAAAAAGCAAACCCAGTCACATCACACATAAGCGAGGGGCCACCGCTTGCCTCTCCCCTCACCCATCCCTTGCCCTGTGAACTCTGGCCGGCTTCCCTTTTCAGTGCAGCCCCTCACCCTCCACTTCACTTACCACAGGTCGTCTGTCTCTGAGCCTTTGCACCTGCTGTCCTGCTTCCCGAATGCCCTTCTCAGCCTTGTGGTGCTGGAAAACTCCTGTTTGTCCTTCAAGAATCAACTGCACCAGTCACCCTAGAGCACGTCCTTGGTCACTCGCGGCTCTGTGGTTCCGATGGGCTGGCCCACGCTGCTGTCTGGGTCTCAGCTCACCTGCATTATTGGTTTACAGGTAGAGCCTGTGTCTTATTCAGATACACCCTAGCGCTTGGCACAGGGCTGCCTGTTCTTCATGCACAATAAGTACTTTGGAGTCAATGAGTGTGTCTTTCCCATTGCCTTCTGAATAAAAAAAGAAATGATTCCTTAGGCCTGCCACAATCTGTCCTGCTTTAACTTAAGCCTATTGTGTCATCTCCTGGTTCCCTCCTTCCTCCCTAAACCCACTACAGAAAGAACAAAGCCACAGTAGGGAAGGCATTCGCATCTCCAGGCTGATAGGCCCCTCCAGGGCCTCTGACTTGGGCAAGGAAGTTTCCAGTTTCTCCCACCAACTTGTCCCCCTTCTTTGAGAGCCTAAACAGATACCCTTAGATAGGAGGGACGTCCTGGTTGCTATCCTTGATGTGAGTTCAGGTTGGGAGGGCAGGGCCCACCTCAGAAAACTGGGAATTGCCGAAACCTCCTGAGCTATCTCTGAGTTTCCACACACTGTTTCCATAAAGTGTGAGTTACCTTCAAACCATGTCCAGCACCTCCCCCTGCTTCATCCCTGACTTTTCCCAGGGCTCTCTCCAGACCCCATGGATGCGCCTTTGCATCCTGCGGTCTCCAGCTCATTCCACCTTTGGAGAGTTGCATTCATCAGCAAAGCAGGCAAGGTCAGGGGCCAGTTTGATAAGCCTGCAGCCTCTCCCAAACCCCCTGGGGGCATGAGAGAGGGGGAGAGAGAGACTCTCCCCCAGTGCAGCTCCCCTGGGGGAGTCTCTAAGCACCCTCAGGGTGGCCTTGAGTGACTGCTTTCTCCTCCCCTCTCCCAGAAGCAGAGAATGGGCTGGGCCTTGCCTTGGGGAGTGTGTGATAATAAAAGCTCCTGGAAGAAAAGGAGGAAAGGAGGGGTGAGAAAGTAATGGAGGAGTGGGGAGACCAGGAATGACCCCCTATGGATTTTCCTGTCCTTTTTTTTTTTTTTTTTTTTTCTTTTTGGAGGATTAGAAACTGCAAAAGCCAAGACCAGGAGGAGGGAATTTTGCTCCCATATCCTTACCGTCCCACCCCACGTCACTCCCCCCAAGACTTTCAAGGCCCTGGTCCAGTCCCTTATACTCCAAATCCAGGCAGATAGAAAATGGGAGATCCCACTTGAGCCCCTGGCCCCAGAGACCGTGTCGTAGAGAAGCAGGGTTGTGGAGCAGATGGTCCGTGCCCGGAAGTGCCTGATGTGATGTGGGTTAGACAGGACCTGGTGTGCATTCACACCCCTGGCCAGACGGAGGAAGGCTTCAGTGGGCAAAAGAGGAAGGGACCAAAGAAGCCCTTCTTTCTGGGTGAGCTGGGAGTGCTCTGGCCCAGGAGGCTCTTCAGGGGCCTATCGTGTGTGTGTAGCTCCTAAGCCTCACCTCACCAGGTGAAGGGCATTTGACCCTGCTTAGCAGGTGGGGAAATTGTGGCTAAGAGGGGTCAAATAGTAACTGATCTCTGTTTTCTTTCCAAAAGGCTGTTTAGAGAAGGAAGCACAATGGAGAAGAGCAAAACGCAGAGGTAGACAGAGGCAGAGACAGAACTGGGGATGCAGGGCACAGGGTCAGGTGGGCAGGAGACCAGAGGCCAGGCCTGGAGGAGGGTCAGGGCCGACCTCAGGCAACGAGCCCACCCATACCCACCTGCTTGTGTTTCTGAGGGTGGGAACTGAGCCGCCTGATTGGTGCCTTCTGAGCTGGGAACGTGGGAGGTATCTCTCAAAGAAGAAGAAGATAAAGGGGAGCCCTCCGGAAGGCCCATCTTGGATTGAGCCTTAATCCAAGGACACAGGCCACAGCAACCAGGCCAGCAGGGCCAAACCAAGCCCATGCTCTTCCCTGCAGCGGGCTTCTGGCATCTCACCTGCTGCAACCTCCTGTGTGGTGTGGGACTTGCCCCCTGTGTACCCAAGTCTTTGGGTACCCTGGACTTGGCACCCCTCTGCTTGGCTCCTCCTGCCAGAGTGCCCAGGGGCAGATGTGGAGTTGGCTTGATGCCCCAGATGTGCTCAAGAGAGAGGGAAGTGAGAGACAGAGCTGCGGAGGAAACTCCAACGGAGGGTGTGCGGCCACCTTGGGTCCTTCATGCAGGTGATGACCTGCCCCGAACTAGAGAGGCAGGCAGGGACCTGAGTGGCTGTGAGGCAGGGCCTCTCTGGGACACTTTCCAGAATAAAAGCCGACTCAGGCACAGAGAGCCAAGTGTAGGGGTGGGGGATGGGCCTGCAAACTCCTTAGTAATAAGTGAATAATTGGCCCAGCGTTCCCCTGATGGAGGGGCACAGCGGTGTGTCAGCATCTCCCACGAAAGGGCCTCGAATGAATCTTCCCTTCGTGGCCGCGGTCACCAACCCACTTGGGTGGGGGATGGGGGGTGGCAGGGAGACTTTGGAGACTGCCTTTTTCCCCTCCTCCATGCTCTGGGGCTCCCTATTCTCTTCCTGGTCAAGCCTACAGACAGACTTACCACCCTCAGGGTCCTCTGAGGTATTGGCCATTGTCTGTTCAGACTTCACTCTTGTGAGCTTGGGCCTTTCGCCTCCAACACTCTCCATCAGCAGGTCCAGGAGGCCCCCTCTCCAAGGCACCCCCCAGACCCACCCACTGTCCCACCCCCTTCACCCTTGGCATGAGCCCTCACTCTCCCACTCCCCTTCTTCCCCTCCTCCCTATTCTCAGAGGCTCAGGTCAGCCAGTCCTTTCTCCAGATCCACCAATCCTTTCTCCAGATACCCCATCCACCACTCCCCAATGCTGCTGGAAGACAGACACCCTGGGATGGGATAGTGGGGCCGCTGACTTCCTCAGCCCAGGGGTAGACATGCTGCCCCCACAGCTGCCCCAGGCTTCCTCCCTCCTGCCAGGCTTGCCCATCCCCCAGGGCTTCTGCACAAGCAGCTCTCATTGCCCAAAACCCTCCCACCTACTCCTTCCCAACACGGGCTCCAATCCCATTTCTTGCCCTCAATAACCCCTCCTCTACGATGCTTCCTCCAACTGCCCATTTAACTGGGCACCCCCTTCTTCTCTGTCCTGGTTCCAGCAGCACTTTCCTAACTGACCATGGCTCATGCACCTGCCCCCGACCTCCTGGCATGTCTTCATCCACACAAAGAACCTGACTGGGTGGTCCATCCCTACCTGGTATGTACTGGGTGCTCGCTGAACCCTAGTCACAGAATGACTAAAACAAATCAATTCCAGGATACCAGCTCTGCAACTGGCAAACCTACCCTGCCTCCGTCACACTCTGCATTCATTCCCCACCTCTCCCTGGGGCCTAGAACTCTTTTTACCCCTGGGCTCCCTACAGAGGCTCCTTCCCTGTGATCTATAGCATTCTGGGTGTTTCCCCTCCCAAGGGATACGCACGTTGGAAGGGGACCAGTGACTCATCCACTAAAGTGATGCTGGAATGTGGTTGCGCTAGACATTGGGGCAGGCCAGTTTGCGGCGGGGGCAGGCACTGTTCTTGACATAGGGAGCCCTCATCCCCCAGGAGACATAGAAGGAGGCTGCAGGCTGGTCCCCAGTCCACACTCCAGAAATGGCCTCTG